>NW_028261389.1:25345260-25985260 GCF_051295495.1 Thamnophis sirtalis | reverse complement strand
CAGATCATAGTCATGTGACCAAAGGGCACAGCAGCCAGTCATAAAGGCAGTTGACAAGCACTTAAAAGGCAGTCATGTGACTATGCAGAGAAGGATGACACACCGTTTTATGATGGCCAAAAGCATCCATTCCAAGTCTTTCATAATTCAAACAATTGTTAAGTGGCTGGTCATAAGTCAAGGACTATAAGCAGACAAAAGTGAATTATTGCCTGGAAACACAAATGATGTAACACAATTAATTCCAGGCAGATATCATATCTGAGGGGGATCTTTGGTGTTCTCTGAGCTTGCTTGTTTTCTTGCAGATGTTTCATTAACCTAACTTAGTAACATCATCTTTATATTTTCACGTATATGAAAGAGAATCTGCTATCACTGTGTGTACATCTGTAACATCAGTTTGACTAATGGGAATGGGTGTTTGTGTGCTTTGGCGTAAAGTGATAAAAATTAGTGCAATATTGGTAGGAGGGTGGCAACTGAACTATATCGACTTCTAAGCTAAGACTTTAAGAGAAGCAATTTTACCATATGCAATACTGTTGAACATATTTATTTTGTAGCACTTATATCCTAAGTAAGAAAAAATGGTAATCGAGTTGCAGTCATTTGCTTTACATGTATATTTTATGCAAATCTTGCCTTAGATAGTGTTATCAGAAGATACCTATGAACATATGAAAGAATATTGCTGAAGTCACAGTTTTATTTATGACAGTTAACCCCCCCCCCCCCAGTACATGATCTTGATAATACTTTGGTGCTATTTAAATGGTTTATAGTTGTTTGGTGTTATAAAATCTCTGGATTGTGCAAAATCAGTAAGGCAAGGCAGCATATGGGGTTTTTTTTAAGTTATGATCTCAGGAGAATATTTTACTAAAACATTTGTGCTGGTTGAATGACCATTATTAATAAATTACTACTAGTATCTCCAAAGCAGATGTTTTTTAAATATCGCATATTATTTAAATCTATCAGAATGCACATGGGGAAAAGAACTATGACCTTTTCAAGTCTGTGGACATTATTTGAACGAAAAACAATGGAATTAAATGGTAATCAGAATAACACTTGACTAAGCTCAGGAACTGAATTAATAGATGGTAAATGTAAAAAGGCATGTAGAGGCTGATACAAGTTATGTGTATGAGCATGAAATAAACATTTCTGGAATAATTTAATTTGAACAACCATGACATTATACAGTTTACAACTAACAAAAAATAGCTTATGTTTTCAGTTGAAGTTGTTTCATAAAATAAGTACCGTGCATTACTAAATAATATCTATGTGCCTTATGTTCCATATATTATGAAATAAAAATCTTGATTGTGGTCAAACACCAATACATAATAATACTCAACAATGTACAGCAGGTTGCATCTATATAGAAAGTTACAATCCATAAAATTAATGTAATATGTCTCCGTATGTTATCAATATCCATTTATTAAACGTTTTATGTTTCTTCGAGAGAGATTTAAATTTGGCTGCAATATTGTTGGTATTGCTGATAGAATAAAATAGATAAGTTGGAGTATGTGTTGTTGCTAATAACAACTCAAAGTTTTAGAAAAGCTGCTTATATGTTAAAAATTGGTAAATTTGTTACACAGCATGTACTTGAATGAATCACAAATGCTTGAGCTTTTGAATCTTCTATTAAGACTTGATGGAGTGTTCCATAGCTCAGTGGATCATTTCATTTTTGCAGTCACGCTTTACTGCTGAATTTAAGTCTAATAGAATGTTATTTGTGTTCTTTCATGTTGGACCAAATGCTTTCTAACAACCAAAAAACCCACAGTTATAAATATAGAGAATTAAAACTGTAAGAGTGGGAGGATTCAAACTGTTATTAAAGTTTTTTTGTTTGTTTTCATATTAAGTTTTAAAAAAAATACAGAACTGGAAATAGAAAAACAATTTCTGAAATAACTAATCTGCAATTTTTTTCTATTTGAATTGATTAGATTTCTCTTCTCTCTGTTTTCTAGTATAATGTCCAGTTTAAACTAGAATCATGTTTCAGCATGAAGTCTAAAACAAGTGTAACAAAAGAAGAGGATATAAACATTGAACAAAATTGTTTAATGGGTTGAACAGCTAATCCCAAAAAATGCCTGTCCCAGTAGGCTGCTAGGGGTGGCGAAGAAAGTGTATTCTGGGTATCATCTGCTAGGGATTCACATTTAATGGATTCCTGGAGTTGGAGCAGCCTTCTCTGCTGTGGCTTTATGGAACATTCTACACCCAAAAGTCAGATTAGCTTCATTCCTATATACTGGAAGTCCCTCAAAACCTAGTTATGTCACTAAAGAACTAATGACACTCTTAAGATGATTCTACTGTTGTAGTTGATAAATTCACTCTCAAAATGTCTTGCAGTTTGTAGCTTTTAAATTGTTGATATCTTAATTGTGAATAATAATTGTTTTATTATTTGTTTTGTATATATTTGTTGTTTTCTTTGATTGTTGTGTGCTGCCCAGAACCACTTCTTGTGAGATATGTGGCTGTATAAATTTGATAAATAAAATGCTCATAGTTTTGCATTCTCTTAAAGGGAAGTACTGAATGGGGATTCCCAAAAGGTTTGTTTTTAGCAGAGAGCTATTGAATATGTTTATTAATGACCTTGAGCATAAAAGGAAAGGGAACAAATTTTCAGATGACAGTAAGGGAATCGGCCAATACTTAAAAAGATAAAATGATGATAACATTATATCTTTGTTATTTTTGAATGCTGGGCCAAATCCTACAGGATGAAGTCCAGTAGTGACATAATGTAAGGTACTGCATCTATAGGAAGAATCAAATGCATAGGTACAGAACTGGCAAGATCTGGTTTGGCAGGAGTAAGTATAAGAAATATTCGTGAACTACCAATTCATACTAGTTGTGATGTAGCAGCTAAAAAAGCCAATGTGATCTTTGGTTGCCTTTATAGAAGAATCTGCAATAGACGAAAGTTCTCTGAAAAGGAGTAAACGTACCATTTTATTCTCTGCTGGTTAGAGCATCCATGATATACTATTTCCAGTTCAGGGCATTTGAGGAATGGTTAAAAGATCTGGATACATTTAGTTTTACAAGAAAAGACAATGAGGAGATAAGATAATAGTCTACAACGATCTCAAAGTCTGTTATATGCAGTCATCTTTCAGAGATGATTTAGTGAATATATATACACTGGCAGAGGACTGGACTAGATGATCTGTAAGACCCTTTCCCATTCATACGTTGTATGATTCTGTGCAAAACTTCTAATAGCAAAGACCCTTTAGGTCACAATCCAATGAAGAGCTCTGGGTTGAAAGAAATGTCACAAGGACATTTCATAAATGGTTTGAATGGTTCACTGACACTGTAAAACATGATGGATATTGAAAGGTATGCTAGAGAACAGCTTCCACTACTGAAAATTAGACTACAGTAATTGTAAGTCACACTACAGGCTCTGGCTCAGGAAAATGCTCCATTGAATTTAGTGAGATTATAGACCATAAGATTGTCCTTAAGCATTGGAATCTTTTTTGATCAGTCAAAAAAAAATCCTACAATAGGTTATATGAAAGATTCCCCCCGCAAGTTAAAACATTTTATATGTCAGTTTTTTTTAAAGAAATGAACAGGACAGACAGACAGACAGACAGACAGACAGACACACACACACACACACACACACACACACACACACAACGAGTTGTTGGAAATTGGGTAGTGCAAAAATGTAATAGATAATATTTTGAAAGGGTTCTCTAAAGGTAGAGCACGGGGGTCAAACTCAATCGCATCATGTGACATATTGCAATGTATCGTAATGTTTTTTTGTCTTAGCGGAGCTGGGGTGGGCGTGGCCTGCAAGTGACGCATCCAGCCTGCGGGCCACCAGTTTGACACACCCGAGGTAGAGAGAAACAAGAAGGAAATCACATTTCATGGGGTGTTAAAATGACATCACATTTATTGACAGCTTCAGATTTTCTTTACCTTTTCCTCTTTTACCACTTTGGGTGTCAAGGGAACCTCCTCTCTATCCAAAATAAATAATAGCTCTCTGAATAGAAGGGTAATTTTTTTCCCCAGCCCTAGTTACACAGTTTATGATGTATCACTAGGGAGCCAACCCCATGCTGACCTACTCCTGCATTGTGTCATGTTACATTTATAATGTTACATAAAAATGATTTAAAACAGCATGCTGTACACATGTAAAATTTGAGAAAGATTAGACTCCTGGCTTATACCATAGATGCCCATGATTTCTGCCAAAGGCTTCAACGCAATGAGATCTGACTTAGAATACACAATTTTTATTGGTAAGAAAAAGATAATAATCAATACCTTTGCCCGTATTTTGACTTCAGATTTTCATCAGATGTTCATTTGTTTAATTTTCACGCTGCAGCAAGGGGCAACACATACCCGACCTTGGCTAATCTTCTGGGAAATTGGGAAAAGGGATCAATAATGGCAAACCATTTCTGTAACATCCCTAGAAAATAGGCCAGGAGCTTGATTTTAGAACATTTTTGTTACAAAAGACTGAATACAAGAAGACGGATTGAAATGGGTGTTCCAACTTAAACTCAGAGAACAAAGCTGTCTACTCTCTCTGTAGTGCAATCTTATTATTAGCCTTATTACAATTCTGCCCTAAACTCCTTCACTGTAATTGTATGTGTGAATGGGGCAAGGGAAAGACATTCTGCACCTAGATCAAATAAGAGAGTGGGGAGCCCCCCCACGCGTAACGATGAGCAAGAATTTAGGAGAGACCCTCCCTGTTTGATTCAGCGATTAAAAGTGGTGGTGGAAGATTTGTAGTATCAGATTTGCAAGATTGATACCAGCCTTCCCAGATAAATCAGATAGGAAACACAACTAGATGAGCTGATTCTACTTTTGTATTTGTATAGCTACATTGACAGAATCTTGCAAGTCTGATACTATAAATCTCCCACCATCACTTTTAACTGCTGAATCAATCAGGGCAAGTTTTTCCTCTAAGCATTAATCACTTGGGGCTCTCTCCCCCCTCCCTTTTTTGGATCATTTTCTAGGTAGCATCTCTTCTTCTCACCCTTCAAGGTCATTCTCATATATTATTATATTCACTTCTATAATGTATGAATGGACATACATGAGTAGAAGATGTGAAAGGTTATTTATATGGCGTCTTTCCACCTGAAAATTTGATTCCAAACTTTAAAGAGAGCAACATACCAGAATATGTGATTTAATCTGAAATAAGGCAGGGTTTTTTCATCTTTTGTGTCTTTAAAACAAAAATACCAAAATGTTCACTAGAAATGGACTGTTAGTAAACTCCTTAATATTTTTTTAAAAGCCTTTCCAAAGGGCATGATAGTAGTTAATCTTTTGCAGCTAATAAAGATACCCCTTGTAACATCTTAAAAGCCAGCCAATTTATTATGTCATATACTTAAATGGTATGGTAAGCCACAAAAACCTATGTGATATAATTGTCAGGCCTGCAATTATATTCCTTTTAGAATTTTGGCCTGCCACACTTTCTTTTATTTCATTATGCTGTTTCATTAGTATAGTTGATAGGAGGGGGGAATAGAAAGGAATAGGATTGTGGAATGTGTTATTATCATTCTTTTCTAGAAGACCAAGGTCATCTTTTGTCTCTGCATCTTCACACCTGATCGGAAGCAGCTGGATGGAGATGCCAAGCGTGAAAGAAGAAAATTGGACCATGTGATGGATTGTGGGTGTGGGGACAAGATCATGAACTTTTAACTGGGTGGGATTCTGATGTAATTTCCAGAATTGGGATTACACAGATGTGCTAAAATGTCTGCTTTATTAAATTGGAACTTTAAGGATCGTTTGCCTTGGACTCTGATTTAATTCTACATGATACTTGGAATGCTGACAATAATTTTGTTAGTTTTGTAGGGCTATAAGTTCCTGAGTCATATGGTGGTCTTGGGTTGAAGACAGTCGCCTCCCAGACTCAGAAAGTTAAGAGTTCAATCTTAGGTAGTGAAAGATGTTTCTCTTTCAGTTGCAAAGAGAAAATAACTTCTGCAAACTCCAGATAGGCCTCAGGAAGTGCATCGGCCACTAAACACTCAACTCCATTCAGTTGCCCCAACTCTACCCTGAATTAAGGGACTACAATATGGGTGTCAAACTCGTGATGTCACATTGTTATCATGTGACATAGCATTACTTTTCCCCCATTCGCTAAACCAGGGGTGGGTGTGGTCAGCACATGACGTATCTAGCCCATGGGCCACGAGTTTGATACTCCTGGACTACAGGGTCATAAAAAGGAAAAAAAGAGATATAAATTCCTGGATTGAATCCCTTGCTTATTATGCCTAAAACCAACCATTGAACTCAAAGGAATTGAAATGAGCTATTATGCTAACATAGTTTGATTAATATAGAAGATGCTCTCTTATTTCTGGTCTTGTTTTCCAGTATGCTCTTGCATTTCTTATTTTTGAATCTCCCAGGTGATTATGGCAGTGGGAATTTTGAATAACATGAATGTCATCCTTTTCAAAACTTCAAAAAAGATTTTTTTAAAAAAGTTTATGTCTAATTTATCCAACAACTTTGTTGAGGCACTACCAACAGTATGGGCTAGATTGAGTAATAATAGAGTTCATCAGTCTAGTTAATCTGAGTGGAACATATCACAATGTTTTTTTTTCTTTAGCTTTTAGCAATATTTAACATCATTTTCATCAATGCAGAAATGCCAAGCAAATGAGACTACCTGTCAGCAAAACAGAAGCAAACTGACTACCCTTTCTTATTTGCCGGCTGTCTGCTACATCTGCTAGAGAAGAATTGGTTGGGCCATGTTTATATTCTGAGTGAGAAAAAGAGCGTTTTCACAAGTTGCTTGCCTTTCCAAACAAGTGAAGCTAAATGAGCTAATAGAGATCAGCCATCATGTATTCAGAATATGCCGTTATTTTGCATTTTCCTTTCTCTGCTCTAAAGTGATGTTACTCCAATAGCAGGTGCTATGAATGAGAAATTGTGGGAAGGTGAAGGGAGAAATGAATATTTCAAGCTTCAGACTGCTTACTGCTCTGCCAACACTGGAGTAACACGTTGTATGTTAGCTAATGAGTGCAACCATATCCAGGGCATGCTTCATTGTATACAACATGTTATTTAAACCCCACTCCCAAATATTTTGGAGGACCAGCATGGATTTTGCAGCGTTAACAAAACAGCAGATGAGAGAATCACATGCTTCCGTCCTTGCCATTAAGGTACAATCTAAATTGGTGACACAAGAAACTTGCCTATGTATTCCAGCCTGCTAAGGTTTCAGAAATATTTATCTGATGGTGAAATCTAAATGACTTCAATTTAGATACAGTAGAAGCACCTGACTTGAGGCAAATATTTGATATCTTTAATTCTAGCTAACGTCTAGGGTTGATTTCAGGCAAATGAAGTCATTAAATTCATTATTTACAGAAGAATTCAGCTCCTTTAAGATTTCAACCCTCTTTTCTGTTAAAGTAAGCTTAGTTGTTATCTATGCAAATACATAGAATTATAGAACTTTAGATAACTGATTTACATTTCTGTGATCCAGACAATGTGCAAATTGTCAAATGCATTTCTTCCTTGTGTGGGCTTTCGGCTTTTCATGGACAGCATATTGAGGTGTTTTATTCACTATGAAGAATACATTGTGCTGGTTATTATATAGAAATATACTCTTTCTGGTATATTTCATTCCTTTCCAAAGTCATTCACTTGGAAATCAGGGGTTCTAGGTTGCTTGTTTACTTGTTTGTTTTTAGCTCCAAGAGGATATTTGAATATTGCTTTCAGTGTTGTGAGTTTACTACTACAGTAGTAAGTAAGTAGTAGTAAGTAAAGTCAAGTAAAAGTCAAGCAACTATTCACTTCTGTCTGTACTCAGAAACATTTATAGATATGCAAAAAAGTAAAGAAAGCCATTTTCCCTTCTTTTGTTGATGAATGGCTGGGCATGCTGCAGAATGAAGGTCTGGCTTACTGATATGCCAGTTTAATTTCACAAGAGCGCCTGAAGGCCCAGATGGGGAAATAAAGACAGCAGGTCCAGGAACTTAGGACTCAACTTTGAAACAATTCCAAATGCTGGCAGGGGAGGGGGAATACATAAACCAGGAAAGGTTTTGGCAGATGCCAAGGGAGAAATATGGGAATACATTGGCATCTGGAAGGGTGGTATTTCTGACTATAGCCTCCAGTACGTTTCTTTAAAGATTCTCCCAATGTATTTTTCTGCTCATCTAACATTGTCTTTAAATTCATTATTATAATAGCAGCTTGAAGTCAGAGATGATTTAGTTCAGTTTAAGTTATGTTAAGACATTTTTTGGAATTACTGAAAAAATCAAACCATTCATTCCAGATGCTTTAGTTGATATATGAACAATGTGCTTTTTGCTATTTATTTCTTCGCTACTTCTGAATTCTGTGGCACCATAAACAATACAGAGATGCTGATATTGTTGCTACTGATATGCAACACCTTAGCATATTGTCCAATGCAAGCTAGGTGTTAGATTTTGGTTTGAATGAAACAACACTGAGTGATCTTCAAGGAAGCTCTTTATTACAAGTCAATAGTAACACCAGCAAAACAGTCTGGCTGACAGCTCTCCTTTTATAGGCAGGCTGTCAGCCAGGCAACCAATCATTTTAAACCCACTCTTCCGCTTAAACCACGGACCTGACTGAAGACTTCAGCTCTTGGCTTCAGCAGCTAATTACAATATGTAACTCTAGGGATAAAAGATCCTGATATTATCCCTGGAGTTTTGGAGCTTTGATAGACCTAAAACTAGCTCTGTATGACTTGGCTTCCTGGGAATGTCTCTGCTGTCATTCTACCCAGGTTCCTAATACCTGAAGGGAGATTTGTTATCTCCTTGTTATGGTATGCTTGTGTGTTTCTGTTTAAATCTGCCTGCTAAATTTAACAATAAAACTTAAAATCTCCTTACTCTCTGATGTGTTTATTGCCTCTGGATCTTCTGGCATTGCCTGCTACTTAGCCATACAAAGAGGTGCCTTTCAATGAAGGCTCCTGCTCTTTCAGATGATCTCCCACCCAGCATATGGTTGGCCCCTATTCTGAAAGCCTTTAGAAAAAACAGTTAAGATCAATGTTTTCTCCCTGGGACTTGTGTCAGAATGAATAAAGCTCCCCTTGGTAGGATACAACCATGTTTAGTTCTGATTGTCATCTAATTGTTTTATTCTGTTTTAGTGACATGGTTGTTCTTTTGCATTTGGTGCAATAATTTTGTACACTATTACAATCACAGTGTTTGAATTGGGAAGCCACATAAATAAACTCTTTGGAATAGTGTTTCAGAAATAATCATTTCTAGGCTAAGTGTGGTTTGGTGATTGGTGTTCATCTCTGCTTGCAACTTTTTTGAAGTTCTTGCACAGTGGTTTATTAATACATATGTATATAACAGGGGTTTGGCTGCTGGGGATTTGAAGGGGTTCAGGAGAACCTCTTAAGTTTTTGTGCAGTTTGGAGAACCCCCAAATGCCACTCCTGGCTGACCCTGCCCACAGCACCCCTCCCAGGAGTCCCCATGTGGCCCATTTTGGATGCAGGTAAGTGCAGGGCCAACGTGGAAGCTCACGGAGGGTGAAAAACGGGCCTACCGCAAGTTGGGGAAGGGCAGAAATGGGCCAGTTTCTGGCCTTCAGAGGGCCTCTGGAGCCTGGGGAGGCCATTTTCAGCCTCCTGGAGGTTCAAGGAAAGCTTCTGGAGCCCCCGCTCCCCCCCCCATAGTGCAAGAGGATGACTGGGCCACACCCACCATGGCCATACTCACCCAGCAACCAGGCAGAGAACCCCTTGCTAAAAATCTTTGAAGGCCACCCCTGTATATACATGTATGTGTTTATATGTAAGATCTGTTTGTGGATTTCAGATAAAAAAATAAGTAGCCATGTGTTCCACATTTTTTTCTCCTGCAAATGAGGCCTTTATTTTTCATAATTTTGAATCATTTTTGGTTGATGTTTTTGAGCTTAATTCCAGCTCAGTTTTGTACCAGTGCTGTTATTTTTATGTTAGAATACATCTTTCCATAATTATGCAGATGTATTCTCCCACTTGGAAAGACCCACTGAGAGGAAAGTCTGCCTGGTATTCTCTTTTGGGAGTTAACTGTGAGAAACTAGGGAAGCTACAGATCATTAGAAAGATTGTTATACAGCTCTGCCTCATAGATAACTACCATTTCACACCATGAGAATGTCACAGGTGGGTTTTTTTGTTTTTTTGGATGGGGAAAGATAGATTTTCTTGATCAAAATGATATAGAATGGTTTAATTCCTAGAGTATAGTAGTTTATAACTACTGAGGAGGAATATCCATTATATTTATATAGATGTATTAATGTTCCTTTGAAAATGCTGTAATGTTTTGTAGATTTTAACAAATCAACCTAATATTTTAGTCCACCTATTTGAGGATGGTTACTCTCAGAAAGATAAATTAGGTCACATCTAGTTAATACTTGTATAAGGCACTGCCAGAAAGCTTCAGAACTGCAAGTAAGACTAGGAAAGAATGAAATAAGGAAATAAATAAAAGCTCACAAGAAGACAGTACAAATCACTTTTTTGTTGTTGTCGAAGAAAACTACATAGATGCATCCATGAAATCACTTGAGGTCAAGTCTTTCTTTTTAAATATTTACAGCAGATGTCTGTACATTCATGTTTTCTTGCAAGAATATTATCTAATGAATAACATACTTTAATCCTGGAGACAGTGAGTAGCTATTTTCTACACTTGCACATATACACACATTTCTCTGTATGCACAGCTGTATTTGCTGAATGATTAATATCATTTCCGTTTTATCATCTGAAAGCAAACTGCAGAAACTTGTTTCCCAGAACTGAAAGGCTGCAGAACAACATTAATTCCAGCCTCCGTAGTTGCATCAGTGGGCTTTACACAAGCAAATTCTGCTCCGACATTTAACTCAATAATTAGCAGCTGGAATCTTCTGCTGATGAACAGCTGAATCTATTCATCAGCAATAGAATCTGAATTTAAAAACATGTGGGTTCGGCACTGAATGCCCAAAAAAGTCATGCAGAAACATTGCACGTGCATACACTCATCAGGGCCGAGCTCTGAAAAAGCCAAACTTCTGAATTCTGGCACTCATGTGCACCCAACAATGAGCTGGCTGGCACGCATGCACACCCATTTTTGCCACTGCCTCACACACGAAGGACAGCTGATTGGCATACACGCAAGCATACCAGAAACCCGGAAGACAAAAGGGCAAGGCCGTGCATTCCTGGTGACATGGCTTTGCGTGCCACTTTGGGCATGAATACTATAGGTTTGCCATCACTGGCATATAGTAACTTTGTGCTATACATTTTTTGAATTTAATAAACATTATTCCACTCTTGAAAGCTGAGACTCATTGTGCTTCTTGGTTTGCCACTGGTGCAATATTTAAAATGTTGGACTAGGTTAGGGGAAACCCAAGTCAAACCTCAGCCATGGAAACTCACTGGGTGAATTAGCACCAGTCACTCTCATTCAACCTAGAATATCTGCAGTGATAAAATCAACAGAGATCCTCTCTTGCTTTATTTAGAAGAAATACAGGATATAATTTGAAGGAATGAAGGCAAAAAAAAACCCAGCCATAATTGCTGTATGATTTGAAGATAGCAAAGAATTGCTTTTATCATTGACATTAATGTCAGTGAAACTCTTTTCCATTGTTGGAAATTTTAAGAACTGGTTCAAGATTTAAGTTCTAATTCATTCTGAGGTATTGGGGGGGGGGGGTTAAGCATTGTAATTTCTTGCCATTTGACATCTTTCTTGAGACTGTTCTGCATTCAAGTATGGAACAACTGGAAAACATTGGTTTGCTTATCTCAGTGGTTTAGATAGTGGGATTAAGATGGTAGAGAACAAGGGCTAAATTCCAATTCCTCCATGAATTTCACTGATGACTGTGGGAAGATCACTTTTTTTTAGCCTAATTTACTTCTTAATATCATTGTGCAAATCAATTGGAAGAAGAGTAGTATTTTGGAAGAAAAGTAGAATGTAAATATTATAGACAAGAACATTGTGTAATTTATCCTAGTGCATTTATGTATATATAGTAGTTTCATCAACATGCTCAGAACCTTAAAGAGTATAATACAAAAAGACCTGAAAAATTTATAGTCTAACATTTGATGAAGAAATAAAAAATACATGGAGAAAAAGGAAATGGAAAAATAATGAGCAGAGTTAGTGTTGTACACAATACTTGTGCAATTGCACAAGAAACTCCACTATCAGGCTATGTTACAGTAATGAATGGTATCTAGGCTGAATTCATAATGTGGCTATCAGATGAGAGCTACGAAACTATGGATGACCACTACCTATTTAGTGTTCAACTGGAAGTTTGCAGCCAAGATCTGTTAGCCCAAGGAAATAAAGCAGTATCTGGTCAATTGGCTGGAAATCTATGAATAATCACAGTTGGTAGAATTATGCAGAAATATCTCAATTTTCCAGAGTTCAAATCCCACTAAGTAATTTTGGGGGATTTAACATACTTAGGAAAAGATTTTATTAAAAAGTTTTTGCAATAGTAAGGCTTTCAAGAAATAACAGTTCAATAAAAACAGCACAGATGGTTGATTTAAATTCTAATAGGTATTAACACCCAATTTTCTCAAGCTTCTTTCCCAATATTGATAATGTGTTATCTTTGCCAAGCCTCTCTTCTTGATAATATATTATCTTGGTCAAGTTAAGCCCCTGATAAAAAATTTTTTTCAGTCAGTACTGATAATTTTTCTCTCTTTTTTGCTGCACTTTTAGCACTTCCTTCACTCCAAAAAAGATAGAGAATGAACAAACCATGTTTTTAGTGGAGTTGTACTTTTGCCTACTTCATGAAAAGTAGGTTGCAAAACTATGTGTGTGTGTGTGTGTGTGTGTGTGTGTGTGTGTGTGTGAGTGTATGTATGTATGTATGTATGTATGTATGTATGTATGTATGTATGTATGTATGTATGTAAACTCAAGTAAAAAAAGGACCTACATGGAAATGAGTTTTGGGGTTTGGTCATTCAGGTTTCAATTCTATGTAAGTAAAACAATCTTACTTTCACACAACACAGTGTAGTGGTTTGCAGAAAATGGCACATCTTTAAAAAAATTATAATCATACTTGAGGATGAAGTTATTTTTTAGAAAGTGCTTATTTTTATCTAGACGTGCCAGTAACTTGATGACACCAATTTGATGTTACATAAACAATCATTCCAAAAAGTTATTCATTGAAATTATTTACATTCTATATATAATTCAAAAGGGACGTGGTGGCTCAATGGCTAAGACGCTGAGCTTGTTGATCAGAAAGGTCAGCAGTTTGAATCCCTGGCGCTGCGTAATGGAGTGAGCTCCTATCACTTGTTCCAGCTTCTGCCAACCTAGCAGTTTGAAAGCACATAAAAATGCAAGTAGAAAACTAGGAATCACCTGGGAAGGTAACAGCATTTCATGCGCCTTCGGCATTAAGTCATGCTGGCCACATGACCACAGAGACATCTTTGGACAGCACTGGCTCTTCGGCTTTGAAATGGAGATGAGCACTGCCCCCTAGAGACAGGAATGACTAGCACATATGTGCGAAGAGAACCTTTACCTTTACCTTATATATATTTCACAGGAATTGTATATCTTATTGGAACTTTATATCCTGTGTATGCATACTGAAAAATTATTATGTCAATATAGTTCAGGTTTTCCTCAATCAAATTTTTTGATTCTGTATAGTAACTGGATTAACCTATGACATTATGTTGTAACCATATTTTTTGAATCAATAATAAAAAGGGTTGATTTTATGCTAATCTATCAACAAACCACAAGAGCTGAGTTTACATAATGATAAGCCAAAAACAAATTACCTTGCACCTTATACAAGCTACTTTGTAGCTTAGTGCTATATCAGTTCTGACCAGTAGTATTTAATATAGTGTTATATGGCTGTCCTTTTGTGTGTATATGTAATAATGGTGAAATCTAGTTGGTGCTTTCTCCCTTATTGTGCAAAGCAAGTTTTTTTGTACAAATCAAGTAATCCACAAGCTTTCGTCCTCTATTTTTGCCCAGCACGCCATGAAAATTTGGGAAGGAAATACTCTCAGGAGAAAATCTGAAAATATAGGACTTCTAGAGAGAAAGAGGCAATGATATTTACTCAGATGAGCCCAGATTATTTTTTTCAGAATAGGATAGCAGGCATTAGCATTCATGAAATCAATGACAGAATATGCAGGGTATATCAAAAGTTGGAGTTAAAGATTAAGAATCTTACAAACAATTTAAGCTTGGATATTCAGAAACTAAGGCAGTCATATTTATTTAAAATATGTATTTAAAATATTTATTTAAAAGATTTACATAGATTTATGCTACATAGCCCTATGTGGCTTACAAATGTATGTTACAAATACATAACATATCTATTACATGTATTCATGTAATTTTATTCTGTATGAGTCATTCCTCATGTTTCAGACTTTCACATCTCTTAAAAAATAAGCCTCACTGAATACAGTAAATATGTACACCTTAGAAAACTATCAAAGGACTATATTGTGATTGAAGTTATGCACTGATAACTATAATGATGTTTATATTATATAAAAGGCAGCAACAGTGGGATTATTTATGTCTTCTTCCACAAAAAGCTGGGTTGGAAGGAAATTGATAACTGGAGGCTTATCTTGTTTTTGTTTTGAATTGGTCATAACATTATTATTCTAATATTTTTATATATTTTTATGTATTTCTAGATTTATGATTTTGATATTTTGCACAAGCTTGATAACTTTCTGTAGAAAGACAGTAGATGTACAGAAATAATGGCACCCTTTTATAATTGTGTAAACAACTTAGGCTCTTTTTCTGTTTAGTATTCTCATGACTTGTAAGAGGAATAATCATCAATATTTGCCCCATTCAGTCATCAAATCTATCTTGGCTGTCATTTTTCAAGGCAGACTTTATAATGCAGTAATTGTGTGCATATGCAAATGATTTTGTCACAAACTGATCTACACACACACAGACAGACAGACACACACACACACACACAGTAGTGTTGAATCATAGGTGTGGGGCAATACTGTGTGTGTAAAGCAGCTTGAGCTTGGAGAATGGCCAGAGCTAAAATAGTTCACAACTAAGGTGCTGTTTCATTAACATGCCTTTCTAAAATATCTTTGGCTTCAGTACATTCCCTGTTTCTTCATTTTTGTTTTTCAAATTATAACATTTCTTAATTACTTTGCTGAAGAGGAGCTGGATTTTGTAGCAACCAAAAATAGACTTTGGGTAGTTGATATGATACGTGCTGAATGAACACACTGTTCTTAATCCCAATTATAGAACCGGTAAAGTGCTGTCATAACCATCTGACATTTCTCTGTTACAGTTATGCTTTAGATAGAGACAAGGAGACTAAGACCTCTACATATGGGAGTTGCACAGTCCACATAACCCTCTCAAGGTCACATTGTCTCCAGCTTCCTTTCTTTAATTTGCAAAGGTTTTTTTTTCTTTCTTTCAGTGGTTTATTTATATTAGAATTAAAGGATGCCTAGTTTGCAATGGAGACATCTGGAGAAAATAGCTTGGCTTCATTTAGCAGCTCTATAGGCAGCTATCAACATTCCTCATCAGGCAGCATTCTGTAGTTCCAGCTGATGCTATGTCAGAGTGATTTATAAATTTAGTGTAGGACACTGGGTGTGAACATTTTTGTTAGATATAGAAAGGACAATCTTAGTATGTCTCATGATTGCTGAGGGAAGATACAGACTTTAATACTTAGCAGAAATCCTTCTGTCTTAGCAATTGGTTCAAGCTAGACTCTGATTGCCAACAAAAGGTGCATTCCAGGAAATGAAATTTTGACCTACTGCTCTAAATTATGCTTTGTTGAACTTTCACTAATCAATAATCATATTTCTATTGTCAATAGATAAAAATAGAAGAATCTCTTAAGCTATTCAGAGATAAATTGAACTGTCCCTTGACCAGACCCTCACTTCAACACATTCAGTGAATGGAAGCTACCACTCCTCTTTGTGTAGATAAACTTGGAGGAATGGGTGACATAGCCCTTATTATACATGGGGATCCTGTTCCTGCTTCACAATCATGGAACATAAACCATGAAGAATAAGATATTTTAAAGAACAAGTAAACTTCATTCATTCATTCATATGCCTCTGGGTGGCGTGCAATAAAATCCTAAAAATAATTACAAAAACACTCTATAATAGGGGTGTCAAACTCAAGGCCCTTGGGGCAGATCTGCCCCAAGGGATGCTTAGATCTAGCCCTCTGGGCCACCCTGGAAGCAGTGAAGGACCGGTCCACAGTGCCAGTGAAAACAGAGCTCAGGATTGCATGCATGGCCCTCCTGAACTCCATTTTCAGCCACAAGGGCCTCCTGCAGCCCTCGGCCAGTGAAAATGGATCTCAAGGGGACCACATGCAGCCCTCCTCAACTCTTTTTCAGTTGTGATGGCCTATGGCATCCCTCCACCAGTGAAAACTGAGCTCTGCAGGAGGCCATAGTGACACTGTGATGTTGAGCTGGCCACGCCCAATATGGTCACGCCTCGCTGGAGGTCAAACACAACTCTGATGAGGCCCTCAATAAAATTGAGTTTGATATTCTTGCTCTATAAGTACAATTGTATCACAGTGGCCAGTTGTTTTGCCGGATTTGGCATTGGTTACTAGTCGGGCCCCACCCAGGGGCCTCGGACGTTGTAACATATTTTCATAATATGCGTGCAGATCCAAGCAGTGCGGTTTTTTGCATTTGACTGATGGTGATTTTGTCAATTTTTAACTGTTTTAAATGTAATTCCAGTGCTTTTGGAATAGCACCCAGTGTGCCAATTACCACTGGGATTACCACTGCTGGTTTGTGCCATAGTCGTTGAATTTCGATTTTTAAGTCCTGGTATTTTACGATTTTTTTATGTTCCTTCTCGGCGACCCTGCTATCACCTGGTATTGCGATGTCTATGATTGTGACCTTATTTTTCTCAACCAGTGTGATGTCTGGTGTATTATGCGCCAGTATTTTGATTATTATTGTTGTTGTTGTTGTTGTTGTTACGCAGAAGTGCTAGGAGAGCATTAGAAACTACATGCAATGAGGCCATCTCATTAAATCTCAATTTCTGTGAAACCCTCAAGCCTGTTGACATACTTTGATTTTCTGCCATTTATTACTCATAAAGAAACAAAAATCGAAGTCCCAAAGCTATATAAATAAAAATGCAAATGTTCGTTTGTTCAAAATCTTAAATCTTTGAAAGTTCTTCACCGATTGCTTTGAAATTTTGAGACAACGTTGCATTCGAATATGTGCTTTTTTAATATACCTATATCATATATATGTCACACCTGTGACAGGTAAAAACATGCTTTTTTGAAAACCAGCACCATCTGTTGGACGTAAAAGCAACAGACTAAATATTTCATGATTCAATTTCAATGTTTCTGATTGCATTGCTATATTGAATTTTCATAGATTTTGATTTATTTTCATTTTGATTTAATGATTCCGTGTGACATTGCATTGGAATTGAGCTGTGTCGTTTACCATAGCATTCATTTCGTGAGTATAGTATATTCGTAACAGTTCGGCCTCTCTCCAGCTTTGTCCCTATGGTCCCTTTATATGTGTGGCTGGGCTGTGGCCCCACCCTTTCCCCTTTCTGCCTCTCCTCCGACAAGCTTCGGCCATTTCTGCCAAGGGGAGCCGAAGCCCTTCAGCCTCCCCCTCCCCGCTCAATCCTCCCCTCCTGCTGGGCCTTTGCTGTCTGTGGCAGAGCAGTGCCTGGGCAATCCCTCGGCCGCCTCCCCTCTCCCTTAAGCCGGCCTCCACCCACCCAGCCCAGCGAAGCTGCAGAGGAGGCGGAGCGTCTCCTCAGCCCGGCTGGCTGCAAGCACTCTCCATCCCCCCTCACAGCGAGCTATGGCCTGACCAAGGCGGCTCCAACGGGGCGGTGGTGGTGGTGTCAGCCTGAGGTGCAGCGGGGCTGGGGCAGCCACTGGGTACCCCGTGAGGCAGTGGTGGAAGCATCTCTGGATGGGACCACAGCTGGTAGGGGCTGCCTCGCGTCTGCGTCTCCAAGGATGGCTCCTTCCTCCTCCTCAGGGGATGCTGGCCGCCTCCTCTTGCCGCCGCCGCTGAGAGAAGCCAGGTCGGTGGCGGCGGCCGCCTCCCCCTCTCCTCCTCCTCAGCCCAGCCAGGCTGAGAGAGGCATCATCATTGTTGGTGGCATCGTCAGGCCTTTCTCCTGCTGGCCCCAATGCAGCAGCACCCACAGCAGCAGCAGCCTGACTCAGCAGCGGAGGTGCGGGAGAGAAAGAAGATGGCGCAGCCCACTTTGCTGCCTCGGTGGGCCAGCAGCAGTGGCATCGGCTTGGAGGATTTCCTGCCCAGCCTGCTGTCCCAGCTGCCTCCCCCGGCCCCCGCCGCCACCTTGCTCTCCTCCTGCCCTCCTGGGGTGCCTTCGCCGCAGAGCCTTGCACTGCTCTTGCAGGGAGGAGGAGGCATCTGGGGTCCAGAAGGCACCCAGTTGAAGAAGAAGAGCGGCTTCCAGATCACCAGTGTGACCTGGCGCAGATCTCGGCCAGTCTCAGCTCCAACAACAGCATCGCCGAAGACATGGAGACCTACGACGACCTGGACGAGTCGCACACTGAGGACTTCTCCTCTGAGACCCTGGACGTCTCACTCTCCTGAACCACCAACCTGGGGGAGCCTGAGCTCAGCTCCGAGGAGACGCTTAATAACTTCCATGAGGCCAAGAGCCCTGGCACCATCTCCCCCAACCAGTCTCACCCGGCCAGCAGCCCCAAGGCCTGACCAATGGCAGCACCCACCCTCCACCCCACTATGCCCATGGGGATACCCCCAGCCTCCCTCCCACGCTGGGGTCCCCCTGCCTATTTCCGTAGGGGCCTCATCCAGCCTGTTGTTCCAGAGGCTGCCTGTCACAGGGAGCTTGGAGGGCGCCAGGCCAGGGCCTGCAGGAGTGTCCTCCGTGGCGGCTCTTGCAAGGGCCACCGTGGCTCACTTCCATGCAGGGGCCGCCTCTGCTGGGGGAGCCGTGGCTGGTGCAGAGAGTGGCAGGGCCCGCCAGGTGGACAAGACCCTCACGAACCTTGCCACTGCTGGCAATGGCATGACCCTGCCTGGAGGGAACCACCCTGGGAATGTTTCTTTCTTCGCGTGCTGTTGGTAAATGTGCCCGGTCCAACGTTTTTCCAGCAATTGAAAATTGTTTCTCACATTGACAATTATATATTGCGTGTTCTAGAGTCGGCAAACCAGACAATATCTATATCTACACAGACAATGGAACAACAAAAAATATTGTATACCCACAAGCATTGTGAAATTAAACATATTACAATCTTGCGCTTTTTCTTTTCTTTCTTTTCCATTTAACCAGACTGGGCCACAGCAACACGTGGCTGGGTACAGCTAGTTACAAATAGATAAAAACTTTTACTGAATTTTTTGGGATCTGGCCTCTGTTTCACAATCATTGAAATGAGTTCATGGATAATGAAAGCCACTTCTGTCTTCTGCCCTCTCCTGCATATTATATGCCTATACTTAATCAGTGTATTTTTCTTCAGACTTTGAAGGAAGTTTAGAAGACAAGCCTCATTTTAGCTTCTTTATTTTCAGAGTCTTTTGTGGCTTGTTTTCTTCCACCTGATTATATGAAATATATGTGCTGAACACAGATAAATAGGATTTATTTTATATATGCTTTGTTACTTGGATTGCTGTCTTGTAATTATTTTGTACCTATTTTTGTCGTCGTTGCAATTCATTTGTTGCATTTTGCTATTTTTATGTTAGTCTTACTGATGTTAGCAACCCGGCGTTGGTTGAAGTCACTGAAACTGAATTAATGAAGGAATAAATGAAATAAATCCAGAATATCAACCATTTACTTGGGTAAAGTCTTTGTGACTATAGCCTGATATCCTACCAAGAAAATACTTGCTTGTGATTGGATGCACCATAGTTAGAAAGTTTCGCCATATGCTAGCTGTGACAACTTGCCCCTAGCATCCTTTAGCTCTTTTTCTGCTAATGAAGAATTTTACCCAGAAAAGGTTTTATCCTTCCTGCACTGCTCAGCCACATTAAGAATTTGAGGTTTATTTATTGTCACAAATACGTTGAGCCAGTATAATAAAGCTATATTGAATTTGCATACACTAAGAGACTGGGATTAATTTTGTTTCACAGAAAGGCGATCAGTTTCACTGCAGGATAAAGTGGTGGTTTTTTAAATTTATTTATTCCAGGATAAAGATGTTATTCAGGCATTTTGAAGCAACTTTAGAAATCATAAAAGAGAGAGAAAGAAAAGTGCACAGACAGATGATAAACATATAAACAAGGGAAACAAAAAAATAATGTATGAGAGTATAGGTTTTCAAAGAAAAGGGTTTTGCCTGTGACCTGCAGGTTGCATATTTCTTACCCTGCCATAAATCAAGCCAAAGATAATATGGAATGCCTGCTGTTTCCCTGTACTGTGTAACTTTGGAGCAAAGCAGAAAGTTTAAAAGAAAAATGATACACCGATAGCACTGCTCTTTACTGTGTAACTTTGGAGCAAAGCAGAAAGTTTAAAAGAAAAATGATACACCGATAGCATTGCTCTTTCCCTCTTCACTGAATATGTAAGTATATAAAACTTCTATAGATTTTGGTTGTTTGCAATAACAAAAATCACATTATTATGGTTGCTCAAACAACTAGATGTTTAGAGTGGATTTTTGGCATTTTTATCTATCTATTGAATCATTCCCAAGGATCTACGATAAGCTTATGTTGTTTGATGGTGTTAAAGGTATCCACACAGGATGTAAACTGTTTCAAGTAAAGCTGCCTTTTGCAATGGTGATTTTGTCAGTGCTGAAGATGTTCAAAGGGTGCTCCAGATGTTTTGAGATTGCACCCGAAACACCTATAACTGTTGGTATTATCTTTGCTGTCTTTTGCCTTCTACTTCTATTTGCAAGTCTTTATATTAGATATATTGGATAAAAAAGAATGGTACAAGGTAAAAGAGGCTGCAAATAATGCAACAATATTTGTATAAGAGGAAAAGATCAAAGACATAGTAAAAGTAACAGGAAAATAACATGTAATGGTTTGAAAGTGAGTGCAATGGCTAAACGAAAAGCCTTCAGCCCAGTGAATGGGATAAAAAGTAGAAGTAATAAAACATTCATGATGCAACTTAAATAAGGGAATTTTGGAGGTGTGTGTGAAGGATACAAATATATTAAGAGTGGAGCTGAATTGGTGTAGGAATGTCAAAAAATGTTAAGGCTGCAACTGTAATTGAAGTAACTGGAGAAATGTACATATATCAATATGGTTTGTTTATGAAGTATCTGTGCAACTTGCTTAATGTGTGTAAATATTACTGCCTAATTGGAAGAATGCAATTGTTGATCTATTCAAATGGAAAGTAGAAAGACATACAGCAAAATTGGTTTCTTTAGTATGCTAGGAAAATCTTTCATAGAATTCTAATTCCTCCTCCTCCACCACTACCATCACCCCCCGGCAAAAAAATAGGTGCAAAAACTTAATTCCCCACCTCCGCTGTCCAATATCCATCCCTTTTAAAAACCTTACTTAACTCTAGGCTGAAGACTAGAGGAACAGAAGCAAGCAAGGAAATTTTTTTTCCTGCAACTTTTTCCCTTGAATTGGAGGGGGAAAAAACCATCTCCAAAAGTTTAGACAACTAGGACTTTTGCCACAAAATGGAGGATGCTGGGTCTTTGCAAGCTTTATCTGTCCCTCTGACTGCTTGTAGAGCCCAGCTAAGATTTTGAGTCTTGGCTTGATTGTAGACTGTCATTACATTATAAGGATCCTTTCTAAATTAACCATATGCACAGTTTATTGAGGTCTCAGGATTGATTGGAGTAAAAAATAATCTTGATGTTTTTTCAGAGTTTTGACATTTTAATTCCATTTGGGACAATTTCTGTTTCGTTTTGTTTTCACTGCAGATGGAAAGCCAGTGTCATTGTCTCCAATTGAATCCCAGCCCCACAGCCCTCATTACACAGCCACAAGTCAACGTGAAAGAGAAAGCTTGGAAGTTCGTATGCGAGAAGTGGAAGAAGAAAACCGTGCACTACGCAAGCAGCTCAGTCTGGTGCAGAGCCGGGGCATGTCTCACCGACGAGGCAATCATTCAAAAACTTATTCCATGGAGGAAGGGACTGGGGACAGTGAGAGCCTCCGGGCTGGCATTGTGGCAGGGAACAGCTCTGAATGTGGACAACAGCCAGCAGTGGAGAAGTGTGAGGTAGGCAGATGATTTCCTACCTAAGCCATGTTTCTAAAAGCAAATCAACCTGATGTGTTTGGAATAGTCTACAGTAGCTTTTGAACCTTGACCGTTTATTGAAGATAACTCAATAAACAAAAGTATAAATAGACCTTGGAAATAGCTCTAGGCCAGGGCTGTCAACTCCTGGCCCCCAGGTTGATGCGTCATGCGCTGGCCACATCCACACCCGGTTTAGCGAAGGAGAAAAAAGTCCCAGTATGTCACATGATGCCTCTATGATGATGTGAGTTTGATACCCCTACACTAGGGAAACTCCTAGTGTAGTTTTACAATGGACATGGTAGGAGTTAATATCTTTCCCTGATTCCACCCCCCAAATAATAAGGAAACTATTCCAAACATTTAACTGAACTCTGCAACAGAAACAAATTATCTTAATAGTTTCAGATATTTATCCCCCAGTTTCATGTGCTTTTCTTTTAATATTTTTTTAAAAAACATATTACACTCTCTTTGCTGTAATACTGAATGATGCAGCTCTATGTACACTTCTTTGGGAATTAGTCTCACTGAACACAGCAGCATTTATTTCCAATAGGATTATACTAGAAGAGTTTGCTGAGTCACACTTGGTTTTAAAAACTAAGTGTTCATTATTTATCCTTCTGAATTAAAATAAATAAATAAAATCATCTTTATTCATAGCAATTCAAATCTTTCTGCATTGATGAAGATCGATCCTTCACTGCACTGGCTATACGAAAGAGGTAGATTGAGTACAAGTATAGAATAACTAAGTCTGTATTAGGATTCCAGAAGCTCAGGAATTCAGCAAATGAAGCAGGACAGGGATTTCTGCCATTTTTTCTGGATGTGGGGAATGACTGTATGTTGTAACAAACATTATCTTTTCGGGTTTTTCATTTCAAGGCAATAGGAACTAAATTCTCATCTCACCATAGTAGTCCTAATTCTCAATATTTCTTGGGGGTTCAGGAGCCGTATGCAGTTCCAGGGCACAGATTGTAAACCTGTCTGGGGGAAAACTTTTAAGGAACATGTCACACTTAGATGGGCCCATGACTTCCAGGTTTTGATAAATCCACCTCATAGAAAACAATGGATTTGCTTAACATTCATGGATTCATTTAACAACCATAGTAATTCACTTAACAGCTGCCAGAGAAAAGATTGTAAAATCAGGTTGATAATGTGACCTGCTTTACACAGCTAATAACTTAACAATTGTAATGGGCAAGCTCCATTATGGTTGTAAGGTGAGAACTACCCGTAATTAATGTTACTTTCAGTTTAATGAGGGGCCTTCTTGCAGAACATCTTTAAGATAACCTAGAGGTTGTTGTTGTTTTCCTGTTACAACCTCCTTGTTGGCTTAGAATGCACATTGGCTTTTTTTTTTAATGGACTTTTTTTGCGGATTTGATTTTTATTTTTTTTCCCTAAAATGTAAAAAGTCTATTAGCAAAGTGCCATGTTTTCTTATGTTTGAGATGAATAGAATAGAATAGTATAGAATTCTTTACTGGCCAAGTGTGATACATAAGGACACATAAGGAATTTGTCTCTGCTGCATATGCTCTCAGTGTACATAAAAAGACAAAATACATTCATCAAGAATCATAAGCTACGTACAGCACTTAATAGTAGTCATAGGGTACAAATTATGAAACCATCACACAAAGCAATTAAACAGCTACTTACATAGGAAAGATGACTGTCCTAGCGGTCATACTCTGTTGCCTCTTCATCCTTTTAAATAATACTAACTGCAGAAGAAATAAAACAATATTGGACTCGATTGTGGTTGTAAGCTGAGGACTACATTACAGGTAACAGAAGGGACCTCTGTTTTCACCCAACAATGTACAGTCTTTTCAGGAAGGATGTCCCCCAACAAACAGGAAAGATATAGTTTTTCATCTAAGACGTTAGATCAAGAATGAATGTCATAGGTAGATTCACAGAGCAATACAGATTTCTTTTTCTGAAATTCATTCCTCAGTTCAAAAAACAAGAATATATGAATTAGGTTCAGTACTTAGGACAGACCAAGTAGCTATTCAAGAGTTAGTAGTGTCATGGTTAGAAGCAATGGTTTAAAACCAGTAATATTTGGTTGGGCATTTCAAAGGGAATACAATACATATTTAATTTTACATATGTTAACAGCTGCTGGAATTGTGTTTGCACAACAGTGGAAAAACAAAGATATGAAAATGAAAAATGTGCAGGAATGAACAAATTGACAATTAAAATCAAGAAGGCTTCGAATACTTTTTCATGTGAGATTTGTTTTATCAATTGCTAACTAACAGAAACAGAAATTAAAAATCTAAAAGTATGAAAGAAAACACCAATTATGTAAGGAAAGGTCACTAAAATGTATAAGGAAATATTATTAGTACTTGATCATTATTAATGTGTAGACAACTGCGGGACATTACACACCCACACACACAAACTATGACAGTGCAAGGAAAACACCAAAAAATAACAATTTTTCCCCAAAAGACTGCAGATTAAACAAGTTTTTTTCCCTAACCCTAAGGACAGGAAAGACAAAACCACTAGAATAAAAACCATCAAGGCATTGTGGGAAATTATAAAGGACAGTGCCAGGAAGCTCACAGAACCAGGAGCCACAATTACCTAAACAACCAGGTATCCCACAGAAACACACAAAAGCTGGCAAAGCTGCCTTGCACCAACCTGGCCTGCCCATGAGAGGCTTATGTTCATTCCCTGTCAAGGATCCATTTTCCATAATCAGCAATTATTTGAGCTGAATTGTTACTATATATTGCAGCTCAAGTGACAGCTGTGTAGCGTAGACAACGCTGAAATAACTCAGTTACTTTTGAAAAATGTTTCTCCTGACCTATTCTTTCTGATCACCTTATTTACATAATGATTCAAAACTCGAAAAGCTACAGGTGTTCCTTAACCTATAGCGGTTCATTTAGTGACTGTTCAAAGTTAAAACATCACTGAAAAAAATGACTTATTGCTGTTTTTCACACTGACAATTGTTTCAACATCCCTATGGTCACAGGATCTCATATTTATGATGGTTGCAGTGTACCGGGATGAGGCAAGCACCTTTTGCAATCTTCTGACAACTAAATCAATGGGGAAGTCAGATTCACTTAACAATCCTGTTATTAACTTAACAGCTGCAGTGATTTACTTAACAACTGTGGCCAAAAAGGTCATAACATGGAGCAAAAGTCACTTAACAACTGCCTCACTTAGCAACATAGTTTGGGCTCAATTCCAGTCGGGGGCTTATATTTGACCAAATTTGGTAATTTTCAGTGCAGCATTTCAATGATCATGTTTTAGCCATTCATCTATCTGCCTTAACAATGACCTTTATGGATAAATTACCATGATTCCATTTTTTTTGTTTGTCAAATTATCTAACAAGTCAACTTGTTTAAAGTATTAAAAGGTTAAATACTAAAAAAAAAAAATCCACAGTGGCTGATTCAAGTAGGGAAGAAGCAGGGTTTTGAATAATGAAAAAGTGCTGAAGTTTTATGAGACTGCAGAGACTGAATTAGTTCTTTGCACTGACTGTCACTATAGAAGATGTTGGAAAAAAGTTCAAATGAGACATATTTATTTTCAGGTAGGGAAACGGAAGTGTTACATCAAAGATAAGGAATAAATATTTTAGAAATTCACTGCTGGGAATATACAAAGGTAGAAGATATTGTCTTTTGGGCTTTCTCTCAGGGTTTCCTCTTCTAAACAAGAGGGATCTTAATATCTTTTTCTCATTGAATGAAGACATTTATTCATACCTACTTAATTATTAAATTATTTTATATTCTCAAAGCCACACACTGGAATCTGACTCTCTGGTGTCTGCTGTTTTAGTTGCTCCAGTGTAGAGTAATTAACATTAGAAAGGCATGTTTCCATTCATTGTAAAATTATTTTCTTCCATATTTAAATAAGAAATAAAACAATACTAAGGTAAAACAATACTAAATGAAAGCTAATTTCAAGGGGGGTGTATTTTGGCTAGCTCAGTGAGACCTTTGAATATATTTTTTTTCTTTACATTGCCATTTTCGTCTTCCATATCTCTCTCTTATGATGATTTATTCAGAAATAAGGTGTTGCATGTTCAATGGGCTGTCTCTAAGGCAATACATTGGAATTGCAAATTTAATAGCTAGGTGCAAGAAATGATAGCAATTTATTCAATAATTATGTCAAATTTAAAAAAGATTATATTGCTATAATTTTGGCTAGAAACCTTCCTGCAAGTCCACACTTTATTTGCGGCATAAATAAACACACAGCCAAGAATTGGTTTTGAGGAAGATTACTTTGAATAAAAACCGCTCTGTCCACATCATTGGGGCTTTGAGCTTGAGAACTATGATATTTTTATTGACAGCTCAATCAGATAGAAAGTACCAGGTTCAAGTCCTCCATTGAATGCTGAAGCTTGGGATTAGTCACAATGTCTCAGCAACAGATCTCCCTCACAGGTCTGCTTCTGTGAAGTTAAAATAAACAATAGTCTCTTTGAATGCCGCCTTTAGCTTTTAATGGCAAATTGAGCTTTAAATGAAGGAAATCATCCTAACAAGATATGAAGGATCATAGAGCTGTATAACTAGGACTGTGGTCCTAAAGGAGATATGCTAATGAGAAATTTATTCCCGGGCGATTAAGAAGAGGCAGGAAGTGCAAAGTCTTGAGTTATGAGCAGATTTGAGGTTGAACAATATTCTTGCAGCAGCCAGTTTTTCTATATTGGTTCTCCACCACTTTGCCAGAGATGCCCATTTACCCAGGAAATCTTGCATATTGTTTATTTTTTTTCCTCGGAACTGGTGTCACCAGTTCTGTCACCACCAGGAACTGACTAGTTCCTTAAATACTTGTGTAGAATGGCTCAGTGCGGGATTATGGCGTCTGGTTTTTCCGAAAGAATTATTATTTTTTCTTTCACTGTGGGTGACACAATTGAAAACCCGATACAGTTTCAATTTCGCCATCACAGCAATCCTCTTGATTTTTTTGGACTATGCCTTGTGGACACCTCTGCCTCCTTTGAAATGGAGGTGATTTAATTTGTTTCAATCTAAGCTATTACCAAAATGTAGTCAATCTTTTCTGCATAGTATTAAAAAAAATAGCACAAGGCTTAAGAGTCTAGGGAAATTATGTTACCGGTACTTCTCATATCCATGAGGTTACAACTTTTAAAAATATATCAAGGAATGTTAAGCATCAAAAGCCTCAAACTGACCAGACTGCATTGATTTCACTAGATTGTGATGATTTTTCTTCTCCTTGCATTCACTGTTTGTCTCTCTGTCTTTTTAGACAATCCACGTCGCCATTGTATGTGCTGGATACAATGCCAGTCGGGACGTTGTCACTCTCGTCAAATCAGTCTTATTTCATAGGTAAAGCATCTTTATCTTGCTACATGCTTTTTTCTTTTTCTTTTTGGTAAAAAAATGATTCAATATCCCTTTGATCCTTCATAGTAGAAATGATCAGTGAACCTGAATCTAGCTAGATGGGTTGCTTCTTTTAAAATGTTTAAAACTACATAGTATGTAAAATATATTTCTTGCTAAATTATGTTGCTTTGGACTGGCTCCTCTAAATTTCTGTCAACATGCACAGAATTTAATAATGATGTACTCATCCAACCATTAAAAAATGAGTAATGGTTATGAAAACTTCACTTTTAGGAAGTAATCACCCATTCTTTAAGCTTCTCTGCTTCCACCCTATTCTAATTTGTCGCTATTTTAAATTTCTTACTGCTTTTTAAAATGACTATGTTTTTATCAGAAATTTGCCCAAGTTTTTCTTTATGTTTATTTTTAATGAGTTACAAGCATGGATTTGAAGTGGGAGAACTATGGAAACCAGATCAGCTAAGTAAAAACATCTCCACCAGGAGTGTCAAACTGGATTTCTTCACAGACCGGATCAGCATTGTAGTTCTTCTCCATGAGGGAGTTGGGACAGATGCCCCCTGCAGTCCCCTGCTGTCCAAAACATGGCACAGGTGGTGGGGTATGTCCCCCCCCTTGCCCGTTTTCAGCATGGATGGCCTTCTGCAGCACTTTGCCAGCCAAAACAGGATGGGAGAGCTTGTGGCGCCTCTGCGCTGCCCGTTTTTGGTCAGTAGAGTGCTGCAGAAGACCCTGGAGGCTGAAACCCCCCCCCCCCACAGTCCATTTTGATCATCAGAGGCACCACTGGCCAGTCCTTTGGTATTTCCAGGCCAGCCCCATGGGCCAGATTTAAGCACCCACAGGCCTTGGGTTTGACAGCCCTGATCTAGACAGTTTTTACTGATCTCAAAAATTCAGTAGAAGAGAATATATGTAGTTCAGGGATGAACTATGTAGTCCTTGGTACTCTTTTAGTTTTGTTGTTTGCTTGTGGATGTTTCATTACCTGACTATACAGGAGCTTGATCTACCAGTGCTGGTGGAGATGTGGGTTTTTTTTCCCCTTGGTAATTCCTTGATTAAGAAAGTGTTTTCTGGCCAACTGTTTCTCTAGTATTAATCCCTGTTTATCTGGCTGCTGGCTGCAAGTCTTTGGCAAAGACTTAGCAGGATTCGATATGGTTAGTTCTTAGATGAGCAACCTCTAGGAAATATTAGGGGTATAGGTTAGACAGGGAAAGAAAAAGAACCTCAGAAAAAAGGGAAGCAAAAATTACTTTTGTTCATTCCATTGACTGAGATTTCTCAAATGAACTAAAACTGTAGTTGTCAGCGTTCCAAGTATCATGCAAAATTAAATCAGAGTCCAAGGCAAAACGATCCTTAAAGTTCCAATTTAATAAGTCAGACATCTTAGCATATCTGTGGAATCCCAATTTTGGAAGTTACATAGGATTCCCACCCAGTTGAAAGTTCATGATCTTGTCCCCACAGCCACAAATCCATCACATGGTCCAATCTTCTTCTTCCATGCTGGCATCTTCACCCAGCTAGTTCCGGTCAGGTGCAGAGTGCAGAGACAAAAGGTGACCTTGGGCTTCTAGAAAAGAATGACAACAATTCCACAATTCCACAATTCTACTCTTTTCTATTCCCCCCTCCCAACTACTACACTAATGAAACAGCATAATAAAATAAGAGAGAGTGTGGCAGTCCAAAGATCCTAAAAGGGATATAACTGCAGGCCTGACATAGTTATAATTTTAAATTACAAGTTAAATTCATATATAAGGTCACTTTTTAATATGAAATAAAATATCTATTTATGGGGACTTTTTCCTACTCAAACTAAATTTGATTTGATTTTGTATTAAATCAAAAAGGGTTCCCTTTTGACTAAAATCTAACCCTTCAATCTTTAAAGCAGCAGATCATTGATTTCCATATCTGGTAGCAGATATTTCACCATCAGCACTTGTCTTGAAAATAATTAAGGTTATAGGGAAGGAAGGAAGGACATTCTGTGCAATAAAGAGTTGTCAGATGAAAATCATGAATTAAACATTCTGGTAGAGCTTCCACAAACAATTAAATTAGTGTTGCCGTGAAGAATGATTGTTTGGAGGTTGACTGAAGTATAATTTTATTGTAATGATATTGTGAAAATTGGCTCAGAGAGGTGTCATCCCCCTCTTGAATAGGACACATCACAAAATCTCCACATAATTAAGTTATGTATCGGGCTGAAGGAGGAGGAAGCGGTAAATAACTTCTAAAGTGACTACAACGACTGGGGCCTTACAATTAGGGTGAGAGAAAATAGTGAAAGCATGTCAACTCTCTGCTCTTTAACTCTTAGATGCTGTCATGAACATCAAAGGGTTTACTACCATATGAAATATTTCAAAGGAAAATGTATGTATTTTCAGATTAACAGCATTCCTCCTGCCTTATCTGACTTGTCCGATTTTAAATGTGTCATTAATATGTCTTATTAATAGTCCCAATAGTCCCGCAACAATGAAGATAAATGAAAAGAAAATAATTTATAAGCAATAGATTTAAATGTATTTTCCCTTTTTCTTTCAATATGATGCTTTATGTTCGTTTGTTCATTTGTGATCTACAACATTTAGGTACTGAGCATATCCTGGTTTGTTGAAAACTACCATACATGTTATATTTAGAGTTTGTCTAAAACACTTTTATTAGAGTTTTTATGTAATGGTGTTACAAAAAAAAAATTTAACTGGAAGAAATATCATTGTGGGTTTTAAGAACTCATTGTTAATTAAAGTCTTTGTAAAACTGACTCACCTGACTGACTCTTTAGAAATATGATTCTGTGACTACTTTCCCATTTGAACTTGGAATGTGGTTGATCCTGCCGTAGAATAATTGTGTATATGCAGTGCGCACAGCATATACTTTCATTAAACATAGTATGAAATTATATTAAACACTCTATAGTCCTTGATCTATGATAATTGTTAAGAATGAAGGGAAGATACATGTCTGAACTTGCTTTGGAAGGCTACTTTTATTTTGAAAGTAAGATCTGCATTTTGAGTATCAAAACTGATACTCAAAGCTGATGGCTTTGAAACAGGAATTCTTCTAAAGCAGGAGTGTCAAATTCGCATTTGTCACAGCGGCGTCACGTGACGTATTGGGACTTTTCCCCCTTTGCTAAACTGGGCAGGGCCAGCATGTGATGCATCCGGCCCGCGAGTTTGATACCCCTGCTCTAAAGCCTGGGTTGGTTGATCTTAAAGCGACTTTGCAGATTGAATTACAGTTCTTAGAACATTATGTCTGTATTATATTATAACTGAAAATCAGTCCTAGCCAGGCTCAGTTCTGAGAAAAAATTATAATATTTCAGGATATCAGTATCTAATAGAAGGGTAATGTTGTAAATTCAAATTAGTGTTGATGGCACAATTCCTACGTACAGTTTTTATTGAAAAGATTCACAACGATGAAGTTATTAACCCAAAACTTAGTTTGTAGCTTCTTCATAATGATGATGATGATGTTATCCACTTAGTTGTGTCTGACTCTTGACGATTCTATGGGCCAGGTCTCTGAATCGCTTCTGATTTTGCACTATTTCTTTGAATTTTTCTATATTCTGGCTGGTATCAGTTTTGATAGAGTTTCAAGTTTCAAGTTTAATTTTATTTATAGGCCGCCCAATCCCGAAGGACTCCGGACGGCTTACAGCAAGGGGAGTCCAGCCTCCATGTTCTTTCTAGTTTCCTTTTACTCCTAACTCTTCCAAATATAATTGCTTTCTCTAGTGAATTCCCCTGCATGACATGGCCAAAGGAAGTGAGACACAGTTTCTTGATTTTGCCTTCTAGTGACATAGCCCTCCGGGATTGGGCGGCCTATAAATCGTATAAATCGTATAAATAAACATATCTGGTGTTATGCGTTCCAATCAGTGACGTGCGGTCAGCTTTATGGCTGGTGAGGCACTTTTTAGACTTGTGGACTTCAACTCCCAGAATTCCACAGCCAGGCATGCTCAGTTCTGATTTAAAGCAATAGCATTTTCCCCCCTTGCAAAATAAGTTTTCCCATTTTTTTCTTCTCACTCTCCCTCCTTCCTCCTTCTCTCCCTCCTTCCCCCCTCTCTCAAACAGACACACGCACACAGAGAAATTGGATCCCTCTCTCACTCACTCTCAAACAAACACAAATACAGAAGTTGGATTGGATATATTTTCCAAAGGCTTGAAAGCAGCTCCTCTGCCATACCCCCCCCTTCCCCTGCTGCCTTCCGATCAAACTTTTTGAATTCCTCCCCCCTCCCCACACATGCACCTTTTCCAGCTGTTTCAGAGATGATTTCAACTCTGCTTCTGGCTGCCCTGCCCTCATGAAAGGCTCTTAAAAGCTCTGAGTCAGACTGAGCTAGTTGCTCCCAGAGAACTCTAAAAAGCCTCTAAAAATGCCCTCTACAGGAGGCGAGAGAACACGTGCCTCCTTTGCATACAAATTGTTTTGCTTGTTAACCCTTGCTTAACTCTTAAAAGGCAAAAAATTGCTTATGCACAGGAGGCCCCTATTTCTCTGGCCTCCTCCTATAGTTAACACTAAGCACTGTTCCAAGTCACTGTGAATCTGGTAGCAACTACCTTGGCTTTAATTATTTAAAAAAAAAATCTTTAAAATTCTTTCCTTTTCCTCATGACTGGTGAGGCCACGCCTCCCCTGCCTCTAGTGACTGCACATCCCTGGTTCCAGTAATTGTTCGTTAGTCAACTTTGTCCAAGGAATACTCATGAGTCTTGTCTAGCACCACAGCTCAACCATATCGATTTTCTTCCTCTCTTGCTTTTTCAAGGTTCACCTTTCACAACCATAAGTAACTTACAGGGAACACACTAGAGCAAACTAACCTACAGTTACCCGTAGTCATCAGGCTGATTTCCCTGCTTTTCCCTATCTGGCGCATGTTCATAATTGCTGTGCGACCCAGTGCAATCGGATGATTTATTTCTGTGCTGCATTCCACCACTATCTGAGCTATCTATGGTCCTAGGAAAGTGATTTTTGTCACACATTCTGTCCTCACCATCAATTTTTATTTTGATGTTTCCCTTCTTTAGAGTGGTCATGAGCTTGTTTTTTTTTTTTTTTCATGTTTAGACAGAGACCAAAATTCTCACTTTCTTCTTTGATTCTCTTGATCAGATATTCTGGGCCTTTTGTTTCTGAGAAGAAAGTTGTATCATCAGCATATTGAAGATTGTTGAAGTTTCCTCCACCAATCTTTAACCCCAATTTTTGATTCTTCAAAATCTAGCTTCCTCATGAGGATTTCAGCACACAGATTGAATCAGAGAGAGAATGCAACCTTGTTTCACTCTTTTGTCTATCTTAAACCAATCTCTGTCTCCATTTGGTGTTCGCTCAGTGGCTTCTTGATTTGTGTATAGAGATTGCACCAATTTAATCAAATGTACTGGTATCCCCCAGGTCTTGTAATCTTCTCATGATCAACATAATTGAAGACCTTATTGTAGTGAAGCACAGATAAATGATCTTTTGATTTTCACAAGATTTTTCTATCAGCCAACACAGTTTTGCAGCATGGTTGTTGGTACTATGACATCTTTGGAAGCTGCCTTGGACATCTGGTAATTCCCTTTTGATGGCTGGTCCTAGACATTTTAAGATTTTAAGATTAAAATTATACAACAATGTCTAGCACAAACCATCAACAAGTGGAGAAGCTTTCCACTGCTCTAGCAAGTTTCTTGCTTACAGTAAATGCCACTCCATTTGTTTTTCTAGTATCATGTTCTGAATAATAGTCAGTTTGAAGTCCTCAGACTGGAAAAAGCCATTGTCCGACCAGGGCAGCTCACTGACACCAAGGAGATCAATTTACAACCTGATCATCTTATGTTTGACAATATCTAATTTACCCTGAATTTGACATTCCATGTAGCTGTCCAATGTATTTCATTTTTTCATTTCATTTTCATTTTAATTTATTTGTATGCCGCCCTTTTCCCTAAGGGGACTCAGGGCGGCTCACAACTCAAAGGGAGGGAAAAACAAACAAAGTTACAAAAAACATAAAACCATACATAGTTAAAAAACACAACAATCATACCATTCGAAGTGGGGCAGCGAGTCTTTAGCCCCAGGCCTGTCGGAACAGCCAGGTTTTAAGGGCTGTGCGGAAGGCCTGGGGGGTGGTGAGGGTACGAATCTCCACGGGGAGTTCGTTCCAGAGGGTCGGAGCAGCCACAGAGAAGGCCCTCCTCCGGGTAGTCGCCAGTCGACACTGGCCGGCTGATGGAATTTGGAGGAGGCCTAGTCTGTGAGATCTAGAGTCATGATGGTGCAATGGTTAGAATGCAGAATTGCAGGCTACTTCTGCTAACTGCTGGCTGCCTGCAATTTTGCAGTTAGAATCTCACCAACAAGGTTGACTCAGCCTTCCAAGGTCAGTAAAATGAGGACTCCGATTGTTCGAAGCAATATGCTGACTCTGTAAACCACTTAGAGAAGACTGTAAAGCACCGCAAAGCAGTATATACTGTAAGTATAACTGCTATGGCTACCTCTCTACAATATAGACATTAGTTTATGCCCCTGGTTACCTCAGCAATTGGGATTCCTGTTTTCCTATCATTGGGCACCCTATCCAACATGTTTAAGACCCTTTCTATAACATTTTCTTGGTGAGTTTTTCACAGACTAATTTGTCAGGTCTTTCTCCAACCCTGTAACCCACTTTTTGACAGCTAACCAGTTACAGCAATTGCCACTCGGTGCTCCTTAACCCAGGCAACAGCCAATCTTGTATGGTATTCCTTTTCTGTTGCCTCATCATGGTTAATGGGTGTGTGGATGCTCTTAGTCTGGCTTCTCAGTTGAGACCTGTCTGCCTTGTGTATACTTTCAGGTGGTATACCTCCAGAATAGTGCTCAATCTTAACAGAACAGCCAAGTCCCCACCACCACACACCCACACTGTGACAAGAGGTTATCCATATGGAGGATTTCATAACAACACATGCTGTTACTGAGATTTTACAAAAGATAAACTAGAGAAAGAAAAGTAGATATTTATGCCAACAGTAACCTTCCTTCCATTTTTAAAGTTAAGGTCTTAACTTTAAAGCTTAATTCTGAATTTGTTTCACTTAAAATCCACATTTTCAAGTTTTTATCCAAGCTTTACTCTCATAGATACCCAGTTAAATTTTCAGACAGTCATTTATTTGTTTATTTTGTTATTTATCTGGCAGCTACATACTCTCAAATCAACAGAAATTGCCAAGAAAAATTGTATTGGGAATTTTTCCTGTCTTTTAATGGAAAGTGATCCTGATAAGGCAAGTGACACATTTTCCGCAGGACTTGCCAGAAGTTCTGCAGAGCAAAGCAACTTGGTCAGTTTGGTTCACTATTCGAAAAGTGGTGTCCAAGTTATTTTATGAATTGGCTCCAAAGGTATGCTTTGCTTGAGCCTTAGAGCTTTGACAGATCTTTTTTTTTTATTCTTGTTACTATTTGGCTTGTGTTTTATTTTAAGTGTATTGCTTTTTTAAAAAAAATATATATATACACATTGATTTTCCTCTAAATAGATGTGCTTTAGGTAATTTTGTACATTTTTTTTAAAAAAAGTTCTTAATACTTTTTAGCAATACTCATATTTTAATGTGACTAATCCAAAGAATAGGAAAAGGTTGCACAAAGCTCTGTCTCTTCTTACATTTTTTTGCTCTGCAAAAACAGGAGACCCAGGAAATTCTCTCTAGGCTTTTGCAGGAATGAGCAAAAGGCCACTCAAAAGCTACATTTGGCTCTTCTTGAACCCTTTTTCATTTTGGCATAACTGTTCAGTCCTTGTCTCTTTGAGGAAGAAAAAAAATCATATGAACATAAGCAAAGGCTGTGTCTATATTGTGGGCAGAGAGGCTTATTTTGCATAAACATATTACTCAATTAGAAGTATTTTGCCCATAAGTAAAATCAAACTTTTAAATACTTTATAAGAACCCTTGGCTAGAGTTTTCTTGGCTTTTCACCATTCTAATAATAGAATAACAATAACACTTACCATAGACATATACCGCTTCATAGCACTTTACAACCCTCTGTAAACTGTTTATAGAATCAACGTATTTCTCACAACAATCTGGGTCCACATTTAACCAAATTTGGAAGAATGGAAGGCTGAATCAAACTCCTGGAGTGAGCATTGCATTCTAACCACTGCGCCACCATGGCACCACCAACATCAGTTGTGGGGATCAGAGGCAGACCTATATCTTATCTGTGCTAGAGTCCAAAATTTAAAGTAATTTCATGGCTTGGATTTTACCTCTTCTCAATATATTCCCATAGAAGCATCTTCCTGCTTCCATTCAAATGGTGGGTGAGGCTCCTGAAGCGTAATTTACTATTCAATGGGATCATTCTCTAGAGTACCTTCCTTGCCAATCCAGATCATAAGAAAAGAGTATGTTCCTACATAGCAGAAAAAGACACATCCTTGCCCATAATTTTAAGACCTTCCTTGTAGAGCCCAGATTAACCCTATCACCTATCATTCTATAATTCCCAATCTCTCCTGACATCCATCATATTTTTCACCAAATCTTGCTGATATCTGATCTTTTTCCTCAACCTACCTTCCCTACTGGTTTTCCTTGAAAGAAATTAGAAATATGAGGCAGCCAAGATTTAGACTGGAGTCTTCAAAAATGAAACTACAGCATTTAATGCATAGGTCTGGAACTAATATGAGCCCATAAAGTTTTATGAGAAATGCAGTTGGAGTGTGAGCCTCGTGGTTGACTTAGCATTTCTATCAGATGTATTTTGACCAAGCACTTCTTCCAACCTAGAAGTTCAAAAGCATGTTAAATGCAAGTAGAGAAATAGGTAGTGGGGGGGGGGAAATGACTCTTTGAATGGCAGTATGATGCAATGCCCAAATGTGAGGTGACATTGTTGGTAGAAAAAGTCCTGAATGATGTTATAGAACACTATCAAGCCTTCTGAATGTGGAAGTAGTTCGTCCCCTATATTGCACTCTGGATAATGCATGAGCATGAACTGAAAGGACTAGCAATCGTCTGCAGCCAAACAACTTCTTTATATCAACACTGAAGTCTCCTAGCTAATGTCACATCACCATGCACTAAATAATAATTTGATCAAGTAGTGCCAGCATGCTTGGGGAAGGAGAATCTTTGAAGGAGGGAAATGTTACATGCAATTTGTCCTTCAAATGTTTTGTGAATCACAATTGAATTGAATGATCTTGGTTGGCTTAACTTCACACTGTCTTCTGGACTATACTTTAGCCAAGTCTTGTTCTCTAGCATCTAGTATTGTAAGTTTTCAAACATTCTCTGCAATGACTGTTGTCCATGTGATTGTTAACTGTAGGACACAATGACATTCCAATAGCAGGCAATGGACCAGCCATACTATTTTCCTGCCAAGAATATGTCATAGATATACATATGATGTCACCAAGTGTTGAGTTCAATTTGAGGGAGTCTTGATGTTTATATGAAAATAGCCAGGGAAAATCATTTGAAAGATGGAATCGCCCTTCTTTCAGAATTCATATTGAAGAATACCTATAGGAATTTATTCATTGGTTCAAAATTCAAAGTTTATTTGGGCAAATCATGGAACACATTTTAGTTGAAGGAAGTTATTCTGCAAAATGCTTTTTGTTTTGTTTTTTCTTTTAAAATACTACAGAGAAATAGGCATTCCCCTTCCAAGATGGCTGGTTAACAATAAGGTTGTTTTTTTTTCATCTTACCGACGATTTGCTGATTTCACAGCTAAAGCTGGTTCTTTGGCAGTGCTGCTCCCTGGTTTTGAATGAGCATTTAAGATTGACCCAACACAGCTTTTGGATGATTGTGGACTCAGTAGAGAAGGGAGTTTTGAAGATTCTGATTCCCTCTGGAAGTGATTAAAAAGTCACTGGGCATATAGACCTTCCTGTCAAACAGTTTTGTTTTCTAAGCATGCCAGAATTTTAACTTTCACTTTTTGACTTTGTTTTATTTTGCTTTTTGCTTTAAAAGTTGATAATGGTTGAATGCTGGTTTATTTCAACCCCTTCCGGGACTCTAATTGCTTTTTTTCTCCATTTTTTTCCCCTTTTGATATATTTTTTTTCCATGATTCTTGGTTTTTAATACATTCACAGATAAACCTTAGAAATAAAAGAGACATTGATTGATTCGATTCTACTGCTGGGGCAGTTGTTGGTGGTTCTTTTTCTCCAGGGATGGTATTCTTGGTTGCATGTGTCCACTGCTTCTCCCCCACCCACTTCCTAATCCCACCCTCTTTTCCAAGGACGCTCTGGGCAAATGAGTTTCCTTTTGTGCTAATTTCCCCCCCTCCTCAGGAATTGGTGTTGGGGGGGGGACAGGGAGAGCACACAGGCACTGAGGGTTAGCCAAGAGGCAGGTGGGTGCGGGACAGTGCAGTGATGGGGAAGTTGGCAGAATCGAAGGGTGGTACGAAACGATCAGCCCTTCTTCCCAAGTTCTGGAACTAAGTGGCAGTCAGTGGAAGTCAGTGGCACTCTCGTTCCCATCGCTCTGGGCTCAAGGTTTAACCATTCACTTGCAAATGCCTGAGAGGCGGGAGAGGGATATATTATGTTCTGCATAACTTTTATATCTTCCATATGGAAAGCACAACAATGTTCAGGGTAGAGGTGAAGAGACATTAGACTTCTACCACTAGATTCTGTATTTTTTGTAATTTGCAAAATACTTGGGAGTTTATTTCTACTGAATTTTTCTCATAATTTTGGATTGAAATTTAGTGTGTGTTTGTGTATACACACACACGTAGGCATACATACACATACACAGACATTGCTGAACAGTATCTGAAATCTAAGAAAGAAGGGTGGGAAATATGCAGCTTTTAGCTGAATTTTTGTTAGAAAAATTGATCAAGCTTTAATATTTATTCAAAGAATCTGAAGCTTTACCTTTGGATAAAGATTTTGATCCCACTCCAGATCAAAGAGATATCTCCTCTGAACAACCAGCAAAGTGGATTTCATTTGTTGTTCTGAAATTTAAGTCTGTATACCCTGTTTCCCTGAAAATAAGACCTCCCGGGATAATAAGCCCAATCGGGCTTTTGAGCACATGTGCTAAAATAAGCCCTCCCCCGAAAATAAGCCCTCCCAAAAATATTGCAACACAGCAGCAGCCATGAAGTGACCACGCTTGCCGCCTCCTGCACCTCAAAAATAATAAGATCTCCCCAAAATTAAGGCCAAGCGCTTATTTTGAGGGTCAAAAGAAAATAAGACCCTGCCGGTACTTCTCCAATTATTACAGCTAGAAGGGAGGAAAACAAATTCCTTTCCTCTACAAAGATGGAGGAAGACTGTATGGATTTATTACAATTAATTGTTAACTACTTCTGCTTGCACTCTGACTTGAAGATAGACCTATTCTGAAGACTGAATTTACTACATTTAATTAAACAATTGGCAAGAGATAATATTAAGAAACAAACATGGATTTTTGACCCAGGGTGATCTATTTAAAATTTTTGGGATGATCTGGGTTAGTCAACATTCCGTGATAAATTTTCTACCAGTAGAATACAATAGCAGTTTATTAACAGAGTGTTTTGAAACTTTAATTTTGTTCTGTGTTACTATTATTGGTGTTTTTTTTTCTATTAACTACTTTGTCATTAATATAACATATGGAAGACAGGTTAACAAGTTGTTAATAGATTTAGTACTTTAAAATTGTTGGGTGGGCTTGTTTCACAAAGGATGGGAACTAATGTAGTAATATATTATTCAGTATGCAAATAGAGGGGATAATATGTGTATATGTGTTGTTTTTATTAAAAAATATTTTAAAACAAACAAAAACATACATACATACATACATACATACATACATACATACAATCAATTACATGTCTATTTATCATGTTGTTTGGTCACAAACATTTGTGCATCACTGCTTTCAATTGCATATAAAATCAGTAGTTATCAACCCACTATATGTTAAAACATTGATTATCATTTGTTGTTATCATTTATCAAGTGTTGTTTTTTTGATGCACCTTTTTAATGTTCTTATTGCTTTGTGTCTTGTCCTTTTTTCTTTTATGTCTTCCTTGATTTTTATTTAGTTTTGTATTTCATATTTTAATTTTGTTCTAAAAATATAAAAAATATGGGGGAGGGGGGAATACACAGAAATACATTTGCTATCTTTATTTTTACTATGCTTTTCCAAAGAACTTCCTTCACTTATCAGATGAGCTGCTGTGTTGCCATGGCATGCTCTCTAGATGTCCTTTATTTCCTCTGAAGTTTTATTGTTTCTTTGTTGTGTTACAGTTGTTTTGAAGTGATAATAAAATGCATGTTTAGAAAGGAAGTCCCACAATGGTACAAATAACTATAAAAGTTAGCAGTCATTTTTAATTGCTAGCAGTTGAATTAACAGGCATTTTGTGAGCCAGCCAGTTAGGTGAGAATTCTTCACTTAATCCATCTAATTTATTTCCATTTATATCAGCAGCCTGGCTTTAAAAGCCTAAGGGCAGCTAGCAGCAATTAAAAACAACAATAAAATTTCATCAGTACAATAACATTAGTTACAAATGAACGGCATCAATACACATTATGTAGCATCAACAATTGCTAATAAAATAGGTCACTCTGGAATAAAACCCATGTCTTTCCCATATACTTGCCAACACTGTAAGTTTTTAATTTGGCTCCTAAAAAGCAAAATCAGTCTGGTCACTAAACCATTGGGTTGGATAGGAGGCAGATGTTCTAAAAAAGGGGGGGGATCAGAACTGTCTATTTCCATATGTACTTATTAAGGCTTCCAAATCATTGAAGGTCCCAAATGCCAATTTGGTGTGCAATTTGGGTGTCCTACTAGAAGAGCAAGTGAGAACTGTGAGTAGGTGACCTTTTGCACAGGTTCTCTTGGGAAGCAACTAGCCTGGTAGAGATGAGGAGTCAAGCACAGAACTAGCCTGGAGTCACTGTGCAACCACAGAAGGACTGGAGCGGTTGCCCCCAAAGTTCCCTGGAGCCTTGCCTAGTTGTTCCCAATAGCAGGCTGCCACATTGGGTGATTCCTGTATTATAGTCAGAACATAATAAAGTAGTTAGCTTAAACACTGTACATGTGGATCTGGTTGTTCGCACCTGACAGGTTCATCTTTTGAACCAATTGTCCCCATTCTTGAACCGAGAAACCTTGCATATTGTGATTCATGGTTTAGTTATCACCTGTTTGGATGAATGAAATGTGCATTATAAGGGGCTGCTCTTGGCATTTGGAAGCTGTAGCTGATCTAGAATGCAGCGGCATGGAGGATTTTTTTGCATTTCTTGTTAACAATACTATCACTATTCTGTGAGGTATGCTGGTCCCAGTGGGCTTCTGGATGTGATTCAGGTGTTAGGTTTCATCTATAAAGCCCTAGATGATATACAGCCAGACTGCTTGCAGGGCCACCTATCTCCCATTTTCTCTTATATCTCTCTTTCTCTCTCCATCAGCTCTATTAGGGAAGACTTGCTCTGGGCCCTTCTGTTTACAGTGTCATTTGGTAGATCCTGGAATCATGCCTTTTCTGCAGCAGCACCTGAATTATAGAGCAGGTATAGGATGTTCCCATCCCTGTTAGCTTTTGTTAAGGCATTAAAGACCTGGCTATTACCCCAGGCATTGGACCATATGGTTAGGTTAGTTTTATGGGTTGATTGCTTGATATTGTTCCTTTTGAATTGGATTGTGTTTGCGGCCTCAACAATTAAGGTTTTAGTACAATTGTTGTTTTTAACCCCTGTGTATCACCCAGTGTCACACTTGTTTGATAGGTGGACTTATAAATCGTTTAAATAAACAAATGTTGGTTATTTATTATTTCACCATGCATAGTTATAATTGCCTTTGGGATTTTGTTTTTGGTCTAAATACATATAGTTTAACAGAAAGCATAGACATAAAAAAATCCATACATATGCAGCTGTTACATGCCGTAGCTTTTCCAGATGTCTATTAAGCGCCAGAGAACTAGAAAAAGTACACTTCTACATTCTTAGAAAAACCATGTATACCTTCCAATCATTTCTATTTAATATAAGGAACAATCATTTACAGGGAAGTTGCAATCTAACAACATCTGAGGTCCCAAATTTGGAAAAATGGAGCGATTGGGTTATATAAGCTGACTAGAGACTATTTTTTTTTGCTAATATGTTTATTTTAACATGCATACCAATAAGGGTTTTAATGACCCTTATTACAACCTTTTCCAGTCTGTATATTTTCCAGACTTCTCAGCCACAAGGCCATTATTGACAACCCAGGAGCTGGAACACACATCTGAGGAGCAGTCCGGTTAGGAAAATTTGCCTTATTTGGTTGGAATAACTTGAAGAACAAACATCTAGTTGCTACCGCTGTATATGGTATAAGACCCAAGTAATGGACAGGAATAAGAGCTATTCTCATAGAAAGGTATTTCCATGTACCCATTCATCCAGTGTAGCCAAATTTTTGGTAGCATAATTGGTTTTTGTAATTATTCAAACGCATAGTCTCACACCAGTATAATCAGGTGTTATGCCTTTTATGGAATCCTTTGTACCAATAAAAATATAAGAAAGGCTTTTTTCCTGGATTCTGTAGGGTAGTGGCAATGGCAAACCAAGCAGACTTATATGCCTCTTTACAGTGCTTTACAGCCGTCTCTAAGCGATTTACAGAGTCAACATATTGCCCCCAACAATCTGACTCCTCATTTTAGTAACCTCGAAAGGATGGAAGACTGAGTCAACGTTGAGCGTGGTGAGATTTGAACTGCCAAATTGCAGGTAGCCTGTGATCAGCAGAAGTAGTCTGCAGTACTGCACTCTAACCACTGCGCCACCAGGGCTCAGTGTCTCTTCTGTCTAATACTGTCTCTTCTGAAGATCTTTGTTTGGGAATCTAGGCTGAGTTCTCCCCATCCCCTTCCCTGCCACCTTTGATCTTCTATATGAAAGTTCCAGGTGTAGTATAGGAACTCCATTACTTTTTAAAATAGAACTGAAAAATCCTTGCCTCTCTGCCAACTCCTTCCAGTGGCTCTTTTATGGCCCATCATGATCCTCCTCCAACATCACCAATATAAATTCATTGAGTTTCTACTACCGCCATTTTGAAAATAAACACTAAAATGGGCTTGTTAAAATTTCTGGTAAACTTTACACTCCTGTTTGACTTTAATTGGAAAAAAAAGGTCCACTTTCTTAACTAATCATCCATATTCTGTGAATTATAGTGCTAAAATATTAGAGGGGAGCAAAATGGACAAGACTGATTCAAAGCAATATGTTTAAGAATTATGGTACTATTAATTAATGACATTGATCAGAAGATCCAGTTTCTTTCTCTTTTCCAGCCTGGGAATTATCATAGTTGTGGTGCCCCAGTCATCAAAGATAATTGCTCCTGTTTTGTTTGATTGTCAACTGTATGCCCTTTTAGATTTAGTTATTCAAATCCCTACTTGAAAGAAAAGCTCACTTGAACATGAACCACACAGATTGTCCTATTTCATTTTGGGCTATAAGGTAGACATTGTAAACAGAATTATGTTTATAAACAAGCATTCAGCTAATAATCCATTATATTGAACAGATCAAGTTATCATGTAAAAGAAAACATTGGTTCTTTGCATTTAGCACATATGTAATATATTATTGTATTTTCTTTTACCTATTATACCCTGGAAATAAGTTTTGTATTTTACTTCTGATTCATTTGATATGTTGTAAGGCCACCAAATCAATCAGTAAACTATCTCCCTATAGAAATACTTTTTTAAAAGTCATGATATTTTCTTTAAAAACTATATAATCTGTAAAAGTATGGTTTCCTGTACCAATTTATTTTATTATCTCAATTGCTAATTATTGCACAATTGGATCATCTATGTTACAAGGTACATTATGCTTAATAGCAGTTTTATTTTATTTTTCATTTGTGTTGATTATACACAATTGTTTAAAGTGTAATTGTATCTCCTCATTCTGCTAACCAAATTTCCCACATGATTAAAATCTTTCAAATAGTTTTTTCTTTGTAAGACATTTACAATAAAATTTCTTTGCAAGATGTGAAGTTAAAAGATATCCATAAGTCTCCATTCACATTTCATATATCCTGGGACATATTACATTAATCATTAGTACCAGTAATGTCTTTATTTGCAATTAGGGTGTTTTTTTGTTTTTGCTTTTAGGTAACCAATTTCATTTCTAATATTTAGCTTAGTGGATATCTCAATCTTCTGTGGTTTCAAGGGATGGAGTCTTTTAACATTTCCTTTCCTGCCAGATAAAAATTATATGAATTAATTATTGTGAAAAGCTTAGAAAACAGGAATTCTGCATAATCTCCCCAAACATTTTACCTGGAGAGTTTCTATTTTTGTTTGGTATCTTTAGGATTTTCATTTTCATGGGAAAAGTCACCTTGAAATATCTGTTGTTAAATCACACAAACAAAATTCAAGCAGCAGGAATTTTTTTGGCCAGATTTAAATATGCAAGTTAGGATGACAGATTGGTGATCTTAGCAAAATAATAAAAAGCATTTTTGCTGGAAGTAAAAATAGCAGACATCACAGTCATCCAGTATTAACACAGCTGAAAACAACAATTAACATTTTGTGCTAGGAACAGTAAAAACTATACCTTATTAAGTCTAATCAAAATTCACAGTGTGGTGTGCAAGTTTTTTTGGGTTATATTCAGCTCTTCTGCTAGAATATTAAACAGACTGAATATTAGGGAATAAACTATGTTTGTGATGTCTGTGCACTTAAGAAAAAAGAAATACAGTTTGGAAAGGAGAAGAGCACAAGCAGGAATTGGGAGAGGGCTGAGGAAAGACAGTGAGTTTCAGAGCTAGTCAAATGCAACTAAGGAGGGTTGTTTGGCTAATTGAGAGAGGCTTTTCTCTGGCTGAATGGAGTATATTGCTTACTTGCTGGGCAGATGGTGTAGGAGGGAGGAACTTACAGCTGCAGCTGACTCACTGACCAAGTGATTAGTTAGTGGATAGAACTTCATGGTTCAGCCAACAGCTGTTGCAGCCAACACTCTTAGAAGAGAAGCAGTTGCAAGCTTGGAACAATAGTTGGTGAATAGGATAGCAAAGAGAAATAAGGAGATTTGGGTAGGAAGGAGCATACTTACAACTACAACTGAGCCCAGAATTTATGTTGCTAAGTGAGAAATTTCTTAAGTGAGTTTTGACCCATTTTATGATAGTTGTTAAATGAATCTGGCTTCCCCATTAACTTTGCTCATCAAAAGATTACAAAAGGTGGTCACATGATCCCGGGATACTGCAGCCTTCATAAACATGAACCAGTTGTCAAGCATCTGAACTGTAAATCACATGACGATGGGGCTGCTGCAACAGTCAAAAGTGTGAGAAATGGTCATAAGTCACTATTTTTAGTGCCGTTGTAACTTCGAACAGTCACTAATGAACTGTTGTAAGTCAAGGATTACTTGTACTGATTTTCCTCTTCTAAGAATCAAGATAAGTTTTGTGACTATGTAATGAATCCGGAACAAAAACAACATCAAAGTAACAATAATTCTTATGAAACTAGAAAACCAGGAGGAGTAAAAAAATGTTTCCGGTTTATTGTATAGAATGTCAAATGAGTATCTGACAGCTGCTGGACATAAGTTGTGGGTTTGTTCTCAGAGCAGTAAGCTGATGGCTCTCAGGGAACAAATATATTCCCTTAAAAATAAGGCAGCCAAGCTAGAGATGCTTGGAGAGGAAGAGCCGTGAAGAGGAGATATTTCAGAATGTGAAAATTTTGCTCCAGGCACAGAATAACACTCTCTTGCTGTCAAACAGAACAAGGGCCTTGGAGAAAAGAATCGTTTTTGAGGAAGAGGGACATGTTCCTTTAGGTGGAACAAATAGTTGGATGATGAGCTGACATCCCCTTACACTGAGGGTATACTCCAGGGAGGGTTTTGGTGTGAGTAATGAAGTCATTAGAAACTCAGCTTAAATTCTAATATAGATCTTGTAGTGATTAGCTTGCCTATGTAAAGGTTGTAGATACCACATATCAGTAAGACATACTGGAGGCTAATGCTGAAGAGGAGATAATGGGCAGGGTCCACATCTCATCATTGACTTAAGAAAGTCATAATATCAGAAAAGGGGGGGGGGGGCAAAGTAACTTTTAAAATGATCCTAAGGGAAATCTGGTAGAATCGGACCAATGTTGGGAAGGGCTAATGAAAAGCTCAGGCCGAAACATACAGAGAATATGGTACAAGTCTGTCATCCCAAGGTGGAAGGCCTAGAGTACATTTTAGCATATGAAAAATTGCAGGTAGTCTTTGACTTATGACCACAATTGAGCCCAACATTTCTGTTGCTAAGTGAAATATTTGTTAAGTGCATTTTGCCCCGTTTTTACGACATTTCTTGCCATAGTTGTTAAATGAATCACTGCACTGTTAAGTTAGGAACACGGTTGTTAAATAAATCTAGCTTCCCCTTTGACTTTGCTTGTCAGAAGGTTGCAAAAGGTGATCCCAACACCCCAGGACATTGCAACCGTGATAAATATGAACCAATTGCCAAGCATATGAATTTTGATCATGTGACCATGGGGATATTACAACAGCCGTAAGTGGGGGAAATAGTCATAAGTCATTTATTTCAGTGCTGTTATAACTTTCCACAGTCACTAAATGAACTGCTGTAAGTTGAGGACTACCTTTATATTGTTTACTAGAGAAATCCAGTGGAAGTTAGCTAATCAATGGTATACAGTCATCCTTTGACACAAAGTCCTTAGAATGAATAATGGTACATCAGTGGAAATGATGTTCTTTATATTAAGTATCAAAATAATATGTTCTTTATTTCAATATAATGTAATGCAAGAAGACTATATTCTTCTACAGGATTATGAGTGGGTTGATATGTGATCACAGTGATAAGGAAAATCTAGGAAGTGCAATTGCCTGCTTGAACTGAAGATATTCAAGGCAAAAAAGTGCTTTGGGATATGCACAGAAGAGCGTGTAGCAATGCCTTAATCAAACATATATTTTCCTCAAGACTGTGCAGCATTACAACTAAAGCAAATTGAGATAACAAGGGAAGAGCTCTCTGTAACAAATCACCTGCCACCTGAGAATTCTTAAAAAAACTCAAAAGTCAACTTGCTGACTTCTTAGCAAAATTTTGTAATTAGTCCATCAAATCAGGCTCACTGCCAGAGAGCAGGAAGTTAGCACTATTTTAGAAATGGATGAGAAAAGAACTGAACATTTATTGGCCAACCAATTTAATTTTAAACACATGCTGGCTGGAATTGTAATTAAAAAATAACTAAGCATAGAAAGGAGCAAGACTCCTAAAACAAACTTAATCATTGTGTATAAGGCAGTGGTGACATTCAATTTTTTTTACTACTGGTTCTGTGGGTGGACTGGGTGGGCATGGCAGGGGAAGGATACTGCAAAATCTCCATTCCCACCCCACTCTGGTGCCAGCCAGAGATGATATTTGCTGGTTCTCTGAACTACTCAAAATTTCTGCTTTCTCCAGAAGCTGTCAGAACCTGCTGAATTTCACTCCTGGTATAAGGGTTGCTATCTGGTTAAACAAACAAAACTGAAGATAAGAGATAGATTTTCACTAGATGAGACTAAGAATTAAAGTTCCCTTATGCTACCAATCAATGTTTTTAAATTTGTTCATAAATTATCTTGATTTAGGAATAATGTTGACCTAGCCATGTTTGGTAACAAAACTATTCAGGGTGATAAAAAAAAATCAAAAGATTTCAAGTTAAACTGAATAAATAATCAATGGCAAATGCAGTTCAGATTTAAATAAGTGTGAAGTCTATATGTTTTCATTTAGGGTACTGTATGACAACTGTATTGTCATATTTGGAAAGTTATGATAAAAGCTGTAAAAAGTAGAGACAACAATAACCAGAATGACATTTAGGTCTAATACTTTCCAAAAAGATAGAATGTTTGGGTAGATGTATAGATTTATAGATGTTCAGTCAAAATAGATGTTTGAAGGTGGATGTATAAAATTACAAGAAGTCCTCAATTTATAACTGTAATGGGGATTAAGATTTCCATACTTCGTTTTATGTAAGACAAAGTAACAGGTGTACATATAACAGTGCCCTTGTTACAATCAACTCTTTTTTAACAGATATGCTGTTCTTTCTGCTACATACACTATAATCCTTTTTTTTTTAAAAAAATCAATTTTAATTACTCCATTTGCCTTAAATTTTAACTTTTAAGTTTTAAAATGAGTTTTAATTTATTTTAATGATTATTTGTTGGTTTTTTACTTAGTTATTCTAGGAATTCACAGGCATTCTGGGGAGTTTTGCCAGGTTCAATTACTGCCAGAAGCAATATAATGACTTCCTTCCTTCCTTCCTTCCTTCCTTCCTTCCTTCCTTCCTTCCTTCCTTCCTTCCTTCCCTCCCTCCCTCCCTCCCTCCCTCCCTCCCTCCCTCCCTCTATTTGTTTTGTGCAACACCTTTCAAATTCTTTATCAGTTGAAATAATGCAACTTTACTAATCCATGCCAGTAAAGAAGGATCTGTGTCACTGTCACCTCTCCACCTCCTATTTCTAACACATTGGTTGTGCGAGGAAATTCTCAAAAGCCTAAATATAATCCTTAACTGCTTTCCATCTTCAAAGACAGGAATAGAGGGCTTGCTCTCTAATGCTTATGCTTTCCATTTCACTGGCTTTTTACTTTGTTTCTCCTGACCTTTCGTCTTGGAGTGAAAACATTTTTGTTTTTGTTTTTTTCCCTAATCTCTCCAGTGAGAGTATATAACATTTTCAGCTAAATGGCCTTCTCTTTTCTACACTCTTGGGGAAATGCTTTAATGACAAAATGATCCATTCATATCTATCGGCAACTGAAATCTTCCCCTTTTCTAACCCATAGGGACATATTTGGTCACTCTTAAAGATGGTTTACTTTATATATCTTAAATTTTTCAAGAACTTCACGGCTGCTTTTATAAAATTATAAAGTCTTGTTGTTATTATCATTTATATTTCTATTTCCTTTTTCCAGGGCATCTAACAAAAATAAGTTAAAAAAAATTGGTACCTACTCTATAGAACAACTTCCCCACTGTGATTTATTTGGAGTGGTCAACCCTCTTAGTCTTCCCAGGAGATCTGACTTCTCCCTGTCCACTTCCCAAGCATTAGAGCCAGAAGGTTGGAAGAGACCAAGATTTATATTGTTATAAACTAATTGTGTGGTACATTGGCTTTTGTGCGGAATTATTTTTAACAATATTTTCTATTTTGTTGATAAGATTTTTTTTTGTTTTTTTTGTCTTATTAACTGGTTTGTTAGCTCCACCTTTCTACAGTTAATGTGTAGTGAATAATCACTACAATATTGTAGTAAACAATCAATCAATCAGAATAGACCTGGAAGGGACCTTGGAGGTCTTCTACTCCAGCCCCTTGCTCAAGCAAAGACCCTATACCAGGGGTATAAAATTCATTTTCACTGAGGGCCACATCAGGGTTGTGTTTGACCTTGGGGGGGGGGGCAGGTGTGTGTGTGGCCAGGGGGTTGTGGGCAGCTCAACGTCACTCACGTCAGGGGCACCTCAAGTGCTCTGCCAGAGAAAACAAGCTCCCGCGCAATGGTCTCATGCAACCCTCTGCCAGTGAAAACAGAGCTCATGAGGGCTACCTGCAGTCCTCTGGAACTCCGTTTTCAGCTGCAACAGCCTCATGCAATCCTCTGCCAGTGAAACCCTCTGGCAGAGGCACCGTGAGTCGGTCGTTCACTGTTTCTAGGGCAGCTCCACAAACCAGATCTAAGCACCCCACAGGCTGGATCTGGCTCCGGGGCTTTGAGTTTGATATCCGTGCTCTATACCATTTCAGACAAGTCTTTTTTAAAAGACCCAGTGATAAAGCACCCACAACTTCTGACGGCAAGCTGGTTAATTTTCCTGATGAGGTTTCTCCTTAACTTCAGGTTGCTTCTCTCCTTTACTAATTTCCATCCATTGTTTCTTGACCTGCCTTCTGGTGCTTTAGAAAATAAATTGACCCCCTCCTCTTTATGGCAGCCTCTCAAATACTGGAATTGTATATTTGTTTGATTTTTTTTTAGTTCATCTGAAAGAAGCAATACATTATTACATGAATGAAATTCAAATGCACTTGTTAAACCTCCAGCTTTTATAGATATTATTATATTTATAGGCATATGTACCACTATGTAATCAGATTGTGGTCATGCACAGATTATATGTCACATACTTTGAAAGCCCCTGAGCATGTATAGTAGTTCCACTTATTTCCTTCAGATTGGTTAGAACTAATTAAAGGCACTGTTGGGGTTAGTCATGTGTTTATAAAAATGACAGGTAAATAGATTGTTCACCTGAACATTTAAGTAGGTTGTTTAATGTGGCATTGCTCTGGCATGGGTACTAAGACAGGCAGTCAAATCATCAAGAGCCTCAAGGTCTTACATCAAAGCAAAGTTCATCTCTATGTCAGTGCTCTTAATTCAGCCTCCACAAATGCTGGAATAATTGGTCCTGTGATAGTGATTCTTTGGGGTTTCCTATGTTTTTGTTATTACTTCGTCCATGTCAGTAGAAAGTTGTAAAGGGCTCACAAATGTCTATCAACAGAAACAGTATTTCAAAATACAGACCAAAGAACAGGATCAAAGTTCTAGGGCGGGAAGAGGATAAAGTAGTGATCAAAGGCTGAGCTCAAGAAAGGGGTGCATCACTCAACACATACCTGTGGGAGAGGCATGGGAAGTGACTTAGAATATTGTCTATTTTGATGTTCCCAATCCCCACCCCCTCACCCCTTTGTCCTCCATCTGTCAAGGTTACGATCGATTAACCCAAGCAAACAAGCACTGCCAAGACATTCCGATTTCTGGATGTAAAACTTTATTGAGTACATCATATTGGCACAGATTGAAAGCAAAACCAACTCTATCTAATTCCTAGGGTTTTCACATAATTAAAGAATAGACTCTCCCTCCCTCTATTAGTGCAGGTCACATTGTCCAATTAGATGGCCAGGTATTGTTATGGAAACTATCCAAGTCTTTGCTGAACATCTGGTTAGATGACCTTGGTTCCCACGGGATGATTTCTTGCTGCCACCTGGAACTGGCATTCCAAAAATGGTTCTCTCTCCCCACTATTATTGTGGCAAGCTGGAAAGCAACAAGGGTTGTGACAGCAAAGTGATGCTTTGAAGTTGACACCATCACTGTCATATGACCCACAACAGAACTATTTTTAGGGGGTTGGAAAGAATTCCAGAAACCACTCCTGGTATGCGTGCTTTAACCTCTATCCATTCTCTTTCATATTTTGAGTTCTTTTTCAATTTTGGAAAGTCCTTTGTTGTAGCACTAAAGAGAAGTAAAACCACACAGACTTTTCCAGATTGGCTTCACAGAGCAAAAGTGATCCTTTAAAAATCAGTGGTTTTTTTCCCCCCAAACTTGGCAGCTTGAAGATGTGTGGACATAAGTTGCAAGTTTGAAAATTACTGATTTAAATTAAGCAAACAACTATGTAATGATTCTCTGTATTCCAACATCCCAGGAGAATATAGACAATTGACTTGGGTATCCATTAAGAGATGCTTGCAACGGAATCATTTTAATTTTGTGGATAATTTAAAAAAAATCCATTGTCCCTCTTTCTAATGTAACATTTTCTAAGCACCCTATCATGGATGAAAAATACACTTGGCAGGTACAGGTATTTAACTTTTTAAATTGTAAGTAAATGAGAGCACACAGTGATAATCAGAGGCTTGAGAGAAAGCTGTGAAAATGCTAAAGGCTAAATGGCCCATCTGTTTTCTTCTAGCTTCTACATCTTTTTATTCCTTCCCCCAAGTGGGAAGTCACACAGATATAAATGGATAAGCAGTACTCCTTTTTGAAGTGACCATACATCTTTATTATATTTTTCACGGATGCTTAAAAATTGAATGTATAACACCTGCATTCCAAACCAGTGTAATTCAGATGCAGATTTAATATTGCTAATTAAAAGTGTGATTACTTTGTCATTTTTAAACAAGATAAATATATATGTGAGATGGAAACATGCCATTACATATCCAATTTAATGTCCAAAATATTTGATCAAATTTTCAGTGATTTTGTGGAATGGCTTTCTAATCAAATACAGTAATTTACAACATAATAATGCTTAAAATCGAAGAGTTGCAATGGTAGCACAAATGTACCTTCTACTGCATTGGACTTTATATACAGCACAACACTTCTTAGCTTCTTCATTGAAAAGATCATAGCACCAATTCCTAAATGATATTACCAAAGTATGTATTGGAAATAGAAAATCCTAAATAGATTGCTGAAGAAAATTCAAGTCCTACTCATAGCACAATAAAAATATATTTGTGCAAATTGTAGGATAATTTTACTTACATATTTATAACATGTAAGCTGCCTAGAGTCACCTCACAAGGGGGATGGGTAGCATAAAAATTTAATAAATAAATCAAATTTCTTTGCCTGCTTATGCATTTTATTTTCTAAAAACATATTTGGACCTTCTACTAATAGTTGTGTATATAAAGGAAAGTTAATCCTAGGTAGTTAATTCCAGATTTTTTTTTCATACACTATTAAACTGCATGTATCAATATTTTTTCCAAGGCTAATTTAATTTGTGAACTTAACAAATATACTGTAAACAAATAATATAAACAATTTTTTAAATATAGAATTTGTAAAATAAAAAGTCCAGATGTTACCAAGGAGGTATAGTACAAGAATTATTTTTATGGCTTTTGATTCCATGTTACATTGGTGATTAATGGTGGAAGCATTTAAATTGGTATATATTTTCTTCTATTTGGAGCTGTATATAGCTGTTAAGTCAGGGGTGTCAAACTTGCAGAGTCATGGCAGCATCATGTGGCATATTAGGACTTTCCCCCCCTGTGCTAAACCGGGCAGAGGCAGCGGCAGCATGTGACACATTTGGCCTGCGAGCCGCAAGTTTGACACCCCTATGTTCAGTGAACTATGTTACTCTTTCTCATTAGGGTGTAGTTCTTTCTTAGCAACAGACTTATTTAATGATCATTCACAGTTACTTTGATGATGAAAAAGTAACTTGCCTGACCTACTCTCGAGTTGCCATAGGCAGGGGGATGGAGAACTGGGGCTTACAGCTGCATTGAGGAACTTGCATTTCAGTCAAAGCAAAGCACATTCCAGCTGTCAACATCATGGTCATCTCCAGGGGGATCCACAGTGGCTGGAGGAAGTGACTTATGCAACCTGCAAAATTGCTTCATTGAGGAATGTGACTGATGACACAAATTGGGAGGAGGGGAAAACAAGATCAGAGCCAAGATCAAAGTTGGCTTCACTTGATTCATGCCGACATGAAGCTCCTAATAAACAACTGGATTTTTTTGAAGCTTGGCTTGAGGCTCATGATTTAATTAGGGTATCAGTCAGAATCCTGATACTTTTATCATTATTATGATCATTATTACTATTGTTAATAGCACACTATTATTTTGTAAAAGTGAATGGACTCAGACTAAGCACTTTTGTATAATAACGGAAATAATGTATAAATAAAAATTGTAAAAAAACACATAAATTTGGGAGGGTATTAATCTTTGAAGAAGCAAATTGGATATTGTGAGAAATTTAACGGTAGCCAAATAAAATGGATTTTTTTAAAAAAAAAAACTAACATCATGTATTGCTGCTGTACATAAAGCAAAACATGAGTGATCTGCAAAGGCAATTATTTCTGTATAAATGGAGTCTGAGGCCTTCACCATTCTTCTTTCCTTCTCTCTTCTTTCCAACAGGCGGAACCCTCTTCACTTCCATCTCATTGCAGACGCTATTGCTAAACAGATCCTGGCAACCCTTTTCCAGACGTGGATGGTCCCTGCAGTGCGCATAAACTTCTATGATGCTGATGAGCTGAAGGTAAAATATAATCCAGAAATTGCTTCATGTTGAGATTTCCTTGTGTAATTACATAAATCTTGAAAACGGGAAACAAATCCATTTGGCTCAGAGATATAATCTGAATTTGTCCAGCTACAACTTCCTGAAATTGCCTGGGCTAAGCAGCTCTATGCTTTGCCGGCTGTATGCAACCAACTTAAAGGCCTATGCCTGCACTTTTTAAGATTTAGCAATTCAATTCCAAACTTAGAAATTCAGACAAAATTGTGCAGTATGGGAATCTGTTCATTAAAAAAATGCAATGAATTTCTAAAACAATTTTGCCTGCAAAAGAAATGCATTATAAAATATCAGTGTGTGCTAGCATACCATACAAGCATTCCATATACAATAAATCATTTCCTAGCTAAAAGTCTATAGAGATTCTCAGAGATCCAGATCATGTTGCCCCAAAGGTGCTTTTTCAGGAGGCAACTGGATTTTCTTGTTTTTTCTTTGGAGATGTTTTGCTTCTCATCCAAGAAGCTTCTTTAGCTCTAATAGGATTCCATTCCCCACTATCCTGTCAGAGTTGAAGAAGCTTCTTGGATGAGAAACAAAACGTCTTCAAAGAAAAAACAAGAAAGTTCAGTTGCCTCTTAAAAAAGCACCTTTGGGGCTTTCCTAGCTAAATAAAATTATACCTACATTTGTGAAACTGAAAAAATGCAGGATTTATTATCAGTAGTCCCCGTCCCACATGTTCTGTGTGATAAATTATATATAAAGACAAACAGACAGACATACTGACAGACGTATACAGTAGACCTAGGTTCAAATTCCCAGACATGAAGCTTGCTGGATAAGTTTGGACTAATGGTTTTCAACCAAATCTACATTGTTGTTGTAAGTATAAAATAAAGGCAGTTTTAGGAATGTCGTGCTCTTGGGGGTGATCTTTTGAAATGTATGATAAATTATTTTATCTAACAAGGTGCCTAACAAGGATATGGAATATATAAGCATGTATTCTAGGTTACTTTTAATTGCTGATGTTGTTTTTACATATTACCATACTTATCTCCATTTTCCATTATCATATTTTTATTTGAAACAGCAAGTCCTTTTTATTTCTGGCAATCTCAGATGTGCTTAGAATTGCAATGTTAGATTAGATTGTGGCTATTTACAGGTGGATTGGAAGCAATAATGTCATCCTATGAAATGGCTGAAAATACTTTGACATCTAAAGGCTGTGATAGTAATTTTCATGGCGTATCAAATCAATGTCTTGATTAAGATCCTGTAAAAAGCTAAAAACATATTTAGCAAATTGCTGTACTAATTTCCAAGCCACTCCACACATTAGAAGGAAGTGAAAACAGAATGTAATTTGAGAAAGTGGCAAAGTGAAGGATTATCTGTCAGAAAATACTCCCAGCTTAAAAAAAAGCACTCTAAATTTCAATTTAGTTTGTATATTAAGCAATGAGCAAATATTGACATAATTCATCTTCCTGCTGAAAACTACAGTTTGAAGAAAACTGGAACTTAATATGGAATTAATAGATCAAAATTATTTAATTAAGATGGAATGGAATCCAAGGTAGTTATGATTAGAATATTATCTTCTTTAAGAATCTTATGTTGTCTTGTAAGTTTCCCAGAATGATTTTCTCTCCAGGAACAGGGATCAGCTCCTGCTTAAGTTCACATACAGTACATCATTAGAAAAGATTTTTTCAGATAGTTTTTTTGGCTTCAACATGTATAATATATTTTGCTTTCTTCCAGTGTATTAGATTACAGTATCCATTACTTCCAAATGCCATGATTGGCCATGCTAGTTCAGGTAGAGAAAAGCTGTAATCCAAAGCATTTGAATAATAGCCTATTAGGAAGGGCATTGCACAGTTAATATTTTATCCAGAAAATGAATACAAAAGAATCTAGGCCTTGGACTAGATTCTCAGGTAAGCTATATGATGCTTCATGCATGGAAAATAAAACAATAAAGAGGAGAATACGTAGGATGTGTATGGTTTTTGAACATAATTGTCAAAAATTAATACATAAGAGTTCTTGCTTGCTTTTGGCTTTAGCACTAATTGCAGTTACTGTGGACATTTTTATTCCCAAAGGACTTCTGGACAATGGTCTGAATACAAATCATTTGAACCTTTGTTGAGAGAAGAAGCCTAGGGAAGATCTCCTTGATCAGATAACTTGATAAATCTATCTTGGCAATAGTCATAGAATCCTCAGAATTTGAGATTCCTAGTTTATGAATATAAATTAATCCTGAACTATTTTGGATTTCCAAATCGATTATGGATCAAATGCTAAGAGATCTTAATACCACCAGTATGCGGACGATACACAGCTGTATCTGTCCGCCCCGTGCCAACTCAATGAAGCGATGGACGTGATGAGCCAGGGCCTCAAGGCTGTTAGGGACTGGATGGGGGTTAACAAGCTTGTACTCAATCCAGATAAGACCGAGTGGCTGCTGTGCTTCCCTCCTACTAATTGGCCAAGTGTTCCATTTCTCAGGCTGGGGGGGTCAAATAGTACGCCCCTCAGATAGGGTCCGCAACTTGGGAGTCCTCCTGGACCCACAGCTGACTTTTGAACACCATTTGTCAGCTGTGACCAGGGGGGCATTTGCCCAGGTTCGCCTGGTACACCAGTTGCGTCCCTACCTGAACCGGGAGGCTCTCACAACAGTCACTCGTGCCCTTGTGACCTCTAGGCTGGAGTACTGCAACATGCTCTACATGGGGCTGCCCTTGAAGAGTATTCGGCGACTTCAGCTTGTCCAGAATGCAGCCACGTGAGCGATCGTGGGTGCGCCTCGATTCACCCACGTAACACCTATCCTCCGCGAGCTGCACTGGCTGCCTGTTGATCTCCGGGTATGCTTCAAGGTGCTAGTCATCACCTACAAAGCCCTTCATGGTATTGGATCTGGGTACTTGAGAGACCGCCTACTGCCAATTACCTCCACTAGACCAATAAGATCCCACAGACTAGGCCTCCTCCGAATTCCATCAGCCGGCCAGTGTCGACTGGCAACTACCCGGAGGAGGGCCTTCTCTGTGGCTGCTCCGACCCTCTGGAACGAACTCCCCGTGGAGATTCGTACCCTCACCACCCTCCAGGCCTTCCGCATAGCCCTTAAAACCTGGCTGTTCCCACAGGCCTGGGGCTAAAGACTTGCAGCCCCACTTCGAATGGTATGATTGTTGTGCTTTTTTTTAACTGTGTATGGTCTTTATGTTTTGTAACTTTGTCTGTCTTTCCCCTCCCTTGAGTTGTGAGCCGCCCTGAGTCCCTTCAGGGAAAAGGGCGGCATACAAATAAAGTAAAATGAAAATGAAATGAAATGAAATAATGATAACTTTTAACATAATTCCTTAATTATTATACGCCTTTGATCCTTAGCAAATGTCTACTAGCATGGAACTATAAAGATTTGACTCTTGCAAGCTTTCTGTCTGACCATCACTATCAGCAATATGGTTATAATAAACCTATTAATGATTCTGTAAAAGTAAAAACCTTGTTAAATCAATGTGATTACACTTGAATAAAAAAAATCAGGTGGTATGTCAATGAATTTTTTTTAGCCACTAAGGTTTGTGTAAGATACTTTACCATAGTTATTTTAATTGTTGTAGATTGTTATGCACTGTTGAAGATCCCTGTCTAATTCAGTATTGCAATAAATAAATAAAATATTGTATCCCCCTCTTTTTAAACAGATTGTTGTAGCTTTTTACCAGAAATATAGTTGACTATCTTAATGCAAACACTTGGATAGGCTTCGTGAACATTGAAAAGTTATGTTCCCTTTTCAAAGACTTATAAAATTAAGTGGAATATATTTGTAATTACAGATTTTTTTCTTCTTTATGTTTTTATTTATTGTGATTTTCTTCCCTTTTTTCTTTGTATGTGATGAATTGTACACTTCAAATACATTATTTTTTAAAAAATCTTAATGTCAGTTATTTTTTCTTTTTAATACTCATAAATCCTTCAAATATTTGATTTTAATCTTTTCTAGTCATAGAAAAGATTAACTTTAAAAGATTGACTTGTTTCTTCATCATTTAAGAAAGAATTCAGTTCTTTGAACAACTTTCTTGCCTCTGTTATTCATGAATTTATTATTGTCTCTTGTTTTGTTTAATACTTTATTTGCTCAGATTCATTTTTTATTCAAGTTGTTATGTGCATAATGTTCTATTAGCTACATTTTTCCCACTTAAATCTGGTTGCCTTTTATTTTCCTTTTACTTCTATGGCTTCTGTAAGCACATCATATAAAAAAGTTAAGTTCTAATTATACTTTTATATAGAAGTAATTTTGTACCTGTGTGTATGTAATTTCCATTTGAGTTTAGTTGTGTTCCCTTCTCCTGGTCTCATCTTCCATCTGCAGACTGTTTTTATTTTGTGGTTGGAAGGTCAGCCTTCTGTTCATTAACATTTGGGCAGTCGATGTCTTATCCTCAGCTAGAGACTTCATCTATTCATGTGCCTTATGGCCAGTTTCCATGATCAGTGCCTTAATGGGATTTTTCACATTGTGCCACAAAGCTTTTTTTCCTTTTAAGCATAATTGGATTGTGTTAGAAACAGTGAGTTTTCCCCATTTTAGCAACTAATTAGTTATCACTTTTGGCAATAGTACTCTTCTTATTCCAAAATGCAGTCAGTCCATTTGTTGTGTCAGTTTCAAAATATCAGTCTAGAAAATCTTATTATGATTCTTTTTTCATTTTTTTTTGAAGACTCCTTCCAAATTAATCACAATCCTTCCCTGAGTATACTTCCCTTGGTGATGCCATCATTTATTCTGGTCTTACATCTAGTCAATCATCTTCATAATAGCTTTCTAATTCTTCTTTAGAGTTTGGAGTTTCCTATTATTCCATTGTTATGAACTTGTTTGCATCTGTAGCCCAACGCAAATATAATTATCACCCCAATGTGATCCTATTTGGGTTTAATTTCAAATCTCTGTCCTTCTCTTTTTTAATATTATTTTCAGGATCTCTTTCAGTACAATATCATCATTAGTTATTTTCATGGATGTTAAGAAAACTACATTAAGAAGTCCAAGAACTGTCAATAATCAATTTTGGAAGACAAAGGATATTTCTGCCTGAAGACTTTACACCCAGTGGGAAATCTATGTACCTTAATAAGGCCAAAATGTTAGCTGTTTTCTAGAGCTAAACTAATTAATGAGTGGCTGTATGGGATGGGTGGATGGATATTCTGGTTTTTAGTTTTCCTTGGTTTTCCTTTGCAATTTTATTTCTCAATGGAGAAAAGTATTAAATACTTTTCAAGAACCCCTACCTTATTATGTTTGTGTTACTTGGGTTTTGGACAAAGAAAGATCTTTGCAACAAGTCTCCCTCATAGGAACTACTCGGAATATTTTTACCATAAAGAAATTGGGATTTTTTTATTAAAAAAAATCTATTTTGCATAGAACTGTAACAGGTGGGTTGCAAATCCTGGAGCTACTGGTTTGCTCATGCTCATGCACTTCTGAACATGCACAGAAGCATCCAGGTGGGTGGGTAGAGCCTCCCACCGCTGACTCTACCGGTTCACCCGAACTGGGCCAAACAGGGAGCAACCCACCTCTGAACTGTAATGAAGTAGACCTTGAAGTAGAGTAGGTTACGGTGGAGCATGATTAAATTATGGGAGTTTTATTTGTTCTTGGCATCTTGATTGCCAGATGTTAAGAAGTGTGGATCAGCTGCACATCCCTTCAAAGGATTGGAATGTGGTGGTTGGGTGAATGTATCCCAAGTGGTTTTGTTTTTGTTTTGCTTTCCTGTCTAACATTGTTTGCCAATTTGCTTGGCACTGCAACTAGAATACATTGGATATCTTTGTTTGATAGATTATTTGCCTGTTTTTTTAGCCTGAAAAAAATAATTTTGTGACCTTCCTATTCAGATTAGTATTTAGCAATTTACTTATTAACAGTTCCATTGTTTACAATATACTCCCAAGTTGCAAGCTGGGAGTTCATGTAAATTATTTGTTTGCTTATTTAATTATTTAAATAACTATTAGCATGGTCAAAATCAAGTTCTGCTTCAGACAGCCATAAATTCAAATAAGTTCAAGTATAAATAGATAAATACCAATAAGAATACCAAGAACTGAACTTGGTAAATGAGGAATGTTTTAAAAGTATAAGTATTCAGAGTGCTTCAAATCAAACATAAACACTACTTCCAACTATAAAGACAATAGGCTGTTTTAGATCTATAATAGAACACAACCCATATGAATATTTTTTTTAAAAAATTCGAAACAGTGCCCAATTTATAAATAAAGTCTCCTTTCTTTATAATCTCATATTTGATAGCAAACTTCAAATTACTTAATGGGACCATAGATTACATAGTCAAATTCTACAAAGTACTATAGTTACTAAATGGTAGTTTATAGAACAGAAATAGCAATAGCAATAGCAATAGCACATAGACTTATATACCACTTCACAGTGCTTTATAGCCCTCTCTAAGCAGTTTACATTGTTAACATATTGCCCCCAACAATCAGGGTCCTCATTTACCCACCTCAGAAGGATGGAAGGCTGAGTCAACACGGAACCAGTGAGAATTGAACTGCTGGTAGTCGGCAGAATTACCCCGAAGTAGTGCATTCTAACCACTGTTCCACTATGGCTCTTATTGCCACCATGGCTTTTAAACAGGAAATTTCCTTTTGTTTTTGTTTCTTTATATTTGAAAGAAAGTAATAAACTGTAGTAGAAGGTCATCTTTCATCTAGTGCTTTGAAAGCATCTATATGGTCTGGGCTAGCTGACATCTGTATGGATGCTGAACTATGGATTGCAGGTAATGCAAGATACTTCTGTTTCTGTTTTATTTCTGGAACAGCAATGGGAGAGCTGCCCACAGGCTCCAGCCATCTGACTTTGTTTCAAGGGCCCAAGGAGGGAATGTGACACCAATAAATTGTGAGTTCTAATTGGTTGCAGCACATCCTCCTGTTGTATCACCTTGAACAGCGGAAGGCTTATCTGTATCACTTCAGTATAATTTTTCCACAGACTGCAGCATTCTCTTCCACACATCTGTCACGTCTGACCTCTAGGAATCACTTACACATTTCTCCTTGGCTGCTGAGCCATTGCTGTTTACCACTTTACGTGGAAGGTACCAGTTAGAACACCTTAAAATAGGGGAGCACATGGTGCACTATTTTTGTACTGCCCCAATCAGTCAACCAAATCTGATGGTTAGCAATAAACATGAAATAAGCAACCATAGTAAAAGTACTTTCACATCTGCATAATATAGCTAGAAAATGTCTTCCCTATCAGCATCTGCTAAGAGAAAATGTCTATCTAAAAAGGATCTTTCAGGGTCTTCTGTAATATCAAGAGCAAAACAGCCTTATCTATGGGAGCCATGATTCACAGCATCGTGGCAGTCACAGCAAAACATGCCTACTGGCACATGTTCCTTTCACCCTATTGCAGTTTAGGATCCCACTGTTCTTATAAGATGGGTTGTATTTGGTAAGGCAGTCCCTAATATAAACCGGCACTGTGTTATACGGAGCTTTATAAGTAATCAGACACCTTGCATCCCATTTGGTCATTGTTTCAGAAATATTTCTTTATCTAAACAGAATAACACTGAAAAAGCAGTTGGGAGCAGGAGCAATTTTCAGCTTCCTGCCAGCTTCCTTATTAAGTTTGCTTGTGGGAATCTGGTAGAGAAGATCAGAAATCTTCCTCTCCCCCCCCCTTTTTTTTTTTTTTTTTTTTTTTGCAGGTAAGTGATTGCTGCTAAATGTGAGCGGGATCAAGAGATTGTGAAACTGGCTTGGAAACTTTCACAGAACATTAAAATCAAAGATCACATGACCATAGGAACAGCCCAGCAGTGCAACAGCAACTAGTAAAACTGAAGCATTTATTCTTTCAGGAGTCAGGATCCTGAATTTATAGGCTAGGCCCCCTGAGGCTCCTTGGTTCAAAAATTGTTGCCCTGTGATGCATTGTTTCGTCCAGTAAAAAAGGTCATGACAATGTGATTTTTAGTAGCTTTTAGATGATGAATACTTTGAATTGGGCTTGCCAGCCAAAGAAGGGTGTTGTGCTGACAAAAGGACATAGACAAGGGGAAAGTGTGGTAAGCTGGAGGCAGTCTCTTTGTTACCTTACTGAGACTTGGGGCTGGAAAAGTCCAAACAGAATGGGTTGGATTGAGATACCTACTTGCTTAATGACCCACAGTTCTCAATTAACAACCACAACTCGGACAGTGGGACTGCAGTTGCTGAGTGATGTGGTCATGCGATGTGTCACTTTACAACCATATCACTTGGCAATTGAAATCACTTGCTTTTCTTTCTTTCTTTCTTTCTTTCTCTTTCTTTCTTTCTTTCTTTCTTTCTTTCTTTCTTTCTTTCTCCCTGTTGCACAGCAGAAAGATTGAAGAGGAAAGGATTTCAAGAGAGTATGTGTTTGCATAGCATGTCCACAATTCCCACCACCAGGCTGTGATACAATTGCATTGCCTTTGATGTATATAAGAGGCTAAGCAGGCACTTCAGCATTCCAAAAGGCAGGGAATGGTTAGGAGGCAAATTTAAATCCAAAGTGTGAAACTGGATAGGCTTGTGTGTTTTCCACTTGGAAAGCACAATCGTGGCCATGTAGTGACCATTTCACTTAGCAATGAAAATCCCTTTCCCTATTAAGATTGTTAAACGAGATCTTCCTATATTTAGAAATAATCAAAGTGAGAAGTTTTATAATGACAAAATTATGTTCTCCTCTTCTTTAATGTGCCAGTTTTTAAAAAATTAAGTATGCTGGCTTTGGAATAATTACTGTTTTAAACTTGCCTTTTTTTAAATACCGTTTCTAAATGCATGGCTGCTATAGTGCCGCCCTGAAAATTGAAATAACACTATTATGCAAGATAACCTTAATTTAGAGTATGGTCATATTTTAAAATAACAGTGCTCTTATCTAAGCTGGAAGCAGAAGTCAAATTTCCTATTCAGACTTGAAGTAGTGATGTGTGAAAGTCATTCTCATCATGTGTAAATTGCATCAAGAAAAGTTTAATGTGCTTTTCCAATATAAGCAACTACTTTTATTATACTTTTTTCCTATGCTATTTCAGAAATCAAGTTTCAATTTTAGATTACATCTGTCCAGGGAATAATTCCCAAATATAGAAATCAAATAATACTTCTGTTTAATTTAGCAGTATGGCAATCATATACAATTCTGAATTTTACTAAAATACAGATGAACTGTAGTAGAGAATCCTGCTGAAGTTCTACACATAGACAGGCTCCCAGAGATTTTGTTATCTTAATGTAACAGGATAAAGCACATATATAATTTGAGGGTGCTTTTTTTTCTATTTACTATATCTATGTATTTGTTGGAGAGATTTAAACTGCTTCTAAAATGTATATTGTGTCATATATATTCTTTTATATAATTTTCAAGGGAATCCTAATGTAATCCTCCTATATACTCTACTAATACTTGTACTTGCCTTATTTTCCTAAGAAGAAACAGTTGAACAATTCTTACTATTAGTTCTAGAAACCATCTGTCTGAAAGCAATCATTAGTCAAAGCATGAAATAAATGTTTACTTATGTAGCTACTGTTGATCAACAGTGTCTGGATACTAACCATCTCCCCTTTTTCTGAAAATGTAACTTTCATTACTATTTAGCTTTTCTGTATAAACCAAGCTTTGCTACGGATCATTCCAATATACCATTTTATTTTTAATTGCAATTAGCTATGTATTGCAAATTATTAAATTAAAACATAGTTAAGGGTCACCCAGATACTGAATGTTAATCAAGTCATTATCTTGTATAACTAGAATAGCAAAAAGTTTCTTTTCAGGTATGTGAGGACTGCAATTCGCAGAATTCCCAGCTAGTATGGGTAAGACTAGTATAGATGAATGATAGCCAGAAATTACATTGTGATACGTTTTTCCTTTTGAAAATTATCACCAAAGAAAGCTTCCTAATAACTCCTGGAGGTTGGAAAGTGATCTGCTGAAATTAGTCATTTTCATCAAGGGGAAAACTAGATTTCTATAATCTAGTCTATTTATCTGGTATAATTTTAATTTCTCAAATTGTTTGAAATTGGAAAAAGGGGAAAAGTATAGTTTACAGTGGCTGCAAATAGTTGTTCTTATGGTGACATAAACTCCACTCCTTTTCTACATGTACATGATATCAGAGAAATTCCCTAAACAAACTGATCTTGCAGCAAATCACTACAATGTTGCTTTTGCCATTCTGGTGAAAGCATGATCCTGTGAACTCCACTAGCAAATGATAATGCATTATTCAAGGTAATGATGAGAAGAGCACAGAGCAATACATTGGCCACGTTCAGTTAATGTTTTATGCATGTCTTTTCATTATCACCTCATAAAATGCATGTATCTTCATGTATCTGGTTGGTTCTATGGAATTAAAGAGTATTTTTGGATATAAGTTAAATATTATGATCTCTTCTTTTATAAATTGGGTATATTATTGAGGCATAAAGAAAGGATAACTGATAATATCAGTTCATTTTATACAATTCTTTGAAAGATAGATTAGAACATAGAAGCAAGCTAAAATTCTAATCCCTTCCTCTGACTAGCAAGTAGAAAAACTAATTTATAAAGGTGGTCTGGATATTCATTCTTTCTCTAAAAAAAGCAGTGAAGGTTTTGCTTATTATATATGTATTTCTAATTCCCAATGCAGTTATTCTAATAGGAGAAATCTGACAGCAACATGATTAGCATGTTTAATGGAATAGGAGTTTCCTTTCTAACTTGATTCTGATAATCAAGTTACTGCTTCCTGGATTAGGCATAGTTTTAGAGGGTTTTCAAAGTTTTTATTTTGCTTTTTTGTTGTTTTTTCAATATATAGCCTAACTTTTGTAATTATGATTCAGAAATGAAAGGGAAAAATATTTGAAATAGGGTTGTGTTGGTCTTGAGCAGCATTTTTTCAAACTTGATGACTTTAAATTGTGCAAATTTCAACTTTCAGAATTCCCCTATAAGCATGTGGAAGTTCATACATCTCAGAGTTGCCAACTTTTAGAAACACTGGCCTAGAAACTAAGACAATTCACTGATTCTAACCAAATAGCTCATAGTTATATATTGTGGAGTAATTCAGAAGAGATGATCATTTTTACAGAGCAGACAGATATAAACTTGCTTTGTTTTGGTTATTCCAGAAAGCCCTCGAAAAAAAACCTTTTTTTTACTTCTTCGCATTGAAAAAAATGTCATTGTTGCAGGTAACAGAACACCTTTGTAGTAAAGGGAGATAGATTCAATGGCTGACAGATCTATTTTCAAGTAAAGTATTTCTTGCAATGCAGCTGCCATTGCTTTTTCCAGTCACAACATATTGGGGAATGGAGAACTTGAAGGTTGAGAGCGAGCTTAATTTTACCATTTGTGACATCTCATTGACACTGTCCCACATTCTGAGCAAGAGAGAATCATGATTTATTTTAGAGGGTGGGTATGTGTAAAATGAATTAATCTATACTGCAACAAAGTTGCAATAAAACATGGAAATATTCCAGCAAATGGGAAAGAGCATCTGGAGCTTCTGTGGTCACCTGACCTAAAGTGCACAAATATATCTCTATTTGGTATATTTCTTTCCTTTGTATATCTTAGATCACTTCCCATATCACAAAAGGATTTGCATGTGGAGTTTCACAGCCATTGAAAATATTGTGTGTGTTTTGATCAGCTGTCAATTACTGGTACATGCCTTCTTTAGCTTTAGATACTTATCATCTCTATTGGAAAGAACAGTCCACTGGGGACTGAAGTACAGATTGTCTTTTTTCACTTGGAGTCTAATATATATATATCATAAGCAGAACTGGTAACTTTTAATTAAGGCAGTTTGAACTAAAAACTCAATACTTTGAACCAATTGGGATACCCTGCAAGGAGAATCACTCATTTGATTGCTGTCTCTTTGCATTACCTTTTATATATTTTATCACTGCATTTTATCCAGGAATCAGATTATGTATTTTATTTTTCCTTCATCTTATTGATAAGGTCAGAAAATAAAAAAATAAATAAAATATTCTATATGTTTTGTCCAGATCTACACCAGCATCTTTTTCATTCCCTTTCAAAAAAAAAAATCTAAAAATTTAACAGTATCTTTACAGATTCCACTGGAATAGCGCTTTCTCAGACAAAATTCTTTCTTAATTCCAACACTTCCATATTATCTATTTTTCTATCTCTTGATTATTTATTTTGTTTTTTGAAATTTCCTTTTTTGTCTCTAATTTGTTCAATGTCTATTCTCATTTATATTATAGTTTCTTCAAATTTTGTATTCATCTTTTCTCTCAAATTTGCAAATCTTCCTTCATTCTACCTTCAAGTGAAACCAGGCCTATCTTAATACATATAATCCTCAATTTATAACAGTTTGTTTAGTGACCATTCAAAGTTACTGAACGGCACTGAAAAAAGTAACTTAGCACCATTTTTCACACTTAATACCCTTGCAGCATCCCTATGGTCAAAATTCAGATGCTTGGCAACTGACTCATATTTATGATGGTTGCAGTGTCCTGGGATCATGTAATCACCTTTTGTGACCTTCTGACAAGCAAAGTCAATAGGGAAGCTAGATTCATTAAATAACTTTGTTATTAACTTAACAACTGAAATGATTCACTGGCAAGAAATGTCATAAAATGGGGCAAAAATCACTTAACAACTGTCCCGCTTAGTAACAAAAAATTTGGGCTCAGTTGTGGCTATGGGTTGAGGACTATTGGTAGATTCAGTTACTGATGCAATCACTGATGCTATAACATTCTTCCCCAATTCTTCAAACATTCTTTATAACATTCTCTGGCATAATTCTTTGTTGTTGTTATTTGCTCTGTTTATCTCCTTTCTGAGATTTTTTTTCTGATCTCATGGTAGTAGTTACGTCTCTATTTTTATTTATAACCCCTAGAGCAAAAAGAAAAATCTGATCTCTTTTTTAATGAAAACCAAATAGTTGTCCTCTTTAGCAAGTTTAAACAGTTCTAGTTCCCACAGATATATGTATTATTTATATAATAAATCAAAAGTACTTTAACAATAAAAGTCAAAATTCAACTGTCCCCTTAATCCTTTTTAAACTTTCTTAACTCATGTTCTTGGCAAATTTTTTGTTTCTAATTATTTTTGGGTTCTTTTATATCTTGTAATTGTTTTTCTTTTTTTCTTTTTCTTTTTGCTTTTAACTTTAATCCGTGTTGAAAGATCACTCAGCAGCTGTTTTAGTTGTTCTGCTCCTTGGAAAATTTCTGTAAATTTGATAATATAAATGTGCCCTACTGTCCTTAAACAGGCTCCACATGAGACTGTGAGCTTGGTTACTACGTCTTTGCTCTAGCGCTGTATGAATTGCCCACGGAGTCCCTCCAGATTCTCAGGTTTCCTCACAAAGAATTGACTTCCAGAGCAAATGTGGGAGCTCCCTGGATTCTCCTTGTCTGGAAAAGCCTCACTGGTCCAGCTTGCTTTCCAGTTGTCAGTCTCGCTTTTCAGACCTGTGTTAGCCCTCTATCAGAGCTGCAGTGGTTAGAGTGCAGTACTGCAGGCTACTTCTGCTGATTACCGGTTGCCAGCATTTTGGCAGATCGAATCTCACCAGGCTCAAGGTTGACTCAGCCTTCCATCCTTCCAAGGAGGGTAAAATGAGGAGGACCCAGATTGTTGAAGACAATATGCTGACTCTGTAAACCACTTATAGAGGGCTGTAAACACTGTGAAGCAGTATATAAATCTTTTTTTTTTAAAATTTAATTTAAAACAGGTACAGCATCTTTCTTTACATCTGTAGAAAATGTATCAATCAATTACAGATAGGTTTTGGTACATCTCCTCCACAGTCAACCAACATAACTCATATTAACTCAAGCAGTATATAAATCTTAAGTGTTATTGCTATTGCTATCTTCTCCTCTTGGAAGCCACAAGAATTAGTAACTTTTAAGATTTTTCAATATATATTAAGCATGTGTGCTTTCTGTCTCATATTTTTTTTATAAAGAATATATTTACGAAAATGAAATGGTTCACGAGCATGATCCTAAAGGTTCTTTTAGAAGTACATAAAGAGCTGATAACACTGCAGTTTTATAAGGATTTCTGACTTAACTTAATCAAATACTTTAAAAATATATCTGTGAAAATGTCACATTAAGGTCAGGAACAGTCCATTTCAAATGACTCCCACTGAGTTTAATTTAAAATCAAATTAAATGTGACATTCATGTTGTTTGGGCTTGGACAGTTAGTTGTGTAATGTTGTTTTATTTTTATCAAACTGCTTCTTTGTAGTGAGACCAAATTTGTAGTTGGGGTGGGGAAAACTAATGCTGGCCCTGGCTGCAGCCCCCATTCTATTGAACATTCTCATATTTCCTACTTGCAGTAGGAATAAAGCTCCAGCTGTTGCCAAAGGAAACTTTTCTTCCATAGCAAATGGCAGATGTGAGGGCTTTATTTAACACTGGGGTGACAATGAAGCAGAGATTTAAAACTTTCTTCCATCCACTTCTCCATCTGGCTCTTTCCCTAGATTTAATTATTTATTTAAATCATGCACATGCATACATCACATAGGCTAGTAAACACACAAGCCGAGTTACACAAAGACACTTTTAATTTTGCAAGTCTTGTTGTAATATGAGCACGGTGAAATTATGTTACATGGAAAAAAAATCTAAGGTGACCAATTTGCTGCAGCTTTTATTTTAAAAAAAATCTTTTTGTTTCCATATAAAATGTTAAATGAACCAGACTCACTTTCTTAGTCAAATAGCAATAGCATTTAGGTTTATAGACTGCCATATAGTGCTTCAGAGCGCTCTCTAGGTGACTTATAGTGTAGAGCAGGGGTGTCAAACTGGTGGCATCACGGCGGCATCACATGACATATCACGACTTTTTTCCCCTTCGCTAAACCGGGCATGAGTATGGCCAGTGCATGATGCATCTGGGCTGCGGGCCACAAGTTTGACAGCCCTGGTGTATAGCATTATTTGCATATAGCCCATAACAATCTGTTTCCTCATTTTACCATTCTCAGGGGATGGAAGGATGAGTCAACCTTGAGCCCTAATAGGATTGAACTCCCAGAGTTTGCCTGTAATACTTCACTTCAATCAGTGTGTCACCAGGACTGTTCTTCAAATGCAGAAGGGAGTCTTGTTAAGACTTTGTAGCACTTCCTTTTAATATATTTAATTCAAAGCAATAGTCAACTGAGTAAAAAGCATTTTTTAAAACTGAAAAATAAAGTTATGCATTTGCATATTAAATGAATGCTTGTGCACTTACTCTAAAGAAACTGACTTTAAACTGATAGGTCCTATATGATCATAGAATGTCAGTGCTCTGTTGTCTAAAGCCAGGATAATTTGTCTTTTGATATTTTGAATTTACATTTAATTTGAAATTACTCTTAATCCAACTTAATAATGCAAGTTGGATAGAGTAGTGGTCCCCAACCTTTCCAGCTTGGCGGATCAGAGGAAGCAGTGGCGGAAGGGTGAAGTGGGAAGAGGGAAGGGTTTTGCACATGTGTGCACCACTTTCACAAATGCCACTTTGTATATACATGAATGCATGCTTACCCACCACTTCCTCGATGTGCTCCCGAATGGACTGCAGCATGGACAGTTGGGACCCCTGGGATAAAGCCAGGAAGTAAATGAAATTGATTTTCAACTGCTGAGATCTTCTTTTACCATAATTACACATAGTCCTCAAGATACAATATAATTGAGCCCAAAATTTATGTTGCTAAGTGACAAACTTGTTCAGTGAGTTTTGCCCCATTTTGCGACTTTTCTCACCACAGTTGTTGAGTGAATTCTTAAAGTAATAACAGGATTGTTAAGTAAACCTGGCTTCCCCATTGACTTTGCTCATCAGAAGTTTGCAAAAGGAGATCAAATGACCCAAGGACACTGCAACCATACTAAATGTGAGTCAGTTGTCAAACATCCAAATTAGTTAGTTAGATTTATTTATAGGCCGCCCTTTTCCCTGAGGGGACTCAGGGCGGCTTACAATCAAAAAAGGAAGGGGAGTGTAGGACAATACAAAAAAGAAATGTGCACAAAATAAATTAGACAATAAAACTCAACATTCACTCAGCATTCGGGAGGGGCAAAAATAAGATTATCCCCAGGCCTGACGGGCTAGCCAGTTCTTGAGGGCTGTGCGGAAGGCCTGGACGGTGGTGAGGGTACGAATCTCCACGGGGAGATTGTTCCATAGTGTCGGAGCCGCAACAGAGAAGGCTCTCCTCCGAGTAGTTGCCAGTCGGCACTGACTGGCGGATGGAATACGGAGGAGGCCAACTCTATGCGATCTGATGGGACGCAGGGAGGTAATTGGCAGAAGGCGGTCTCTCAAATGTAAATCGCATAATTGTAGGGATGCTAAAATGGTCATAATGTTAAAAAAAATGGTTATGTCATTGTAACTTCAAACAGTCATTAAATGAACTGTTGTAAGCCAAGGACTACCTGTATTTGCCATTAAAATATATGTCATAGTGCTAGTAATCATTTTGCTCGATCCAATATAGGAGCATCTTTTCCAAAATAGACCATTATGATGTTTTAACATGTGAATGAATGCAAGAGCCAACTTTCACATTGAAATTCAGTTCTATACTCAGCTCTGTACTAATTCCACAAACACTTAATAAAACCATGTTTCAACTGGTTCCTCCTTGGGGATAAGAAAGACTAAGTAACTGTGGTATAATTGATGTCCAAAGCCTTCCTTTTTCATTATGTTCTTCTAGATTGGTTGTGTTCCAATCTAGAATTCTAAACTAATAAAACCAATAGCTGTTTGAAAAATCTGAGTTGCATTTCCAAAGCAACTGAAGGATGCCCAATATCAAATTTCAAAATGCTAATGCTTGTTCCTATTGGTCAGTTTCATAAAAGACATAGACCATATTGTATATGTAGCCATCGACTTGTAACCACAATTGGGGCCAGAATTTCTACTGCTAAAACAAGGCAGCTGTTAAAGAGCGCCTGATCTTATCCTTTTTGCCACAGATACTGAGTGAATCATTGCAATTGTTGAATGAATCCATTTTCCCCATTAACTTTGCTGGTCAGAAGCCAGGTGTGAAGGTTATAAATAACAATCACATAACCCTATGACACGGGAATCATTGTAAATGCATGCCAATTGCCAAGTATCCAAATTTTGATCACAAGACGGTGGGGGTGCTCAACAATTATAAGTACCAATAAAGGAGAATATTTATAGTTCAGAGTTGGAATGAGGGGTCCTTGGAGCTGATTGAGCTTCCTTGTTTACTTGCAGATGTTTCATTACCCGAGTAGGTAACATCATTAATGCTAGTCATAAATGCAGGGATTGGTTACTTTTTCAAGTCAGTTGTAAGTTTACATGGTTGGTAAAACAAAGTGTTGTGAGTCGACAATTATTAGTTAACTACATATGATTTAGTTGATAGTACATCAAAATTGCCACCCCACAAGAGGGTTGCAATTTCTTCCAGAATGTGGATGGAATCTATTTTCCACTTCGATGTTGTAAACATTTTTCTTTTATTTAAAAAAAAACTCTCTATTTTCCATAATGCTGTAAGAAGGGCCTATATCTGTATCCTTGAAAGGCATCATATTCATGGTTCAGTGAAGTATCCTTGAAACTAAAATACCATCCCAATGTAAAGTAGACGTTGCTAAGGATATAAAATGCTTACACTTATTGCAATTTCAGGTTTTTTTCTAATTCATTTCCCTAAATAAATACAATGACAACTTTTAATGAAAGGGATCAAGGAAATTGAGAAAAACTGAATCATCCGTGAACAAGTGTTCTGCCTACATTCACCCCTACCTATATAAATACATTAACTTGGCAAATACTATGATTTAGAAAGATTTATTTCTTTGTTCTTGACCTTAGCAATATCGTTCAAAATAGGATTCACAGGGATTGCCTCTCAAGATAAATGCATCAGTATTTGCCAGTGAAATACTTTGTAAGAAAATGTAAAAGCAATGAAGACGTTTGTTTTTGTGCCTTCACATCAGTTTGCCTATGACAGTGATGGCAAACCTTTTCAGCACCTAGTGCCCAAACCAAAGATCCGTGCGTGCACCAGAATGCTGAAAACCCAAAGGTCAACTGGCTGATGTGCATGTGCATGCCAGCCAGCTGTTTTTGGCCTGGAAAATGCCTTAAAAAATGCCCTGAAAACCACTCCAAAAAAGCCTGAAAATGGCCCAAGAAATGGCCTGGGTTTTGGCCATTTTCAAGTCATTTTCTGGTGCTCCAGCAACCACGAAGACCAGCTGGCCGGTATGCATGTGCACGCCAGAAACCAGAAGAGCAGCTAGTGATAGCGTGTATCCCACAGAGAAAACTCTGTGTGCCATCTCTGGCACGTGTGCCATAGGTTTGCCATCCCAGACCTATGATGACCATGTGGAGACGTTCCTAAAGGGTTTTTTTTTGGGGGGGGGCAACTTTGGTTTTTTTTTCATATTTTTAACCACCCGTCTCTCTCTCTTTCTCTCTCTCTCTCTCTCCCTTCCTCTCTCCCTTCCTCTCTCTCTCTCTCTCTCTCTCTCTCTCTCTCTCTCTCTCTCTCCCCCCACTGTTTGGGAGGGGTTTGCCTTTGCCTTCTTCCTAAGACTTAGAGAGAAACAGAGACAGAGACAGAGACTTGTCTAAAGGCAGCCAACAGGATTCGTGCCTGAGGCAGAACTAGAACTTACGGCCTCCCAGCTCATTTAACCACTTCTTCAAACGAGCCCTTTTTATAAGTTGCAAGCACCACAATGTATAATCTACTTCTGAGTAAGGGGTGTGGTGACTAAAACACTTACAATAAAATTGGATTCAGAATTCCCATTGCCAAGGAATGTGGTTGTAAAGCACTGCCACATTGCTTAGCAGTCACAATCCTTGCAGTCCCGGCTTTCCTCATTAACTGAATCCCACGGTTGTTAGACGAGGCAACTTCCTGCCAATTTCTCTCAACCAAACTGAGTAAGGAAGCTGGCAGGAGCTTGCAACTCTCAGGTAGGAAAGTGACTGCTGCTGGGTGAGGAAAGAAAGATGTGGGGGACAGTTGGGGAAGATGCACAAGAGGCATGGCAAGGCTCAGGGGGGCTGCATGATGGTGTGAGGGTATGTGAGAGGTGCAGTGCAGGTTAAGGGGGTGCATAAAAGTGCAAGGGATTGCATGAGAGGTGTGCCACAGGCTGTGGAGAACATGCAAACATGCAAGGGAGGGTCTGGCATGAGTCATGGAGAGCATGTCAGGTGCACACATGTGCAAAAGGATAGATAAGTGTGCAGGGAAGTCACAGTGAGAGTCAGGTAGGTGCCTGAGGTGGAGAAGCCTTATCCCAACAACTTAGGAACTTTCCTGCCTACTTCCCCATTAACTTTCTAGAGAAGGTGGCAGAGAAGGCTGAAAATGGTGATTACAGTATGTGATCGTGGGTTGCTGGAATAAGTTGCCAAATGCCCAGATTGTTTGAACCAGTTGCCAAATGCCCAGAATGTGATCATGTGGCCATAGGAATGCTGGGATGGCGAAAACTCTAAGGACCATTCATAACCACAGCACCATTGTAACTTTGGACAGTCACTGAACAATTGGTCATAGGTTGAGGACTTCTAATATCTTTTACCTTTGAGAGATAAGATGCTAATAATGTAGTCCTGTACTTGTTACTAGAGCAAGCAGAAATATTTTCTACCTAGTGAACACTTATTTGCCTCTCCTACACATTTTTATTTTCTCTTTTTTAAGTCATGGCTTAGCAGTGCTGTGACAAACCCAGAACATTCAAATTATAGTTTTTAATCTCCAGGTTGAGATTTTAGAGCACAAAATACAAAAAAAGTAAATTAATGCAATTTGGTGACATACAATTTTGGCCTACAGTTATTATGCCATCCTAAAATATTGTTGAATCTTGTTGCTGCTTTTAAGTCTCAGCTATTCTTGGACTCTACATTCTACAATTACCCAACCCTGTGAAGGAGATGATTATAATGTTAATACCTGCTAACTTTGTTGGAACAATCCTGGAGATAAAAAATAAAGTCTCATTTTACCAAAAAGAAAAATATTTGTTGCCCGTTTCATCTGCAATTTCCATCATTTCTCATTCAGCATTTCACAAATCAACCATTTTTAAAAAAAAATTAATTATATGCTTTGGTTTGACTCATGTTTTATTTTAACATTTTATGCCATCTTTCAGGATAGGAAAGCAATTCAAGGGGATAAAGTAAAATATAAAAATATGAAGTTTACATTTACATATTAATACTAGTACTACAGCATAAAATGATTCCAACTCAAAACTAAATCACAATTTGTAGCACATAATATCAGATAATAAAAGATAGCAGTTTAAAAATCCAGCTAAAAATCAGATAGAACAAAAAAAAAAAAAAAAGATCAAGAAGCAGCCAAACATGTGTATCTGGAAAAGAAAAAGTGGGCTGCTATTAAAAAGTCTTCTCCGTTGTGATGGAGCTTTAAGTGGCATCGTTTTTGGCCCTTTTTGAAAACTGAAATAAATGCCATGAGTAGCAGATTTTGAACAGAGGTTTAATGGTCCAAACACATTTGTAGAGTGATAAGATGAGAGATTTTCATGAGTTAAAATCACAAATATATATCCTTGTTCCCACTAAAGTTTTGCTGATGCTGAGATGTCACTCTGGATATTTCAGAAGCTTTTTTTGTTGGTGGAATAAAATTAACTTTGGAGTAAAACGTTGTATCTCAGTTCTCCTGCAGTGATCAAGAATATGTTCAGCATTCTGCAAAGTGCTATTTTGTCATTTCAAAAACCAGCTTGTCTGAAAGTATTTTGCCTTCCTCTTTTCTCTCTTCCTTGTCCTTTCTGGCTATTAGTCTGAAGTGTCCTGGATACCCAACAAACACTATTCTGGCATCTATGGACTGATGAAGCTGGTTCTCACAAAGACACTTCCCGCCAATCTTGAACGAGTCATTGTCCTTGATACTGACATTACCTTTGCTACAGACATTGCTGAGCTTTGGGCTGTCTTTCACAAGTTCAGAGGTACTGTAATGCCTTTATTTCTTATTATTTGTGCTAATATTCAGAGTTTGTAAAGTTCTTTGCTGTTTGAGGAGTCTGTGCCCTTGCCTGCTGTTATTTACTACTTCTAGACTGTTACCTATAAATTTACATTACCACAGTTAATTAGAAAACCTCTGGGAGTGTATTTATACATGAGGTGTCTCCAGTGAGGAACAGCATAAATAGTAAGGTGTGACTATTTACAATTGCATGTACTGTTGTTAGCCACTATTGCATCTAGGATTGCAGTGATTATTATAATGGCAAAACTGATGACTGAAGGAGGAGGATCAATTCAAAACTGGTTGTAAGGACAAGAAAACGCAATTACAGAATCAGAATGACAAAATGAAGTCAAATTACTGAATACCATTCCTGCATTGTCTTGCATAGCAAGTAAAAAGTAGACCTTTAAGTGTAATGCAGTACCTTGCTGAAAACTCATCATAATCAAGTATTATTAGATTAAAATCTAAAAATGGAATAGAATTTTTTTTTTCATCTCTTCACCCACTTCCCTATAAACCCATGAATATTTGGGGATGCCAGAAGGCTTTCTGGAACATATTTTTCAGGAGTAAATGGAAAATCCGCCTCGCACCCTTCTTTCCCCAAATCACCTTTTTCTTACATACACTCTCATAAAGTAGTAAACTGTTTTAGAGAGAATGAACAAGGGTGTTTGTTGGAATTGTTATCAATTATTAATTTTGTTGGTAGTAAAAATATCCACAAAACTGTTCCAGCAAAGCTATCCAACTATACACATTATGACCAAAGAAATGTTTTTATTCCCAAGCCAACATCCTCTCTTCTGCCTTCTTTAAAAAAAATAAAGTTCTATAACTAAAAAGACAAGTGGAATTGAACCAAAGAATAACTGAGCATCTAGAAGAGTATAAAAGCAAAAGAATAAGGTTGCATGCATTGAAGCCTGTCACTAAAAACAGCTAGCACAAGAATTAATAAATGCCAATACTATAATAACAAATATAAAGAGAAGGGGGGGGACCCAAAGTGCATCACTAAAATCAGGTTGGAAAATAATATCAGCATGCTAAGATCAGGTACAAGAAAACTAGAACAGATGGGGAAAAAAAGAAGCTGACGAACAAGAAGACTAAATAAAATCTGATAAGTATTTGCTAATGATAATGAATATCACAGATGCACTAGGAATAATGCAGCAATAAATAACAATCATAGCCAAGAAAATCAGCAGATTTAAAGCTCTAATTGCACACAATGTAAGGAAGAGTCTTCAATTTCAATTCACTCAAAAACATTTCTACCAATGCATTTATGGAACACTGCAATGAACCAGTCAACATCTGACAAAGATGAAACAGTACAATTCAAATTAAATTAGGAGTTCTGAATACGAAGATCAGAAAAATTGTGACAGAGACATGCCCATTTCCAGGCAGAGATGTTAAAAGACCCTATTTATCAAAGGAAACAGATGGATGTGGAATGTTACAAGTACACCAGACAGAAGAAGAAAGAGGAGAAGGAGGAAGAGGTGATGGAGGTATTGGAACAATATGTGAAGGACAGTGAAGAAGATCTGCTGAAGTTAGTATACCAGGAAGGCTTACTGAATACTGAAGAGACCAGTCTGATCCATAAGAAAAACCAAATGAAGATTGGTTAAAAAAAAACTTAGCAGGCAAACCAGATAACAACAAGACTTGGCAATGACTAAGTGCAGGAAAGTTGAAAAGAGAGACAGAGGGGCTAATTCTGGATGCGTAAGATCAAGCCTTAAAAACCAGTGCATACAAAGCCAGAATTGAGAAGACAGCAACAGACGGCAAATGCCACCTTTGCAAAGAAGCTGAATAAACAATGGACCACTTTATTAGCTGCTGCAAAAAGATCACACAGACTGACTACAAATAATGGCATGACAAAGTAGCAACAATGGGGCATTAGAATATCGGCAAGAAATGCCATTTGCCCCATCCAGAAGACCAGAAAATACACAAAGTAATAGAAAATGTAGAAGTTATCTGGGATTTTAGAATTCAACCAGATTAGCATCGCACAACACTCCAGACTTAAAAACTGTTAATAAGTTTTTAATAATCTGGATAATGAGCATTGCATTACCTAAAGACAGCATAAGAGAAGAGAAAAACTGGCAAAACCCACAAAATACAAAGACCCACAAATAGAAGTAGAATGACAGTGGCAAAAGAAAACAAAGATAGTAACAGACACTTTGTATGCAATCCCAAAACACCATTTGAACACCAGCATTGACAAAATTACTTGCAAAAGGCAGCTTACATCCTATGACATTACCATTAATATTAAACCACATAATCTGCCTATCCTAAATCCTTGGGAAAGACTCAATAAGTGGACACAATGCCACATCCAGTCGAAACATCTGGCTAGGTGTGTGACCAACCATAATTTATTACTAAAATTATGTGCCACACAACTCCCAGCACCCCCAGGCAGTTCACAATTGTCAAAACATTTACAAAGAACAATACAGAAACATAAAAACAAAACAAGTTGAAGGGAAAAGAATGGCAGGGAAGAACAGAAAGGAAAAAGGGGGCATCAATCATTCTCTCTAAAGGTCTGGATGAAGAACCAGATCTTGAAGGCATTTTAAATCCCAGTAAAGTTTGAGCTATTCAAATGTTTTGGGGAGGGGGGGGGAACCTGAATATTTCTACCTTGCTTTTAGAACATCAGTTCTATTTCTGGATTTTGATCAAACCATCTTAGGGCAGTTTTGAAAGATTGTCAACTTAACACACAAGGATGGTAATACTGTCATTAAAGATAGTTCCTTCTCTGCAGGAACCTGACTTTCTAATGCTTTCATTACTGAGGGCTATTCTATATCACTGATTTTCTTACGGAGAGCTATTCTATATCACTGACTTTCAGTCAGTCAGTCACCCAGATGTTGGCAATAATTGTCTAGTTCAAACCTTGTCCAATTTGATATTGCTTGAATTGTGAGAAGGATTTTCACAGCAGGTGATTCAGGGAGAAGTAGAACTGTCTACTTAGAAGATGCAATCCGCTTGTCCTAGTTGCCCCATACCTTAGGGATTCTTGCAAAATATTTTAAAATAAATTTAACTGATTTCTATTTGAACCTATATTTATGAATGTTTTACTCAAGAATCTTGTTTAGGGAACTAAAATTAGCCACCAGCTGCTACCCTCTATCTGACTGCAGTGGATATGTTTGAAAAATTAATTTAGAATATCAATTACTTATGATATAACAACACCAATGTTTTCCTAAAGTATATTTCAGTTATAAAACAATATAGTTTTAATTTCTGTGATGCTTACCCGGAAACAGAAGCTAAAATAAATGTTCCATGTTTTATTTCAAGATGTGATTTTGATGAATGGCTGTTACTTTTGAAGTATAAGTGTTCTTTTCTTCAGGAAAAAAATGTTATGTATTGTCTCTGGGAAGGTCATTGCACAGTAGGATCCAACATGTGCTTTAGATAAGCAATAAACAAGGATGAATTCCTTCAGCAGATATGGGAACCCACACAATTACCATGTCAGAGGCATTTCTTTATGCTGGACTGATTTACATGGCCCATCCATATTTCTGATCCTCTGAGCCATTGTACAAAATGCTATTATGAGTTCTCTAATGGCAACCGATATATAGAATCCTTGCTTCAGTTTGCCACTTGACAGGAACTTTTATGTTACAGTAGCATCCTAGAAACATATGAGAGAAAGAGACTATTGTAGAGGTCAAAGGCAGAAGAAGGAGCTTCAATTCTTGTTCTACAGTTTTAAACATAGATGGGAGGAATATCACATACATTCCTACACAACAGACCTGCTGCCAAGCTGACTAATTTGATATATGTATATGAAATTTTAAAATTTTTGATCCCATTTTTTTAACTAAGTGACATTCAAAACAGTTTCCTACAGAGATGGGTCTTTTATACTGATAGGTATTAATTATTGTTTTAATTCCTTATTTAAGTCCTCATCCTATGTGATTTTTAAACAGTACTATTTTCCCTGTATATTGCTTAGAACTTCAGAATTATGCACAAGTTATTAAAACAAACCCTCTACTTTTTAAAAAACAAAAATAAAAACAATAGACCAAGAGCAGGTTAATGAGACGTTACAAAGGCTATGCCGTGAGCACTAAATAATGATTCTATAGTTGTAGGTGCTTTAAAATTGTATCCTACATAATTTACACAGTAACATGCGGAACTAAAATGCTAGCTAGATTAGAAAGCAGTCCCAGGTAATCTCCTTAAATTATATATTAACATTTTTTTCCCCAAAAATCACTAAAAAACTACTGCAGGTGGTAAAGTCTTCCAAGTGCTTTCAAAAGATGCTCAGCACACTAATGGGTTTTCTTAAGGAGATATGTTGAAAATTAAAGTGACACATATATGTATGTTTTCTTTCATTAAATTCATTGAAAGATCTGTGCTTAAAACCTTTTATTTATAAGTGCACAAGAATACCTCTATTCAAATAGAGATTTTTTTATCCTCTATTGAAATAGAGATAGATATCTCCATCCCTATTGAAATAAACTAGAAAATCAGGGTGAAAAACAGCACTATATATAACTCCAGATACATGCTAAAGTTCTTTCACATACAACATATCACCTTGTTCCCAAGGGATGGCCAAAGGAATGCAGGCCAACATGATTCCATCAAGTAATCTTGTACAATGTATTCTCAAGCAGTTGTACCATTCATATACTATATTACAAGTATCTGGTAAAAATATTGCAGGTGTATATATTTTTTTTGAAATTGATTGCTATTCAAAAGCCCACCTCCCTAAATCCATTTTAAGTGGTTTTAAAAACACCAACACAGCTAAGCAAAAGGTGAGTTTTGTTTTGCCTCTCCTGAATACACACAGGCTACTAAATCTGTTTGCCTTGCATCAACAGTTCAAACAGGATGAAAAATATGTTTTTGACATCATAAATGCCAGAAAGGTTTAACAATGTTTTGGGTACAGTTTCATGTGTCCACAGCTAAAGATTGGCACATAATCACTTTGGAACTTTAAATCCTTAGAACTGCAGCATGTAAGAACATAAGAATATTGCTCTTCTGAGAGTCCTAAGCAACATTAGGTAGTAGGTGCAGTTCTGAAGCCTATTGAAATGAGTCTGTGTGTCTGCACTTTTGAGTCATTGTTGACTCCTAGGAATTATCTAGGTCAGGGGTATCCAAACTTGGGAACTTTAAGACTTGTGGACTTCAACTCTCAGAATTCCCCAGCCAATGTTCTTGCTCAGGTTTTTGTAAGTGGTTGCTGGGACTGAGAGAGAGACTGATGGCCCAAGGTCTTCTTGCCAGTTTCATACCCAAAGTGGTACCAGAACTCACAGTTTCCTGGTTTTTACCCTGATGCCTTAAACCATTACATTAAAGTGACCTTATTGGAATGATTAAGATCATTAAAACAAGTCTTCATAGCACACTTGCTAATATTCTTCTAAAAAGCAATTCCTGAAAGAAGCCATCCTATGAAAAGCTGCCATGAAACAAACTTTTTGTCCTAAAAGTTATATTAATCTCTGCAAGGTCATAATCTTTCACAGGGAGTTTGATACCAATTCTGTTAATGGTCAAAATATAAAACAACTATTTTCACCTGGAGCAAAGTTATAATAAGCTTAGATCTATTAGAGTACAAGTGCTGGAATCAGAGTTTATGTAGATAGAAAGGAAAAAAATCAATAAGCCTGCTGAGTATTAGTACAAGTTCAAATCTTTAACTTGGAATTGAAGATGTATTTATTTATTTAACAAATATTTGGGGATTTACAGACTGCTGAACTCTAAAATGATTTAAGATGGCTTAAGGTCAAATAGAAACAAGGAGAACAACAAGAAACATCATGCATCCGGAGAAGCACACCCCTTCTAACAATAGAAACACACCATCTTCCCCAAAGGGTAAAATAACTTTTTAAAGCCCCCTGGAAGAACATCAGAGTTGGGCCAACAAAGATTTCTAGGAGGATTTGATTGTAGAAGGCAGGCACTATAAAAGAGAACATTATATTAAATATAAAATTGAATTGTGGAACCATCAAATCCACAGAAATGGGGTCTGTACTTACATACTTCTGGAATTAGTAACTGAATACGAGCTGAACTGGACAGTTTGGACCAAAAAAATAAGACAACTGATCACTACATACTATGTACTACATCCCTGTAGGGATATTGATAGATTATACCTGCCCTGCAGAAATGGAGGCAGATGTTTACTTCAAACCAAATAAACTGTTAAAGAATAAATGCATGTATCATGATTATGATTATATAAAAGACAACCAAGAATAAACATTCATGTAAATTAAAAATTGGCACATATTAAATGTATTGGAAACAAGAAATCAATATTCAAATAATATAATAAAAACACAAACAGAACATTGGCAAGGAAAAAACATTGCATGGTCAATTTCTACAAAAGATTAAGGGCTTACAACTGGAAATGAAGGTTTCATTTTAGCTGTGCATGGACAAGTTATTCCAACTAGCCAGGACTGAAAAGTCATTGAAGTTCAGATTGTGCAAAAAAGCAGAAGAAACAGTAGATTATATACTGAGCCTCATGCACGAAGATCACACCCAATTATAAATAATAATATAACACAATTCCCATAACGATTCATTGAAACATCTTTAATAATTATCATACCAATAATAAATAATTAAGCATATTGTTTAGTGGAAGCATATTGTTGGATAAGTAGTTGAAAATGAGCAGGTTGAAATATAGTGGGATTTCCTAATACAGGCTGATAAAGGCTTGATTTATAACATCTAACATATCAACCACAGATTTAACTGTTGTTGAAAAGGAGAAAGTATAGATAATCGATATCCTGGTATCAGAGCACTGGTGACTAGAAAATAAAGAATCAGAGAAGATCACAAAGTATCACCATCTGAAAACTGACGCGAAAAAATTATGCATTAACCAGTGGTATCTACTCCCTAATTCTTGGCAAGGTCTTGATAGGTATGAATGCCAACACCGTGTAAAGAACTAGCTGATATGATTTTATATTTTTGGGTATATATCGATCAATAATAATAGCATAATATTCATGTAAGAGTCAGTTTGTTGTAGTTCTTACAGCACCAGGGTAGAAACTGGAAGATTGTGAGTTTTAGTCCCACCTTAAGCACACAACCATCTGGGCAAACTTGGCCCTGTGCTTTTGTCTTAGCCTTAGGAAGGAGGCAATGCAAATTAGTTCTGAAGTCTTGCCAAGAAAACTCCAGGGACTTGTCCAAGCAGTCACCAGGAGTCAAAAACTGACTCAAAAGCACACAGGTATTCCGGTATAAGCTTTTATGGCCACTATCTATTAGGCAGTGTTAAGCATCATGATTTAGTGACTGTGGTCTATGTAACAGATTTCCTGATGTTTCTCCAAAGTTTCACCCATAGTTGCTGGTGAAATGTTAGGAAAATTGTTGTCTAAACCACAGTCACTAAATCCTGAAACACTGCCCAGTGTTTTGTATTTATTATTCTATACATTACATGCCTGTTTTTATTTATTCAGTAAATTCCTATACCTCCCATCCCACCTAAATGACTCTGATCAGTTTACAACTATATAATAAAATGATTAGATAGATAGATAGATAGATAGATAGATAGATAGATAGATGATAGATAGATAGATAGATAGATAGATAGATGATAGATAGATAGATAGATAGATGATAGATGATAGATGATAGATAGATAGATAGATAGATAGATAGATAGATAGATAGATAGATAGATAGATAGATAGATAGATGATAGATGTAACCACAGTTAAAAACAAAATTAAGAACCTGGCAAATGCCATTTTTCTATTCCTCAGTAGCCACACAGAGGGGGGACGGAGAAGGAGGATGAAATACGATCCTAGACCAAACACATAACTTTCTCATGGGAACGAAGGTCACCTCTACAGGAGGTGGATAGAGACAGAGAGGAGTGCCTGGAGAGCCCGCCAATTAACCTAATTGGCCAACATGACCTGTGACTTGGGGAGGGAGTTATTTCCTATTTTAATTATAATGAAACCGCGGGAACTATTTAGAGTTGGTTTTCCATTTGATCTTGCTGATACGATGTATGCAATAAAAAAGTTCTTAAGGAAGACCACAGCCTCAGAGTTCTCATTTGATTGTGTTTGTTAGTTGGGATCATGACATTAAGATTAAAATGTACAGGTAAATACGAAGATCAAAGTTAAAACATTCAAAAGACAATAAAAGTTTACAAAGTAGAAGGAATGCCTCAAGCTATCAGCCACCCTCAGGGTTTCATTGCACTGTTAGTCCCTCATACTAATTGATAGAGCTAATCTTAACACGCTTCTGAAAAAAAAACAATGAGTGGGGGCTTGCCTTACCTTTGAAGGTAAGATGTTCCAAAGGGTGAGGTAAGTGAGAAAAGGCCCTCCTCCTAGATCCTGCCAGTCAAAAATCTTTGACTGATAGACTCATAACATGCCCCCTCTGCTTGATCTTGTCAATGTAATTGGGACAAGTCAGGTGAATTCAGGTGAATATTTAGGTGAACAACTTAAGTCTTTTGATTAAGCTATATTAGATACAGATACAGATACAGATTAACAGAGTTGGGAGGGACCTCGTAGGAAGGGACCTTGTAGGTCATCTAGTCCAGCCTCCTGCCCAAACAGGAGACCCTACACCACTTCTGACAAATGGCAGTCCAGTCTCTTCTTGAAAGCTTCCAGTGGTTCCCACAACTTATGATTAGAAATATTAGAAATATTTCAAAAAGAATTTTGGAAAAATGCATTTACAGCATATTTTAGAACCTTTTGAAAGATTATAAATTTATAATTTATAAATTTACACATAATAGTAGAGCAGAATTGGAATACTTTGTATCTTCAAAACCACTTTTAAATGCAATTATAATTCTAAATCGTTAGAAACAACCAAAACATTCATGGCATTTTAGAAGACAATAAAAAAGTGAAGCTTACAGATGATTTTTAAAATGTCAGTAGTCTTTGGGAAATTAAAAGATTTACAGCTCACTAAGATAAAAGGCTCCTAGAAAATAAGGCTGCCATAATTAGGGGGGCATACAGTCCTAACCTGATTGCCTCATTCTAATTCAAATAAAATTTCCAGAGACTTGTAAAGGCTCCCTATGTAGAATCCATATAAGATTGTTAGAATGTGATTAGTTCCTTAAAAAAAGATTCTCATAATAGAACAGATTTTGGAAGGTCTCAGCATATTTTATTATTCAGAATTCTAAGTACCAACAGCTAGCCAAAACCAACTTTGGATAGCTTTCCCCACTTGTTAGTAACACCTCATTCATTATTTTTATGATCTACAAAGGTAACAACTTCTGTCTATCAGGTCAAACTGCTGACGTTTGCATAGAGTATTCAGGAAGCTTTCTTGTCACTAATACCATAGATCTTTGCCATTGCTTATTCCGGCATTGTTAGTTTATTTATTTGTTTGCTTGTTTGTTTGTATATTTTACTGATTTAGTCTACAGCTGTGGGATTTCAGTTTTGACCTTGCTCTTTTCAAAGTTATTCAAAGTTGGTTAAATGCTACTAGTGGTAGAGACTGTAGGGCAGTGGCCCCCAACTTTTTCAGCACCAGGGACCAGTTCCGTGGAGAGAAGACTGGAGCGGGCATGGTGTCATATGCTGCCTGCATTCCGCAGATATGGCTTTGTTTTTTGTGCCGCCTGATTTCTGGCATTCCACAGCCCTATGTTGGTCCATGGACCAGGAGTTGGGGACCCCTGCTGTAGGGAATCGAGAGGTTGACTCAATTCCCCAGACTTGCAGGAGGAAGTGGTGTAAGGGCAACTTAGGTATTTAAAATAATCTGTTCTCTTTGTATTTCAATTAGTTTTGATGCTTATATGTTTGATCTATGGCCTGATTTTGCATGATTAATCATACATTAATTTTTATTCAGCAAGTTGTTATTCAGGTAAATAACTTGAAATTATTTTCCTTCTGAGTAATAGCAGCATATTTACTATACTGTCTCAAACAAATAATCCTTAGAACAGCCTTTCTGTTTCTTCTATTCAAAGAAGTTATATCCTTTCTTTTCAAGGATCCTTAAAAATACCTGAACTAAAATTTAGTAATTTAATGTATAAATAGTTTGGAAGGAAAGCAATCCATTTGTGTGTTAGATTTCATTATTTCAAAAATATGTACAATGATATCATATTTGCTTTCCTATAACACAAAATCAGTCAGAAACAGGTTGTGTTTGATTGTAAATGATTCACTGCTCCTGTTTAAGTATTCTAACTTTCAGGGAGAAAGCAATCTTTTTGTAGGAAAATTGCTAAAAGCCACAGATGGATACCATCAAAGATTTTTATTGGTTATTTAAATCACACTTAAAACCAGTGATTTGAATACAATTCACCTTAGATTTGATCATATAAAACTCATTTTCTTCCAGAAGCTCTACTAAGTACTTGCAGATGTTGGAAAATTGACTGCATTTCCACATGGGGCTTCCAAACCTGATTTAACTTTTGATTTTAAGAGGAATAAATAGGACAACATGCTGCTAGATTTTAAAGGCAGACTTTCACATTTACTGTAAAGAAACTTTCTGGATTTTGTGCATTTTACAAAGCTAATACCTTTCAGAAGAGAATATGACTTCTGTGTTAAGCATTGTGTCTTAACACTAGTTCTAAATGAACTACAGATAGTTCTGGTATGATTTAAATGTTAATGCCTTTTAAGAAATATATCATGTTGCTTTTCTTAGCATTTGTCTTGCATGACTACAATGTTCTCTTGTTTTTGTAGTTTTTCCCCTAGTTATTATAACAAAACTACTCAAAGATTTGGTTTAACAGTGAATTTGTCCCAGAAATTGAGGCTAATTTTGTCAGCATCAGACAGAGAGTGACCTCGGTGCTTCTGTGCCTGAAGGAAATAGAATGTGGATCTCCTCACTCCTAATACAACTTAACTACTACACCACATGTAAGGTAGTCCTCAGCCTATGGCCACAATTGGGCCCAGAATTCCTGTTGTAAAGCATTGTAGTCATAGGTTGTGTCAGACCTAATTTTATGATTATTTTTACAATATGAAACACTATGGTCATTAAGCAAACACTGTGATTGTAAGTGCAAACCTATTCACTGAGAACCAGAAATGAAGGTTGCATATCATAAACACATGACCACTAGACACATCAACCAGTTATAAATACAAGCCTATTGCCAAGTACCTGGCAATATGATTATGGGAATGGTATGACAGTCATTAGTGCGAGAATCAATTGTAACTGTGAGACCAGGTATTTTTACCACCACCATAACTTTGATATAAACATAAAGTTGCTAAATGAATAGTTGTAAATCAAGGTCTGACAATGAAAAATCCAACAAAAGACCCAGCACCAGGAAATGGGGAGCTCCCTTCCTACTCAAGAGCAAATATGTGCCTAAAGCAGAACTTTCTTCATCACATAAAAACTAGTGTAAAAATGAAAGGAAGGAAAAGAATCCCTTGAGTCAAGCTTGACTCCTAATAACTATATGGTCAGAGCCATGTAACTTTTTTCATAAAAATACAGAATTTTCAGATCCCTCCTTCCAGGTGTGTGCTACTTCCCAACACAACCTACAGCCATGAGACTTCCAGGAAACTTCTAACCAGGTCTGACTCTGCTTAGCTTTTGACATCAGTGAGAAATGGCTAAATGCTGCCATCTGTTGAACCAAAGTTTTGGAATTTGACTTTATCAGGAATTATGGTTGTATTGAACAGGGAGATGTAAAATAATCATATTATGAAGTTGAAATGTGACATTAATCCAGATGTCAAGAACTCTTTGTCAGAATGGTTTGATCTGTTGGTTTTGGAAAGGGCAGTATTTTCTGCTAATCACAGGATGCAGCAATATTTTTACTATGGCAGAATTATAGATGATTGTTACTTTTTTGTGTGCAGATGAGTTTAGGTTTTGCTCTCTTTTGTCCCCACTATTCAATACTCAGCACAACTTATCCTCGCATGCCTGCATGGTTCCCAGGCAGACTCTATAACGGGGGGATTTAAACTGGTGGCCCATGGGCCAGATGTATCACATGCAGGCCACGCCCACTCCAGCTCCGCAAAGGGACAAATGCCATGATACGTCATGTGACAGCAATATGACACCGCGGGTTTGACACTTCTGTTCTATAAGTATTTGAAACCTACCTTCAACATTCAAGTCTGATATTTAAAAGCTGAGGCATAATCATTTCCGATGTTGGGAGCCAAATGAAAACAGAACATAAACTGAATATACCAACACTTCATTAAGGATTTGTCCTCATTTTGCTGAGCTTCCCATAATGACCAAATCTGTGAATCTGAACGATTAAGGCCACTTCAATAGAATCTTTTACAATTCATTTTTACCATCATTCTTTGATGAATATAATGACATATACATCCACAAAGTAGGAAAGGATCTAAAAAATAAATTTTAATTGCATTCAGTAACAGACACTTATTGTGAGATTATAAAATCACTTTCTACATGTTCAAAGGGCCTTCTGAATATATTCCTTTAAAGAGAAGTTTGTTCTTGGTATATATTTAATTTACTCTTAGTGGTTTTATGTTGAATTATGGGATTATAATATAAAGTCTTAAATTCTGATATAACAGTGCATATTGACTGTAACCTGCAATCAGTGTATTTAACCAAAACATTTGTTCAGTCTCCTTTTTAGCACTTCCTTTCAATGAACTGTGAAACTGCTTTTTAACATTATGCTTAAAAAGCAATATTGATTGGAAATTGTTCTGGACATAGTCTTCATTCATATCGATGTAATACCAATTATCTTTATATTTCTAAATAACTATATTTAGTTTTAATATCTCAAGGGCTTCCACAAAGAAGAGGGAGTCAAGCTATTCTCCAAAGCACCTGAGGGTAGAACAAGAAGCAATGGGTGGAAACTAATCAAGGAGAGAACCCACCTAGAACTAAAGAGAAATTTCCTGACAGTTAGAACAATTAATCAGTGGAACAACTTGCCCCCAGAAGTTGTGAATGCTTCAACACTGGAAGTTTTTAAGAAGATGTTGCATAACTGTTTGTCTGAAGTGGTGTAGGGTTTCCTGCCTAAGCAGGGAGTTGGACTAGAAGACCTCCAATGTCCCTTCCAACTCTGTTATTCTATTCCATCTATTTATAATTCTGGTCATTTTCCCCACTCACAGGATATGCCATTTAAGAAAGGTGTATCATGTAGAGAGATATGTAGACTGTTCTTGCATAACTCCTCCCAATGAACAAAGAATGACCCACTATTTAATTTTGCATGTATCTATGCTTCTATGTGAAGTGTTTTTACTGGCATTGATCCTGTCAATTAACAGCAAAAACTCACATGTCATATAGCTCTTCCCAGGAAGACAAGCTCTTAAATAAACCAGAAAAAAATTATGTATTTTATGCATTATATTTACAGTACATACACTTTATGTATTGTGCTTCTTCATGAGCTATAATTAGGCATCACAATTCATTATTGATCATTGGGAAGCACATTAGAATTCCCAGTTCCTACCAATATGCAGAACAGACCATTTCTTGCTTACTTAACAACAATACTCACCTTAATGAGAACAACCAGAAAGATGATGAACTCTGCTATCAGCCAATGGATCTTTAATAATCTGTGTAAATCTGTTGTTATATGTGCTGAAATGTTATATAATGATGGTAGCATGGCATGATGACTTGAGATCAAAACCTTCTTCAGCTAAGGAAACTCAAAGGGTAGCTTTGGACTAGTTCTTGTCCCTCAGTCCAACCTACCTAATATGATTGCAATGAGGATAAAGTTGAACCATATTGGACTCCTGATGGAATAGCAGAATATATAATCAAATACCCTGTTTCCCCGAAAATAAGATCTCCCTTGATAATAAGCCCAATCAGGCTTTTGAATGCATGGCTAAAATAAGCCCTCTCCCAAAAATAAGATCTCCCCTAAAATATTTAACTGCATGTGCAGCCAGTCCCTGCCATTTCCTGAGGAGAGGAAACATGCCCCACACATGCCGCATCCACCTGCCATCCACATGGAATGGCTTTACCGAGGCCGCTGCCACAAACACTAACTACTGCGCCTTTTATCTTAGTGGCGGCAGGCCCAGCGATGCGAAGGCTGGCAAGAATGTGCCAGAAATAGAGACAGAACTTCCGGCCCTCTCTGGATTCACTGATCTGCAAGCCAAGGTTGAGGAGCTTCCTGCAACTCAAAAATAATAAGACCTCCCCAAAAATACGGCCAAGCGCTTATTTTGTGGTTCAAAAGAAAATAAAACCCTGTCTTATTTTTGGAGAAACACGGTACATATATAAATAATTACTTTTCTACTTTAAAAAATACTTCAGTGGTGTACTATATCAGGCCCAGCCTTTAATGGATGGAGTGGAACATAATAAACATATCAGATGTTGATTTCTCTAATCAACTGCTCTATATTTTTGATTCTTCAGTGTAGCTTATTTATTCTACATCCATTTCAAACCAAAAGGCAAAGCAGAATGAAGGTATTTTTCCTCAAGTTACAGCATAAAGGCAAAACCCTGGGGACATTTTAAAAAAACTCAATTATATCTGTTCAGATGACTCCATGCAGTTTTCAAAGAAATGTATTATCAAGCATTTTAGAAGAGTATTTAGAAGAACATTGCAACCATTATTTGTAGGAGGAGCAGGTAAAATTTAAGATGCCACTAGTGCATAGTAGATGGAAAATCTCTTTGATACCTTGGTTCCCAGAAGCTATATTATCAGTTATGAGTTATCTGAGAATACTGGCACTTATCTCACGAAAACAAAATATCTCCAAGGATCTGTTCCTGTCTGGTACAAAGCACAAGAGATGTTGGTCACCCTTCGGGTACATAAATGGAAGCTGAATGCATAGTCCAACACATATAATAATTTAGATGCAGAACTGATAGATAAGGGACAATTGGGGCCAGAACAGAAGCAGAGAGAGACATGCCAGATTAATAACAGTTTTCATTAGAGATCTTTGCAGCTGGTATATTCTAGCATCAATTAATTCAGAATTAGTCAATGGACAGTAAGCCATGCAGATGAATAAATAGTGAGGAAAGAGCTACCCGAACATTATTTTGACAATGTTCTTTATAACTATTGTCATTATTTGGCTCTGGTGTGTAAAAAGAGCCAAAGAATAGTTCCCAATCAGCTGAGTCAATGACTAAGTTTGCAGTAGTTTTTATTACATGGGATAAAATATGAGTTTTATATTTTATAGACAGATTCCCATACTTAAGATTGGGGTACTAATTGCATGCACTCTATCAATACAAATTGCACTTTCACAGTAATAGGCATGACAATTGCTTGATATCCTATTTTCTCAAATCATTCCTGGCCCCTTAATTCTTTTTGACAATAGTAGTAACTTTTTATATTTCCAAAGGTCTAATTTTCCATTTCTAATTATAAACTTCATGGTGGAGAGTTCACCCTGGGTTGGGTTATATGTTTCAAATCAAGTATTGAAGATTATATTTGGAAGCATAAAAATGTACATTAGAGCATGTCTACTTTGTCTATGAAACTTAAAAGTAGTCTCCATTGCCCAGTAGTCTTATTATGCTACCAGTAAGTTTAAAATAAGTAGTTTTTTGGCTAATATGGGGGGAAAGGTTTTGTTTGAATCTTTCAAGCAGAACCATTCTGTTCTGTTGGTCACTGTTTTATTACAATATGGGTCATTTTTTAGAAGGAGGCATAAAGGCAATTCTCTAGTATTTATTGTGGTTTAAGATGAAAACAAATGACTTCTAGGGAAGTAATTGTGAAATAGTACAGTGACCAACAACAGAACGAAGAAAGCAGTTGCTGCTCATAATACATCTACAGGTAGTCCTTGACCTATGAGCACAATTGGGAGTGGAATTTCAGTTGCTAAATGATGCAGTTGTTAAAGGGGTCATTTATGCTATTTTTATTACCATTTTTTTTTGCCATGGCCATTAAATGAATCACATGGTTGATTCTCAATTGACTTTGCTTGTTGGAAGCCAGCTGGGAAGGTCACAAATTGTGATCATGTGACTGTAAGATTCTGTAACCATTGTAAATGTGAGCCAGTCCCAAGTGCTGAAATTGCGATCACATGAGGGTGGTACAATTGTTGTAATTGCTAGAATGCATCGCAAGTAATTTTTTTCTGAAATCATCAAACCGTTGTAGGTTGAGGGCCATCTCTGTTCACTTGTTAAGCTGCCATGACATTTTCTACCAATACTGTAGCTTGAAATTGATGAAAGAGAAAGTAGCCATATATCCCAAAGTTTTACCAGGAATCTGTTTAAGATTAGAAGAAAGGAATAATTTGATTCATGACTTGAAATCATCAAAAGTAATGATATATGGGCACCAGTATTCTTTGATGGTTAGGTTATTGCTTTTTAAAGGCTTGGTTGCCATAGCTACACAAAACATTGTTTTATATTTCCATAGAAACAGACTGCTAATATTTCCTTTTCTCTGTTTTGTTTTTTACTTGAATAAGGGACTCATGATAATGCATTAGACTTTTTATATCATATTTTTTTTGCAAGGGTAAAATGGAATTGCAAAAAATTGAACAAACAAGAGAGGAAATGAAAGAAATGACAAACCATATACTCTTCCCATTTTGATTTTGAAAGTGGTGCTTTAAAAAAGAATGACCCAGAAGAAAGTTTTTTTTCTTGAAAGATGTCCTCAATTGCCATCTTTCCCAAACCTATTCATTTTTGTTTCTCCTAGTACAGATACTTTGAAGCTATTCTTCAAAATATTCCTACATTCTTTCTGGAATATAGGTAATGAAAGAAGCCAGTGTAGATTTTCCTGAATCCCTTAAGTACAACCTCCCAAAGGAAGGTTAATTCAGTATTGATGGAAATGTTTAAGAAATTATGGTGCATTATCTTCATTTGAGCACGGAGCTCATCATATAATCTAAATAACCTTTCTCCATCCTTTTTATTGCTACTGTAATTGAATTTAGTTTTAATCCCTCCCAACAAAAACTGTGCTTCATAATAGTATTTTCATTTTTATCTTAGCAGTTCCAGTCTCTCTAATCAATACAATCAAATTCTAAGCAATTCTGTCCAATTCAATTTTTCTCTAACAAAGTCAACACTGGTAATCATAAAAGTTTGTTCTATAGCCTTTTCCACACCCTGCACTCCGATACTACTGCATATCCTGCTGCCTTGGACTCCAAGTGACCCTAATACCCAGACTTTGCTCACCCTGCACTCCAGTCATCTGGCTGGCCTGCTACTTCAACCTGCCTTTTGCTATCTTCTGCCAAAAAGGTGCACCTGACCTGACATTCATAAAGCAGCTGCTCCAAAGCCTTGTGAGAAGGCTGCATGCAATTTGGAATATGATGCGCACAGCCTTGGGGAGGGGGGGGGGGACTGCCAAAGCCTATAGCTGCCTTATGAAGGTCCAGGCCAGATGTCCCTCATTGGCATCAGGAAGAAAAAGACAGTTAAGGTCAGCTTGAGGTAGCAGGGTAGGAGGCCAGCGGGATCAGTGGACCACATAGGCACAGGGCCTGTGGAAGTAGATTGGTTGGAGTTGCAAAGAAGGCAATCCCTTATCTTACATAGGCTCAGGGCTGGGAGAGACTAAATCAGGAATGGTTTGGATCTGGCTGGATTCAGTTAAGGGTGGCAACCAGGACTACTGTTGCAATACTTTACAACCACATTGCTTAGCAATAAAAATTCCAGTCCCAATTACCATTGTTAACCAGGAAGGTTGCTCATATGAGGTTGCTCATATTTACATACAGGCAAGGGAGCCTTTGGGGAAGTGATAATTAAATACATTGATTTAGCATGGCATCTCTTTAAGTGGCTGATTTTACTGATTTCATGTATATGCTTTGATAGAGAGAAAGAAAATGCTATGTGTCAAATATCTGTGTAGTGCAGTCATGTATAAGTTTAATTATTTGGCTTTATTTAGAATTTCATCAATAATATATAGAATACATAGCCAACGCCTTATGAACTAAATTGCTTAGTTTAATTAAATTAAATAATTTACAGGATATACAGTTCAGTAATGTTAAATATATAGTTATTTTCAATATTAACATATCTTCTTGTTTCTTTTCTACTTTCCATTGAAAAAAAGGCAGGAAAGAAAGAAAATTCAGTCCACCGGATAATGAAAATATGAATTTTGGTATAAAGATTGATAGGATATATATTAATGCTCATTAATTGTTGGTGTGTATTTCTCATTTCACTTCATAGTTGGTTGTGTTCTGACTTCACATAGTGTGAATGCTTCAGCAAGTATCCATATTTGAGAAGAGGTTTGTTTTTCTTAATCATCTTGAAATTAATTTCTGTTACCCTTAAGTTATTGAAGACTAACCACTGTGCAATACTATTTCTGCCTTCATTAATCTTACTGACTGGCTGCTTTTATTACAAATCATTTCCCAGTATTATCCTCCTACCTAAGTTGTAGAACTGCCTGTGTCAACTTCAATAAGGCATTTTGTTAGCAATATCCTTTCTTATACTTTAATTTGTTGTGAGTGGCATTTTCCTACTGAAGCTCATAGATCTTCATTTAATGGACAGTTAGGTAGAAATCTTCCATTCTTCCTGTGCATACAATCATTTTAGAATCTTAGATTAGACTTAGATGGACATGCTGTGGGAGATAAGCATTAGTGGAGGGGTTGTTGAAATGCCAATTTCATCTCTAGCATGGGAAGCAAGGGGAGAGCAATTCAGAGACTTAGCAGTGTAAAACAGCTAATTTATTTACTTAGCACTTATTCACTACTCCTGTGGCTTTGATATAGCTACTGCATTAGACTTTTCTTTCTTTTTTTTAAATCAAGTTTCCCTGATCCATAAACAGTAAGATATGCACAACATGAGTATATCAAAAGTAGAGATGCATGATCAATTTAATATTTGCAAATTTCAACATGAACTCTTTTGAACCTCACCTCCTAGTTTAATATAGTGATCAGAACATATGGCATTTCATGCTTCTCCAAAATGCATACTTTCATTAATTACATTGGGGAAAAAATGCCCTTGGATGCACTTTTGTGCAGATTCTTTAAAATCTTCATATTAATTCAGTAAACAAGTAAAAATGGGTTCACAAGTAGCTGATTTGAAGTGGTTATATATTACAGCTTTACTGAAATTTACTCTCCTGTTTTCCTAATAGATTAGTGCTTTGTTTATGTAATGCACAATTTAAAAAAAACAAAAAACCTTTCCCCTCTGAAAATTATGTTTCATTCTCTAGAAGCACAGATAATGATGCTAATAGTTTCCAAGGTCAGTATGATGATAATATGTATTTTCAAATTCCCCATCCCTCAGAGTTCTCCACCACTTATTTGGGTTGGTTTGGTTTTTTTTGTTTTAGGCTTGTGAGGTTTCATTGTTGATCGAGACATTGGATACCTGTTGAGCTTTCCTAGTGATTTAACTACCTATATTTTAAGACTGTTTGGTAATCATGTTTAAGAATGGACAGATTTGGATTCAGGTCTGTAGACCTGAAGTCGTACTGGAGCTTATCAACTCTAACTGATCTTCAAGGATAGTCCCATATTGAGCGAGTTGCAATAATCCAGTTTAGAGGTGATCAAGTATGAGGTGATCAAGCTTCCCAGTTTAGAAGAGCATGGTCCATGGGCCAAATAGAGTTCTGCAAAAGTAGAGTACCATAACTACTACTTGCATTGATCAAATGGAAGAATTTTTTTCATAAGGATTTTTTTCATCCCCAACTATTTTCTCCCATCAAATCCAAGAGGCTCTTGAATAGAAGTAAACTCTATATAGGGAAGTACAAGCCCTTCTGGGGTTGCAGTAGAATATCACTGGACTCTGTTGATTTCCAGACCCACAGTTGCTTTATATTTGGGGGGGTTAAGACTATTTATTCTCATTCAGACCTTAACAACCTGCAGTCACTAGGACAGAATTTCAGCTGCATCTTCTACTTGTCACTCGGATGAAATATATAGCTAAGTATGATGATCTTACTGATGATCCCATCGATCCTGTTATTTCTACTCATCTTATTTTCTGTCTATCATCATATTCATTTATGACTAGCAATCTGAATTTAGGCAATGTGTACCTTTTCCCTTGTTGGACTTACCTAATATAGACAATTATTAAACACTTTTCTTCTACAGTCTTTTGGGATCTGTAAAAAGTTACCTCATTTGTTCTCTAATTTTAGCTGAAGTTAAGAGTCATCACTTCTTTAAGCAGATCCAATACTGCTCTTTCTTCTTTTTCTTGCTTGAGGAAGTTCTTAAATACTGTATAAGGTCCTTCTTGCTTTAGTGCAGGCAGTGAGTTGAATTAAATTAAAAGCAATTAGCACTTCAATAACTGTCAGTTGCTATTCAGTCTCTTAATGAAGATGTAATTAGTACTAATGATGGAAGAAAATAGCTGGGGACAAAACCTTTGCTTCCTTCTTTTTTCGTAATGAAAAAAAGTTGAAATCAAATATTGTGATGTAAAAATAAAGGGTTATAAACCTGTGCACACTGTGTGCTTCTGAATTTAAAAGAATTTTGCTTGAATATTTTGGTTAAAATGTTAAGAGCACGGATATCAAACTCATGACATCACAACATCACATGGCATATTGTGACTTTTTCCCCCTTCGCTAAACCAGGGGTGGGCATGACCAGAATCTGATGCATCCGATTCGCGGGCCATGAGTTTGACACCCTGTGTTAGAACATTTTACCAAAAAAAAAAAAAAATGTCTAACCAATATCTGGGCAGAGAATTGGTGCATTATTTCTCTAAATTTCTGCCCAGAAAATGAAAATTCTTTAGCAGTTAGTTATAAAAATAATAAAGATGGAATTAAAAAAACTTAAACAAAATAAATAAAAAAAATTCTTGAGGACAGGGCTCCTTAGCAAAAATGGTGGCCCTCCTATTCTACAAAACCCTATGATGGCTTCCATGGAAATTTAATTAAAGAAGATCAACAGACAGATGGAATGGTGATGGTACTATGAAGGACTCTCAACTAGCACACAAGCTCTTTGGCTAAGTGTAAGACCTCTAGTTGCCTGGTAAAATCAGCCTTTTAAGATACTGTAGATGAAGTCAAGGATAGGCATAGAAGGGACATTCTTTATTGTTGTGTAATTTTGTTCATTTGTTATTTGTTTATTTTTTGTATTTTTTATTGTCCTTAAAAGCCTGCTAGAATTTCTTTCCACTTCAACTTATTCCAAACAAAAGCCAGATGGAATTATTTGGAGCTTCTTATATTTTCCCCCTTTTAAGCACTGTTCCTGCCAGAATTTCCCCCTAGTTTTCTTATTCCTTCTCCATTTCCAAGACCAGATTAATAGCTAATAATGACCTCTTTTACTTATGAAATTGCACTCACATTATCTTTTTCTTTGAGAAAAAAAACCCAATGTATCAAAATGAATGAAAGACTAATATTGGGCCAAAATTTAGAGTTCGATTAAAACCAGGATTGTTTCTGATTACTGATTACTGTATTGAAATAATATGTTATGCTTCTTGGTTATTTTTTAACCCTATAGCTAGAGGATTTAAAGTTAATGCATTTGTCTAAAATATAACACTAGAAGAAAGTACTGTAGCAGAGATTTTTCTTAACATCATTTTAATTGCTATGCTCATGACACTAGATATAACATTTTATTATGAAATACTTAATCATGAGAACTCAGTTCTATTTTGAAGACTTACAGTATATTTGGAATTTCAGAATGATTCAGAAGAATCTACATCTTAATTTTATGAATTAATGTAATTTTGCTTTAGTCCAACTTGGCTCCAAAGAGATTCTGGAGATTGTAATAGTAAATCCTGAAAATTGACCTTGGAAAGGTGAGACTATGACAGTAACTACTTTGTTGTTTCATGTACTATTGTTAGGATGCGATACAAGAATATGGCCAGAGTTTGCAGCTTTATGATTACATTCCCTTAAAAGATACAAAAAAACCAGGATGTGCCTGGGTGAGATTGCAAGCAATAATCAAGAAAGAGGAAAAAAATACTAGAAGTATTTATTACTCTTACTTTTTCACATTTTATGTTCACTTGGAGAAAATTCACCTTTCTGTTTCCTTCTATTGCAATACCACGCAAAATAAATAGTATAGTAAGTTATATAAGCAATCTCTCTCTAAGGAACCAGTGGTATTTCAGGGATATTAATGAATTAATTAGCACAAAACCTGAATAGATTATCACTCACATTTTGTGGCAGGAAAAGAAGTAGATTAAGGCATCCACTTAAATAATAATGTAAAATTATTACATTATTACTAAAGTAAAAAATAATATTGTATAGCAAAGTAAGAAGTGAATGGGGAGAAATTCCCATTTTCACTACAATGCACTAAAATTCTATACTGTGAAATATTTTCCATTCCTGAAGTGATGAAAGCTTATCTCCTTCTTAAGAGTGCTAAACACTGAATGTATAGCTTATTTTTTGTTTTTACATTTCACTGTAAATTCATGTTTAATTGTCCATCCACAATCAAATAACACAGCACTTACAGTACCACTTACCTTTGCAATGGTTTATAGGCCTTATCTATTTTTTACCAGTACCTCTACAATTTATGGCAGTAACTTGACTCTTTTTCCTCTCCAAATGTATATGCTGTGTTTGCAAAATGAAATGAAAATAAAGGCAATATGATTTGTTTAGGGACTTCAGTTCACCATTCTGATATCTATAACCATGCAGAATTAAAGTTACTCTGTTCTTCTCTGTTAAAACTTCAGTGACTTTTTTCAAGCAAAGAGAAACAGGATTAAATGAAATTTCCTGTCATTCCCTTGGCCTTGAGAAAATGCTGATGGAATATTCATCACTCAATCTCCTGGAAGTGTTCCTTTCTGATCATGCTAATTGGTGAGCAATTGCACACTCTGTGAAATGCTGGAACCTTTTCAAATCAGTACAGCTGGGGCAGAGAGTAGAGGATTTTTTTGTAAAGGAATAAAATGAAATGTAATTATAGTACACTTCATGTGTGTGTGTGTGTGTGTGTGTGTGTGTGTGTGTGTGTGTGTGTGTGTGTGTGTGTGTATACTCTAAAGTAAGTCCTACCATTGACATCTGAAATGAAAACGGTTAATAGTTCATTTTGTGTGACACTTTTTATTATGTTGCAAAGCAATTCCCTGTTTGTTTTATAAGTTAAGTTAACCTACTACCTTTAAGTTATGTTGTGTTGCAACTTCCAAAATTCCCTGCCTGCATAAATGACAATTCTAGTGGAATACATCTAGTGGAATATACTTGTTCGGGAAGGGTGAGTTAAGATAAATGGAGACCAATATTAGTTTGCATTTGTTACTATTTGTTCACCAGCTCTACTTGTCTTACAGTAATTTGAGGAAACACTAGAGTTGAAACAGGATTCTGAAATGCACTCAAAAAAATAATAAAAATTGCCTCAGCTGTATGAGTTTGAAAAATATATTATTCCAAAATTTGGGAATTGGAGTAAAAAAATAATACTTCTACCTATACAGATATGATGAGCAATGGCTCAGTGGCTAAGATGCTGAGCTTGTCGATCAGAAAGATTGGCACTTCAACGGTTCGAATCTCCAGCGCTGCGTAACGTAGTGAACTCCCCAGGATCTGCCAACCTAGCAGTTCGAAAACACATAAAAATGCAAGTAGAAAAACAGGAACCACCTTCGGTGGGAAGGTAACAGTGTTCTGTGCATCTCTGGCATTTAGTCATGTCTCCGGACAGTGCTGGCTCTTCGGTTTTGAAACGGAGTTGAGTATCATCCCCTAGAGTTGGGAACGACTAGCACATATGTGCGAAGGAAACCTTTACTTTTACCTTTACCTTATACAGATATGTGATAAACTTCTTAGTTTGGATGTTGAAAACCAGAGTTAAGACTTCCATTTAATCAGAGTTGTCTCTTGAGCATGGCCAAATCTTACTGTCTAATTTTCAGCCACCTTTATATCTAAGGGTCATTACTGACCTAGGTATTGGATACTTTCAAGCTCAACCAACTACCTGTTGTTCAGTTATTATTATTATTCTGTCTGCAGCTGGACAGCTTTCTTTTTTTTCTTTTTTACTTAAATCGTTTCATCACTCCTACTACAACTGCCACCCCAATCTAGTTTTGCCTTGAGCTTGCTAGTCTGTTTGAGGGAAATATTATGTTCTCATGAAGTAGATGATGAATTTAGCCAGCTAAGATCCATCAATTTTTCCATTCAATAACCAGTTATCCTGAACATACAGGCAACAGAACACCCTTAATAAGAAAGCTACAACAGCTGATTTTTGATATATAATATTATATGACAAGAAATTTGTACACGTTTCTCCTAACAATGTATTGCACATACTGTGACTACCTAGCCAACAAATTCTATTTGCTAGGATTTTAAGAAACAATATTCTTATTTCTGCAGTCCCAACTAGGAAGCAAAAATGTTTAGTCCCCAAGAGACTGTTATAAATGCTGATAGGCTAAACTGAAAATTATCAGCTACAATCTCTACACACCTTTAAGTATATATAAAAATGAACTACTTCCACATTGCCTGCTTTAATCTTAACCATGGCTTGGCTCAGGGGTGGGTTCCTGCCATTTCTAACCTCTTCTATAGAAGAGGTTCCACAAATCTACAGTGCCATTTAGAACTGGTTCCAGCTCCCTCCCCCCACCTGTCCTCACATCATCAAGATGAAGAGCGAGAGGAGGAATTCTGGGAGTTGAAATCCACAAATCTTAAAGCTGTCAAGTTTGAATACCCCTGAGGTTTTTTTCCTAAAGGGTTAAGGGTTCAAGGGTCTTGTAACTTGAGAGCTTTAAGACTTGACACTTCAATGCCAGAGTTCCTGAGCCAACATTTTGGTTGCTAAGCAAGAGCATTGTTAAGTGAGTTTCACCACATTTTACAAGTTGGCCACTCCCATCCAGTCACATGGCTGGCAAGCCACTCCCATCCAGTCACATGGCTGGCAAGCCGCTCCCACAAAGCAGGCCACACCTACAGAAGAGGTTATAAAAAAATTTGAAACCCATCACTGGCTTGGCTCCTTTGGGAGGAACACAGCTATGATAAAATAAGACGATGTTGGTTTGTTTTTTCTTGCAAATTTTTTCTTACAGTTTGTCCTTAAAAGCAGCTAATTAGAATAGAGATGAGTCTATCCAGTGTTTTGGTGCTTACATTCATGTCTTCCATTGTCCCTCCCCACTTTTTCTTCCATCTCTTCATTGTTGTATCCTGTTTTGTTTTTTTGTTTTTTTTCATTTCTAACCTTTGCCACAAGAGTCTGTATGGACATGAAACTATGAGGCAGGATCAGAGTTCTCCTCACATTAGTGAGCAATTTCAGCAGAAAAAAAAATCCTTTTTGTGGAGCCTGCTTTCTTTTAAGTTGGGCTGCAACATAAGAATTTAAAGGTTTTAATCAAATTTTCCAAACCCAGATTAAACCATAAAGGGCATGAAGTAGATGTATCATTTCTTCAAGTTACAACGCATGCTACATTAGGAAATGGTTTGCCTGATCTCTGACCTGGTATGTTTGCAAAACTCCATTCTGCAAATTTCATCAGACTTGAGTGCAGGGGGTGAGAATTATTTGAAATCACTTTGGAGCCAAATCGCTGACATCAGGATTGCATTCGGATAATTGTTGATGTTATTTGGTTGACTTTAGACTTGAACTATCCCATTTCATATTTAAGATCATGAAAGGTGGGGGGGGGAGGATAGTGTGAGAACACTGTGCAAAAGACTTAGGCCACACTCTGCTTTGTTGTTTTAGCAAAGTTTTAATGACCATCCATGAGTATTTTTTGGTTTGAATACCTACTTTGTTGATTTTTCTTAGAGGGTTGCCTTGCTGATGCAAAAGTATGTGTGACCCGACAAATGCGCGCACGACAAAACCGTGCCGACAAAACTGCGGCGAGAAAACCGCGACATCATAAACACGCCCACAACGCACTGACAAAACCGCACCCACAAAAGTGCGATTTAAGTTAAGGTAAGGGTTAGGTTCAGGGTTAGGTTTAGGGTTAGGATTAGGGTTAGGGTTATTAGGTTGTTATTACTTGTTTGTTGAAGGCGCGCTTTTGTCGGTGCGCTGTTATCGGCGCGCTTCTGCACTCATTCGTCAGCACGATTTCAAACTTGCTGTTTTCTCGCTGCGGTTTTGTCGGTCATGCTTTTGTTGAGCGCACACCAAAAAGTATTATTTAATGTATCAAATTCTGTGACCTTTGGCATTTTGACTGGAATGATATGATTGAAAGTTGGTCTTATTATTAGCAAGTTTCCAATGAATTGCACTCAAGCAACATGTGTCTATACTGTATGTAATGCTCAAGCATGTCTTGCACAAACCTGGTATAATAGACGTTTTTACACAGCAGTCATTTTGGCATAGAATAGCAGGATATATACAGGTGTTAGCAATGGCAGGTTAAGATTCCATTCCATTTAGGTGTCCGGGAGTCAGGTGTCTGCTGTTTACTGAAGTGGTAAGGGGAAATCACACTAAATACTTGCCGCTTTAGCCTATGGAAGTTGTTTTTTTTCCCTGCTTTTTACTGTTTTTTTTAATGCTGAATACAAATTTTCTGTATTTTCTCATTGTATTCTAATAAGGAGACTGAAACATAATTATATGTGGCCATTATACCATTGCTACAACAATAAATTTAATGGTGGCCTAAGACCTTTGTACAGTACTGTGTGTGTGTAAAATGTACACTCACTGTAAGAAATATTCCCATGTTAGATGACACTCTTTAAAGCAACTGCATATTTTTCCAGAGGTAACACAGTGGCCACTGCAGGTTCCACATAACTCATTGAAAAGTCGGAATGGTTTTGCAGAAAGGAACCATGCTTATGTTTCTATATGCTCCAAGGCATCTTTTTGGAATCAAATTTGAAGCATTGTACAATCCTTATTTATCCTTCTGAAGTATTTTCTCATGGAACCAGGAGTTTGGTATACCAGGAGTATACCAAAACAGCAATATGGCTATATGCCCAGTTTGATTCAGGGGAGAAAAAAATGGTTGAGTTGAATATCTGTTGTGCTACCTTGTTTCTTAGAAAGAAAACATTCTGTTTCTCTATGGGCTGCAGAGAAACATGCTGGGTCAGCAGGGGTTAACCAGATATCTGTGGCATGTAACCTGACAATTGTTCAGCAGGAAGAAAAAGAAAACCTGTCTTTTGCTGCAAAAGGGAAAAATCATCAATAAATATCAAATCCTAAAAAGAGACTATGCAGGATAATGGAAGCAGAAGAAGGATTTTTAAAAAAAGAGAATGATGCTCTTTAATTATTTGTTGCCTCTCTTATTGCATTTCTTTGTATTTTACCGCTACAGCTGATAAATTAATGCAAAGCCCCTAACTTAAAAGATCTATCATGCATCATTGCCAACTCTTGGAAGGGAGATCAAATTTCAGCCTGAAAGATTTGTCTCTTTATCTAGAAGAAAACATACATATGGTGGAATAAGAGAATTAATGAAGAAAATGTCATGTAGTACCCACCATTTTTGAGCCAAGCACTTCTGTTTCATTTTAAAGACAGAATTATCTAAATTCTTATGGAAAAGACTTTAGAAGAAATGTTTCCTTTTCCTTTTCTTTATTTCTTTTTCTTTGTTTGTTTCAATATTACTGCAATTCTAGAGATTTCTAGCATTTCAAACTCTTTCTTGGAATTCTGAAGGAAGTTGTAGGTGTATTTGAGCACAAAACTGGATTTAGAATTGGCTGGTGTACTAAAGAAAGCTTGATAGATTTTCATGACAAGGATCTTTTTCTTATCTTCAGATAGAAGTTACACTTCCCGTATGACAAGTACATTCTGGACAGTTTTCTCTATTGGATATTATATGACCCTGAAGTAGATAATAGCATTTTCATCTTTTTCTTTGCAAACATGTTGCCATATGTCTAAAATGAGTCCTTGACAAAATACAAAATTGGATTCTCTTTATAACCACAGTGACACACACTTCAAATCATAAAGTTTATATGGGGATATATTAAGAACTCAGACACAACTCTAGCCCACCAGATACCTAGAGGGATTGTGGGCTTTTCTTTGTTAGAAATGATTAAGCAGAGGCAACCATGTCTTGGAGATGTTCTAATTCTGTGTTTCTTGCTACATCAAAAGGAGCTAAATATTCTTAAAGGTCCCATTTGTTTCCTATATAGATGGCAACTTCATCTAAAATCTGTTCAAAGGGAAAAGATGCTTTATTGTGAACCAAAAAAAACCCCCAAAGAAAAACAGTATTAAACTAGAGATGAATTGGCAAGTTTATTTGGGGAACTGAAGTTGGAAGAAGGAGAAGAAAGTTTTCTCCATTCCTAACCTAATATTAACTTTAACTGTGTTCCTCAAAGCAGTCATATCTTTTTTTTCATATACCTCAAGTTTTAAAAAGTCTGCTGAATTGCCAAGATACATCACAGTAGTGTGGAATCTGAAGTACATCTTCAGATTCATTTTTAAGGATCTAATAAGGTCCTGTAAGTAACCTGTGATATAGAGTGATATAGAGTTTTATAGCGGTTTGAATTGTACTCAAAAAGATATTGGCAACCAATGCAGCACAAGCAGTTTAAAATAGATACCGTAGCACTAATATGGGCCAGCCAGTGGCTGCAACATTCTGTGTTGACAGAAAATAGTATAGCCTTCAACACTTCCCCCAAGAAATAAATGTTGCACCAATCCAAATGAAGAGGATGACAATATGCATAACTTTAGTTAAAGCTTCCTATTCTAAAACAGATCACACCAGAAGCATTACACAAAACTAGATAAAAGCCTATTTTGACATAGCCATTAGCTATTAATGAAAAAGAAAAGCTATTGTGGATCCAAGAAAAGTTCCAGACAATCTCTGTCACAGAAAATACAATTCTATACAGAGCATATATAAGAGCTTAAAGGAATTGAAAGAAGTTAGTTGGTTTCTGAACAAACAGGAACTTCATCTTTCTGGAATTCAGTTTCAGTTTATTTATCATGTCCAGTCTTTCATAACAAGTGAGGACATCTGCTGCATTTCCTATTGGGCTCAAAGTGGTGATATTTACAACTAGGGATTATCTGGATATTTAGGGCAGCTTACTTTGAAGCAACAAATAGTATCTGGAAAGTGTTTGAACACAAAGGGGCAGGTAGCAAAGTGGCCAACAGCATGGATCTACATCCCCAACCACTGTTTAAAAAATGGGTGCTCACAAAGGATTGTTGCAAAACTTTGCCTTCAATCCCCAGCCTGGAGTATATCACTATCAATGATATCAAACTGGTAAGACACCCAGTAGGAATAAAAAGGCTGTACTCCATCCAAGTGTTTGTTCCTAAACAAGACATCAGGCTGAAACAGCCCAAACAACAGGTGTTTAAGCTGAATAAACTGGCAGGTACTACTGTTGGATAAATTAAACTGAATTGTAAACTCTACAAATATTTTAAAAATATCTTAGCAAAACTAAGCTTTTCTGCTTGGTCGAAAGTGGAAGGCCTAATTTACCTAAAAATCAAATATATTGGGTATATTTTTCAATGAGATTATCTGATAGTGTAAAATTTGAATAGATAAAAGACTCAGTTACATGTGCAACCACTTTTTTAATCTGTATTTTGCAACTTTAAGTGCATGTATTAAACTGATCCTTAAACATACAGGCAGTGATAAGATTCAGCCAATTCGCACCTATCCAGGAAACCCGGTTGTTAACTTTCTAAGCAGTTTGAAGAACCGGTTGTTGGAAGAAATCTCATTTTGTTTTGTTTTTTCACTTTACAGGGCTAATCCTGTAAGGAAGGCAGGAAGGAAACATTCTGGTGTTGTTTCTAACCTAATCTTTATTGCCCTGCTTACAGAAACTGCCTCTCTGGTTAGCCCTTATTACATTGTAACAGCTAAGGCGAACCCCCCATCAACATGAGTGATGTTGAGTTGGCCACACCCACACAGACACATGACCACCGAGCCCCCCCACCCACCCAGTTGGTCATTAGGGCAGAGAACTGGTTGTTAAATTATTTGAATCCCACCACTGTATATAGGGAACCCATGTAATTGTTAGAATTTCAGATGGATAATATAGTAGCTTTCAAAAGAAGCCCAAAGAGAGATTAATTTCTGAAACTAAAATAAACCTACAATAATGAACCTGGTAGTGGTTCACCTTCCCCAATAGGTAATTTTAATTTATATGGTAAAAATCATGAGGGATATTCCTGTCAGGGAAAGTTATTTAATATCTTTAAATTCATTTGAAATAGCATGAAGAGAGAAAAAAGAAGGATCTTTGAAATGGTTCTCAATCCTCAGAGTTAAATTTATCTTAATCACATTTATCTTTACCCTAAATACTCAAAGGAATACATTCGTGTCAAAATCAGGCCTAACTTTATCAGCTCAGAAAGCATCCTAAGAATTCTTATTCCAGGATTACAAAGTAGTCAAAACTTGAACTCCCCACGTGTACCAAATTTATTACTCCAACCAATGCGGTAGTTTCTGGTTCACTCTGATGTATGAAATGATCAAGATAACAAACTCCTATATAAAGAAATGTTTAAGAATGGATATTTCTAGCTAACAATGAAACATAATACATTTTTGCTATACACCAGGATTTTATAACCTGGCCCTTCTATTTTAGTGTTCTATTTTAGACTTTTTTATATCACAGGTAAATTGTTCAAAACACAAATTCAAAGTTGGGAAAAAGCTTATTTTTGATATGTAGCATGGCATACCTCTCTCCAGGCCTTCCGAAAAGCCATTAAGACCCGGCTGTGTCAGCAGGCCTGGGGTTGATGAGTTCCCTTCCCCCCTCGATCTGTGTGGCTGTTGGTTGTTTTTAAATGCCTGTATTTGTAGTTTTTGTGTTCCTCTTTCCCTCCTTGGGTTTGTGCGCCGCCCTGAGTCCCGTTGAGAATAGGGCAGCATATAAATAAAATGAAACCTAAACCTAAACCTAATTAGAGTGACACACATAGACACAAATTAGACATTTTTTTTAATATTGCTAAAACTGATTCAATTCCACAATGCAAAAAGAGCAAAGCAAGTCAATTTATAATCAGAGGATTAGAAACTACCGCAGAGGTCATCTGATTTGAAGAACTGACACATTTTGTCCTGATATTCAATCTGAATTTACCATATTTGGCTCTGCCCTCTAGAAAAACAAAGCACAAGTCTACTCCTTCCTTTGTATTACCATTTCTTTCTAAATAGCTTAAATCTTCTGCTATATCTCCTCTCAATCTTGTCTGCAACTTAAACAAAACTAGTTTCTTTAATTATTCCTCATAGAAAATAACTTCTACTCTTTCATTTATATAGTTTATTTTAATTTGTTATTAATGTAAGGGCCATGATGAAATCTTAATTTCACAGCACAGGGACAGTTCAACCATATTTTCAATTGGAAAACTGGGCATCCTATTTCAAGCCAAGTCACAAAACAACAGAGAATTCCTAGAAGCCTTTCACTCAGCCGGCCTTTAATAGGCACATAGAGATAAATAATTCTACATACTCACTCAAAATAGGCAATCAAAAAAGCTAAAAATGGAACAGAAACAGCAAAACACATCCCTATGAGTAATCAACAGCCATATGAGTAGATATTAATACCAAGATTAACATTAGACCAACAATTAAGAAATATACAATACACCAATCAAGGAGAAAAAGCAGAGAAACAAGTTAACCATAAAAAGCCTAATCAAGATGACTCCCACCACCACTGACAAGGCAATCCACGGCTATATGAAAATAAGAGCAAACCCCACTCCCTTCTAGTACTGATGATGCTATCTGGTTTGGTAATGAAATGTCTGCAGATAAAACACCAAGCTGAGAAAGCACCAAAGGTCCCATGATTTAACCCTGCACATATTATCTTCTATATTTCTATATTTCTAAAATGTTAACCCTACTTCCCAATTTTGTGTCATCTGCAGATTTGATCCTCATCCCCTCAACTGCTTTATCCAAGTCTTTAATTAAAAAATGTTAAACAAACAGAGCCCAGGACTGAGTCTTGTAACACTCTACTTCATATCACTCTCCAAACTCCCTGTTGTGGAGTTGTAGCATTCAGCCCATTTACAGTATAGCCATTTTATCAATTGAATATGTAATGGGCTATGAACATTTTGTCACACGTTTTGCTAATATCAGACTACATTGTACAAAGGCATTTCCTGGCATCAAGTAGAAGCTCTACAAAAAAAATCCTTAAGATTATTCAGGAACTGCCATTCCTTATTTGCAGATAATTTGGTACTTTATGAGCTAAATGTACCTCAGGGAGTTCATTGAGGAAATATATTTGCCTTGTATATGATATATCACCAAATTGAATTTATTAAATTAAATATACTATTCTGTATAAGACTAAAGGTTTATTAGTATTTAACATTTTCATTTGGCATGATCTGATATCCAAGCACTATAGAAGATCTACATGCTACCAAAATACTCATATCTTTTACCTGTATTTATTCAGGTGTCATTTTAAATATTCACTAAATAATTCACTTTCAACTTCCAGTATCTGCTCATTTGTCTGGCTATTGTTTAGGCTTTGCTATCCATTTGTCAATATATTCCACGTGATAGTCAACATTTCTGCGTATATCCATCTATCCCATTCATCCTGTGGGTCATTGCTCCCATGCTGGTGGCTGCATATCTGTCTACCTAATTGCTCTCTCTTGTCCCTAATCTTCTTTCTTTTATTTTCCCATTATATAGGTGAGTAATAGCCTTGTATTATTACAGATCTTGTGAAGGGAACAATATTGATTGGAACTCTTTTATATCTGTAGTTAATAAAACCAACTAAATAAATAATTGTATCCCATCATTATAACCTAAATGGTTTGCATTATATAATACACAGGGGAGTTCCAGGATGCTTACTCTTTAATTAAAAATAAGTTTTCAACCGCCTCTTTCATCATCAGAATTTTCTATCACCTTGAAATGAAGGCTCTGATGTTGCTTTCTAAAATTAAGAGCCAGACAGCTGGGGGAATCAAGTGTAGAGTACGCATTGATCTTCCTAACTACTGTCATCAAGATGTCTGCTCATGCTGTCACAAATAAAGGTTTTATTGTTGGTCTCATTCATGTATTTGTCCATACTTGTATGCATAAATGTTATGTGTGAGTGTCTTATCACATGAACTTATATTACATGCTTCTTACTTAAAACAGTGAGTCAGTTATTTGGAGTCTTACTGATTTTCCCTTACCTATGTTTTAGATAGAGTCAATAAGATAATAAAGGAGGAATCGTGATTTCCCTTTTTTTATGGGATTATGGGAGAATAGCTGATGGGATGGCTGTATCTCTTGTGGAAATCGGTGTTCACATTCATATGTGTGTCTGCCTTTATGTGTGAAAGGGAAGCAATGTAATAGTTAACTAAATGCTAACATTAGCTATGCACATTTTCCTCCCTTGCTCCCCAAGGCAACATTTTTTTTATCTTTGTTTATACTATTATCATATCTACATACATAGATAGAACATTCAGTGATATGCACAAATGAAGCTGTTGAACAAAAATTAATGAGATACAAATGCCAAGAACTTTCCTGTAGTTTTAGATGCTTTTAAAGAAAAGTATTCTCTCTTATGAAGAATAGGTCACAATCAGATGCATAGACCTGACATAAAAGTCATTAAAGAAGCATACAGTTGTCAGTCAAACAAACATGTAGATAGATGGGGCACCACATACGTTCTTTCATGATGTGGCCAGAAATGGAAACATCCAGGCTCTTCTTAAGAATTGTGTCAAACTCATGCTAGGTTGGCAGGAGCCGGGTTGAGGACAGGAGTTCACGCCATCGCGTGGCGCTCAGGTCTCAAACCTGGGCTGCTGACTTTACAGCCAACAAGCCCAGCATCTTATCTGCTGACCCACCATGCTTCCCATTAGTATGGATACAGATCTAGAAATGAATATCTTAATATGGTAATAATCAAATGATCTGTGACTTTATTTAGTCACTGATGGGCATCACTAATTCTATTGTTGCCTTAAAGCCAGAGGTCTGTCTTCTATAAAGTGGAACACCTGACCATTTTATATTCACCTTAATATGCTTATTTACTAATGTCATTAATATATTAGACAACTTGGATATCTTTCAGCCCATAGTTTAGCTGGGCACTTCACATGGTTTAGAGGCTTGTTATTAAACTTTGACAGTGGAATGTCCTCTTTGTTTGCACAGATATTTGAATTTAAACCCTTTTGTGCTACACTCTATAATTCTCACTGCAGCAAGCCTGATGAGTCATTTGTTGGCTGGATTCATGCAACAGACTGACACCTAAATCCAGATAAACAAGACACATTTCATATGTTCACATTATAAACTGCTGAAATAATATGCTATTTGTTTAATGTAATGGCATACTGATCAAACTTCAAACTGCCCAACTCTTAGTCTAATCTAGTCAAGTGTTTTATGAAAATCTAGTCTCTGTGCATTGTCTTGAACAGGATGTTTAGGACCTGACACTAGTAACAACTTATGCCAGGTGCATGTCTCTATATCTTGAGAATATTACCCAATCATAAGGTTACTTTATTTTTTTCATTTTATTTATTTTAATTTCAGTTTATTTTCACTTCCAGAATAAAGGATGCACAAGGAACACTGGGATAACTTGGGCAACCAGGCCTCATTGCTATATATTTCTTAAAGATGAGATCAGCACTAGATAAAGGCATGCCAATTTGTCTGAAATGGTATAGGGTTTGCTGCCTGAACAGGAGGGGAAGGGTCAGACCAGAAGACCTCCAAGATCCCTTCCAACTCTGTTATTCTATTTTATAATATAGTATCTAAGAATGATGGGTCTGTTTCTTAGGATGACAGACTTCAACGGCTTCCTAGTTGATGCAAATACATCAAACCTTTGGCTTTGTAATGCTCGTATCTAGCAAACCAGCCAAGTGAGGTGGCAAGATTGTGTGTCCTCTCCATCGTAAGATAGCCAGGCTAAGCATTTCCATTTTTATTTAATATAAACTGCTTCTTAAATTATATTTAGCATTGTGATGATGCAAAACGATGAGATGGTAGAAATGATGAGCTATAACAAGCCTGTTGGATATAGCCAAAGCTAAACATTGTTAAATACTATTTATTTCTAGCCTTCTATTTATATACATGAAGCTTAAAAATGGGTTGAATTTCATGCCTTTTATTCAAATATTAAATTGTCCTTGTTCAAAGGCATTCCATCAATTTTATGAATTATTTCAAAAGCCTGTCAGTTATTAGCACAAATCTTCTGTTCAGATATGTATGTAAATTCTTACTTGTACAGACATATGTTTGAATAAAACATATTTTTTTTCATAAATGTAGCTCCCCACCACAGATTTATGCACTGTTTCAATTAAGTGAGGAATAACTACTACTGAACGTGGAATAATTAACTCAAACCATTTCCCTGGTTGCAGATTTTATACTACACAAGAGCATATATTTAAATATAGGAAAATGTCTTCTCTATACCAAACATGGGATTTATAATGGAAGGCTTTACAGAGGACATTAGAGGATAAGAGATTAGATTAATTACAGTAAGTCTATCTTCTGGATAAATGATTCAGAAAATTTGTTCACAAGTTCCATATATACCTGTGATGGCGAACCCATGGTACACGTGCCACAGGTGGCACACAGAGCTATACCTGCCGACATGCGAGCCATCAGCTCCAGCGCGCATGCTCATGCTGGCCAGCTGATTTTTGGTCTTCTGGAGGGCCAGGGGAGGCCATTTTCGCCCTCCCCGAACTTCCGGTAGGGCCTGTTTTCCACCGTCCCCATACTCCAGAGGCTTTCCTGAAGCCTGGGAAGGGCGAAAATGCCACTTGCATTTTTGGCACCCTAGAAAAAAAAAGTTAGCCATCACTGATATATACTATGTCAAAAACAAAAGTAGGATAGTGACTCGACTGTTGTTTTCTGTATCGCTTTGCTGCCATCTAATGATTGACCAGATTTTGGCAGCTCAGATCTGCAGCCTCATCCATAGGGAATGGGACAACTTACCACAGGCAACTAGCTGCAGCCAACTCATCATGGCCAGCTTGCTGCAGGACAGTTCGTCATGGCTGCAGGACAATTTAATAATTCTATTTAATCATTTAAAATAAATAAAAATTACTGTAATTTTTGCCATTCACATTTCATTCTGTTCCTCCTTTTGCATCCTTTCTTTAATGATTCTATTCCACCATTTCTTTGATATTAGTGTAACTCTTGTCCAGCAATGAGTTGTCCTGTGGTGAGTTGCCATGGCATGTTGGCTGTGGCAAGTTAACCATGGTGAATTGTCATAGACCCTCATCCATAAGTATGTAATTTATATATTTACATCGACTGACCATTTTGATATTCTCTTTTGGCAAGTAATGTTAAAGTCAGAAGATAGACAAGGAAAAATATATATAAATCTACTTTACATGAATTCCACTTATCATTGCTTTCCTTGAAAATGATCTTTGCTTTTATCGTCCCTAAATAATTCATACAAGTCTTTTTCTAGTCCAAAATTCTCCTCTCTTTCTTTTAGAGAATGAACTCCATGTAACCTCAACATTCTCAGTATTTCTCTTCCTCTCAACACATTAATTCTCACTTCATATATTTATACTGTGATTCAGTCCTTATTTATTCTTTTGGTATGATGAAACCATCTCAACATATTACTTTTACCTTAGTTATTCACTTTTGTATTTAATTTATATTCATTCAGCAACCCTATATTCTAGAACCCTTTACCTTCTTTTTTTAATTGCACACACTTTTGAAATACCACATAAGTTTGGGATTTCTCTTGATATATCAAATTTTCATCCTCGTATTAAAAGACAGTAGGTAGAATCACACTTTTAATCATAGCCATTTTGACAAGTATTCATTTTCTTGGTTCACTATGTTACCAGCTATCTTTCTTAAGGCATTTTTACATCTTAATAGGTCTTCGTTTTTAGTAACATTCTACTATACCATTTGGTATGAATTTTAATAATTAATTTATATAACTTGCAATTATTCACTCCTTCTTCTCTGTCAAATGCAACTCCCTTGGCTTTCAAAATGTTAAATTTCAGATTCATGCTCTCTCATTGCATCATATAATATAACATTCACTATAAATCATTCTGGTTCTCAGCCAACAATAAAATATCACCTGCAACAAAAATAAATGTACAATCAGTCCCTAACCAATGCACCTCTAACAATCAACTGTTATATATTTATTCATATATACATGAAACATCCTTTTACACAATTCTACTTCAAAAGATCAGATATTTTCATTCAAATCTACTATCACTTTTTCTCACACAGCATGTATAGTTTTCTTCCTTTCATTCATTTCATTTATTAAAATATGTTCAGTATGATGTATTAATCTTACATGTCAAGTTCCAATTTTCCTCATGTCCTGAATCAGGGCCCCTAAATTTATATTTATCGATCAAGAATATTTTCAATATTTGAAGAATGAAATATATTCAAATCATTTAAAATCACAGTACACAGAATAGTTAATGTTTATATTAAGTGTGACAAGTGATGGTCAAAGTATTTTAAAACTATGAGAAAATTTTATGAACTAGAATACCACCAAGGTCCCTTCCAACTGTTTTTCTGTATTCTATATTCTATTCTAAGTATTTGACCTTCATGGTTGATGTATCAATGCAGAACAGTTTATATTCTAAAATTCCCTTTAAACCTACTTCAGAAGTAGACAAGAATTGACTAGAAAAACAATTCATTAGTAATACTATATCCTTTTAAAAAGTAACTATATTATCCAAAGATTTTATATGTGCTGTCAGATTGTGATTAAATTGGTATATATATTATCACTTATAGTCACTATATCTATTTAGCTATTTATTTTGGTAGAAAATTATTCAGAAGGCTAGAAAATTATACTGTAACCTTGGTAAATAATTATAATGCAACTTCACTGCCCCTTTTTCACAATAATTGTAGAATAGTTAACATAAAAAATCAATTCATTTTTTGCTATTAGCAGGTGTGTATTCATATAAAATATGAAAAACAATTTTAATGCTTTCTTTCACAATGTTTACAAATTTTTCCTTTTTTTCCTCTTTTCCAATTTTTTTTTGTTTGGGCTTTTTTCTTTTATTATGGTGTTGTGTAGCTTACAATTGTTTATTACTCCCTGAATTTGCTCTTTCTGAAATAAAATGCTTTTTTGAGTCCTAAGTCTTAAGTTTAGAAAAATGCAAAGCAATTTGATACATGAACTAAGAAATAATAGGCTGAGGGTTTTCGGTAATACAACATTTGAAATGTACTCCAGAAAGCTCCTCTATTTTTAATTTGCATATGATAACCAGTGGCATGGAATCACTTCACAGTGGTGGCCTCAGACTGTCTCCACTGGAGAGTGTGTGGCAATGCAACCAAGGGGGAAATGCCAGTTGTGCATGTCTCAACCATTATCCTTATTCTTTTCAAAAGAATGCCTTTAAATTCACAGTCACTCTCCCCATGGTGCTCAGTCTATTGCCTTTATGTTACTGCACATATACAAATCCAAGTGCATCTGTTGATAAGTGGCATAGAATGCACTGCAGAAAATAGTCTCTCAAAATCTAATTACCATTTTAAAACCATAAAAAAGTTTACACTTGATAGCTCACTATAAGGATCTGAAGAAGAATGAAAAGTTGGGGATAGGGCGAGACTGGGAAGAGGAAGTCTTTATTAAACAACAAGGGTTCTGTCATTATTTAGACTTTTGCACCCTGTTGCCTTCTGCCCATCAACATTATCCAGCGTGCAAACTCCAAGTAATGAAGTCTGAGTCTTTCCCCATCTGTCTCACTAAATGCCACTTGGAACAAGCGCCTTTTCATTTGACAATAAAATCAATGAATGAAATATTATAGAGCTGAAAGAGTTAGTGTATAGAATTCATAATGGGAGCAGCTTCTGCTCCAGTGAAGAAGTTCTCAGCTGCTCATCAGCTTTTAAAAAAAATCATATTATTCCTTTATTTGTGTCATCTTTATTACTAATTCTTAATGAAAACTCCAGCCTGACCTTAATCGTCTACTTGCTTGCTTTTCAACCCTAACTTTTGTAATACTTCATTGTGTCAGTGATTAGGGATTTTCTGAATTAGGTATTTGCTATCTGTCTATTTTAAACCCTCTCAAAGCAGCCAGTTTCAGCTAACTTTGAATTGGTGCAGTGCTGCTGTGTTTTTGTGACATTTCAACTTTTCAGTACTTCTTCTGCAGTTGAACCTGTTGGGTTCCATATCAGTGCAGCACAGGATAAAATGTTATCAAGAGAGTTTACAGTGTTAAATCTGAAGCTGCCAGGCAGATGATTTCCCATTGGTGGGAATTTGCCTTATTCCCCTTACTGCTAAAATCAAGGTACTGCGGTACCTCACCATGTTCTTAAAATGTGCAGTAATATGGACCTTGCTCTCAACAATGCCAACCTTTTTTCTCATGTTAAAATCAAAAACAGTGACAGAAGGCAGAGCAATCTTTGCATTCCTCCATGGGGTAAGCTGAAAAAACACTGATTGGCACATGGTGAGTATTGAGCATTGGAAGGATAATAACTGCAGTCACTCATGGAAGAGTGTGAAAATGGTTTTGAGCATTTAGGGGTTGAAGTTTATTTAGTTGAGAAGAAGTAACATTGATTACAGCAACAATCTTGTTGAAAAGGCTAAAACTTAATGTCTTCCCCCCCATCTTTAAAAGATTTCTGATTCTCTTTGATTCAATGGAGAGATATCAGAATAAGGAGGCTCATATTTTTCAGAAAACTACTGGTGAGGAATGAAAACTTTCTTCAGTTTAGGTTAGTTGAGTACATTATCTTATTCTTTTCATATGCACCTAGGTTTAATTCTTTCTTGGGAACATTTTTCTTTTATTATTATGTATCTCTAAGATTGAGTCTTAGAAATAATGTATTCGTGGTTTAGAAATAACCATAGCATGAAAAAGCTAACAAGGATGTTAAAACTCAGAGTCTGAAAACCCTTGCTTTATATGTATTCTGAAAATTACACTCAAGAGGACTACCTAAAAAGATGATTCCATATAATTTGGAAAAATCATACAAGAGGAATATATTATTTTACAGGACTATGTATATGACAACTCATCAACAAGAAAGTGGTTATTGGTAGATAGAGTATAAAGCAGACGTAAAATCTTTGCAAAGTTTGAGACCACTGAATTTTCAACCAGTTCATAATAAAAACCATGGTTTACAAGAATGAATATACTTTTTTAAAAATGAAAATCCTATGGTTTAAGAAATACAAATGTAGATTCCATACTAATTGTTTACATATATGCTCCTTAGGAATACAATTTCTATTATCCTGTGCCATTCTGGCTCTTGGTTCTTGGTTCTTTGTTTGATTTAGGGACCACCCGTCATAAGCAGATTATTGTAAAAGGGATGTACCCTTCAACAGCAAAAAAAAATTGACCATTGGCATGTTATAATCGAAAAGTCAAGCATACCCCACAAAATATAATAAATTACAGCTGTGGATATAGAAAGGGATGATCTAATGCATTCTTTAGGGAGAACAGTGCAGCTCATTAGAACATTCTGATGGTATGCTCATTGTTGGAACCATTCCTTTACTTGGTCAATTTATTTCATTTTATCTACATGTGCTCAGAGTTCTGGGAATTTCATTCTCCCAGAGGGATTTACCCTGGGAAGACTAACTTCTTTGGCTAAAGCAGTTTGCCTTGTTTAGATGCGGTATAATTCAAGGGAAATCAGTGTCTGAATTCTATTGAAAATCTGAGGATTTATCATTGTTTCTCCATAGTAAGCAGCTACTTCATTGTCTGTGTCTTACTAAGAGCGGTCAATTACACCTTCAGAACTGTTAGTACTTTCTACTCCCAGCATTTAAATCTTTCTTTGTAACAACACTGTAGATCTATAACTTGTCTGGAAGCCAAACGTTGACAATGTGAATTGGCTTCTGCATAAAAAAGAATCAATTGCTTCTGTGAGAAGCAATAGGTATATATGTTTACAAATAGCTGTCTGTGTCAGCTGGAGGCAAGAATATTTTATGTTTTAATCTCCACAAGGTTCATTAGTACCCCTGGAGAAATAGGCCCTTAAGTATTTATTTTTAAACTTCAAAACATGAGGAAAACATCCCAGTTACATAATGTCTGAAACCAGCCAGTCGTCACATATTTTGAACTAGCAAGTATTGCAAATTAAGATGGCCCAGCAACCTGAATCTGATGGAAACTTCTGCTTCCATTATAATTCAGTTCTTGTTTCCAAGGACAATCATTTCTAAAGAACCTCAGCTCGGGCTTTTTTGATCATTGTGAATCAAGGCTGTGTAGCTGGCTATCCACGTACTGGTTTAATTTATTTAAATTAGAGACGATTTACACCAAATGTAGTTTTTGCTCCGATCTTTCTTAGTCTTTGGTTTAAATTTCACCTTCCTTTATTAGATATACACTATATTGCCAAAAGTATTCGCTCACCCATCCAAATAATCAGAATCAGGTGTTCCAATCACTTACATGGCCACAGGTGTATAAAATCAAGTACTTAGGCATGCAGACTGTTTTTCCTATGCACCGCTTGGAGAGACGGGTTAAATCAGTCTGGTTGCCCTGGGACTGAGAGATCTTTTTCCTTGACCATGCCTCCTGGTGTTACTTGGCCCCAGAATTTTTCCTCAGTCTGCCCGTTCAGGACTTATATTTGTGAGCTCCAGCGTAATTTATCTAGGCTTGGACTCTCCTTCTAGTATTTCCTTTTCTTTTTCCTTAATTTCTTTTTCCTATAATTAACAGTTCATTTGTCTCCTCTTTTTGCTTCACGTCGTTTGATTTCTCCTAGAGACTTCGAGGTAGGTATGGTGGTGGGTGGTGCTCCGCTTGCTGCGCCACCTTTGGATGGCAGTGGACAGCTGCCGCTTTTGCTTTAAAGTGCGGCAGGAGCGGCAAGACTTCCGGGAGCTGCCGGCATTTCCCTTTTTACTTGGAATTGTTGTTTTTTTACGATTTTCTCACCCTTCAGAGGGTGTAGCCTGCCACGGAGGGGTGAGCGGCTGCTTTAAATTGTGTAGCCGCCATCTTTACCTCCTTCTTCTCCCTCGCACTGGAGCGGTGGCCAATTGGGAGGGCCTGAATTCGCAAAGACCAAGAAAGTCTTGGTCATCACGTGGATAGCCATCTAGCACCTCAGCAAGACCTCGAGGGTTCGCTGTTTCCTTAAGGGCACCTCCAACTTACGCCCTCCAGTGGTTCACCGCTATCCCACCTGGCAGCTATTGGTGATCTTACAGACTCTTATCTCTCTGCCCTTTGAGCCTCTACGTACGACATCTCTTCATCACCTCACCTTAAAGACTACCTTTCTTGTTGCAATAACATCTGCGAGGCGCATCTCGGAACTGGCGGCTTTATCGGTCCAGGAGAATCTATGTGTCATCCACCTGGACAGGGTCATACTGCATCTGGACCCCGCTTTCATCCCGAAGGTCAATACCTGGTTCCACAGGATGCAGGAAGTAATCCTGTCTAACCTCTGCCGCATCCCAGCCACCCAAGGGAGCGTGGTTGGCACAAGTTGGATGTCAGACGGGCCCTGCGGATATACATCAGACGCTCTGCGGACTTCCGCAGGTCAGAGGCCCTCTTTGTTTCATTCCAGCCTGGCTCTTTGGGTAAGAAGGTGACATCTTCCATGGTCAGTAGGTGGCTAAGAGCATGCATTGCAGCTGCAGACGAGCACCAGTCCAGGGTGGTACCCTGGCACATTTACTACATCGACTAGGAGCGCTGCCACCACCGACTAGGAGCGCTGCCACCACCGTGACTAGGAGTGCTGCCACCACCGCGGCCTGGGCCACCCAGGCTACCATTGAAGACATCTGCAGAGCAGCTACTTGGTCTTCACCATCGCCCTTTGTCAGGAACTATAAATTGGACATGTATGCCTTGGCCGAGGCATCTTTCGGCAGGTGGATTCTATAGGCGGTTGTTTCCATGACTGAATCCTGAGACTGTTCTTCTGCCTACCCTAGTGACATATAACTTGGGTATGTCCTGTCGCTTGAACTCTCCAAGCAGTGCACAGGAAAATGACCATTGTCTTACCTGAAGAGTCCTTTTCTGTGCACTGCGGGAGAGTCCAACCCACCCTGGTTTCTCATTCCGGGGATTCATGACCGACATGTCAACTTGGACTTTCTTTACCTGATTCATCACGCTTCCAGCCTTCACGGTTTCAGACCATCTCAAAATTCTGGTGCCAAGTAACACCAGGAGGTGTGGCCAAGGAAAAAGATCCCTCAGTTCCAGGGCAACCAGACTGATTTAACCCATTGCTTGGACTCTCCCACGGTGCACAGAAAAGGACCCTTCAGGTAAGCCAATGGTCATTTTACAAACATTTGTGAAAGAATGGGTCGCTCTCAGGAGCTCAGTGAATTCCAGCATGGAACTGTGATAGGATGCCACCTGTGCAACAAATCCAGTCGTGAAATTTCCTTGCTCTTAAATATTCCACAGTCAACTGTCAGCTGTATTATAAGAATGTGGAAGTGTTTGGGAATGACAGCAACTCAGCCACGAAGTGGTGGGCCACGTAAATTCGTCCAACATCAGTGTGTGACTTCACAAATGCACTTCTGGAAAAATGGTCAAAAATTCCCATAAGCACACTCCTAAACCTTGTGGACAGCCTTCCCAGAAGAGTTAAAGCCGTTATAGCTGCAAAGGGTGGACCAATGTCATATTGAACCCTATGGATTAGGAATGGGGTGTCACTTACAGTAAGTTCATATGCGAGTAAAGACAGGTAAGCGAATACTTTTGGCAATATAGTGTATATGGAGGCATTTTATGTAGTAAAATATTATATAGTACTGAAGATAGGATTTATTATCACAAAGTTAAAAGTATAATATTCCTGGGTTCATATTTCATGCTGATAAATGGAATAATTGTTGGGAAGAGAATCTGCAGTTGGGTTGGATTTGCAAAATCTCTGCAGAAGAAATCATTCTACTAGTATAAACTTTAATTTCTTAAACTGATAGATAAGAGATGTTTAGCATATTCTCAAGATACGTTTTGGAAAATAATGACCAACTGCACATGCCAAGGAAATGACAGTGTTCTCAATTACACAGACGCATGCCTGTGACAGACTCGTGCTAACTACCTGGCTTATCAGACAGTTTAATCCCCTTGAATAATAAAATAATGCATCTATGAAAGGCATAGTCGTGCTGCATGAGCAATTACTTACATGCCTTCAGCACAGATTTCTTCAAGTTCATTTCACTATGTTATTGTTAGCAGTCGGGGAGGGAGAAGGGAGGGAGGGGACACCCTTTTATCTCATAACCACATTTCTTCTTGATATGGAAATGTCCTTCCCCACAACAACTCTGAAGTTTCCACATGACCTTTATTCAGTATAATGGTCTTAGCTCTGTGAGATGAGACATCTGTCAAAATGAATCCTAGTCACTCATTAACGGCGCTTAGTATTTTTGATATACATTTGTTCTTAAATCCACTTTGATTTTTACTTGGTCCACAAATTCCAGCCAGGTACAATACCATATTCCATAAGCTGTGGTTTATAAATCACAATTGTGTTCACACATCCTGTTAATCCAAAAACAAATAGCATTTAGCTTAGTACACTGTTCACACCCAGCCAATTAATCTGCTAATGCAATACAGTCCCAGGTGAAATCTTTCTGCACTGGCTAGAAAACATCTGAGATTTATGGCTTAAAACAAGAAAGCCTTTATCCTCTTGGTAAATTCTTTAGCTTAATGTCCTTTTCAGGAAAGAACATCCTTTTTGTGAGTTAGAAAAGGTAATGCAATTGATTAAATGTGGTGTGATAGAATTATTACTATTTTTATGATGATATTTTATATTGAGATAACTAATGCTATTAATGCATAGGTCTAGTGCCACTAGAGACTTGAGCCACTCATATTTCATCATCTTGATTCTGATCTTTAAGGTACAAAGTACAGTTAAATCATTATTCACCCTGGAATACTGCCTTAGTGCATCTCAATAATCCATAACTGACAAGGCTGGATGATTGTCAGGTTTAGTGAAAGGTTTTTTTTCCCTTCCATATTAGATATTTCTGCTGACACTATACTTTAAGGAGTTTAGGAGAAGAAAATTAAAGTAGGTTTGGATAACTCATTTTAAAAATTTTAAAATTTGGTAAGTTGCTTAAAAGTTACAAAGGAACTGATAGATTAGCTCACGTGTGTCAGTCAGTCGTGTCATGAGCCAGATCATGACGTATCACAACACTTTTTGCCTTTGCAGAGCCAGGGTGGGCGTAGCCTTCATGTGATTTATCTGGCCCAGGCCGCTAGTTTGACAGGTCTACATGATAGCTGATGAATTTTCTTTGAGGTTACATGATAGACTAACATACTCCTGGGCCTCCTCATCATAATAAAAGTATTCAAATGAAGACCAGGCTTAACCTACTTTTGACTGATATCTGCAGCTATGTTTATGTGTGCACTTGGGGTTACTACACTCAATTTACACTCAGTTGAAAGGCGTTGCAACTCTGATGCCAGTTTTGAGTGTTTGTTAAGGTTCTCTCTTCTACTTTTCTTCCCGAAACCTGGCAGTATTGTATGTCTCAATGAGTTGACAAGGAGGCAAGGACAGTTCCATTAGGGTAACAGCACTACTTTTTATTTTCAAAATTACATCCAGCAGTGACTACAGAAGTGTTGAACTGTTGAAAATTGTTGAATTTTGTATTAATATATTTTTAATTTTGTAAAATTAAATAGCCCTTTGTAATATCGACACACAGCTTCATAAACCTGTATTTAAGGCTATTTAGATTATTCCCATCCTTGGGTTTATAATCATAGTAATGATTATAATTTCAAATGAGTATTAAAATCCAAATAATTTACCAGGACATAATGTTCATGGTGTGTGTCTCGGCTAGGCTGCTATGGGTACTTAAAAGTTAATGCTAAATCAAATGTGGCCGCAAACTGTGCAGAAACATTTTAGTCAATTGAATGGAAAGAAGGGGCCTTAAAACTGTACCCAGTCATGCTGATATTTAATATATAACATAAAATAATATGTGATACATATTGCAATCTAGACATTCACATATAAGCAGCTTTTCTAATAGATAGAAATAAGGAAAAACATTCTCACTTCCTCTATTCCTCTGATTAGACATACTATTTTCTTTTTGGGGATTCAGTGTTTCTGAAAATAGCCCTACAAAGTAGACCATATTGTCATTTGAATTAGGTTAATCTACCTTTGAAAACTGGTTTTCAGCAACTGTTCCTTCTTGGTGTTACCATTTTACACTCCTCCATCCAGTAACATTTTATACAACATCCCCTTTGTATCATGCCACTATACCTACTATTTATTTATTACGTTGTCCCCTTAATGATCATTTTTGTCACCTGTGGTAAAGCATAAGTACTCAGAAATAATCAAGTATGATATTTTGAGAAGAGATACCATTGGGTTTTTCAAATGAATTCTTTTCTTTAGCCATACAGGATGCTGAAGAGAATGACCCAACTTTATCTTACGTGATAAATCTTCTGTACAGTCATAGTCGGTACTGCATCTTTTGCATTTTCTCTTCCTAGCTATTAATAATGCTTTATGAACAAATAAAGAACACAGCTTCATTTTCCTAAGCTAAACTTGTGTCTCAAGAAGCAATGAATGAGCAGAGTGCACTTAATTGTAACTGTAAGGCTATAGCAAAGAAACAAAGACAACGTTCATGCTGTTAGTCACAGGGTTTTACCATAATAATTCTTCAGATGGACAGACAAGCAGAGCAGAATATAGAGCACTTCAAATGCATTGTGGCCACTGCTGCATTGTCTTCAATCAAAGGATCATAATGTTTTCTTTGTCTTTCAAAAGGAAAAAAAAAGGATTGGTTCTCTTTTCCAGGGGTGCCAAAGATTAGAGGAGCTTATTCTTCACTTCAGAGAGTCTAGGTTTGACATGCCAGCAAAGTGAGAAGTGAAATGAGTTTGGGGAAGAGCCTCCTCGGGGAATTGATCAGAACATAATAGAACTTCCAGAGGTGCTAAAAAGAATTTCTAATGGTATCAGTATCTTTATGGACAAATGAGTATCAGTGGCTGAAACTGGAAATCAATGGCAGCTGGAACAAAGCTCATAGGGGAAGTCTGAATGTTTTTCAGCATGGGATTAAGCAAACCCACACCATGAGTACATGAATGGGGACATTAACAATAAATTAACACTTTTTTTCTCAGTGACAGTATCTGATCTGAGTCAAGCCAGTGAAGAAGTTGTAAGAGTTATATAAGAGTTATTGTTAATTTTCAAATGTATTAAATTCTATTATATGCAATATATTTTGAATATGTTGATATCCTATTAGTGGAATTGAACAGAAAATGATGAAAAAAGACAGAGTATTTTCATGACAGGAAGCCACAATGACAGTTTTCCTTCAAAAGATAAACAAGTCCATTTCATGAAAAGTAAATCTACTTAAAGGAAACTTCTTTCCATGTGCTACAACTCCCAAATTTTGCATACAGTGTAGAAAAATTTCTTCCTTATGAAGGAATGGAAGGGAATTGTGTCCCTTTTCTAGGTAGATGGTATTATTAGTCAAGGTTTCTCAAGAGATAATCCGTGGCAGGTTGTCAAATAATGTTTTTATATTCCTTTTCAAGTAGGCTTTCCGGTTGGATGAAGTATATTATATGAAAACCCAATGGTTTCAGAATTCTGTATGAGAGCATCAGGTTTCCATGAAAACCTTACCTTCACTCTCCAGGGGATATTAGGATGGAGATCCAATTATCCTGAAGGCTGTTGTTTAAACAACTACTTACAAGCTCTTTTATTGTAAGTGGAAATACCACCAGGAAGGCAGCAAAAAATGTTTAAATGTCTTTGCCCTAATATACTTTAGCGGATATATTGGTTTCATTATATATTGGTTTTTCTTCAATTTTCTTGGATTCTTATATATCTTTTCTTCTTAATAAGTCTTGTCAAAGTGATTTTAAGAATCATTGTTGGAACAAAATCACTTTTGGTTTTAGGCAAAACCAGAGTCTGACAAAAGAGAAGGAGATAGCTAGTGATTGCTATCTCAATGTTATTCACTGGAGGAAGGACCCAAAAGTTTTTATAGGCTACCAGTGTTTTGCAAGCTGCAGCATTTTAAGAAATGCCGATGTAAGGATTAGGGTTAGGCTTAGGGCAAGCAAATAATTAGAAAGTCAAATATCCTTGCATTTTCTTTCTTTCTTTTTTTGTAATTTACCCAAGAAAATTCTCCCATTGGCAGAATGAAAATAGCTTCTCTGAAAAGAAACCCAAATGTACAAATGAGAATTGTACAAAACTCATGAAATTCCTTCCCATTAAAAATATTGCTTTAAACTACTTTTTATTCAAAGGGGGGTGGGGTCATTTGAAATTTCATTTGGAAATTTTCATTTTATTTTCGGTGAAGTAACATTTCTTACTTATCCAGTGAAATCATGAGTTTTATTTATAGGCGGTCCCAATTAGTTCAAGATATCATTTTGCAATCATAGTATCATTCTCAAAGTTTGAGAGTCCTTGGACATTCAGTGCCAACATTGAAGTGCCAACAGAGAATTTTCTAAAAATCTAGTGATTAAAGCATCAGGCTAAAAAGTGGGAGATCATGAGTTAAATTTCAGCCTTAGCCATGAAAGCCAATTGGGTGACCTGTCACACATACTCAGCCCAATTCACCTCACAGGGTTGTTGTTTTGGGGAAAATAGGAAGAGGAAAGTATGTTTACAGAGCTTCATGTCATGACTATTAGCAAGTTTATCTTAATTATTTAACAAGAGACAATAAGGGACACACCACAGTCCTTGAAGAAAAGGATCAGTCACTCTTCATAGATTCATCCCACATCTCTTAGAGCAGGGATCACCAACCCCTGTTGGAAACTGGGTCATGGAAGCGGGATGAGCACACAAAGCTTCATTTGCGCATGCTGCCCTGCCGACATCACCTCTATCACTGCCAGTACATGGAGCCAGAAAGGTTGGGGACCACTGCCCTAGAGAATCCTAAATACATTTCAGAATCCCTAGGACAACCTAATCAAGAATATCATTTCACATTGTATCTTAAACAGCTTTCATATCAGTTACTCTACTATCATTGCCCATTCCCTCCATCCCTCCCATCCCAAAATTTCTGGGTTAACCTGGCCTAATAAAGTTATTCCATATTTAGTAGAATTTAAAGTTAAATAAATCATAGTGTACTTTTAGAAAATACTCCTACTTGTTATTTTTCGTTAAAAGTAGCTAGTGTGATTTGAACTTTAAATGGGGTTTCATCAAGAAAGTGTTGAATTTACAGTATATAATCAATGAAAGTTTCCTCCCAAGTGATAAATGATTTCCCACTGTTTTAACCAACACTTTTACTGAATCTAGAATATGGCCTCTATACAATAGTGAAAATCAAACAAGACTTGGTGTACGTAATTTATAAACCCAGTCCTTATTCCAAACCATGTCTAAATGATGTTTAAGCATGTTTGTGATAATATATTTCTGATAGTAGCAAAATGGAAAACTATTGGCATAGATTACTAGGAATGTCTGTTACACGTATTCATATATTCTAGCTTTTGGAGTCTTTACAAAGACTGATTGGCCATGGCCAAATAAAATAGCAAACAGGAACATTCCGCTAGTTTCATTTCAGTCTTACTTGTCCCTCAACATTCTTTTGTGTAAAATAAAACTGCTAAAATGGGAGTAGTTTAGATCTCTTTATTAAAAGGGGTACAAATTTAAGATGAGAAAACAAATCCATTAACAAGTAACAAAGTTTGTCATGACCTGTTATGAGAGATTTGAAGATTTACCTCATCAGTATTTGGACAATTTAATGAAAACAGACTGATGGTTGGAAACTAATCAAGAAGCAAGTTACAACTAGGGAGAAATTTCCTGACAGTTAGAACAATTAATCAGTGGAACTACTTGCCTTCAGAAGTTGTGAATGCTCCAACTATGGAAGTTTTTAAGAAGAGATTGGACAACCATTTGTCTGAAGTGGTATAGGGTTTCCTGCCTAAGCAGGGGATTGGACTAGAAGACCTCCAAAGTCCCTTCCAACTCTGTTATTCTATTGATATGTCTTTAGAAAAGGTATTCAATATCAACTTTTTGCAAATGAGACTCTCACTTTTCTCTATGGATGCAAAATCTTCCTAACAATGAAGACTGCTGAGATATGAAATGTATTGTTGGACAAAAAAAAAACAGGGTTAGCTTGTTCTTATTACTAATAAAGTTTTTTTTTCCATTTGAGTCATCCTTGATTATTTTCAACCGGAGCCAAATAAGAGAATATATGTGTGAGTAGGGCTATATGGATATTATGACAAAAAGAAGAAAGACCTGGAAAAACCACTTTCTTTCCAAGATGCTCACACTTACTCATAGTACTCTATTAAGATTTATATTAGTTTTTGCTTTATTCTCTGGATTTTTCTCAAATAAGAATATGAAATACAGAATATGAAGGAAAATCTATATTCTAAAAGTAGCATAGTAGTCTTAATATCTAACATTTTTCAAATATAAAAATAGGAAATATGTGGAATATGTTATAGAAATAAAAATATATGGTCTGGAACAACTTAAACTAGACAAATTTCTATTCAATTTTCTACCTTTTATTATGTTGAAAAAGAATGTGAAACAAAGAGGAAAGTGGTGAGCATCTGTAGACTAATGGTGGGTATGCTTTGCTAGCATGAAAGCTATAGAATAAATCTTAACATTTCAAATTCATGGTGAAAATAGTGAAACAAGGAAATATTTTAACATTATATGTGATACAGGGACAAAAAATGTGGTACTTTACAGACACCATTTTTGGTACCTGCCAAGTTTCTTTTTTAATTAAATTGAAAACTGGCATTTCAAGTTACATTACTTATAAACCCCGAGCATTAAGTGTACTTGCAAGGGTGGAACTACATAGATTCATCTCCATTCTTAGAAAATAGAAAGTATGGGTGGCTGTTTGGAAGTGTTTGTATGTATCTGTCTAAAACAGCAGGGATGATTGAGAAAATTTTGGGAGAATAGAAACAATCACAAAAACAACATCACCTTGGATTAATGGGTATTTTATAACTGGTCTTGCTACAACAGCCATGTTGTTGATGTGTTCATCATTTGTGCCTACCTATCTCCAAAAATTACTGTTGCTTGAGAATAGGTAGTTAGACAGGCAATGGATGTTATTCACCCACATAAGCCAGCTTCATATAACTTATTAATAGTGTTGCTTTGATTTATTGTTGATTTCTGTCTATCTGATATAAGATACAAATGGGAGTTGAATTTCTAAATATCTTCAGGGTATAAGGTTGTAGAAGATATGATTATTTCATGAAGGTGTAAAACTTGCCTTCATAAGATTTTCAAGTAAGAATTGAAGGAAAAACATGTTGCAGAAAACGTAAGAACAGCATGTGAACAAATATATACAGCTAGTGCTTGACCTATGATGTTTTGTTCAGCTATTTTAATGCTATCAAAATACTTGCATCATCCAATGCAATTTAAAGCCTACATGGAAAAAGAGATGCCAGATAATCAAGTTGGCCTTAGAAAAGACTAAGGAATATGCAACATTGTTGACACTTGCTAGATAATTAGAAAAGTCAAATAATGCCAAAAAGAAGCCAGCATGTGCTTCATTAATTATAGAAAATCCTTCAAGCTATGAAATGTCCTTAGAAAAATGGAAATTCTAGAACATATCATTGTCCTCCTACAAAACATATATACAGGTGAGGAGGCTACAGTGTAGAAGGCAAAATGGACTAGCTTTAGGTTGACGGAGGAGTCAGGCAAGGCTGTGTACTAATTTACTCAAGCTATATGATTTGTGAGAAGTTGAATGTGATTTTAAAATTGGAGGAACCAAATCAACACAGTTCTCAAAACACAAATGACTAAGCTCAGATTATCCTACTTTGAACACATGCTGTAGAAAATGCTGGGAAAAATGGAATGAAAAAGAAGATGACTACTAGTGGATGGACTCAGTTACAGTGACAATGGTGCATTGGAACATCTGGAGGACTCGATTAGAAGAAAATCTATCTATGTCAACACTGTTGATACCAACCTGATGGCTCATAATTCAATTTTATGAGTGCATAGGCATGTTCGTGGGACTATCTATCCTTATCAGATGAGACAAAGTGCATCTATTGCTAAATAGAGCAATTGTCAGTATATACTTCTGAAAAATAAAGATAAATATCTGTGTATTGATTTTTCCTACCTTAAAAGAATCCATTTAAAACAAGATGTGAAATTCTGATGAAAAAATAAAAGGTAGTACTGATTGGGATAAACTAAAATCCTTCCTCCAAAATTTGGGATCAATTCATAAAACATTTTCCAATGAGAACTCTACAGTTTTTCAAACATATATTGAGAAGAGTTCAACATGGCTTGAATAATAAGTCCTTGATGGTATCCCATTAAGTCACTTTGTAGCTTGAGCAATTTAGATGCAGTCATTTTCTTAGCACAGAAAATGCAAGTCATTTTCTGAGTACAGTTGCTACCATTTATTTAACCTTGAAGTTCAAGAACAATGACTTAGTTCAAAACATGGTAAAATCAACTTTTCTCTTTTAACACCTCATTGACTCAAAGAGGGAAGAAAAAGAAACTGTTTAATTAAAGATGAAATATTAATCCCACACTTCTTTAAGAGTCTGGGATGCTTATAGAAATAAATTAAGTCCAGACATCTCACTTCTGTTACCAGTTATTTACCATGCTGAGTTTAAGACAAAAAAAATCAGAGGGGTACTTCTTTCAGGAAACAAAATAATCTAATACATCTGATATGAATTATAATAAGAAACTATATGACTCTGCTTTCTACAATAATGGAAAAACTGGAGGAAATGTCTAAAACTTCTAAACTTCTAAAGCAGGGGTGTCAAACTTGATTTCATTGATGGCTGCATCAGAGTTGTGTTTGACCTCGGGGAGCTGGGGTGGGTGTGGCCAGCTCGTCACTCTGCCAGAGAATGCTCTGCCAGCAAAAACGGGTTCCCAAGCTCCATTTTCATCTGTGACAGGCTCCAGTGACCCTCTGCAAGCGAAAATGGCAAGCTGCATGCTACCCTCCCAAACTTCCTTTTTGCTGGCAGAGATACCACAGGCCAATCCTTCGCTGCTTCCAGGGCAACCCTACGGGCCAGATATAAGCACCCTGCAGGTCGGATCTGGCTTCCATGCCTTGAGTTTGACACCCCTGATCTAAACTGTCATATTGATGAATAACAAAGTGAAATGTAATCAATTACAATTTTGAGGAACCCATGGAATATAAGTTGTAACGATCCAGGCTTATAAAGTGTTTTAAAGTTTTCATGGAAACAATAATGTAACACACATGTACATGCTTAGTTGGCTGCATTTTAAATATAATATCTTATGATTCTGATTTTTTTAAAATTGTAACTTAACTTGATTATATAAGACTTGTTGAGACAGAGAGTTAAAGGGTGAGATAAATTAATACTATAAAGCATTTTTTTCCATAGTAGAAAGCTTTGTAAATAGTTGTAAATAGAATTATACTATTTGGAATATATTACAGATTCATTTTATGACATAATGTTGTTGGAGGCTGGTGTAGGTACTACAAAGAACTGATTAACATTTTTAAATATCTCAATTAAAAGTAAACTATTAACTCTCCTTTTTAAACAATTTTGGAGGAACTTAATTTTCTTTAATGAGAAAATTTGTTATAGGTAAATAATTAAATAGCATTTGATTAACTTTGGGGAGAAGGGAGCAAAAGGTTGAAAGATTTTTATATATTTTATATATTCATATCTTCCATAAAAGCATTCTCAGGATATTTGTTACTATCACATAGTTGTGGGGACTTGCATTTTTTCTGTATTTTATTTTGTTGAATATATAATTCATTATATTTCTAAGTTAATTCTAAATTGTAATTACATTAAACAGATTTACATTTCATATTTGAAATCTATGCATAATTCTCTTTTTGCATCTATTTGTCTATATATTATGGTTATCGCCCTACAAGTTGATTTTTGACTCTTGATTTGATTTGTTTATTTGTGCATTTTTAGGCCAGCAGGTTCTTGGTTTGGTAGAGAATCAGAGTGACTGGTACCTAGGAAACCTCTGGAAAAACCATCGTCCCTGGCCAGCTCTTGGAAGAGGTTATAATACAGGTATGTTCTGAAAGAAAGTTTTTTTCTGACTACTGTGATATCTGAAATTGTGAAAGCTATATTATTTTAAAGAAAAGATTCTCCTTCCGACATCATCTGCCATGAATGTGGAGTCTATCAACTCCTGAAGCACATGAGCACCTTCTAAAAGTCAAGTGTGTGATTGCAACCAAGGCCAAATTATGACAAGCTAGAAATTACAGTAATATATTGTTTTCTTTCTGTTTTTGCTATAGCACAAATTCATTGTATAAATTAATAAGGAGCAATGTGTTTTCACTTATTTTTTTTCTCTTCTGCACTCTACTCCCTTCAAATATTTAGATTTAGTCTTTTTCTGGAAAAAAAAATGCCATTCAATAAAAAGGTGATAAGAGCATTCTAATCTCATAAAATCAAAACCTGCATCCATAAAAATTAAAGTGCTGCTCAAAATTTTATCCCATAAAAGTGAGTTGTTGGACAACTAATGGTTATAGGTTGATTGAACACCTTGCTGTTTTATAACTTTTATATTTAACCATTGGATTGTTACCTTTTAAATGTGTGAATTCCATTCCAAATGAAATGCATTCAAATAATAGTAGATATAATGTTTCCCTTTTCTGATGGCAGCCTAGCTGTTTGTTAAATAAGTGATGTCATCAAAGAAATCAAACACCACATAGCAATAGCACTTAGACTTATATACCACTTCATAGTGCTTTACAGACCTCTTTAAGCAGTTTACATAGTCAGCATATTACCCCCAACAATCTGGATCCTTATTTTACCCACCTCGGAAGGATGGAAGGCTGAGTCAACCTTGATCAGGTGAGATTTGAACTGCCAAACTGCAGCTAGCAGTCCGCTGAAGTAGCTTTCAGTGCTGCACTCTAACCACTGCGCCACTTCAGCTCAATACATGGTACTGACTTCACCAAGTCATGGTGGAAATAAAGTGCATAGTAATCTCCCCCTCCAGAAACGATGTGCATAACCCTTCTTCCTAGATATGACCTACCTAACTCTCCTCCATCAATGTGATGTGGAAATCACAAGGTCACCACTTTAATCAAATAAGATTGATTGAAACTAATCCCATCAAGAAAAGTGTGATAGTCAACCCAAGGTGCATAATTAGTTTAACCCCGAACCTAATTCTATGCATATTCAAACCAAACTATCAGATTTTTTTGTGGGGGGAGGGTAATGCACATCATATCACAGAACTGGGGGATATGTAGGTCACTTCTGATTTGGACCCTGACTGATGATGTCAATACATGGAGTTTGTTTACTTTGATGACATCACTGATTAAAAAAACAAAGTCAAAACAAATAGTCAAAAAAGGGATATACTACATCTACTAATAATTTCTTCTTTATAACATCTCTTCATAATTTAGAATACAAAAATGCCTTTTTGCTTTCTAGTGGTCAGTTCATATTGTAAAGATCATTGTAGAATTTTCTCAGATGTACAATATTTTATGCCACTGGAATTAATCTTCCTTTCCAGCTTGATTAGTTGCCATTACTTGTTAACCACAATAAAACAGACATAAAGCATCAATTGTTACAGCCAGAGTTATGTTCGTAATTCAGTGACAAAGCTATTAAAATGAGAAGAGTTGGGTTCAAATCCCTGATCTGCTACAAAATTTAGAAGCCTCAAAATATGGATGGTATATCTTCAGCATAGCGATAAGATCATAATAATGGTCCAAATAAATCTAATGCCAAGCTGTCAAATTCCCTTCCCCCATTGGGAAAAAGAAGCATGCTTTCTGTGACTTGATTTATAGGGAGGGACAGGTTTCTCTACTGATTTGTGTGTGAAATGTGAGCAGACATACCAGGTGGATAAAGAACATACCCATAGGCATCTAAATCAGTTCTATCTCATACTTTAGGTGGCCAGATAGTGACTTATATTCTGTTAGCATCTTAAATAAAACAGACAGCAGCTGGGGAAGGATCTATTTCTAAAGGAAATGTTCCTGTTAAATAATTTCATGCCAACTAGTTCTTTGTGACAATTGAAATGTTCACCAAGGAATTTCTTCAGTGAAATAGATTTGCTATTGTGAAAAAGCTAATACACAACAATTAGATTAATGCCATTGTTTACATTATGATGTAAAAGTGTCAGAAGATTATAAATACTTTCATTTTATGGTTTTGGCAACAGTTACTATGGATTGTTAGAAGACCTACTCCATCATATAAAGACAGCCTTCTCTGTTGAGGTGATGATCATCAAATATAAATTCAATATTTTAAATGAATGTAACAAGTGAAGATGGTATACAAAACCCGGTATTGCTTGATAAAGTTAAGAGAAGAATAGAAGAGGGAAGACAGTGGATTAAGGGAATGGATAGAATCTATTTATTTGTTTTATATCAGAATTGCAGAAATCATAGGGTGGTTCTTAGAACAGCTACAAATTATTACCAGCAGTAGAGCAATATGACAGGCATAAGTGTACATGCAGTCATCAATAGTCCTGTCTGATTTTTCAAGAGCACCAACCATTCAACCAAAAATGCAAAACACTAATTGAAATGGTTCCTAGGGCATATGAAAATGAAAGAGTACTCTATCCATTTTATGAAACCCTGACATTTAGCATAGTCAATTGTTATGCAGAGTGGAGAAAGAATTGTATTATTATATTCTATGGTAATTTTGCCTGGTATTTGATACCTAGAAGGCAAAAAATAGTCTATCTATTGCTATGATAGAAAGGCAATAAACAATGTGGTATTATCATTCAGTTTTGCCCATAATATACATTTTAGACTTCACAAATTTAAACTTGCAAAAGGAGAAATGTTTACAGTATCTGAAGAGAGATCAGAGTATATTTACTGTTTATTTACTGATATTTTATTTTCCACTCACCAGATATTTTCTCATCTTTTTTTTCTATTTATGTAGACATTTATCTTTTAAGTGTCTTAAATATTTGTTTATTTTTTTAAATAAACATGGGACATTTTGTCCCTGGCTCTAAGCCTTGTTATTAACCATTTGAGGCACAGGCCATAGTCAGCTGTATTGTCACAATATATATTACAACATATAACTACAAACAAAATAAATACTATTTTGGCAGTGTAAAGGTAAATCCAGTCATCTTATCACTGTTGAGGTACAAGAGTATCAGAAATATTTATTACTAGTTTGTTTTCTGCCTACAGTGCTGCACATCAGCAGGGAATGTACAACATTTAAAATGCCTTGAGTATAATATAAAATATTTTCAAATAAGACATATTATGGCACCTTATAATTATATTTAATTCCCAGGTGTTTTTCTCCTATTACAAAAACAGTATACTTGTTCTATCATAAGAAACGATACATATTTATTTTGCATCCCTATTGACTTGTCAAAATCACTTGATTAAAAAATGCTGAATTAATAAATACCAATCAAAATGATTCTCTCTCATTTGCTACTAAGCCAGTTCACATGCTTGTCCAACCAACAATATTCTTTCTTTGCCAACAAGAAAGCAAGTAACTTCAAATGTAATAAGGATTGAGGTGGTTAGGTAGGAACAAGCACTGCTGATCAAACAAAGCCATTGAGATGCATTGTTATCTCAAGACTGGGAAAGGAACTGGCAAATGGATGAAGGAAAAGGTTTGTTTGTAGGGTCTAGAACAGAGGTCTCCAACCTTGGCAACTTTACGACTTGTGGACTTCAACTCCTAGAATGGCTGACTGAGGAATTCTGGGAGTTGAAGTCCACAAGTCATAAAGTTGCCAAGGTTGGCGACCCCTGGTCTAGAAGGTGAGAACAGCTATCGTACCCTTGGCTAAAGATTGATATGTTCTTCCCTAAATTAGTTGTCTCTTCCATGAGCACATAATTCATCGAAGAACACAAATGGAGTAGTGAGGAAGAAAGGGGAAACCTGCCTACCTAGACAGATCAGCTGAATTAACTGTGGGATGACAGATTTTGCAGCCAGATCACCCTCATGCCCAGAAGAAGAAGAAAGGCTATGATTGAAATGATTGAGATTGACTGGCTCTCCCTGTTTCACATACATACATGCATATGAGAGAGAGAGAGAGAGAGAGAGAGAGAGAGAGAGAAGCAGGCAGGCAGGCAGGCAGGCAGATTCTGCATCAGGCAGGTGATCTGCATAAATATCCTGTGCAATAAAAGATACTTAAGTGGTTATATTTTGACCCTGAATCATATGAAAAATTAATGTGCAGTTATCTACATTTGAAAATATGATACTATGGAAGATATTTTCTTGGAATGCCTACACCAAACAAGGAATCAATACTTTGAATTATTTGATTTTACAGATTTTAGGAGATTGTGTTTTGAATATAACTTACGTTTACCTTGCTTGGCAATTTTACAGTTGAAACATGTATTAATTAAAGCAGTGCAGAGGCTTATCAGTCTCCAAGGTATCTGCAGTCCTAGGAACTAATTCTAGGATTAGTTTTATTTTCTTTTGTCAGGTTTAGTTTATATCACCCTGAGATAGCTGGGATCTCTTTCTCTTTACTATATAAACACTATTTATCTTTTTACCCCTCTTGCTGTTACAGTTTTCTATACTCCACTACTAAAAATAACTTAAATATTAAAAAGAAAAGTCCTGCTAAGCAGATATTCCATTTCCCAATTTCCTTTTCCTCTCTTACACTGCAGAAGTGGTTAGTTATGGGGAGGATCCTGTAGAAACAGCTATTTTATTTGACAGCCTCAGATATTGCTTTAACTTGAGTTCAAGTATAATAGCTGACATTACTCTGAACAGTTACTCTTGACAGTCTTGTGTGGTTACAATACACTCATGAATTATTCTTCTGTGTTTTAGTCAGCTCAAGCTCTCATTTTTCAGTTCCACAAAGCTATTAAAACCTTTTTTTTTGTCAGTTTATATGGCTGAGAGAGAATAAAAAGGATATAGAGATGAGCTAAAAAAGCAAGTGAATGAAAGGAAGATTGGGGAGGAGGTAGCAGCAAATGCAACAGCATTTTTCTGAAACGTGGAACAAGAGGTCATTTCGTGTGACAGTTCAACTTATCCAAGATAGCAAAGGATGGATTATTGACAGAGTCAGCATATGTCACTGTAAAGAAAACTGCTCAAAATTGAAATGTATTGTTTGACTCAGTGCGCTTGGAGAGAACAAAGAAATAAATCTCCTGGGAACAGAGGGTGGTGGTAAAAGAAAGGTAAGGCTTATCAGATACCTACTCCTTGAATTAAAATAGCTGTCAAACAATATAGCATTAAAATAGGAAGAACTCAGAGGACACCCCTGAAAAGGCAGAGTTACAAACAAATTGTGCCAGAATAGAGAAGGGAGGTATTATCAGTCCTAATAAAATATAGCACTTTAAAAAAATCAAATGTAACACTGATTTGGGAGAAAAACTGTAATGAAGATACCATCACTTTATGTTCAAAAAAGTGAATATGAAATCATATTGAGATCAGCTTAATTGAATCATTAAATATATTATAAAAGTTACTCCAGGAAAGGTCTAACATATTTTGATTTCTTCCTTCTGGCTATGTGAATGCTCAGAATAGCCTTAGGGATATTTCCAGGCCAGAGTACCCTTTTTTCGTTCTTTCTGTAGGTAAGGATAAAGACTCCTTCCTCCCAATAGAATTATGATTTCATTTCTTTTTTTGCAAGGAAACCTGAAGCATTTAGTTGGCAGCAATATATCAATAAATCAACCAAGTCTCTTTCTGTGAGAAAAAGTCACAATAATAGGGAATTCTATTGTTTGGTCTTACTGTTCCTTAAACATTTAGGAAATGAGGTAGATGTGTTATTTTCAGTGGTGGGATTCAAAACAATTTTACTACCAGTTCTGTGGGCATGGCTTGGTGGGTGTAGAAGGGGAAGGATATTGTAAAATCTCCATTCCCTCCCCACTTTAGGGGAAGGATACTGCAAAATCCCCATTCCCTCCCAATCAGCTGGGACTCAGGAGGCAGAAAATAGATGGGGGTGGGACCAGTCAGAGGTGGTATTTACCAGTTCTCCGAACTAAATTTCCGCTACCAGTTCTCCAGAACTGGTCAGAACCTGCTGAATACCACCTCTGGTTACTTTCCAATCAATGTAGGTATGAAATAGTTTTTCTGATATATTAATTCTTTATAGGATCAGCTTTCAAAACCAGAAATGCCAGACCTCTGTTCCACAGAGTTCAATACTGGAGTTGTCAGGGATTGAATTTAGCCTATACACTGTCACTGATTATGGAAGTTTGACAAAAAGAAAAGAGTACAATATGCTGTGAGCTCTTAGGGCTGTAAACAAAATTATATGAGTATTTAATTCAGGAATTATACAATCATAAAATTAAAAGGGAAATAGAACAGGCATTTGGGAATCAAGGCGTACTTCCTCCTCATTGTAAAAATCTGAATTAAAACACATCTGACACTTTATTGAACATGTCCTTATTTCAATTGTCATCTAGAGATGTGCTACCGTGAAATTATCAAAATGCAAGCATTCACTTTTTTTAAAAAAATGGAGTGGTTTTTGTCTTCCTTTTGTATACTTTTGAAGGACTTTTCAGGTAGAAAATGTAGTTTTGCTTTGGGAGTTCAATTAAAGTGTGGGAGGAAGTAGAATTTTTAATGAGAAGCAGAAGTGTGAAATTAAAGAGTGAGAGTAAATATGATTCAAAATGAAGGAGGCATGTAATGAGCAGTCAGTTTTTGCAAGTAGCCAAAACTCCCTCTTCTGGTGCCAAAACCACTGACTTTAAAACCTGCAAATGTTTTAAAGATTCTTCTTTCTGAGATTATTTAGAGGGGCTACATTTTGATAACAGAAACAAAATATGTTATTTTACTATCTGCAAAAGAATTGGCAAATTAGAAGCATGGCATTGGCATTCTTCAGTCTCTGGTATGGTATCATGCTCTGGAAAGAGGTCCTAATGCAGCACCTGGTGTGGCTAAAAAGGCCATTTTGGGAGTGGCAGTCCCTTCCACACTGAGGGCAGATACATTCTGTCCCCTGCCCAGCCCCCCAGATTTCACTAGTTCAAGGACTGCATCTTTGCCTCAGCCTGCCGAACAAGTAGAACAAGCGTCTCTTCGAATTGGAAGAGGCCATGCTGTGTCTTTAGCCTCCAAGCTGAACGATCAAAGGTCAAGGTTTCCCAGCTGTTAATGTCCATTCCCAAGGCCTTTAGATCCCTCTTGCAGATATCCTTGTATCACAGCTATGGTCTCCCTCTGGGGCGCTTTCTCTGCCCTAATTCTCCATACAGGAGATCTTTCGGAATCCAGCCATCAACCATTCTCACAACATGCCCAAGCCAGCATAGACATCGCTGTTTCAATAGAGTATACATGCTAGAAATTCCAGCATGTTCCAAGACTGGGCTATTTGGAACTTTGCCATACCAGGTGAGGCCAAGAATACATGGGAGACAGCGCATATGAAAGGTGTTCAACTTTCTCTCCTGCCATGCGTAAAGGGTCCAAGAGTCAATGCAGTACAAGAATGTGCTTAGGACACAGACTCTATAGACCTGGATCTTTGTATGTTCCGTCATTAGAATCAGTAGCAGACATATACTAAATATGTAGAATAAGTGGTATTATTATAGACTTAAATACTATTTACTAGATACAAATTATTTAGTCTTTAATATAGTTATGAAAATAATTATTTCTGAGACTGTGTCATAATGATAGGAAATTTCTGTTGATAGCTACTTTTTATTTCTACTATTTTAACCAATGCTAATAAAAATGGTATTCCTAAAGCTTCTATACTTTATTTAGATAAATTCCGACATGGTGCTTTTACTAATGGATGTTTTATACTCAAAAGGCTCTACTCTAATAAAGTTGATTAAAACCACTGTTGAGCAGTGGACTTTATGACACAGATGTAAGAGTAACTGGGAGAGTGGTAGTCAAAGATGAAAATTTGTAATTCATTTTTGATAATGAATTCATTGTTGAGTTCCTGTGCTGTGCTGAGATTTGTTTTCATTAACATGCTAATTGTTCAAACATTTCTCTGCAGGTAACTAGCTATAGCCACCTGACATGTTTTATTTTTAACATAATTATTCCCATTATCATCTGAAAAAATGATCCCGGGCTATTCTCTCTTAGTGGGTTCATTGTGGGTTCACAATGGGAGGCATACAGTTTTTAAAAAATACAATGATTGGATGAGTTGCCATATCAGGAACAGATTGTGCTAATCTGTGGCTTGTTTTTATCACCGAAGAACAGCCGTTATGACTTGGTTGACACTTTATGCTAAGACATAAGCCCTGATTTATAAATCAAAATAGCTGGATTCATGTAGTGCACTGCTTCAAAATAAAATAAACAAACCACATTATATCTCGGAGTAATTGCTGAAGCCAATATTAGACAGCTTTCTTCTAATTGCTTTAAGGCATTGAAGTACAGGTGAAACTTGAAAAATTAGAATATCGTGCAAAAGTTCATTTATTTCAGTAATGCAACTTAAAAGGTGAAACTAATATATGAGATAAGACTCATTACATGCAAAGCAAGATAGTTCAAACTGTGATTTGTCATAATTGTGATGATTATGGCGTACAGCTTATAAAAACCCCAAATCCACCATCTCAGAAAATTAGAATATTACATGCAAGCAATAAAACAAGGATTGTACATAGAACAATATCGGACCTCTGGAAAATATAAGCATGCATATGTACTCAGTACTTGGTTTGGGGCCCTTTTGCAGCAATTACTGCCTCAGTGCGGCGTGGCATGGAAGCTATCAGCCTGTGGCACTGCTGAGGTGTTATGGAAGACCAGGATGCTTCAATAACATACAAAGTCCTGTTGCTCAGTGGTCCAAAGTCCTCTTTTCTGATGTGAGCAACTTTTGCATCTCATTTGGAAACCAAGGACCCAGAGTATGGAGGAAGAATGGAGAGGCCAATCAAGCACAGTAATCCCACGGTCATTGAACCAGTTTTTGGTGCTTTTGGAAAAAGTTGCTCTCATCAGAAAAGAGGACTTTGGACCAAGGAGCAACAGGACTTTGGACCACTGTGCTTCATTAAGACCAGAGTCAACGCATCCATCTACCAGGAGATTTTGGAGCACTTAATGCTTCCTTCTGTAGACAAGCTTTATGGGGATGCTGACTTCATTTTCCAGCTGCCCTCACTGCCAAAAGCACCAAAACCTGGTTCAATGACTGTGGGATTACTGTGCTTGATTGGCCAGCAAACTCACCTGACCTGAACCCCATAGAAAATCTATGGGGCATTGCCAAGAAAAAGATAAGAGACATGAGACTGAACAATGCAGAAGAGCTGAAGGCCGCTATTGAAGCATCCTGGTCTTCATAACACCTCAGCAGTGCCACAGGCTGATAGCTTCCATGCCACGCTGCATTGAGGCAGTAATTGCTGCAAAAGGGGCCCAAACCAAATACTGAGTACATATGCATACTTATACTTTTCAGAGGTTCGATATTGTTCTATGTACAATCCTTGTTTTATTGCTTGCATGTAATATTCTACTTTTCTGAGATGGTAGATTTGGGGTTTTCATGAGCTATACTCCATAATCATCACAATTATGACAAATCACGGCTTGAACTATCTTGCTTTGCATGTAATGAATCTTATCTCATATATTAGTTTCACCTTTTAAGATGCATTACTGAAATAAATGAACTTTTGTACGATATTCTAATTTTTCGACTTTCACCTGTATATAGCCAGAATTGAAGGACAAAACCATGGGATAAACAAGCAATCATACACAAATCTGCCCATGAAGAAGAAACTTTTCTTAAACATGTGATTGGTTAAGGCATCCGAAAAAGGCTTTTTGCACTCCTGTTTAGGTTATGAAACGTCTGGGAAAGTCTGATAATAGTATTCTGGTAGCACTATACTTCGTTACGCTCTTTGACCAGTATTAAATTGAATTTACAAAATAATTGCATGCACAAAATGAAAACCTGTTCCCAAATATTATACCCCACGGGGTTAGGGCAGCTGCTCTGTCCCATTTTAGCAGATTACTCTATTTTTAGTCTTATAGTTTCCTGAACTGCTGAATAAATAGTGTTTCATCATTCAGATAAAATTTCATTTTGGGATATACTTTTTGTTTGCCTAATTTTTATATTGTCGGTATCTTTTTTGAGAAACTGGAAAGGCAAGATATAAACTTCTTCATGTATCTACCATTCCAACCAATCTTTTAAGAATGCTATACCTAGGAATGAATGAGTGTGTGTGTGTGTGTGTTTGTGTATACATACATACATATACACACATACACACACTATATGTGTGCCTGTGCACATCTGTGTATACATGTACACACAGATATACAAAAAAACACATATATAACAGTGTGTGTTTATGTATACAGACATGTATATATATACATATACATACATATGCATATGCCTAGTCTCACAGACACATCTTCTGAAAAACTCGTTTGGCGAGAGGCATTCAAAGTATCAAAATCCTAGATTGCAGAATGTAGGGTTTGTTTATTTGTTTAGGGGTTTGGGATTTTTTGCTGTTCCACTCCTTGTTGTTCTGTCTTTGTGATAGGAAGTGCTAAATAATTGATAGTGCTAAATCCAAAAGCATTTAATTTGGATATCTTCCAGTCCATGACCCATACCACAAAAAGTAGCTAATAACAAAGACCCAATGGAAGCTGTGATTTTATGCAGTCCTTCTCTGCTAGTTTGTTACATAGTCACCACTCTTTCCTTTCCTCTTTTACTTCTGAGTAGAAACTTTATGGTGATGAGTGTTCACAGCAACCAGCAGTTCCAGTGAAATGATGAAAAGTGCCTTGATGGCAAAAATGCACAGTCTTCCCTTACGTGCTTATGTGCAACATGACAATACAAAAGGGACTGATTTTTTTTTCATAGCACCACAAGGGACATTTCATCTTCAGTCTTCTGGTTGAGTGATATAACGGGTTTCTATAAAATATACATATTACTGTCAATTTTATCTACAGCTCCTTTCCTAATGTTACATAAAGGATTGTGTCTTTTTTTTTAAGCTGCCACATCCTGCGTTGTTTTCCTTGAGCTGTTTGTTCATGCTGTGTAGCTGTTCAGTTTTGATCAGCATGAGATCCTTCCAGAGGATCTGGGATTCAAACCTAGCACCTGTCTCAACATGCAGTTCTAGGAAAAGATACAAAGCATTTTAAGGTTAAGCAGACAGATGCTAAGCTTGCATTCCTGTGTACACTCCAAAGCACCTTTTGAATAATGAATCTGAACTGCAGCACAGCCCTACAATTTTCCAAAAATCCAAGAAGTTGCATGTAAGGAATCATGGACATGGACTACAAATATCTCTTTGCTTAACAATCTATTACTTAGTGAACATTTAAAATGACCATGTACACCCCCCCCCAAAAAAATGAACCCTGTTTCCCCGAGAATAAGACCTCCCCAGATAATAAGCCCAATCAGGCTTTTGAGTGCATGCGCTAAAATATGCCCTCCCCTGAAAATAAGCCCTCCCCAAAAATATTGCAACATAGCAGCAGCCATGAGGTGACCGCCTCATCGCCTCCTGCACCTCAAAAATAATAAGATCTCCCTGAAAATAAGGCCAAGTTCTTATTTGGGGGGGGGGTCAAAAGAAAATAATACCCTGACTTACTTTCGGGGAAATGCGGTACTTAGGACCTGGTTCCAGAGTTATCATGGTGGCATCTCCACCCTTTGCAACCATATGACTGTATTTTGGGTGCTTGGCAACCTTCTCATCTGTATAACCGATTGCACTGTTTTATGACATTTTTTTCAGACAAATAGAAATGCATTGACCTGTTTATCGACTACAGCATTCACTTAATTACCACCACAAAAATATCATAAAAGGAGGTCGGTCTGTAGGTGCTTCGACTTGCAACCATCAAGACTTACAATGGAAATTCCAGGCTCTATTACAGTCATAAATCCAGGACTACCTGTAGTAGTTCTGTACTTAGTAATAAGTCCTGCATTATTGCCATTTTAGACATCACAACATGAAAGTTGATCAACCTGTTGGCCAGTACTATGCTTAGTATACACTATTATAACACTCAATTGTTTGGCATGGTGAATGATGAATGTGATGAGAAAAGTTGGGAAGTTTCTTTTCCAATGGGCTGCTGCTCCTTAAAAAGTATTAAATTCATACTTCAGCTATGAAGTAAAAATAAATAAATCACACTTTACTCAAACAAGTAAACTCTTGATTTGCCAGATCTTAATTCAACAAATATTTGATGTAATGGAGAAAGTTTTTCTGTATACTGTATACACCTCTGTGTATTTCCCATTTTTATATGTATGCAAAAAATCCTATTTGCCATTTTAGGCATCCATGAAAATCCTATTTGGATTTAATAGGGTATAATGAATGTTCCTTCCTACAGTAGTCCATTAAATTGAAGCTTTACATTAATTGGTTCTATAAAAGCTTGTGTAACAATACTTCACTTATCATCAGCTTGTAGTATTTTTGTTTATTTATTTATGAAATTATATAGCCACCTACTCACTCACAGCAACTGTAGGTAACACAATATAGAAAATAATAATTTTAGTGGTTTAAAATTGGAACATAAAAGAGTATTCACAGTGAAAAATGTAACCAAATGTAACATTTATATGTTCCTTACATGCATATAGTATTTACCTGATTTTAATTTGAAATAGCTTTCTCTATCCAGTGTAACTAATTGATCCCAAGGTTGATTTTCAACCTGGTGACCTTCCATTTGATACTATCCAATTTACCTTGGCTCATTCCTTGGACATTCCATGTTGCTATATCAGTGTCTTCCTACAGTTCAGACCTTAGCTTTAACCAATAGCTGCATCAGAATCTGGGATTCCTGCTGGATTTGCCCCTAGGTGCATCATTAATGCCTTGCCTACTCACTACAGATCATAAATATCATACCTTCTGGCAACTCATTCAGTCAAACACATCTTTCTATAGAATCAACCAACACAATGCCAAGGAAAGACCCAGCCTCTTCAAAGACTTGTTGACATGTTATACCTGTCCCCACAGGCTTTGAATCACTTTTTTCCTTTTTGAATCCAGGTTGCTGCACAACTCTGATAAATAAATGAAATATTTTAAACTGTTACAATAGTGATGGCAGCCTTCATCTTTAAGCATTTGAAATATAACAATAAGGCACTGCACCGGATTTGACCATCAAGTGCAGGTGATTCAAGGTGTTAATGAAAAGAATACCCAAACTCTTGGGAGCTTCCCAAGAGAGACTTGGAATGTAAAAGCTAAGGTATAAACAGGTTTTTTTTTTAATGAAGTGTCTGTTTTCATCCATAACTATAATGCACTTTGGCTGAATATGAATTTAATAAGACCGCTTGCCTTGGTAATACTACTTTTATTTATAAGAGAAGCCTTCACGGCTATCTGTTATCTTGCTAATTCACTAACTCCCTTTCTATCTCCCTTTCACTTTGACAAACTTTTCCATCTCCTCCCATCTGGGAGATTAAACTGCTGTGCTGTCTCTGAAATACAAAAAATTCTATACTGAGACCAGATATCTAAAGGGAGGAAAGTGCTTTAATTTCTGTTCTCCTTCATTCTCCTGGGTCTTTTTCGCCAACATAACATATGAGAACAATTCCCTTTCTACCCTGTATGCTGCTGCTTATCATTTTAAAATGTAGCATGATGCTATATAAATGAGTCCTTACACAGTAACTCCATTCTGCAATCTAGGATTTTGATACTTTGAATGCCTCTCGCCAAACGAGTTTTTCAGAAGATGTGTCTGTGAGACTAGGCATATGCATATGTATGTATATGTATGTGTGTGTGTGTATATATATATATATGTATGTATGTATGTATGTGTATGTGTATGTGTATGTGTATGTGTATGTATGTATGTATGTATGTGTGTGTGTGTGTGTGTATATATATATATATATATATATATATATATATATATATATATATATATATATATATATATATATATATACACACACACTGTTATATATGTGTTATATATGTGTGTATTCTGCTGCTTATCATTTTAAAATGTAGCATGATGCTATATAAATGAGTCCTTACACAGTAACTCACACCTCTTGCACTAAATACCATGGTTATAGAATTTGGTGGTCAGCTTTGGAATTAATTCATTTTGAACAAATCCCTGGAAGGATCCAGATCGTTGGGGCAATATGTTAACATTTGTACAGCCCACTTAGAGAGGGCTATAAAATACTATAGAATAGAATAGAATTCTTTATTGGCCACATGTGATTGGACACACAAGGAATTTGTCTCTGTACATAAAAAGACAAGATACATTCGTCAAGAATCATAAGGTACAACACTTAATGATAGTCATGGGATACAAATAAGCAATCAGGAAACAATCAATATCAATATAAATCGTAAGGATACAAGTTACAGTCATGCAGTCATAAGTGGGAGGAGGCAGATGATAGGAACAATGAGAATACTAATAGTAATAGTAATGCATCCTTAGTGAATAGTTTTGACAATGGTGATTGTTTAGCAGAATGATGGCGTTCGGGGGGGGGGAACTGTTCTTGTGTCTAGTTGTCTTGGTGTGCAGTGCTCTATAGCGTCATTTTGAAGGTAGGAGTTGAAACAATTTTATGTCCAGGATGCAAGGGATCTGTAAATATTATCACGGCCCTCTTTTTGACTTGTGTAGTATACAGGTCCTAAATGGAAGGCAGGTTGGTAGTAATTGTTTTTTCTGCAGTGGTAAAAATTGCATTCCCTAATCGTGCTAATACCTGTCTGTCTGTCTCCCAACCTCTCCCTCCCTCCCACTCCCTCCCTCCCTACCCCCCTCTCTCCCCGTCTCTCTGCCCTGGATTTGATTATGTTAAAAACAAAATTGCTTTGATTTAATAGTACAGCTATTTATATGTTTATTTAAGAATGAGTATAAATTAAACCTCTGAGTTATTGTGAGCACACTTCTAGTCTTGTATCATCCAATTTATTACTAGTTTGTTGTCAGATATTTTGTTTTTAAATCCCTTTTGGTCATCTGCCAAAAGATGCCTTGGTTGATAACCCTTTAATCTCTTTAGCCAGGAGGACAGGATTATCTGATTACTTGAAAGAGAAAATGGACTGGAATATAGTAAATGGCTCCAAGGCAGCTATATTAAAAAAAAGTGGTTATTACATCATTTTTCTTGTTTCATACATAAAAATTAAAAACTATTTCCAAAAAGTGGGAGGGAAGGAAGGTTCATTTTAGAGGGGGACATAACTAAGGCAGAATATCAGCAAATAGCCCGAGCCTGTAAAGATGAAGTAAGGAAAGCTAAGGCTCACAATGAAGAAAGGCTTGCCACAAAAGTAAAAAATAACAAAAATAGTTAAAAACAAGAAAAAAAGTTAAGGAAACAATTGGTCCATTGCTGGGAGTGGCAAGAAGGTGACAAGCAACAGGGAGAAAGCAGAACTATTTAACTCATTTTTTGCATCTGTTTTTACACAAAGGGATAAAACAGTCCAACCTATCAAAAACAGCACCACAAAAATCAGATTAGGAACACAAATTGAAATAGTACTTCTATGAAGAAGCAAACAAAGTAATAGGCAAAAGCCAACATGGGTTTTTCAAAAACAGATCATGCCAGACTAATCTTATTGCGTTCTTTGACAAAGTGACAAAATTAGTAGACCAGAGGAATGCCATCGATATAGTTTACTTGGACTTCAGTAAGGCATTTGATAAGGTAGCCCATAACCTACTATGAGGTAAAGTAGAAGAATGTGGATAAGACAGCATCACCACCAGATGGATTCGTAACTGGCTAACCAACTGCACTCAACATGTAGTCCTCAATGTAACTCCATCTACATGGAGGGAAGGATGCAGTGGAGTACCCCAAGGCTCTGTTTTAGGCTCAGTACTCTTCAACATCTTCATCAATGATTTGGATGAGGGAATAAATAGGGAACTCATCAAATTTGCAGATGACACCAAGCTGGCAGGAATAGCCAACAATTAGAAGACAGGCTTAAGATACAGAAGGATCTTGACAAACTTGAACATTGGGCACTATCTAATAAAATGAAATTCAATGATGAAAAGAGTAAGGTTCTACATTTAGGCAAGAAAACGAAATGCACAGGTACAATGTAGGTGGTACCTTCCTCAATAGTAGAAACTGTGAGAGGGATCTTGGAGTCCTAGTGGACAACCATTTAAATATGAGCCAGCAGTGTGCAGCAACCACCAAAAAAGCCAACACAGTTCTAGGCTACATAAACAGAGGGATAGAATCAAGATCACGTGAAGTGTTAATACCACTTTATAATGCCTTGGTAAGGCCACACTTGGAATACTGCATTCAGTTTTGGTCGCCACGATGTAGAAAAGATGTGGAGACTCTAGAAAGAGTGCAGAAAAGAGCAACAAAGATGATTAGAGGACTGGAGACTAAAATATGAAGAACGGTTGCAGGAACTGGGTATGTCTAGTTTAATGAAAAGAAGGACTAGGGGAGACATGATAGCAGTGTTCCAATATCTCAGGGGTTGCCACAAAGAAGAGGGAGTCAAACTATTCTCCAAAACACCTGACGGTAGAACAAGAAGCAATGGGTGGAAACTAATCAAGGAGAGAAGCAACTTAGAACTGAGGAGAAATTTCCTGACAGTTAGAACAATTAATCAGTGGAGCAGCTTGCCTCAAGAAGTTGTGAATGCCCCAACACTGGAAGTCTTTAAGAAGATGTTGGATAGCCATTTGTCTGAAACGGTATAGGCAGGGGGTTGGACTAGAAGATCTCCAAGGTCCCTTCCAGTTCTGCCTTTTGAATGTATTACATTCTGATTAACTAAATCCTTGCTATCTCAAGGTAATCCTCAACTAGGAAGGGGCATTTTATTATCCCTAGTCTGAATTTGTGATAGAAGAGAGAAGATTCTGCTTTACCCTGACCTCCAATCTCAGGGATAATTCCTTTGTGATATTCTTGGGCACAAATAGTCTTTCTGATTCTAGCCATCTATGCAAACTCCAGGCAGGATTAAAGTTCCTTTTCAGAGCATTAAAAACAACAGCAAAAAGAATCAATTGTTCCATGTTGAAAAAGGCTGGTTAAGATTTCATCAGAGAATATTATAAAGGGATTTCTCCCTCCCCCATCCTCCACAAATCCTTTTTTGCAGCAGGAAAGAAACAAAATAGGTGGTTGAAATATTACGATTTTTTAGAAAGCCTGGTGAATCAATGTAGTATTTATTTTCATAATAAATTCAGAGGGCATTCATGAATTCACCACGGGGGCTCTCCAAACTCACCACTCAAAGCATCATGTTACCATATTTTTACCTGATGGTTCAGGATAAGGTGCTTCAGGGTTCCAGTGCCTTTGGTATGGTAACATTAAAGAATAATATTTGTAGTTCAGGGTTGAAATGAGGGGTATTTGGTGCTCTCTGAGTTTAGCTCTTTTGCATCAGCAGCAAACCCGGTATAAACGTGGAAGTGTTATTGGTGAATACATCCTATTATGTCAGTCTTGTGAAACTTTAAAATTTTAATGAAGACATTTGCAAGTATGCATTAAAGTCCTTTGATCTACTAATCTTTTGATGATTAATCATCCATGTGTAGAACAGGTAGTCCAGATGGAGAGGAAACTGACTGTAACAAATGTTGTACTCGTGATAATGAATTCTGCATTCAGTATAATTAATTTACATAAAGATTTCTGTATGGCCATTAAAACAGTCACCTTATCCAATATAACCTAGCCTGATATTTATATTGGTCTCTTTATTAACTTTGTGTAGGGACATATGAAAAATACATCTTTCTCAAAAGTTTTGTCCAATATAGATAAAGGAGTGGTTGTTGATGGAATGGTTAAAATGTTTTTTTTTTTTCCCCTTCTGAAAATGCTGGGTGTTTTAAGATGAGCCTTCTATTTGCAAAGTGCCTGCATTTTTCTATTTCTTTTTTTAACCAGGAAAAGATCAATTAAGTGGAAAAGATCGACTTCCTTTATAATGTCATTTGATTGCTACTGCCTGGAACACCTCATCTGAAAACACCAAATTTGCTTTCTGGCACGCACATATTTCTGCCATTTAAAAAACTGAGCTATACATATAAATGAAAACTATTATGTTTTGTTTGACAGGTAGATTGATAGAAAGAGATCCAATTGTTGATTAAAGAATGCTTCTAATTTGTGAGGTTTCTTAGGTTAACTTCCCCCCTCTCTTTTGTCCTCAGCATGATGGAACTGCCCATAGTTTACAATTAATAAAGCTTCCATTTTAATCCTGATACAACCATGCTGAAGCGCGAAGGCCTTGCTTTTTGCCATTTTCACTGCAGCTCGCTTTTTTCTTTGTTTGCATTGCTTACTGATTCCAGGGGTTATTCTGTTACTTCTGGATAAATTGCGCAAGATGAAATGGGAGCAGATGTGGAGACTCACAGCTGAAAGAGAGCTAATGAGCATGCTCTCCACCTCTTTGGCTGACCAGGTGAGTGTGTACTGACTACCACTGAAAGTAGGGAATGGAAAGAGAAGACTTAACATTTATATTGCAAAACTTGTGATGGTTCATTACTGGTAGTCCTTGATTTAGAACCATTTGTTTAATGACCATTCAAAGTTATGGCAGTGCAGAAATAAGTGATTTATGACAGTTCCTCACATTTCCAACCAACACAACATTCCCATAGTCATGTGATCAAAATTCAGGTGCTTGTCTACTGGCAGGGATTTAGAGTGGTTGCAGCTCACATGATCACCATTTGCAAACTTCCAATAACAATTGGGAAGCTTCTCAATCAGTTTCAACAAGCAAAGTCAAAGGATGAGACTGGGTTCACTTTAACAACAGTCTGATTGCTTAACAACCAAGCCAAAAAGGTCATAAAATCAGGTATGACTCTCATACCTATGAAGATTCAGATCCCAATTGTGGTCATAAGTCAAGCAGTTCCTGTACACGGATTTTCCTAATAATGGATCTTGTCATTATGAGAACAACAAATCCAATTTTCCCAGAATAATCAGAGTGCTGATACAGATTATGTAAGCAGACTATGCTGAAGTATTGGAAATAGATTTCAAGAAGCACACTTTCATCAATTTGCAAATATTCAGGGTAAAATCTTCTTAGGATAGGAATTTTACATCTTAAGAATCATTTAACTAAATATTTGTATGCTATTTTCCTGTTGGTTCTGTTGAAACAATTTACAAACAAAATAATTGTGAATGAATCAGATAAAATTATAGTGAATTTTAATTGAAAAGCCTTTGGCTTGATCTAGGTTTTTTTTCTTTTCAAAGTTTATTTTCTACTCACCTTCAAGAACTCCCCTTTTAGAAACTAAAATCTTCCCCATTTTTATTAAATTTGGCAATATATCTGTAATATATATTTAATGCCAAATTAAATATCTAACATTATGGTTATTAGATGGTTTAGTTGTAAAAGCATAATTGGTTTGGTGGTGTTGATGTCTCCCAAGAAAACACTATGACAATGAGACCAAATCCTGTGTCATGAAAGCTATTTTCTCTATAATGTTTCTTAGCATTGATATTTTACTTACTTATTTTTTTAAAAATGTATATCCATCCATCTTAAAACACAACGCTCCTCGGCTCACATCTCTTTATTCCAGTACTTGTGTCCTGCCTCATCCCATAAATTTTTGACAGTTCTCATAAGTTTAGAACTCTAAAGTAACTTAGAGCTGAATGTCATTAGGAGGAACTTGAGTAAGAGATTACACAGTACAGAGACTGAAGTAAGTGTGAGGAAGAAACTCAAAATAATCTTGCCTTGATTTTGTTTAGTATTAAATGGGACAGCAAGAAACTTGGACAGGGTTTCAAAAATCTGCATTCCTGGAATCCCTAAAGTGTCTGTTTCTTCACCTACCTCAAAAGTCTGAAATTTTAAATTAAAATAAAAACTACATTAAACAGACATCAACATTTAGCCAGGCTCATAATGCATTTTGAAGAAGCATGGTCTTTATATTTGTGTTAAATTTATGTTTACCAACAAAGAAATAAAGGGAGGCTAGCAGTGGTGGGTTTCAAAAATTGTTGGAACCTACTCTGTGGGTGTGGCCTCCTTTGTGGGAGTGGCTTGCCACCCATGTGACTGGATGGGAGTGGCTTGCCATCCATGTGACCAGATATGAAAATATGAATTAGTACTTAGGTCGGTCCAAGTAGCTATTCAGAAACTGGTATTGAAGCATGCAAGTCTTAAAGCTGTCAAGTTACAAGATCTTTGCCAGTGGTGGTTTCAAAAAATTTTGGAACCTCTTCTGTAGGTGTGGCCTGCTTTCCGGGTCCACTGGTGGAACCTGTTCTAACTGGTTCGGTAGATTTGACGAACCGGTTCTACCGAATAGGTGCGGACTGGTAGGAACCCACCTCTGGAGGCTAGTATAGATCTATTTCAAGCTATTTAGTTCTCATCAGCTAGCAGTATGAAATAGCTTGAAATTTCATACTGCTAGCTGATGAGAGCTAAATAGCTTTATTTCTTTGTTGGTAAACATAAATTTAACACAAAAATAGTTTGTCATGACTGCCTGTGAAGGCTCCTGGATTGGGGCTGAAAGGCAAAAGTGGAAGCAGTATGCTCTGCCCCATATTTGGGTAGACCAGGTTACCCTGATTTAAAAAAAAAACCACATTCTCTTTATAGTTTTCCTAAAAGTTAGGGGGAGAGGCTATCCAGACTTTGGGATTGGGCAAGCCTCTCCAAAGAGCTGAGGCAACCAAGGAGAAATCCTATTTTTTGTTCCCACATGTTTAACATTTTGAAAGGAAAAAGTTTTTGAAGCATTCTTTCCTTAAAAGATTGCACAGCACGAAGATAGATGACTTGAAGATGTTCCAAAAGTATCCTGGATCAAAAGCTCTGTAGGTCAAAATAGTAAAACTATATTTAGAAACATAAGTATCCAATAGAGTGCTTAGAGTCTTGACAAAATAAGAGCTCACACCCATCAGCAGTTTGAAGTTTTCAAGCGAAAAATGAATCAAACAGAATCAAAGATTGTGGAACTGCAATTCTTCCCAAAGCCAAATAACAAGTTCACAATGAGCCAGATGATTTTTGAATAGACCGCAATTTCATCTTCATAATAAAAATAGATTGAGCTACTTTTATCCCATTCAGACCCCAGCTTCCAACACCGGTTAAGAGCATGCATTATATTTTCTGCTTGGCCTACTGAAAATATACAGGTGGGTATACCATCTATATATTGGTGAAACCTCGCTCTGAACTGATCATTGACCTCTGGAACTACCAAATGAGAATAATTAGAGCCATTGTGACAGGACCAACAGTCCAAGCCCTGAAAAATAATCTGAGAAGATACTATAGTTGATGAATTTCATAACTGCCAAGTCTGAAAGTCCAAGAAAGCAATATTCCTTCCACTCAAAAATCATCTATAATGTTTCCAGTTTCTGTCACACAACCAGATCAAAAGTCTAACAGAAAAGTTTCAAAATAATCTGCTTTATCCAGAGTCTCGGAAAATGATATTTCATCATAATCTCTGAAATCTTTCCTAAACAGGAAATGCTAAGGACTGGACAAGAGTTGTCCAATGTTGCAAGAGAAGAAAATGACTTATTCTATTTTTTTTCTCTTTCTAGGGGAAAAAAACTGTAAGCAGTGATATATTGTAGGCACTATTTCATTACTTTTGCAACATAATGGGTTAGGATCAATCACACTTTCCTTCCTAGTGCTCTACATATAACGCTAAATGATAGGTTGGTGGGAAAGTATACAACAAAAAGATAGTGCTTTTCCAATACTGTAGATACTTAGATCCTTGTTTTAAAAAAAATTCAAGTGAAGCAGCCTGGGTTTAAATACGAGGGTTACATATGGAATTCAATTTAACTGTCTAGTGAGAAAAATATAATCTTATAATCAATACCCATTCTGAACTGAAGGCAGAAGTGATTGAAGCATTTTGGATTAACTATTTGCCTTGACAATATATAATCACACCCTGCATTTCCAGGATGATACACATCTAAGTACCTGTAGGTGTTTCATCTGGCCATGTTTTGTTTTTTACTCCCCCCTCCCTTCCATGTCTTTTTAGCTTATTTTGTTATCCTTTTTTAGTCAAAGTGTGGCTTTTCTGCAATGTTCCCTGAATTTATCTTCCTATTCATCACTACCACCAACAACAAAAGAAAAGTGATAAATATCCGAAATCTCTTATTATTTCTTTCAAATTTATCACTTTTCTTCTCACTCTGAATTGAAGAAATACCACTGATTGTATATTAGATTACTGTTAGACCTTATACATAAAGCTGCATTTCATGATAGCCAGCAAACCTCAGCAGAGTCAGAACTTCCACTACTTTGATTTTGAATTGTGTGTTAAAATAAGGCCACTATGTTCCTTCACTAAAATTCTGAAAGAGCACCATTGGTTTCAGGGTTGTTTTTTTTAAAGACTAAGTCAACACGTTGGTTATCATTATTAAAAGTCTACCTGAAGCCTAAATCACCAAACTCAAATTATTGTATTTCGGACACATTATGCAAAGATCTAGCTCTCTTGAAAAGTCTATAATGCTGGCGGGAAAGAGATGGCTATGCAGACGTTGCCCGTGTTTTCCAAAAGAAAACTCAAGATTGGCCTGTTTTGACTATGTTTGGTGTAAAAGGGAGGGAAAGGGAAGCTCTGTCAGATTTTCTGTGGTTAGAGCCTACATTAACAAAGTCCTAGTATTTGTGTTGTCTGTTTTCCAATCTGGTTTACTTCAAATGACTGACATATGGACTCACAGTGCAACAGGTATACCATTGGAAGAAGCCAGACTAGAAGGAGATCATGCTGGGGTATATTTATCTGGTTGCTATAAGTCAGCACCAATTTGATGGTATATAACAGGGGTGTCAAACTTGCGGCATCATGGCAGCGTCACGTGATGTATCAGGACTTTTTTCCCCTCTGCTAAACCAGGCATGGGTGTGGCCAGCTTGTGATGCATTTGGCCAGTGGGGAAATTCAATTTTTTTTACTACTGTTTCTGTGGGCATGGCATGGTGGGCATAGCAGGGGAAGTATACTGTAAAATCTCCATTCCCACCCTAATCCAGGAAAAGAATATTGCAAAATCTCCATTTCTTCCCGATCAGCTGGGACTCGGGAGACAGAGAATAGATGCAGGTGGGGCCAGTTAGAGGTGGTATTTACCGAACTACTCAAAATTTCCACTACCGGTTCTCCAGAACATGTCAGAATCTGCTTGATTTCACCCCTGCATCTGGCCCATAGGCTGCGAGTTTGACAGCCCTGATATATAACTACTCAAACAATGTGGAAAAGTCAATATCTAAAGCAATAATATTCCTACCATGAATTAATAATCAGAGAGGCCCTTATCTACACCCTTCTGTTAGAAGAAGTATATTATTAAAAATAATTAAGGAAGGGATGTTTTTTTTAACACTACAACATTGGATGCTCTCACTAGGGAAATATAGTAAGGATTAGGATCTATCCTTTTAGCTCCAAATTAAAACACCTTTAAAAGGCAATATTGAATATCCTGAAGCTCTTGTTTATAAGTTGTTAATTCAGTTAAGTCTAGATACTTTTTTAATTTGTTATGGTTTGTTGGTTAGTCTTGCTTAGATGCTTTTCACTTCAAATGTTGCTATAAAATGTTTTTTTTAATCTTTGATTATGAAGATACAGTATTCAAATTTGATAGTGACATAATGTATGTGGGCAGATTTTAACAACAGTGACAGGGAAGGAGTAGGCTGCTTTGTTTTATGGTTAGTCTTTCCTGAGACCCCAACAGCTGTCAAATGTAAATCAGCAGCAAAGTTTCAGGTTATATTGACAAATTCAGTCTGACTGACAATGCTTTCTTTCAAAGCTAAAACCCCAACCCTTGACTTTTAGTTCTTATTTATTTTATCTATCCCATTTATTTGCTGCCCATCTCATAGCAAACCACTGGGTGTCTTTCCAGCATTAAAACATTAAAATCCTAATATACAAAATACCTTTAAAAAAATAAAATTAGAAATCCCAATCAAGATAAAATAAGATAGTTAAAAGATGGGGATATATATATATATATGGGGATGGATATATATATATATATATATATATATATATATATATATATATATATATATATATATATATATATATATATATATATATATATATATATATATATATATATATATATATATATATATATATATATATATGCAGTGTTTTACCCACATTCTTAAGATAATTATAAAGACAGTTTGCCATTTGCAATTGCTTTTCTGCAAGGTGAAAAATGTTTGTTTATTTATCTTTCTAGGATATTTTCAATGCAGTCATCAAACAGAATCCCTTTCTTGTCTATCAGCTTCCATGTTTCTGGAATGTCCAATTGTCAGACCACACCCGCTCTGAACAATGCTACCGGGATGTTTCTGACCTTAAGGTAAGTATTAGTTAATTGACTGACTAGTAACAGCCAGCTATGCATATGGTGTAGAGAGAACAAAATGATGCAATATATCTGGTTGGTTTTAGTTTTGCATATACTTATTCACAAGTATTTTCTGCCAAATTTCCTCAACATTATAATTAAAATGTACTATTTTAATAAATACTTTTCTCTTGAGTTGCACAATTTGGCATGCAAATTTCCCTACTCTAAGCAGTTTTAATTCAACTTCCCCTAATATATGCATTTTGAATGCAACATCTTTAATGCATGCATTTTAATGTAAGAGTTGCAAAATATATTACTTTAGCATTATATGAACAAACATGGAAGAAAGCACTTGTGTTTGTGTAAGAGGGGGATTATAAAAGTATGGATAATGCATTTTAGAATGATATATAAGTGAGTCGGATGTAATTAACCAGACCTTCTTCCCTCTCTTTCATATATTTATGGCATAAAACCTAGAGATGTTTTCAGCTCCCGAAAAGAAAAATGCTTATTAAACCTATTTGAAACTGGAAGGACCTGCAGGTTCCAATCCTCTCATCAAAATGAGAACCGCAGCACCGTTGCCAGCGCAATGGAAGCTCGGCACGTTTTTAGATATGTGCACAAATATGAGCACTTCCGAAAGGGCTGACTTTGCATTTTAATAGCAGTGATGTTGCTTTTGTTATTTACCATCATCTCTCTCTATCAAAGCAATCTTCAGTTTCATTTGTGAATAAAATGGAACCAAAAGAGAATATCACCTTTTTGACCTCTTTATAGATCAGTGTTTTTATTCCTGTTAACGTATAGTTGTTTTCATGTGTACTCAGAAGACGTAACACTGTTCAATGAGTATTGTTTCCAGGTAAGCAAGCCGTGCAACGAAGGTATGGGGTTTATTGTTCTTATGTCTTAAATGTGGCTGGACATGGGCGATTAAATGTAATTGTTGTCATCTTGTTACTACCTTGCGTGTTAGCAGTGTTGGCGAACCTTTTCAGCACTGAGTAGCCAGCTGGCCAGTGCACATGCGTGCGCTGGGAACCAGAAGAGCAGCCACTCAGTGCACATGGTTAAATAGATTAAAGAAAGCACATTTCATAGAAATGATCATATTATAGAAAGCCATCAACATACTACTGTAATGGAGCCCAGAATTTCCACTGTGACTCATGGCAGTCATACATCAAGACACCCACGTGTCTGACTCGATTTTATAACCTTTTGTGGAATTCATGAAGTGAATGTCATGGTCATAAAGAGAATGCTGTGGACATTATGTGCATTCTGCAATCATTGAGCAAGTCAATGCATTCCTATGAGCAATTTTTTTTTTGCCAGAAACTGGCCAAAAAGGTTGCCAAGCACTCAAAATGTCATGTGACTGCAGGGAGGTGCTGCCATTGGAACTCCAGAACCAAGTTATAACTACCTTTTTGGTGGGGATCGTAACTTTGAATGGTCCCTATTTAATTGGTCATTTATCATCAGTATTTCTGTTAGATCATGGACTCTTTCTCAAACATTGGCATTATTGTTGCTCCAGTCATACGGAAATTGCATGCAGCAGAGATTTTCCAGACACTGAAAAATGTTTTCCACTTAAAAAGTGGTGGGCTGGCATTGGCAGCCCCTGTGCAAGTGGCAGGCTGGCGTATATGCATACAGCTCGACTTACATGAGCAGTGGGCCAGCACACATATGCACCAGTGCCCGCCAGCCTGCCATCAGGCAAGTTTAGCAAGGTGCTCACGTGCCCCAATTCCTAATAGGCCATGACCCAGAGGTTGGGGACCCCTGATATAGGACACTACCATGCACAGCCAAAACAGTGGGATATGGCTAGGAATGTAAACACATTTTGCTGTTAACTCTCACATTCCGCTCCTAACAGATTTCCCACTGGACCAATTATTACAATCAAGATAACTTTGAATAGATATCATCTCCAAAAAAAAATCAAAATAATTGGGGTGGAAACTGTTGGGAGATGGTACACTTATATTATCACATTTGCAAGCTGCAGGTGTCTTTTTAAAAACGTAAACAACATGGATTTTGCTTCGGTGATGGTTTTGGACTCCCCGAGTTATTTTTGCAGGGTATTTGGGCAGTCAAAGAAGAGTTTTTGTTGAATAAAAGGCTTGTACCTATAACAAAAATAGTCATTGTCAAGTCATAAATTAAGTACAACTCCCAAAAGCTGTCTGAGAGCCAGATCCTAATACAAATTGACTAAACTAAGCAATAGAAGTGAGGGAAATTTTACAAATCTGCATATTCCTCATGTTTGCTATATAAAGTAAGTAGAGCCAAAGTAATTTCATTCTCTTTATATACTTTTGATGAGGGAAGTGGAAAAGAGAAAGAGATCAAGCTTTTCCATGTTTGTATTATAAGCTAATGGGATAACTGTGCAAATTGCTTTACATCTCCAACCTAGTGTCAGTGCAGAGAATGATAAAACAAAATAAATCCCTGTTCTATAATTATGCCTAGCAACACCGGGTGTCTCACGGAAGTCATGTCGGGTCTATTTTTGAAACAGAGCTGCAGCTTAAAGTTGCTGCTTCATGAGCGAGGCTCTATGGATCATACTAAGCTGAACTGATCAGTTTCATCCAAGAATAATTCCACTTGTGGATCTGCCCTACTTGCATTGAGAAATATATATCTATTGGTTTAATAGGCAGAGTCACTGGTGCATACGTGTGGTCCATGGGGGGAAAAGTGTGGTTGACATATTTAGCACAAGCTTGATTTTTAAAACAAAAATGTGAAAATTAAGCAGTTTCAATGACATTTAAAATAAATGGCCTGATATAGTATATTTGGCACATTCAGTATTTCATACTGATTCCAGCTGGAGTGAAGAATAATGTAGAAGAAACCTCCAGGGGATAGAAGAGAAAGAGATGAATGGTACATGCTGGCATTAGAGGATTAGGAAGGATTGTGTGGGAAGAAAGAATCATAGAAGATTTTAAACTCCAAACTAAGCTGGACAAGATCTTAGCATTCCTCAAATCGAACAAAACCAAATTATTCCTATCAAGCAAAAAAAGGCACCAATTTAATTTTATCTGGTCCCAAGATCATAAGGATTTGTGGATTTGTCAACATTTACCAAAGTATTCTATTTCAGAGTTAGCTATCATCATAAGTGGCTGTTGTTCATTTGTATATAAGGTGACCAGACATCCCGCTTTCAGCGTGACAGGCACGCTTTTCTACAATTTGTCCCACATCCCGCCACGTTCTTAAAAAGTCCCGATTTTTTTAAAAAAAATTATTTTTACCAATGTAAAGAGGCTGCAAGGCCGCGGCAGATAGGGGCCGCCAGCGGGTCTGACTGATTTTCTAGGATGCATACAAGTTGCCTACTATGTCCTCCATATTCGGGGAGAGACACTTGCTCCCGCGCAGCACGATCACGCCACAGGTTTTCAAAGCCACACTCTTGATTGGCTCACAAACGTCATGAGAGACAGCTTCCGAAGGAGAACAAAAAGCGCTGTAGCTTTGCCTAAAGAATAGCCGTCTCTGTAGGAACGAGAATGTCACTCATCCCAATCTGTTGAGACAAATATTTAATCTCTCAGTTCAATGCTAGATATTCAAGGGAAGACTTATCCTACTCGCGATAGCATCAGGATTCTGCACTATAACTTACAACGTTGCTATGCAGTAATAAATTGGAAAGATATAATATGGAAAAACCGACGTCATTAAGCTGTAAGTCCTGAACTAATATATTAAGGAGTAAGCCTTACTGAATTGCACATGGTTTTCTTGCTGCCTTGCTTAGAACAACCCGCCAGAAACGAAGCAGTCTTGCGGGGGGCCCAGCGGCCCCTTTGCTCGCGGGGTGCAACAGCCACCCTTTGACTCACTGTTTCCTTCCAGGTGGCTGGAGAGCCGCTTGTGACAAGGCGCACCTCCTCGAGCTACCTGCAGCGGCGCTTCCCTCCCATTGCGCCCCGCCTGCCTGCCTGCCGGCACCCACGCTCCAGGTGTCTTCTTCACTGGGCAAGCCCTCCGCAGGGCAAGGGGGTGTGATCAGGAAAGGTGGAGTCGGGGGGGGGGCAGACAAACTCCATGCCCACCTCTTTCTTCTAGCAGCTCTGAGAGTCACTGGTGGCAAAGAGCTCGGTGGCATCGCCCGGCTGGAGGGGAGGGTGTGGGATGCGGGACACCAGCCTCCAGGAAGCTCTCCTCTCCGGACGGCCCTGTAAGCCCCCCCCTCCAGCTCGCTCCGTCCCATGTGCCAGAACTTCTCCCATGTGCAGCCTTCCTTCCTTCCTTCCTTTCTCTGTCTCCTCTTCCTTCTCATCTTGTTCCTTCCTTTCCTTCCCTCTTTCCTTCTTATTCCTATCACCTTCCTTCTTTCCTTCATTTCTTGCTTCCTTTCCTGTCTCCATCCCTCTCTCGATCTCTTTCTCTTCCCTCCCTCCTTCCTTCCTTTCTCAGGAGGGGACGAGTGAGGGGGGGGGGCGAAAGGGTGACAGGCTGTGGGTGACCAAGGACCCCTCCCCTTCAGACACAAGATGAGATACCATGAGGAGAGCCCAGGACGAGGGGAGGGTGAGAGGTTGGCAGAGCCATGAACAGTGGTGGTTGTCCTAGGCAGGGGCGTGGTGGAGGTGGTGTGGGTAAAAGGGAACTGGCAGGGGCTGCAGGGCCAGCGAGGATCGGGCAATGGAGGTGGCCAAACTCCATGCCCGCCTCTTTTTTCCAGCAGCACCGAGAATCGTTGGTGGCAAAGAGCTCGGTGGCGTCGCCCGGCTGGAGGGGAGGGCGTGGGGTGCGGGAGACCAACCTTCAGAAAGCTTGCCTCTCCAGACGGCCCTGTAAGCCCCACACATCCCTCTGGCTCGCTCCGTCCCATCTGTCAGAACTTCTCCCATGTGCAGTAGATCTCTGAAGATCTGCCTCTGAGGAGCCTTCCTTTCTTCCTTCCTTCCTTCCTTCCTTCCTTCCTTCCTTCCTTCCTTCCTTCCTTCCTTTCTCTGTCTCCTCCTTCTCATCTTGTTCCTTCCTTTCCTTCCCTCTTTTCTTCTTATTCCTATCACCTTCCTTCTTTCCTTCATTTCTTGTCTCCTTTCCTATCTCTATCCCTCTCTCGATCTCCTTCTCCTCCCTCCTTCCTTCCTTCCTTTCTCAGGAGGGGATGAGTGGGGGGGGCAAAAGGGCGACAGGCTGCGTGTGGCCAGGGACCCCTCCCCTTCAGACACAAGACGAGAGACCATGAGGAGAACCCAGGACGAGGGGAGGGCGAGAGGTTGGCAGAGCCACGAGTGGCAGTGGTTGTCCCAGGCAGGGGCATGGTGGAGGTGGTGTGGGTAAAAGTGAACCAGCGGGGGCAGCGAGGATCAGGCAATGGAGGTGGCCAAACTCCATGCCCGCCTCTTTCTTCCAGCAGTACCGAGAATCGCTGGTGGCAAAGAGCTCGGCGGCATCGCCCGGCTGGAGGGCAGGGCATGGGGTGCGGGAGACCAGCCCCCAGGAAGCTCGCCTCTCCAGACGGCCCTGTAAGCCCCACACACCCCCTCCAGCTCGCTCCGTCCCATCTGCCAGAACTTCTCCCATACAGTATGCACAACTCTGCAGAGCATAATTGGATCCTACAGTAAATACATTCAGTAGTATCAATGCATTTTGCAACCTGGCAGAATGGAGACTACAGTGCCCAGAATTCCTAAACAACAGATTTAAATGCCTGCGTGAGAATTTTGGGAATTGAAGTCTCAGTACAGAGGTGCAGATCTTGAGCGAATTGGCTTGAAGGAGGCTAGAAGGAGCCTCACTGAATTTAATAATACTTGTTGCTGAATCAAGCAGACATGCTTCTGCTGATTAAACTATTTCAGTGTTTTCCCTATAATTCCTTTTACAAGATATAATCTTCCTTGAGTCTAGCTCAGTTCCTGGAGAAACCATAAAGATATTCAAAAACTGCCAGGTTATTTTTGAAACTGTTGTTTTTCCCATTTAGCTTTCAATTTGTAGGGATGTAACCTGGCTGTTTTTGCCTGCTCTCAAAAAGATGATCAGGGTTGATAAATAATCAACCCTGGCTAATACTTGGAGGGAAACCCACCTGGGAATCTCAGTACTGTATATTAAATATATTAAAAATTGTCCAAAAGCAACAATGACAATTTCCATACTACTGCTAAGAAAATTACGACACATCAATAAAATTATAGGAGCTGAGTTTAACTCAAGAGACTTTTCTAAAGGTAGACAGTTATATAACAATTCCACAATTCTGAAAGAACAAGCTTGTTCTATATGAAATTTAATGCTATAGCAGAATGAAGTAACACTGAAGATAAGTGCAGCTAGTCCTCAATGCATGACCACAATTGAGCCCAAAATTTATGTTGTTAAGTGAGACATTTATTGAGTTTTGCCCCATTTTACAATTTTTCTTGCCACATTTGTTAAGTGAATCATTGCAGTTAAATTAGTATCATGGTTGTTGAGTGAATCTGTTTTCCCCATTCTTTGCTTGTCAGAGGGCCACGAACGGGAATCACATGACTCCAGAAAACTGCAACTGTCATAAATCTATGTCAGTTGCCAAACATCCGAATGTAAATTTCATGACCATGGGGATGCTGCAATGGTCATAAGTGTGAAAAACAATAGAAGTCCTTTTTCTGTGCTGTTGTAACTTTGAAATGTCACTAACTGTTGTATATTGAGGACTGCCTATATTACATTTAATTTTTTTTAAATAGCCAATAATTTATATCCTTGAATAAGACTGCATTTAATTCATATAATTATATTTTATGACTATTTACAGGAAGGTTCTTGGAATGGGGCTGAAAAGTCCCGATTTTTTTTTAAAAAAATTAATCACACACACACACACACACACACACACACACCCGGTCAATGGTGTCCCTCTTTACCAATGTTAAAATCTGGTCACCTTATTTGTATACAGTGTGTATTTTTCTGTTGCTTCCCTTGTTATTCTGAACAATGAATGCATTTTGTGTGAAACAAAACTTGGCAACTTGAGACCCCAGAACCAGCCCTCCTGGAGAGAGCTGGAGAGAGAGGGAAGACTTAACATCCTAGGCCTCACTGAGGACAATTTCCAAACTTCACAGTTTTCTGTTATTTTGATGAAAGAAAGACATAAATACTATTGTATAAGCTCCGAAATAATAAAATAAGTTAGAAAAGCAAGCATAACTAACATCTCAAAATCCCCATCCAAAAGAAAAAAGAAAGGAAAGGAAAGGAAAAGAAAAGAAAAATATCCCCATGCATTACAGAGCCTCACCCAGTTCAGATCTTTGTTTCATCTTGTATGGAATGTTGTTGTTGTTGTTTAGTCATTAAGTTGGGTCTGACTCTTCATGAACCCATGGACCATAGACCCCTCCTCCCATCCTTCACTGCCCATATTTACTGTATTTTTCGGAGTATAAGATGCACCGGAGTACAAGACGCAGCAAGGTTTTGAAGAGGAAATTTTTTAAAAAAGTTTTTGCACTCTGCAAACCTTCTAAAAATGCTCAATTTTTCACAAAAATGGGCCCATTTCCCTCCAAACAATACATGATTAACCTTTAGGGAGCTTGCAGACTGCTCCTGGGGGGGGCAAAAACGAACAAAAAAAAGCCCGTTTTTTGAGAAAACAGGCCCTTTTTTTGTAAAAAAAAAAAAAAAAGAGGGGGGGGGCATTGATAGCCTTTAGGAAGCTTATAGAGTGCTCCTGGGGGCTGGGGAGGGTAAAAATGAGCAAAAAACGGGCCATTCTTTGCTCATTTCTGCCCTTCCCAGCCCCGAGGAGCTCTCTAAAAGCTTCCTAGAGGCTATACGAGGCCATTTTGGTAAAGAGGGGGGGGTTCAGGAGGCAAAAAATGCTGTATTCAGTGTATAAGATGCACCCAGATTTTCAGCCTCTTTTTTGAGGGAGAAAAGGTGCGTCTTATACTCCAAAAATACAGTATGTTCATTGCATCAATAACACTATTGGTTTTTGAGGCTAAAAAGCAAGAGTGGGATTTTACCAGTTTGGACGAACTGGTAGCTCCAATGATAAGCTGGGAGCATCAGATGCCCCCCCCCCCAACTTCCCTATTTTCCTACCTTTAACTTCTCAGCTGATTCGCGTGGCAGAGTGGATTGCCACGTAAATTAGCTGTGTTAGTCCTCTGAAGATCGCGTGATCCCCGAACAGGTTGTTAAACCAGGAGGTGTTGTTTTTAATTCAAAGAGTATCTGTGACCTGAATATCTTGTTCCAAATGCTGCTTTTGAACAAGACTTCACTACTTTTGGGAAATAGTTGCAGAAGAAAGTGATTTAAATGTTTATTAATGTTCTTTGATTGAACACATAAGTGAAATAAACATTTCCTTATACAGGTAGACCTCAACTTACAACAGTTCATTTAGGTACCGTTCAAAGTTACAATGACACTGAAAAATGTGACTTATGACAGTTTTTCACAGTTGTGACCTTTGCAGCATCCCCATGGTCCCAAGATCAAAATTCGGATGATTTGCAACTGGTTCATATTTATGACGGTTGCAGTGTCCCAAGGTCATGTGATCCCCTTTTGAGATCTTATGACAAGCAAATTCAATGGGGAAGCCAGATTCACTTACCACCCAGGTTACTAACTGATCAACTACAAGTGATTCACTTAACAACTCTGGCAAGAAAGATCGTAATATGGGGCAAAACAACAAATGTCTCACTTAACGACAGAAATTTGGCTCAGTTGTGGTCGTAAGTCAAGACCTACCTGTATTTTATGCAATTTAAGGGATTCACTTGTACTCTGAATCTCAGTTCACGTAGCCAAATTTCTCTCTGTTTTCAAATAGCCTCCCAAAGAAACAAAGAATTTTTCCTTCCCCAGCAGCCCATTATTTCTCAGAATCACTCTAATTTCTGGCAAGGTTTGCTTTTCTGCCTCTGCTGCCTTGGCTTGCTTACTCCAAGCTAATATTCTTGGTTTCCCATTTGCTTTAACAGCCAGCTTATGTGGAACAAAGGCACTGATTTTTCTCCACTCCCTTGGATGGTTCTCCAATTAAAGTTCCTTTGTACTCAGGATGGGGCAGCCACCAAAGCTGTGCTCATTCACTAACACTGGCAGGGAGGAATAGGGCAGGATAAGCTGCTCTGCTTCACCTTGTCTTCCCAGCAGGTAAAAAAAAAAAATACAATGCAGAATGAAGACCAGCAGGCCTGCCCTTGCTCTACCCAGCATTGGATGATCATTGGGCAGAGATGAGGTGAAAACCCAGGTTTTCATGATTGTGTTATGGCCTGTTCCTCACTTTTCTTTCTCCCTATTCAACAGAAGACTTTTATAGATGCCTGTGTAAAGCATCTCTTAGCTTTAGAATGCTGAAGAGACCAAATGGATCTATTTCTCTGAAAAGAACTTCACTGAATAGGATTTCTCTGAGCTGCCCAAGATCTTGTTTCTTCACGAGTTTCAGCCTTGCTTTGGGCTGGGTCCTGATATTGTGCTAGGCCTTGATCTATTTAATTAAACGAATTACATTTAGCTCAGGTTTATACACTTATAAGATAAAGCCAATCTGTCTTATTATGTCTCCACTTTGCCTTTGCCTCTTTTCACTTCAAAGCCTTTGCTTTGGCCTTGCTTGCTGGATCTGCTTCTCCTTTAAGCCATGGATAGCCACAGAAAGAAATGTAGAAAGTATAGAGGATGGCCTTGAGGGACAGAAGGAAGATCCAAGGCAACGATCAGATAAAAGTTGTCCACACCAAGGAAGTAGTCTGCAAAAATGTTTCAGATAGCAGCAGCACCCCCAATTCACACAGAGATAAAAGAGGAAAGCATATTCAGACTTGGAATATTCGGTTACTGTAGCTCTTCTAATAAAAATTGCTTTAGGCCACATAGTGTTTATTTCTTAGTCTGGTTTATTTTATAGGGTTGACAAGAACCAACAGTAAGGATATGAGAACAGGCTTTCCTCAAGCATCCCAAGACCCAACAGCACTTGCTTTTAAATCATTGGGAAGAACTTGCGAAAGGATCACATATTTAATGTGCAAAAATCCATAGAGGATCTGCATACATGTGTTAGCATGTATGTTCTTAATTCCCCAAACTAGGCACTCCCATGGCTGTGCACTGAACTGAAACGTTCTTGGTATGTTCATAGCATAGCTCTGTATACACTGTATACCCTTTTGTTCTTGATGCTCCCCAAATTAATCAACTTTTTAAAACATTTAGTTAGAGCAGCAGTACTCAAATCCATGACCTCTGACCTCTTCATTTTGCAGCCTCTCTGTGCATTTGGCCATGAATGCTGAAAACTTCAAGGTTAAGTTCTTGCCACTTTGAGACAGAAAAAATATTACATAATCCAATTAATTTGAGGGTGGGGAGAGAATCTGTTTCTTGCTTCTCCTTCCAAATATTAATTGCAGCTTCAACCACTAAATGTTGACCAATCTTGGGTCAGAGACTGCATTCAGATCTGATATTCCAACTTAAGAAAAGAATTTTTTCTGCTGGGTAAAGAGTTTTCAGCCCCAGAAAATTGACGAAGTCCACACAGCAACTGAAATCGTATATAACAAGTTAGTTAATTGTGAATTTCCCCAAGAATAAATTTAGTGACCTCACTAAAGGAACTCAGTCAAAAAAGTTGCTGCTTGTCAAGGATACAACGTAGATATTTTGGGCACTGAAAATAATTGCAAAAAACTTCTTTTTTCAACTAAGAAAAAAAATAGTTCAATAAAAGTTCATTTCGGCAATAGATTTTAATTACTGAAAATATGCCCCCTTCCTTTAAATCGCTCCCTTAACATTCCTTGTTCAGTTATACCATCATGTTAACCATAATCTGTGCTGAACTAACTTGCTTCTGCAGTGATCCAAATCAAATACCTTCTTGTGAAAAACAAACTACACTAATTAGTTATTTGTCATCATATCTTCCTATCTATATTTTCCAAAGGAGAACCACCTTGTGAAATTTGTTTGCTAAAATGTCTATTACTTCAGCACTTTAACCCAAAACAGGCCATTCAAATTCATCACAACTCTTTTTCATTTGTTGTATTTCTTGCAAATCCTGTAAATCGGACTGGATATAATTCTGATTGTTAACATTTGCCTTCATCCTTGGCCTTCTCTCTTTTTTATGCATAGCAATATTTCCTGCATACCCAAAAGCAAATTCAATTGCCAGAAAGTTAGGGTAATTGACTGTCCTGTACTGTCTGAGTTTGATTTACTTATATTAGGTAAAGGTAAAGATTCCCCTTGCACATATGTGCTAGTTGTTCCCGACTCTAGGGGGCGGTGCTCATCTACATTTCAAAGCTGAAAAGCCAGCGCTGTCCAAAGACGTCTTCGCGGTCATGTAGCCAGCATGACTAAACGCCGAGGCATACAGAAAACTGTTACCCTCCCACCAAAGGTAGTTCCTATTTTTTTACTTGCATTTTTACTGTGCTTTCGAACTGGTAGGTTGGCAGAAGCTGGGACAAGTAATGGGAGCTCACTCCATGCGCGGCACTAGGAATTTGAACCACCGAACTGCCGATCTTTCTGATCAACAAGCTTAGCATCTTTGCTACTGAGCCACCATGTCCCCTTACTTGCATTAGTTTTATGTAATTGCTGTACCCCGCACTCACTGGCACTGAGGATGTTAGCTAGTTGGGTAATAAAATGTCTGCAAGCAAACAATCAAGCTCAAAGAAAGCACCAAGAACTCCACACTTTAATCCTGAGCTAATTACATTATGTTATGTTGGATTTTCTTGACTATGCCAAAAGGACAATCCATTTTTCAAAAAGTAGAATTATTTTACATTTTATCAAACTAAAGTGGAAAATAAAAACAATATATCTTCTTTGTCCCTTTTTGGCAATTGGTCTGTTTGTTTGTTTATATGCCACCCTTCTCTGCATTAAAATGACTCTGGGAATTTACAAACAGTAGAAACATTTTCTTTTAAAAAAAATTAAACTATATAAAAAGCTAAAGTGAAGGCGAGCACAGGAATGAGATCTTCTTACCCCTCATGCACCGCCAGCAATGAGTCATGCCCCCAAGCCAACGAGTAAAACCAAGTTTTAATGCCCTCTGGAAGGCCAAAAGAAGGAGTGGTAGAGTGTGCCACAGAACCAGGACCAAAGTGGAAACGGCTCTTTCCCTTGATCCTACCTGCCAAAATATCTTTGCAGATAAAAGACAAATTGGGGTAAGATGGTATCTTAAGATCTCCTGACTTGAGCAGGGTACAATCTGCTATAGTTGATACTTCATTATGCATGTAGGATTGCCTAGCGCAGCAGAATCGTACTCTGTTTAATAGAAAATCATAGTTTGCCAATTTGCTTAACATTCGTTTGATATGGTGGACAAAGCACAGGTTTTTGGCTTTGATATAATGACCTGTTGCATATCATCAAGAATATTATTCACTTCATGACAGAGAATATGCAAGCCTAAACTTGTATTGGAATGCACATTTAGCTTTTCTCACCCCAGTATCAAATATAGTATCCAAATATGTTTGTTTAGCAAAGTTTCAATATCTCCAATATTTTTTAATATATTTTTTAATTTTTAATTTAAAACAAATGCAACATCCTTTTTTACATGCTATAGAAAGTGTATCAGCTGGTTACAAAAAGACTTTTGTGCATCTCTTCCACAGTCAGCAAACATAATTCATATTAACTTAAGTATGTTAGCTCAAATATTCATACATGTCACCATCATCATATCTCCATTTTCATTTGACTATAATTGTTTAAGCGTCCTTCATCATAAAATATACCAAAATTTAATACATAACCACATACTGGCTTTTCAATTACTATTAATAAATCCTCCACTAACACTAAATTCTTACGTCCTATTCTAGCTAAACAACCATAATATTTAATAACAAAGTTTTCTAATCCTCCTTCCCAAATCACTATTTAAATTTTACATCCAGTTTCCTTATGTTATACCCATATCTATATATACGTTGTTATTCTTACCCTCTTTTATTTGACTATATCCTATATCATAAAATTTTCCCCCTAATAATCAAAACTTTAATTGTATCTAACTTAGTTCTATTATTATTACTATTATTACTATTATTACTATTATTATTATTATTATTATTGTTATTATTGTTATTGTTATTATTGTATAATACAAAGGGATTGCTAATCTTCCTTACATGGGTACCATTCAATATTCATATCCAATTATAGTCATCATAACACTACAAATTGTATACATTAGTAACATTATTAGTTATTTATTTAAGCTATATCTATTGTCAATAAATTTCATTTAAGTTTAACTAGTTTTAAATTATATTCTTCCATCTATCAACCTGTATCTTTCCAATAGCAAAACAGTCTCATATTTTCTGCCATTTGTGGTACCAGTCCTCTAATCATCTTCTTGATCAGCTTTGTGTAGACTCCTCTTAGCAACTCCTTGCTTATAAGATCTCTCATATAATCTTGATGCCCTCTTTCTGTTTCCTTATTCAGCTTATCTTTGATTGTCAGCAGTGTTATCAATGCTTTTGCTAATAGAATTTCTCTCTTTAAATCCATAGATTCTTTGGTTTTTTCTTCTTCTGTATCTTGCCCTCTGGAATAAATTTCCTCTCCATTTAATTCCTCTTTCAGTATTCCATTCTTTCCATTTTCAGAGACAAACCAATCACCATAAATATCAGCAGGTTTAATCTATAGCAATAGCAATAGCAGTTAGACTTATATACCGCTTCATAGGGCTTTCAGCCCTCTCTAAGCGGTTTACAGAGTCAGCATATTGCCCGCAACAACAATCCGGGTCCTCATTTTACCCACCTCGGAAGGATGGAAGGATGAGTCAACCCTAAGCCAGTGAGATTTGAACAGCCAAACTTCAGAACTGCAGTCAGCTGAAGTAGCCTGCAGTGCTGCATTTAACCACTGCGCCACCTCGGCTCTTAATCTCTTTATATTCATTTTCTACTTCGATTTTTTCAGTTTTAACCACCCCATTTTGCATTTGATAGACATCCTCAATTTCATCATATTTTGTTGTTATATGCTCTAAATCTTTCAGTTTTTTCTCTATCCTTTCATATGTATTTGATAATTTCTGTATTTCTGAAAGTTTCCTTTGCAAACTTGAAATTTCTGTTTTCTTTTGAAATTGTGCAATTCTAACAAACACAGCTGCTCTAGCTTGGAAGGTTAATAAAATTAAAACATAGATTCACAAAGAACATTTGTTTTCACTTTTTTCTGATTAAAAATATACTTCAAAGGGACATCTGTGTGCTTCCCTTCTTATCACTCTTATCACTCTCTGTAGCCAAGCAGTGAAACCTTGTATCAAAATAATCAGTGTTCCATTTTCAATACACAAGCTCCAATCCACAAACCCTCCCAGCCTCCGAGGAGCAGTAATACCATTTCAAATCTAATTTCTTTTGTATCTTTTTTGTATTTCAAGTTAGAAAAAAGAGTCCAATCTTTAAATGAGTTAGAAAAATACCCACAGCAATGAAAGAGGAAAACTTTAGTTCATGAGTTACAGAGAACAATAAAAGAAAAAATAGAAGAAGAAAACTTAATCCATCCGTTTCAAAAGGCTTGCATAAATTCCATCCATGAAGATAGCATTTAAAAAACAAGATAACCACTGTCCAAAACCATTCCAAATTTAATTCCACCGCTTGATTCTTCTGTTCTCCAATTTAAATTAATTTTAAGTTTTTATAGGCAGTTTCTTTTTAAAACAGTAAAAGTTCCTCACCAGCTGGAAACACTTTCTCTTTCCGTATTCTTCCATTTTGGAGTTGCCCTGACTTCGTCAGCCTTGGCTGGATTTTTTGCCACCGGCTTGAAAAACTTCTCTTGCTTCTTTCAGGGACTTTGCGATGTCCCTGAGATCAGCAAGACGCATTCTTCCTGTTCACCGTCTCATCGGGATGGTTTAGAACTTTAGACCACCCAACGGCAAAAGTATTGGCTGTGGTCTCGGAGTATCGAGACTGAACATCCATATCGTCGTGACGTTGGATTGTCCCCAATATGCTGTATACTATAGGAAGGTTGTTTTTCCCAGAGTCTTTCAGCTTGAAGGACAAAACTTATGACCTGAACCTTAAAATATCTGTATTCTATAGCACAGTATGACAAACCTCCATTACTTTCCTCATTTTTGGAAACTTTGATCCATCAATTTGAAATGCAAATATGCTTCAATTCCACAGTGTGGGTACAACTAATTCTGTTTCACTGTAATAGGATAGTTAAATTCCCCAAACTCCTAGAATGGCTAATCTTTGTTTGAGCATGACTCCTTAAGATTTGGAGTAGTATTCAATGGAAGCTTCTGTTCAAGAAAGGTCAGGTTGCTAATAGTTCAACATTCAAACATAGAAAAGATAAATATTCATGGAATTATGTATGAAGTATGTCAATAGGGAAAAAGATAGTCAGAAAGACCGTAAAGAAGACTAGGCTGCTCTGATCATAGAAGTATGCAAAATTAGGGGTAGCTACTTGCCCTAGAAAAGTTTTCCATTTATTACTTATTTAAAAATTGTAGTAGCTACAAGGGTATTTAAGAGTGTTTAATTCAACATTGATGGGACATGGTAGCTCAGTGGTTAAGATGCTGAGATTGTTGATCAGAAAGGTCGCCAGTTCAGCAGTTCAAATCCCTAGCGCCGCATAACAGAGTGAGTTCCCATTATTTGTCCCAGCTTCTGCCAACCTAGCAGTTGGAAAGAATGTAAAAATGCAAGTAGAAAAATAGGAAACACCTTTGATGGGAAGGTAACCAACTACTTAGCTGCCTACTGAAAAAAGGAAGGAAGGAAGGATTTCTGGTGCTCCCTACCAGCTTCCCACAAGGAAACTTAATAGGGAAGCAGTCAAAAAGTTGGAAGTCACACATGTTCCTCTGTTTTTTGCCTACGGTATATATATTCATGTTACCATATTGTTTTATAAGATCTACATTTGTGGACACATTTTAAATGAAAATATATATTTGTATTATCATATAGCTATTTTTAAAAAAATGTTGAGTTATACAGTTAGTCCTCGAGTACAGCAGACAATTTAATGATGTTGGATGTTATGACACCCCCCCCCCCCAAAAAAAGCTATCCCTTTCCACTCTCACTCACTTAGCTTTCAAAGATAGTGAAGCTTAGGAAGTCAGAATAATGAAGGCTGCTCCATTGCTGGACCCTTGCTGGACTACATGGCACAATGAAGAATAAATAGCAATAGCATTTAGACCTATATACTGTTTTACAGTGCTATACAGCCCTCTCTAAGCAATTTACAGAGTCAGCATCTTTCCCCCAACAATTTGGGTCCTCATTTACCCACCTCGGAAGGATGGAAGGCTGAGTCAACCTTGAGCCTGGTGAGATTTGAACTGCCAAATTGCAGGCAGCCATCAGTCAGCAGAAATAGCCCATAGTACTGCACTGTAACCACTGTGCCACTGTGGCTCATCCTGCCATTTTTTTTCTTTCCTTGCTATGCTTTATTCCCCAAGGCCCATAGCACTAGGTGGCGCAGTGGTTAGGGTGCAGTACTGCAGGCCACTTTAGCTGACTGTGATCTGCAGTTCAGCGGTTCAAATCTCACCGGCTCAAGGTCGACTCAGCCTTCCATCCTTCCGAGTTGGGTGAAATGAGGACCCAGACTGTGGGGGCAAGTTGCTGACTCAATTTGCTAAAAAAAAATGTAATCCGCTTAGAGAGGGCTGAAAGCCCTATGAAGCGGTATATAAGTCTAATAAATAAATAAAGGCAGTTTTCCTCACTGGGTGAGCTGAAAATAAATCCTGTCATTTTTGCCTTCCTCACAATATTTTTTTACCCCAGGGTCAACAACGCTAGTGTAAAGCAGCATAAAGGATTGTGAGGAAAGCAAAACTGGCAGGATTTATTTTCAGGTTGCCCAGTGCCAGGAACGCTAGCTTTACACACTAGCTGGTGCTGCGGAAGCAAAGCATAGCAAGGAAAGCAAAACCAGCAGACTTTGTTCTACTCAGTTGTGCCATGTGGCCCACAACAGAGCTGACATCCCTATTCTAATTTCCTGACCTCTGGATATATTTCAATGTTAAGTGTAGAATTGTGTGGGGTGTGGTAGAGAGGAGACCCATAGGGCTGTGGGGAATGCAATTGCAAGGAGCAGGAAGCAGAACATGGGGTACCTCAGAGAAAGGGAAGAAGCCTTGGGAGGCTCAATGCAGAAGGGTCAGTATCTCCACCAGGCCTTCTATGTTCTCCCCAGCCCTGAGTGAACACATGCTCTAATTAATGACCTGTATATTTGTTTAACAAATGCATTCGATAGACCAGGATGGGGAAGTTGTTAATAACACAGTTATTTAATGTAGACATCAACTATAGATGATAATGTGCAGGCTCCGTTACTATCGTAAGACAAGGACTATCATTACATTTTTCAAAAATTAAGTACAGAAATGCCTTCAAAAAAAGTTGCACTGTTTAATCTGAGTACTCCATGAAATTTTTGTGCATTCCTGAAGAAGATTGGTTTATACTGTTTACTGACCTACAAAATGGAAGCTATCAAAATGTGAAAGCTTACCAAGAGCAAGTCAAAATATAACTGTAATCTTTATTTGGACATTTATGTAAAAAAGAGTTAATGAGATCGCAATTATGAGATTAGATTTAGCATAGAAAGGCTAAATTAAAATGTTGTGACTGGATGCCAGAATTATGAACTCTTTAAGAAATATATGGGCATAGTATTAACTTCAAAAGAAGTAGGATTTAATTATTCATACTAATTTCCAGTAGGTGCTGACCAACATTATGCTCAGTTGCAAATTAAAGTATTTCAATAATTTTTAAGCCTGCATTTAGATTTTGCTCAGGAGCTCGTTCATATCGAATGCCAAATCATTCTGCAGACATGGCCTTCTCAACTTTCATAATACAAACCCCGGATTATAAGGATAAGCAGAACTATAGAACAGGATTAAAAGAAATGTAGAACTAATTACACTTACACTTAAGTGGACTTAACTATCCAGATGTCTGAGTTGGAAGGTCTTAGAAATCTAGTAATAAAATAAATAAAAGTAGTTTGTTATATGGCAATGGTGCCTGTTGTTGAAGAAAAAGAAATGCCTTCATGCAAACAGATTATTGAAACAATTACTTATTCAATCTATTTTGTAAATTGTGATTATTTAGTAAAACCTATGTGCTATGCAAGATCTCTCTTTCAAGCAAGAAAATATTTGTCTTTTTGCTATCTTCTTACTTTTAACTTTAACTAAACGTAACAGCCATTAAATGATTCTGCAACAATATTTTTGTATTCTATTTTGTTGATGGTGATAATGATGTATTGCTTTTGTCATCAGAAGCCTATTATATTTATGGAAACCATTATCCAGTTCATATATTTTGACATATTCAATGACTTATAATACTTTGTAATTACAAAATAAGTTATTTTTTTCTATATTCTTTTGTGTTTCTTTGTGTTCTTTAAATATTAGATATACACTTGCTCTTTACATGCTTCCCTACTACCAGCACCACTGAAAAAAAATATAGTAATCAGTTTAATTTTTCTCTTGCAGGCTCCATTAACTTCTGTTCACCTATAGATTCCTTACACATCTTTCAGTCCTATAACATTATAAACCGCAAGTCCTTGAGGTCCATTAACATTTGGACAAACAGAAACTTTTTTCAATTTGTATCTGTCTAGTTGGCAGATATTAATGAAGTAATTGCTAAAGTGACTAATCTTTTTTTTTGGGGGGGGGTAATAATCCCTGATTTGATTAAGACTTATTCTCACTGAGGTCATATCAATCCCCAAGGATTTGTGCAGTCTTCTAGGCTCATGCACTTCTGCCACAACAGTTTCAAGGACTAAATATGGACTGCAGATGCAGTACCTATTTAGTCCTTGACAATCCACACGAAAATGGGATATCTATATCAGTGTTTCTCAAGTTTGGCAAATTTAAAATATGTGGATTTCAACCCCTAGTGTGTTATTCTGGAAATTCTGAAAGGGGACGTCCAGACATTCTATTTGCCAAATTTGACAAGCACTAACATCTTCTTACAAGTCTTCATTTCACTAATAACTTCTCCTATATTTACTTGGTGCCTGATATTTTAAATCCTAAATCCTAAAACCACCTTAAAAGAACTTCCTCCAAAGTCCTGAACAAATAATAGTATGACATGTAGCCTATTTCAAAATACACTCCTCATTTGAAGGGCTGTTCATTTGATATACATTTTAAAATGAAGAACTGGAAGGAGGAGTTGCATGGCCTTGAACCTGCTTATAAGTTATTACCATTTGGAGAGCAGTCACAATTTGGTCACAATTTTGGTTGTGTTTTCTCGACTGGTATTGTATTGCTCTTCAAATTAAGGTAATTATCTCTAAATTGGCATCTGTGCATATGAATTAACACATATAAATTCCATTCAATACAATGCCCTTTTGTCATGATGAATTTTTCTCTTTTTCCCCTTTTCTTTTTTGGACTTTTATTCATTGGTAATGCATAAATAGGCACTGATAAAGTGCCCAAATTCCTTTTAGTAAAATTAAAATATAGTGTAAAGATGTGCAAAGGTCCCTGAGATGTGGTCCCCAGAGACTTCAAAACTTGATTCTTTTCATTTCAATTTTAATAATAGGGGGAATGATCAAATACCTACCAAACTGGAAAGTAATATATTCACCACAGTTAATTTACATTAAATGCAAACTGAAATAAAATCAGAACAAGCTTAATTTTTATTCTACGGTGTCCCTTTTCTTTTTGGAGGAATCTGTAAAAGATGTGGACCTCTACTTCTGTTAACAAAGCAACAATAAGTTGTTCAATAGGATTTTTTTAAAATAATTCCTTCTTAGCAAATATCACAGTTCAAAATTTTGGGGTGAGAATTTGTGGAAACATATAAAGGGGAAAATCAATCTGTTGTTAGGAATCAAAAATGAATTGATGGCATATACCGTAATCATATAAAAGACCTTCAAAAGGAAATTGTTCTCAAGCTTGAGAGTTGTGTTGATATTTTTCCTCCTTTCTTCATTGTATCCTTCATTTAAATATTTGACCAATAATTTCCATTTCTGCACTTAAGAAAAAGCATTTAGCTTCTTTTAAAAAATATTTAACTGGTGCTTAAGTGCTCTTTCCTTTATGACTTGCATTAACATATTTTTCTGTTTCTACAGAGGAAGGCATGTTGTTATTATTAATGCTTTATTTTTCCTTGCTCCTTGAATTTTATGCAGTGGGCTAAAAAGGGATGTTTCTTCAGAGGGTGCTAAATTGTCAATAAATAATGTTACTTCACTTTATCATATGAACATTTCACTGCATTGTGGATACAGATTCAAAGATCAAATTATATACTATAAAACAAAAGGCATATCTTGGTAGAACTGTCCTAGTTTTCTAGTCTGGATAGTTAAGGCAACTTTTTTCTCCTGTGATGTTTTTACAGGGTATTTTTGTCCATTTCTGAATTAAGCTTGTTTATTATAGTTTATGTTTGCTTTTTTCACATAACTCATTTTTATTGCCTATCTCCTCAGTAGCCAGTAAGTGATCCTGTGAAACATTTTAGTATCATTACCTAAATAAGATGTTTTCTTACTAGAAATAGGAAATGTCAAGAAGATACAGTTTGCAAAGCTGTAATGCAGCTGTTGCTTATTCAGCACTTGGCAATCAGTAAGAGCAAAGTATATTTGTAACTTAAAGTACTGTCTTACCTCTATCTAATTTTATTAATGGACATGCAAACTCTTAAGAGCTGAACTTTGGATGAGTTTCCAATAAAACCCTCTTTCTTCTCTGTAGACTTATTTGGATCTTTTTCAAATGCATAAAATTAATGCTTGGAACAATGAGTCATTTTTATAGCTAAAATATAACCTCCAATAAAATCATTTTTCCCTAATTTGTCATTTTTTTTTACTTGATGCTTTTTCCTGAGGGCCTTTAATTCTCACTCTTTTATCATGTTCTTTATACTGCCAAAAGTAGGATTGTTGATTTGGATTGAAGGGTAAAGAAATGATAAAGGGACAGTTTAACTTAACTAATCTTTGCGAAGAAATAGGAATGTAAGATGTGGCAATTAATCAGATGCTTAGTTCAGGGAAAAGACAGCATGTTTCAAATATCTCTTTGCCCAAGATGCAGAGCCCATCAAATAGATAGAATTCAATAGGTTTCTATTATTAATTTTCCTTCCTTTCCTTTGAAAGGAGAAGAAGAGGTAAACGAAGAAGTCCCTTAGTAATACCTTCCCCACTGGTATGCTCTTATGATTTCTGTACTGAGGAGGAAGAAATGTTGTTAAATGCAAAAAGAAAAGAAAAGAAAAGAAAAGAAAAGGATATTTAGAAGATAAACCGATGAAGCTGGGTTTTGATGCCTGCATTGTTTTCTCTACCAGGTCATACATTGGAACTCGCCCAAAAAGTTGAGAGTAAAGAACAAGCATGTGGAGTTTTTCCGCAACCTCTATCTGACATTCCTAGAATATGATGGGAACTTGCTGAGGCGGGAGCTTTTTGGATGTCCCAGTGAAGCTGATGTCAACAGTGAAAATGTAAGCTGGCCTTAAACTTGGGGGTGGCTTTGATTTCCACAAATGTATGAAATGTGGAAGGGTGGGAAGGGATTTCTCTCAAACAGAAGATTATAATTATGCCAAATATCCTTAGTATGGCCCAGAAAATAACTAGCAGAGATTAATGCTTGGCCAGCCCAAGACATTGGGTTCCCTGTGACCAAGAACTGAACAGTACTCCTTTCTATCTCATTACTGAAAGCTGACTGGACTAACAGTTTAATCTTCCTTCAGTGCTGGGTATGGGAGGGACTTTCACTATTTATTGAGACTAAAGTTCTCTGGATTGTGAGGCGGGCTTTTCTAAAAGCTTCCCAGTTTTTAAATTTATTTAATTTAAACTGAGTTAAACTGAGGGTTCAACTCAGAACTTTCTGCATTAAAAATTCTGAATTAAAATAAACTTTTCTCCAAGAATAGGAATATAGAGGAAAATAGTCTAAGTAGTCTAAAATTTTGTTCGGCACGTAATGTGTGGTGGTGAGGTGATAAAGAAATCGATGTTTTTCAAGTTGTATGTCCTCTATATATTTATATATTGTAAGCAATACAATAGGGAGACATTTTAAAAGGCAATTATTGTGTATGTGTATGAAATTTCAGGTAGTTTTCTTCAATAATAAAGCTATATTCAGAATCCTTTCTTCTTCCAGGTCCCTGTGAATGTAATAGCAGTTTTCATTGCAAGTAGAACAAAATTGGCCATTCAAGTCTCACAACAAAGTGGTTCTGCAAATTTAAATTTAGGCATATGTATACTTAGCTTCTTTCTTGTTGCGCATGTAGTAGCCATTTATTTAATGTATCGGTAAGGAGACTTTACTATGTGATGCATCTAAATTGGTGCTCATCAAAAGTCAAGTACCATTATTAGCAACAGAAAAATGTGGCATAAGAGTGCCATAAGAAGAAGAATATTGTTCTGCTAGCTTCATGACTTAAACAGTTATGACCAACCAGTGGTCATGACTGGTTAAAACTATTGCTTGGTATGCTTATATATAACTTATGAGGAAATCTAAAGGCCTGCTTATGAACTACTGCTTATAGCAGTGTGTTTCAATCCTAGCAACTTTAAGATGGGTGGCCTTCAACTCTCAGAATTCCCCATGTTAATTGTAATGTAATTTTCGGAGTTGAAACCCACACATCTTAAAGTCACTAAGGATACAAAACACTTATTTTAGGTTTCCCAAATGTATATCAGCCTATGAGATCTTTGATTAAAGACCTCTTTGCACTAATACATTCCTACCCAACAAGATCCATGATGGAAAGTATAAATCAACACATGTAGAAAGTTGGAGTAGGCTAATTTGGCAAAACCTGGCCTATTCTTCATTTGAGTCAGCTAAAGTGATGGACAATGATATGTTTCTGTTGTATACACCTTCCGTTTTCCAGTATTCAATGCCATTAAATTAGAAGTGTTGATTATCTGAGGGACAATATTCAAAATCCTGTACTTTTTATTTTGTTTTGTAGAGACACATTTTCCCAATCTGAACATGGATGTAAGTAGGTTCACAATGTCAATGAGAGTGCGGATGGTGGTAGACTACAAAGACAGTAAAAGACCTGTCTGTTTATGTGTCAAGCACGTGAACATTTAATTTGACTTTGAGACAAATAGGAGGTATAGCTAGCTAGATGAACATGGGATTCAGTAGTTTGGGGTTTAGCATGTTAAGGTCAGTAGCTAATTTCTTTCCATGGCCATCACTGTGAGCCATATTAATATTTATTTATTGGGTGTAGGGTGTATGTAAGGGATGTAGTGGCTCAGTGGCTAAGACACTGAGCTTGTCGATCAGAAAAGTCGGCAGTTTGATGGTTCGAATCCCTAGTGCCACATAGCGGAGTGAGCTCCCGTTACTTATCCCAGCTTCTGCCAACCTAGCACTTCGAAAGCACATAAAAATGCAAGTAGAAAAATTAGGAGCCACCTTTGGTGGGAAGGTAACAGCGTTCTGTATGCCTTCGATGTCTAGTCATGACGGCCACATGACCACGGAGACGTCTTCAGACAGTGCTGGCTCTTTGGCTTTGAAGCGGAGATGAGCACTGCCCCCTAGAATCGGGAACAACTAGCACATATGTGCAAGCAGAACCTTTACCTTTACTTTTATGTTGCCTAAGCAAAGCAATTACATTTTGTTAACCAGAATTTAGTTATTAGCATGAACACCAATTATGATGTATTTGAGAACAGTGAAAATCAACAGGTAAAAGACCATTATTGACTTCTAATAAGGAGTTTTAATGACTAGACTGACACATCCATTTAGATTTCTTTGCAAGTATTGTATGTCAAATCTTTATTTCAAGATTTTTTTTAAAAAAACTTTATAACTAGCCCATAGCTTTGATATTGCCTGGTTATCCAATCTGCTTAGGAACAATAACTAGATGTGATTTCAGACACAGTTTTGTTAGAACAGACTTGCTTTGATCCTCAAAAATGTCAGCTATGACATATGGGAAATAATGAGAAGATGTGGGCCCCATTTGAATTACCTTATCATTTGGGATCTTTAGGCATGAGTATTTAATGTCTGTGCAAATGGTTATGCATGTAAGGTACTTCCATTATTTTATTATAGTTGTTTTCTGCAAAGAAATTATTAATGCTGCCATCTCTCCTTTATTCCTCCCTAGCCCCAGATATTTTTCAAAATGTGAGTAAAGACCAAAAGAAGGAATGACATTATTTAGTAGTGCAGCCTATAATCTTCTCTTGCTGTATTCAAGTTGAAGTATGGATGATAATGCAGTCAACTTTGTACTCAGAAAATAGAATAGCAGAATACAGGGGAGGAGGATGCTTGTATTTTAAAATGAGCTTCTTTGCACTACATGTAATTTTATTTCATAAGGCAGAAAGCAAATTATACATGCCCAGTAGACAAGCTGGCCATTCACAGAAGAAGACAGAGTTTGGAATTTAAACAGCTTTGCCACTGATAATGTGGGTGCTGGCTGAATGGTAGCTTTCATTGTTTACAAGATCAATGGTTTAGGCCTGTCACTGGCAATCTGGCAGTATCAGAATTCACCCTCAAGGGGTTCTTTCAATGTGTAAGCTGTTACAATTTAGCAAGTTAGGTTATTAGAGGTATTGCTTTAGAATTTAATTTGTAATTAAGGGAGCTGGTTTGGAATGCAAATATCTGTTAAATACCTAATGGAGTTCACTTGATTTTATGCTGCCCTCAGTTATGTTTTGGCCTCATTACAATACACTAAGTACTAGGAACAAGCATTACTATGGGCATAAATTAGATTGCTTTTGCCTTTGTTTGCTTGTTTGTTTCTTTGGTTACTGTACATGCAAAATAATCAATTCTTCCCATATAATAAATATTTTTAATATGCTGTTGGCTCATTTTCCTGTAAAAAATGTTTCTTCCTCTTTGGATTTCAGTGTTTTGAATTAAAGTTAATGGTAGTTTCTACTGTTAGTTTGATGATTGACTGTTATGGAAGGAGGAAAAATATAATATTAAACCGTCTCCACAACACTGGATCTGTGTGTTTGTGTGTGTGTTTGTGTGTGTGAGTGAGTGAGTTGGTTATATATTTTTAATAAGGATTAAAGTGGAATATGTTGAAATTTACCAAATAATAATTCTTTAAAAATATGTGAAAAATTATCAAGATTAGATAATGCTTTGCTGGAAGAAAGTGATTGGTAAACAAGATTCATTTATCAAAAGTGAGATCTTTGAGAAGGGCCCACAAAGAAACTGGCAATCATTAGCATGAAGACTGCCGTTCTTGGCAACATTGCTTTTCTTGACTATGCTCCAATCATAAACTTCCCAAAATAACAGCCAGGAATGTAAGTGAATAAAAGGAACTGATTGTATTTGTTCATGCATCTCTTGTATTTGTTTCTTTCTCTTTCTTGGAAGTATGTTGGGTACCTCCAAAGCACATAGCACAAAATGCTAGATAGTAACTTGCCCTAAACTCCAAGCAGAGGTGGGATTCAGCTGGTTCAGACCGGTTCGGGCTTAACTGCTTGTTAAGATTTTGTGCAGTTTGGAGAACCAGCTGATTGCACCACTAGCTGGCCCTGCCCTGCCCTGCCCCGCCCCTCCTTATTTGCCTCGACCACCTTAGCTGGTGGCTATAGTGACGCCAACACCCAGCTACTCTCTGGCTCCTTCGTTTGCCCAGACCACACGGCCCAGCTGATCTCCACACCTCACCTGCTTGCCTGCCTTCGTCGCAGCTGGCCACATGGCCTAGCTGATCTCCATGGCTCACTGCTCTGCTCACTGCAGCTGCCTGTGAAGGCACTCAGCCAAGGGCCGCCTCAGGGTGGACACAGCAAGGCTCGGCCGCCTTTCGGGCCTGGATCTCACCATCCTCCACCCCCACTGCCCTGCTTGCTTCCACCGTGCCTCTAACTCAACCCTCCAACCCCCCCTCTCTCTCTCCCTCCGTCCCTCTCTCTCTCTCTCTCTCTCTCTCTCACACACACACACACACACACACACATAGAGGTTGGATCTTTCTTTTCTCCCAGCCCACCCACCAGAGACTCCATAATTCCCTCCCTAACCCCACCTGTCCCATACAGGCACCACCCACGCGAGTGATGTAGAGTTGCCCACACCCACTCAGTCACATGACACACATCCCAGCCACACCCCCTCAGCTTGTCATTAGGTAGAACTGGTTGTTAGATTATTTGAATCCTACCACTGTGTTCAAGTCTGGACAATGTCACTGAGGCCAGTTTGATTCCCTGACTTCCTTCGTATTTAGGTTATTGTCAGAATTGAACCAAAGCAATTAAATAGTCTGTCAACAGAAGGAAATAAAAGCAGAGCTTTGAGTTAAATTGAGAATAACTAATTAATTGCGTATCAGAAAAACAATGTTGTATGTATACATCCTGCTTCTAAACTGTCTCTTGTGAACAATTATTTGTGGAGATTGGGAAGCTAAGGTTTTATAGATATTTCTGTGTTTTTAGTTCGACCCCAGCAACACTTTTAGAAATCAGAGCAAATAATTACTAATTGAATTGAAATAAATGAATATTAGATGATAAACATATATGGGCAAACATCCTTTTTCTCCCCTGTGGAGAGGTACTCCTTAGGGAACTGGTTGAAAGAGCTATAACAACTACACACTTACATTACTAGCTGGAAAACAAATCTATTAAGACAATTCTCAGCATGTTCTTCTGTGTGCCCATTCTGTTGATTGATAACAGTTTGGAACTTCATGTAACATTATAATTAAGAATACAAGTGATTATCTGTAATCATATCAAAGAGAAAATTTTAAGAGATGCAGCTTCAGGCTAATTCTCAAATATGAGAATTATCATGCCTCCAAACAATTATCCTTCTATATAACTGTTAAAGATGTATTCTTTATTAATTACTTTACTATCTAATGCAATCTCATCTTATAGTATATATAAAACAAAACTAAACTTCTGTGTTTAGATTAACACTAATCAGAATAATAATAGCAATAATCATATCCAAGCCTACATAAAAACACAAAAAGCAAAAGAAAATAGGATGGTATCAGGTGTCGACTTAAGCAAGGTCCCTCCAAACAATTTTGTTTTAAGCATTTTTCTGGAAAACCAAGAATACCAGCATAAAATAAAATACATAAATACATAAACTACAAAAGCAAATCCTTCTGAACCTCTTGAAAATATTCCTCTCAGCCAGAATTATGTTTGCACAACAATAGAAAAGTGAAGGGATCCCTACTGATGAAATTGTAATAAAAAATATTAGAATGTGAAGAAATGGATAGATTAACATTTAAAATTAAGGAGAAGGAAGAAATTGAATATTTTTTAACATGGGTTTTATTTTATCAATGTCTAAATAGCAGAAACAGAAGTTAAAAACCTAAAAGTATAAGAGAAGGATTAATTACAATGAAGATATACTAAAATGGATAAATAAATATTATTATTATGTGATTATTATTGATGTTAAGAATATTATTGCTACTATTACCATTACTACTCAAATTGAGATAGTTGTATTCTATACAACTATAGTATAATTGTACTCAGACAGCACACTGTTTATATAGATACACACAAACACACACATTTATATAAATATTCCTCCCTAACTGTTCTAATAAATTGTTCTAATAAACCACAACTACTGGAGGCATCTACAACTGAGACTGAAAAAGTAGAATAGCAGTTATAACAGTTAGACTTATATACCGCTTCATAGGGCTTTCAGCCCTCTCTAAGCGGTTTACAGAGCCCCTACAGTCTGGGTCCTCATTTCACCCACCTCGGAAGGATGGAAGGCTGAGTTAACCTTGAGCCGGTGAGATTAGAACCGCTGAACTGCAGATAACAGTCAGCTGAAGTGGCGTGCAGTACTGCACCCTAACCACTGCGCCACCTTGGCTCTCTGAAGGAGCTGTAGGTGGAATTGAGAAAGAAGAAGGTGCGGTGGGGGGAACAGATGCCCCTGTAAGTATCCAGATACCAAGCCATAAAACACCGTACCACTTTAAATTGTAACCAGTAACTAATCAGTAACCCATGCAGGGCCTACAGCATTAGTATTATATGTTCCAGAGGTGGGTTGCTCCCAGTTCGGCCTGGATCGGGTGAACTGGTAGTAGCGGCAGTGGGAGGATCCGCCCAGATGCTTCTGCGCATGTGTAGAAGTTTCTGAGTATGTACAAAAGTGTCACACACACGAGTGAACCGGTAGTAAAAAAAATGGAAATCCATCACTGATATGTCCCCAGCAATGAGAACCAGTATGTAAGCAGGCTACCATATTTCTGAGTTCAGTTTTCAAGTAATCTTCAAGCAAATATTCAGCACACACTGCAGTAGTCTGTCCAGGTAGCACTGAAGACATAAGCTCCTGTAGCTAAATCCTAATGTCTTAGGTACAGCCACAATTGACACACTCATTAAAACTGGGCATAAGATTTGGGAACCCTATCATTTTTGTATGAATCAATTTTTTGGTAGAGCAAAAACATAAGAGCAGCTTGAGTTGTCAGATCCTGGGATCATTGCTTCCTGCAAGTTTCTAAGATGAAAAGCTGTCTACAATATGCTAAAATTCATCTAGAGAAAATAACTGTAATTGAGTATGTGGATGGATGGATGGATGGATGGATGGATGGATGGATGGATGGATGGATGGATGGATGGATGGATGGATGGATGGATGGATAATGTTCAAATCCCATCAGTTTGCCAGCTTTACAGAATCACATAATTATAAAACATAGGTGTGTTATGCATAGAAATTAGTTGCATACATCATTCACACAGATCAGAACATGACCCCTGGAAAGATGAGGTGTATTATTGTTCTGTGGGATAAAGAAGACGTAAGGCTCTTTTTGAACACAATGAATAGCAATTAAGAGTCCTATCTGAGATTTTTAAAAATCTAGTTCTCAGTGTGAAATAAGTAATGATAACTGGTAAGTGCTGAAGTATGATACACTAAAAGACAAATATTCATTCTCTTTCTCCCAAGGTGCATGATTACCTGCTTATTTCTTGATACTTAAGAATCCATCTTCCATTTTTTGAAATAACAACACTGACATCCAAATATCACAGAACAAGCATGACATTTGACTTTCCACAAACTTTGCTCATACAGCTTCAATACAAAGCATGTTAATTAAAATAATAATATTTACAATCTAGCCTTGCAGTATTAGTCTTTAATCCAAAATGCTTACAGGTGCATATCCAGCTGCTTAAAAGAAATAGCCTGGGATTTCTTTAAACCATTCAGAAGGATTGATTGCAAAAAAAACCAACATTTCATCTATTATGGTTAATCAAAAGTAGATTTACTGCCCAAATGTTGCAAACAGAAAAACAATGAAACATTTATGGTCTTTAGAAAGTGTGAAGAAATTTCTCAGAAAATAGAAAAGGTGTTTCTATTTAATTTAGTGGTTCTTACAATTTAATAGAAAGTCTTTAAATTCTTTGTAGTACAGTGATCTGATTTGGATCCTAACAGTATCACAGGCTAATGCTCAAGATCCTGAATTTACTAGGAAAAAAGTAAAGCACTGAGCTAAAAGTAATCCATTCACAAATGTCTTCAAGGAAGAGATAGGCTTTTTCACACATCCAAGAGAATCAGTTCATAAGGTCCTGTGGGCAGCTTGCAAACTGCAGAAGCGTTTCCAAGTATCTTGAGCAAGTTGCCAACAGAAAATAAACAAACCTGTCATAAAAGCAGTAAAAGCAAAGCAACATGTAAACAGAGCAACAAGGACCAAGATTTCTTATTTACATAACTTTATCTAATTCCCAGGAGGCATACATTATAATTTAGCATTGTCTCAGGATGTACAGCAAATACCACATGCAAACTAGTCGTTTCTAGTTTAGGATATGATAGAATATGGGATATATGATATATCAGATAGGATACAATAGGGATAGGGTCATAAGGATAGGATTAACTTAGGACACTAGCCCTACTTGTAAGTATTTATTTGTGTTATTACTATTAAGCAAGCAAGATTCTTTTTCATGTTGTCTGTGATCAGATGAAAGACTGTTTGTTTTTAACTGAGTAAGAGAACCCATCAGCAGAATGCTGGCCAGTTGTGGTCCACAAGAAAAATTATGTAGTTTCTGGCAGTTCTGCCTTCTCTCAATCAAAGTTGATATAAAAAGAGCTTGGCCACAGTTTCATTTATGAAGAAAATAATAATAACATCAAACTGTAATTGAAAAAAGAACATTCCATTCTTTAATTATTATTATTTTTTGCTTTTCTCTTGTCTGGATTTCATTTATAACAACATGAGTATGTTTAAATACATATATTCTACAACTGAGATATTTTTGTGAAAACAATATACTTATGCATATAATTGAATTCAAGCATTAATGTAGTAATTTCAGTGACAAAGAAGCATTTTGAGCCACTATCTGGAGGATAGGGCATTGTTACAAGTGTAGAATTAGTGATCATATTCAGAGATGGAGAGGAGAAGAGAGAGAAATGCACACACACATATAATATAGCTCCTTTCTAGTACGTTTCTTAAGTTGCAGTTAATGTACTGTAGTAAGGAATACATATAGAGTGGGCAGGTATCTTGCACCATTTTTCTATAGTAGAGAAATAATTAAGTTCATAACATTGCTCCATAATTCATAACTATGTTATTATATGCATTTAGAAGTTTGAAGTAATCTAAAAATCATTTTGTGACTACAGTACCTAGATAATTGTTGTTTTGCAGGTATGAATATATAACCTGGGTATTCATGAAATGGGAAAAAGAAGATATTGTGATATGTGATATCTTAAAACAGTGATGCAGTTACAGCTAGTTACAGCTTTTTAACTATGCCTACTTAGCCTGATGACTTGGATTGATAAGAGATGTTAAATAGCTTTCCAAGAAAAGAAATGGAAAGAAAATTAAGATATTTCATGTAGCAATTTCTCAGTTTATTTAAAATGCTGATATTATCTACGCTTTAGTGAAAATGAAATAAATTAGGTTGTGATTGTTTTTAGTGATAACTATGCTGAAATTTAAGATTATGTTCTTGCCACGATGAGCAAAACAAAAGTGGGGGAACAATCCAAAATTAGTGCTTGGGTTTAAAGACTGCAAATGTTATGAGAGTTTTGAAGCTATTTATAACCTTTATGGTACTTCTTAATAAGTCATTCCTTGTGGCTGGAAGTTAAGAAGATGACTGAGGCAGACAATGAGAAAGAAGAAAAGTACAAATAGGCCTCAGATAGTAACCACAGTTGGGACAGGCAACTCTGTCACAAAATGAGACATCACATGGCTGCGACTTTGCCAACTTCTCCACTCTTCTTGTCAGAAGCTAACTGTGAAGCATGCAAATGGCAGTTATGAGACACTACAACAGTCTTGAACATTCACCAGTTGTAAAGCATCTGAATGTGACCAAGGGAATACTCCAGCGCTGTTTCTAAGTGCAAGGACCTGTTGTAAAGATACTTTTTCAGTGCTGTTGTTACCTTCAGACACTAAACACGAGTCATTAAGCAGACACTAAACACGAGTCTGTTAAGCTTATAACAGAATTGGCCATTCAGAATTAATTTTAAAAACATAGGGGCTGGAATTATTATAAAAACAAAAAGATTCATAAATGTGCCATCTGTTACTGATAGTGAGTGGTTTTATTTATTAATTTCAAGGGGCTCATTAAATACTGTCTAAATTCTTGAAATATCTATTTAAAAATGAAAAAAACTGTAATTAAAATGATTGTTCTCATATAGCAGTTAAAAAACATCAAACCTAATTGTGTCAGAAAATGGAAGACTTATTTTCATTCAAAGATATCCATTGGCCATCAAAGGAAACTGATTTATTTCATCAGAAGTTTTTTTTTTTGGATAGATTTAGTAAAGGAGAGTAGTTGCTAAGACTCAAATCAATTTTCAAAGACCAATTTAATAAATTCTAATTTACAAAATAATACTAACAATTCCACCTGACTTCATATGTATATTAAGGGAGATGTATTTTAAAAAGTAATGGGGATTTATTGAGGGGAAGTTGCCTTAGACCATGGGTGTCAAACTCGCGGTCATGTGACATATTGCTATGTTTTCCCCTTCGCGCAGTTGGGGTAGGCGTGGACTATGTGTGACGCATCTGGCCCACAGGCCGCCCGTTTGACACCCCTGCCTTAAGGTTTGGTTTAGATCAGGACCCTATCACGTGAAACTTACAGAGATTTATTTGTGGGTTAGTAGTGGAGGTGGGATAGAAAAGTCAAGATTTGGCAGTGGATAACAGAAAAAAAAATATTGCTGTAGCTTATTTAACTGTGGTGTAGTTTGGATTCTGTTGCTATATTTTAAATGAAGCATTAAAATAATGTAGGACGGGGTTTTTAGTGCCAATCAAGTGATGATATTAAAAAATGTCCATGATGAAGACCAGGGTGATTATGAAAGGTGATAAATTGTTGCAGTCCAGTTGTTCATAGATTTGGATGAAAAGATAGGGTACAGATAATCAAATTAAAGCTCTTTGAAATGGAGGACAAAATTAGATGGAACCACTAAGAAAATGCTTAGGTTACTACTGCAAGACAGGAAATGGTTTTGGTGTCATGTGAATGTGTCTATGAGTGTATGTGTGTATGTGTAAACTTGACTGTGAATGTATATTTCACATCCTAACACAGTAATTTTCAGTCTTTGGTTTGTAGATGGTGTTTGATTATAACTCCCATTACCCCTACCTACTGTGGCAAATAATTGAGGGCAAACAAGCAGGGATCAGGGTTTGGAATCCCTGAGTAGAGTTACTTGAGTCAGAAGCAATTTTATTTCCTGTCTTGTTGGTGGTCCATCGACCTTGGTGTGAGGAAAATGCCAGGTTCCATTCTATTTGGAGGGATGAAACAAGGTTAAAAAGTGCTTTCAGAGCTCTTGCATGGGTAGAAGTCCAACCTGGAATGCAACAGCTTTCTAAATTCTTGTGGCGTACTTGCCCTTTTATTTTCACACCTCTCAATGTCTGAGGAAATATAAAATGCTGCTCTTAGCAAGGAGCCCTGGGGGACTTTCCTCCTGGATGCTGCTGTGAAGGAGAATGTTTTTCCATCACACCAATGCACTGTTCCTGTAGAGATTCGCATCATGTACCACCTCTCTCTTCCCACAAAGTCCAGCAGTTCTAAAATAGGGTAGTTTCATTTTTTTTAAATGTAGGAAGGAGGCCATTTTTATACTATCCTTCTTAGCGCAATAAATAATTTGATCAATCTTTTTGTTGCTTTAATAATGCTTAGAGATGCTATGATTTCTTTATCATACGTCCTGTAATTTGTACTTTCGATAACTGAATAATGATGATGTCTGCAAAATATTTTCACAACTGCAAGCAAATGTTTGTTTCAATGTTTTGCTTTGCGACATACTTATTTCAATGTGAGTTTAAAGGCCTAAGAGAATATACCTATCTGTCTCTCTTCCATGTTTTATCTCCATTGCTGCAGCCAGCTTTCCTTCTTACTTCATGCCATAGAAGTCATAGTCATCCCCATAATAGAGCTTTGCTCTCTCAAGCTTAAATGAAATGGCCATAGGTTGGCTTCAGTTGAATCTCTTAAAATGTATCATGCAAATGGAGGAGACTTTTTGCAATCAGTGAGATTGGTAGTAGGGCATCTGGTAAACTGCCAAGAGTGGCTCACACCCAGAACTACACAAGATATTTTGGTATCTGGGCCAAACAGCATGGTGGCCCCAGTGTCTACAAAGAAAATCTGAATGCTGTAATACTGAGAAGTTGAATGTTCATTTAGGACTGCAGGGTGGACCACAACATGTAGTTCAATTTCTCCACAAAATTTAGGATGAGCTGTCAGGAATTACCATCAGTGGCCCCAGGCATCTGCTGTCTTAGGCACTTAATTAAACAGCTGCAGGAAGGTTTGAGCCTGGGCTCTTTCCAAATTGTCAGGCTGGCCTTATCCAAATTGCCTGATTACCTCATTGCCAAAAGAGGTTGGCAACTATTTATGGAGGGAAAAACAGAAATCATTGACCTCTATTAATCCCACACTAACATATGTGAAGTAGTCTTCATTTAAGGCTTGTAAACTGACTTTATCATTTGAGAGAACGGTCATATACAGAGTAGATATGATATCATATGAGTCACTTGATTTTATATTTGTTTTTCAGTAAAAGATTATAATTAATATTCTCTTGTTTATAGTTTTGTGATGCTTTTTGTGCTTTTGTGTATTAGCTACAGAAACAACTATCCGAGCTGGATGAAGATGACTTATGTTATGAGTTTCGGCGAGAGCGTTTCACTGTCCATCGGACTCACCTATACTTTCTACACTACGAGTATGAGTTTGCTACCGATAACACTGATGTTACACTGGTGGCACAGCTCTCCATGGACAGGTAAGGAATTGTAATGTTATGTTCTCATAGAGAATTTATGCAAATGCAATTACTTCCAGTTGGTGATTTTAGAAAATTTTGTATGTAATCTCTTGGCGGAAGAAATGATATTTTAAGCCTTTTGGCAGTAAATACCACAGTTGTTTCCTTTTCTTTTGAAGTACTAGCAGTTAGTTTCCTTTTCTTTTGAAGTACTAGCAGTTAGACTAACAAGAGGTGGAAGATCAGGCTTAGAATGAGAAATTTCTGTAAAGTACATTTGAGACAATTATGTGTTTGGAATGGATTGATTGATTTTGTTTGCAGTTAGGTTAGATGTATGGAATTACTTAGAAAAATGAATAACCAAGTAATATTGAATGGTGACTCAAGAAGAATATTTTCATTAATTCTCTATTTGTTTCTGTATCATAGTTTCCTTGCTCGCATTGTATTGATTATTTTTTTCTAAATTGGTTTTTTGACCTACAGTTACCATCGACCTTGATACACATATAAGAAATACAGATCTGTCAAAGGCAGCAACGCCTTTGTGTGGGGCACATAATCCTTATCTCAAGGCCAACTGGCTTGGAGAAGGCACCACCTCTAGGGTGTGAAAAGGTTCCCATTTTTTTGGAAGAGGCAAGATCTTCCCCTATTTACCAGGTCATCTCCTTACCTTGTAATCAGTTGTAGATTTCAAAGGCATTCCAGAGCGAAGCAGGAAAGGTAGTTACTGTTGTTGGTATTCTGTACATGGAAAAGTGGCAATCAAGGAGCCAGAGTTAAAGGCTCACCTTTAGCACAAATTGTTTTACAGCACTGAAAAGCATCACCACATTTGTACCTGATATTTCCTTTCAATGCAGACAAGTACTTTGTTGAGGAAAGATCCAGTTGCCCTTTCTTTTCATTTTTTCCCTGATAAATTAGCTGTATAAACCCAATTTTGTCCTATACCATGTTATTCTAACATGCTTGCTGATCACACCCAAGCAATAAAATGCAAATCCAACATATCAGAAACCAACAGAATCCTCCATTCCCCAGTTGACTATACAAACTTGTGTTCCTGCACATGGAATCTCTAGAAATTCAAGTTTGACTAAATAACTATCCAATTCTGGTGAAACAACCTCAGATTTATAGAAACCATGGCACTGCTTAGCTCTCATCTCAGCCTTATTTAAACATCATTTGCAATTTTCACCAGTCCCTGTTCCATTGATTTTTAATATAAGAAACATTTCTTTTTGGTGGGGAAGGTTGTTTATTTTGTGGTTTGGAAAATTTTTCAACAGAACATCAAACACCGAGTGAATGCCACAGAGAATTAATAAATCCAGCAAGCATATGTATGTTTTTCCTCCAGGATTTTTAATTCACTTTGGATTCAAGTGAAGAATTTGTATTGATGGATGGAGGCACTTGTCTTTATTCAGAGAAGGAAAAAAATACTACTCATTCTGATAGCCCTATCCTGTCCTATATCTTCTATCCTATTTTAGGTTTCTTTTCATTATTGGTATGTTATTTATCAGACTTAGTGATTCTTTTATGAAAAATCAGCAAATACTATTCTGCTAAAGAATTACTCAGCCATTTTATTTCCTGTTGTGTTTTTCAGTGTTGGGGTTCTTATTGGTTTGTTTTTTCCAACTATCTTCAAACTTTTTTCTTTTTTTAAAATTACATTTCTCCCACAGCAATTGCACTCATATTCTATGTTATTGTCATGGACAAGCTGAAATACTAATAATTGATGCAGCTAATGTATTTGATCTAACAAGGCATGCAGCAGAGAGAGAGAGGACTAGGTCAATCTGATTGCAGAACTTTATCACCTGCTTCCTCTGAATACCAGGCCTATGGTGGGAGACTAGTTTTGAAGCAACATCCAAGTTTTAAGGTGCGCTGTTGTAGCAAATAACATTAAATTAAGATCTGAACATGGAAGAGAACCATTGAGAGGAACAAAGCAGAATAGAGAGCAGTTTCCAGACATACTGAAAAATCTCTCAGACTCGGAGACAAAAGCCTTCTGTTTTCTTGTCCTGAGTAGTTTTTTTCCCTCATTCAACAACTGAAAGAAGTATTCTCTTGGAAGAGAAGGCTAGACCATTAAAAAAAAAGCTGTCTACTTGTATTGTAAAAGGGATTCAGTTGCTCAGTGGCTGAATTTGTCAATAAGAAAAGTCAGCAGTTCGGCAGTTCGAATCCCTAGCGCCATGTAACAGAGTGAGTCATGCTACTTGCCCCAGCTTCTTTCAACCTAGCAGTTCAAAAGCATGTAAAAATGCAAGTATAAAAATAGGAACCACTTTTGGTGAGAAGATAACAGCGTTCCATGTGCCTTTGATGTTTAGTCATGATGGCCACATGACCACAGAGATGTCTTCGGACAGCACTGGCTCTTCAGCTTTGAAACTGAGATGAACACCGCCCCTTAGAGTCAGGAATGACTAGCATGTATGTGCGAGGGTAACTTTTACCTTTACCTTACTTGTGTTGCAAGACCAGGAAGATAGAAGAGGATAATAACAGAGACAGAACTGGCTCTGGTAAGACAATGTCTGGAGATGAAGCTGACATTAGTGATTATTATGATTGCTATTTTTATCTCTTCCTGAATGTTTCTGGATTATACATTTTCCACAAAAAGAACGGTGAGATCCGTGTGGTTTCTTTTCTATCTTTCTTTCAAATGGTAGCTCTGTTTTTCTTTTCTAATTTCATTTATTTAATCAAAATTTGAGGGATCCTGACTCTGACATTTCTAGGCACCTTACAAATAAAAGAAAATGTATTTAAAAAAAGAACATGGGCAATGGGGAAAAAGACCCACCACATACTTAAACATGACATAACTAAACTAAACTAAAACCAGGATGCCAAATCACTCTTAGGGCCTGGGACAACAATCAGATTTTCGGTAATTTCTAAAATGTCATAAAAATGGGAGCCATACCAATAAATCTCTTCTTGCACTTTGAATTAACAAAAGATCCTGGTTTGGGTTAATAATTTACTCATTTGCTTTTTAATGCAACCTTTAGCTATTCTATAGCATTTGGGAATTATGGTTTGATAAGCTGAATTGAAAATGTTTTTCTCTCTTTTAATTACTTTTCAAACTTCATTTGAAACACCACTGATAAGCAAAAAAACCTGCAAAATAGACAAACAAGAATAGCTCGATATATTTGCCATGAATAGCTTGGAGTTTTTCTTCACCATTTTCTTATTACCTTTACTAAGACTATGCAGGTTTTGCAAAATAGCTATCAGGGAAATGCTAAATCAGAAGTAGTCCAATAGCATATTTTCCAGCTAACAAATTGTACTAAAAAGCATGCACTTTCATGAATTAATGCATTTGCTAGTCGGTAAAGGTGCTCCCAGATTCTTCCTGTTTATTTGCCGCCACAGACTAACACACATCTCCTTTTACAAAGAAATATTAGACTAGAAATTCATTAAGGCCTGTTGGTTCTTTTCTTTTTTTATCAGCTAAGTTCCCAAACACAAACAACTCTGCCATTTCTTCTCTCAGTCAATAAACTGAGCTGTGAGGCTGGCCATTTTTTTCCACTTCTCCCAGAAGTGTCAGGGAGGCTGCATTTCCAGCTGTCTTCCTTTTTTAGTTCTACATCTACATCAAATATAATAATAGTCTTGTTTAGTAGAGCTTTTTCTCTTATGACATCCATCCATTACAGAATGTTGTCCTCTGAATGATTCAGTTCATTTTCACACCTATAATTTATAGCACTGATCTGCTGAAGTACCAGTAATGAAGTTGTGGCTGGTGATACTATAAGATGCTATAAATGACTATTGAGGAAATGGTCTCAGTTAAACATGCTTGCTTTACAGCTTTTGCTGCTGAAAATCCTCTTCATCCCCAGCTTCGGGACCAATTATTATAATTTGATTATCATTATTCAGGATTGGGTCTAGTTGCTTATGAATTATTCTGGATAGTTTTGGTTAACAGTACTTCTGAGTGCTCTAAGGTTATCTTTATTAAGGCTCTGAAAAGCTGGCTGATCCACCATGCATTTGGACCAGGTAACTAGGTACTCACATTGGTGATGTGGCTTAGATGCGTTTTTATTTTTATAGTGGCTTTTATTTTTGTCTATAGTAGGCTGGGGGGTCAAATACTACGCCCCTCAGATAGGGTCCGCAACTTGGGAGTCCTCCTGGATCCACAGCTGACTTTTGAGCATCACTTGTCAGCTGTGACCAGGGGGACATTTGCCCAGATTCGCCTGGTGCTCCAGTTGCGCCCCTACCTGAACCGGGAGGCCCTCACAACAGTCACTCGTGCCCTTGTGACCTCTAGGCTGGAGTACTGCAATGTGCTCTACATGGGGCTGCCCTTGAAGAGTATCCGGCGACTTCAGCTGGTCCAGAATGCGGCCGCGCGAGTGATCGTGGGTGCACCTCGCTTCACCCACGTAACACCTATCCTCCGCGAGCTGCACTGGCTACCTGTTGCTTTCCAGGTGCGCTTCAAGGTGCTACTTGTCACCTACAAAGCCCTTCATGGTATTGGGTCTGGGTACTTGAGAGACCGCCTACTGCCAATTACCTCCACTAGACGGATCAGATCGCATAGATTAGGCCTCCTCCGAATTCCATCAACGAGCCAATGTCATCTGGCAACTACCCGGAGGAGAGCCTTCTCGGTGGCTGCTCCGATCCTCTGGAACGAACTCCCCGTGGAGATTCGTACCCTCACCACCCTCCAGACCTTCCGCACTGCCCTTAAAATCTGGCTGTCCCAGCAGGCCTGGGGCTAAAGACCCTAACCCCACCCGAATGGTATGATTGTTGTGTTCTCTTTTAACAATGTATTGTTTTATGTTCATAACTTGTTTTGTCCTCCCCTTCCCCTAACTTGTGAGCCGCCCTGAGTCCCCTCAGGGAAAAGGGCGGCATACAAATAAATAAACTACTACTATGGTAAGGGAAGGGAAGGGAAGGGGAAAGGAAGGAAGGAAGGAAGGAAGGAAGGAAGGAAGGAAGGAAGGAAGGAAGGAAGGAAGGAAGGAAGGAAGGACATGTCAAATTCAAACTATTCCCATTTCAAACAATTGCATTAAATTCAAAACATCTCGCACACCACTACTGCTTAATGTAACCAGGAAGCAGATGCTTCTAATCACTTCCCTGCAATTCTACTAAAGGCATACTCGTACTTTGCCCAAGGCTGAAAGCAGTCTCATTCCCAAAAGGAGTGAATTCTGGGAACAAGGTTGCTTATTTCACAGGATGTCTGAAATAATATGGATTTTGATGGACCTTACATTTTCTACCCTGACATTAATAAGCAAAAGAGACAGGAAAACTATTGCATCTCTGAATAAAAACAGCTTCATATAAAGTCATATGGTTTTTTGCATTTATATCTTCATAATCAGGTATTTTAATTGAATCTACTAAGAATGGAAATAGTTCCTGGAAGCACAGGGGTTATATTGCAGTGCTGTTAATTAATGCAAGACTGTATTGTGCTTGCTAAAACACCCATGGCATATCTTGAAAATAAATTGTTTAAAGTGTTCATCATTAATATTTTCTTCTGTATGTATTTGTGATTTGCCATCTTTAACCAGAAAGCCTTGTTTTCCTGAACACAAAACAACCCTTTTTTCTACAAGACTTTTATTACTATTATTATTTGTTTGATGGAGCTTCTATTTTTGCCTTTTTAATTTATCAAGTTTTTTTTTTTTTTAGCCACACTGCCTTGCATTTCTTGTGAACATTATAAAACGAACAGTGAAGTAATTACTTACCCCTTCCTACTTCTTGGCTTATCTATTTTCACTGTTTAGAAAAAAATACATGTTTTCTTCTTCAACAATTACATAAAACTGCTGCATTTGTTTCTTTCCCTGTTCTCGGTGGACACATAAAACCTTGAAAATTAATTATTTTTTCCCTTCTAGAGAGAATAGACATTGTACTACAGTAGTTGTTTCTTAGGCTTTGATTCCCTAGTGTTTTAACGCAGACCATGTTTAGCTAATGTTTTCTTCCTTTTTTTTTTTTTTTGAGTGAATCTCTTTGGAGGTGCAGTATATAACATTTGGATGAAACAGGGTTGATCCTGGTTGGTCCTTAGATAGGAGACTAACTGGCATGAGGAATAAAAAAACAGGGGAGCAGGAAATTCTTCCTATATAGTGCCAGGAAAAATGTATGATTTCTGAAAATCAACACCAAGACAGAAAGGCTTGCCTAGGTCAACTAATGAAGATGCCTTTTTCTGAACTTTTCTTTCTTTCCTCCTAGACTGCAGATGCTTGAAGCCATTTGTAAGCACTGGGAAGGGCCGATCAGTCTGGCACTCTATCTTTCCGATGCAGAGGCCCAACAATTTCTGCGCTATGCTCAAGGTTCTGAGGTCCTCATGAGCCGTCATAATGTTGGATATCACATTGTGTATAAAGAGGGACAATTCTACCCCGTGAATCTCCTGCGAAATGTGGCTATGAAACATATCAGCACTCCATACATGTTTCTGTCGGATATTGACTTCTTGCCTATGTATGGACTCTACGAGTACCTCAGGTAACCACCACCCCCCGGGGCCCCCAAATCATTCCTCTCACAAACAGCGTGGCCAGGGTGGTGTAGTGGTTAGGACCAGCAGTGGGAAGATCCAAGTTTTAATCCACCTTCATCCATGGAAACACCTGCAGGGCTTTGGGCCAATCACTTTATCCAAGCCTACCTGCTTTACACATGGCTTCAGGAAAAATAGGAGGAGGAAATGCTGTGTAGAACAACTTCAACTCCTAAACGAAAAAGTCACACAGTAACAGGGACTAATTTTCAATCCTTAAGCACAGTTTTGATAGAGATAAGCTATCTATATATAGTCGGACTAGGTATATAGGAATAACAATTTGGACTGGGGAAGCAACAAACAATCAGAAGATACAGGGATTATATATATATGTGTGTGTGTGTGTGTGTGTGTGTGTGTGTGTGTATGTATGTATGTATGTTGTATTTGTGCTGATAAATAAATAAAGGGATAGATCTATTTCAAGCTATTTAACTCTCATCAGCTAGCCATACCCTTACTGGGATTTGAACCTGGGCTATATTACATACTAGGCAGACTTCTTAGCCATTAGGCCACAGGCTCTTATCCGTATATGTGTGTGTGTGTGTGTGTGTGTGTGTGTGTGTGTGTGTGTATGTATGTATGTATGTATGTATGTATGTATGTATGTATGTTATATATATGTTATGTTTGCCTCAAGAAGTGTAAGAGACAAAGAAAGACAGTTTAATGTAATAGCAGGATGGAGGGTTAATGTAATGGAGGCGTGGGATAATGGTTATTATGGCTCAAGAAAAAAATTGAAGGACAGTTCCAAAAATGGGGGCACCTAATGTCTTATTTCTACTAACTTTATCTATCCAAGAACCTTTTAATTTTTCTGATGTCACATCTTTCTCCATTCTTATATTTTTTTCCTCCTCCTTTTTCTCCAATTCCAATAACCTTCAAGGACAAAGATCTAAATTAGGCCAAAGCCTGCATGTGGGCCTAAGGCCACAGATTTTTGCCAGGCTGTTTTAGGTAGAAACATCATGCCTTTGAATCTTCTAAGGTATTGCTTACCCTCAGGAGGTACAAATCTTGATAAACGAGTAAGAAGGGGGTCATTAAAGTTAATGTAGCTCTTATAGCAGCAGTATTTGAGGCATGTATGGAACCTGAAAAAATTGAACTGTTTTAATGAAAAGCAGGTAGCTGCTGTGATTGCATGATGCTGAAAACACTTCTTAACATTGGCAGTGCAGTATTTAGAATGCAGTATTGCAGGCTAACCCTGCCCAATGCCAGGAGTTCGATCCTGACTGGCTCAAGGTTGACTCAGTCTTCCATTCTTCTGAGATTGGTAAAATGAGGACTCAGATTGTTGGAGGCAATAAGCTGTCTCTGTAAACTACTTAAAGAGGGCTAAAAGGACTGTGAAGTGGTGGTATACAATATATGTTATTTCTCAAAATCTGTTCTAAACTAGTAGTCATCTTGCCAATTTTCTCAAAATTAAAGGAATCTGTAAATTACTCTATCTGGAATATTGACATCCTAATTTTGTAATCATCTCCTGAAAGCAAGGTATCTCAAAAATGCATGCAGTCTTTTACTAGATAGAGATGATGAATAGAAGAGAAGAGATGGAAGGGAACTTGGAGGTCTTCTAGTCCAACCCTCTGCTTAAGCAGGAAACCCTACACCACTTTAGACAAATGGTTATCCAAACTCTTTTTTAAAACTTCCAGTGTTGGAGCATTTACAACTTCTGGAGGCAAATTGTTCCACTTAGATAAGATGTAGAGATATAAAATAAAAATATCACTATAGTGTGTGTGTGTGTGTGTGTGTGTGTGTGTGTGTATCACTATAACAGCTTTCCTGTGTGATGCTTCCAGATGTTTTGAATTCCCAACTTCCATAATTCTCAATCTGCATGGCTATGCTACCTGGAGAAATATGAGCTGAAATTGAGCACATCTGGAGAGAACCAGCATAGTGACACTTGTATTACAAGTTGTATTCCCAAAGAAGCAGAGAACAGCTCCATTTTTAAGTCACCTTAGCACTGAACTGGTTAAAAACTTCAATAAATGTACAATCACATTCTGTTTCGGCATGGCAAAGGGCCAGATGACTTATAGGTCACTCCCATCTCCAATATCTGTGCTTCCAGGATGATTTTAACAGAGCGGCTGTGAAAATGTTATTGAAGTTGTTATCTCTTTGACATACTGTTAACTCATCACTATACCTTGGAAGAAGAACTGTGATCAAACAAGGTAGATAAAATGATTGAAAGACAAAATCTTGTCAAGACAGAATAATTATTGTAGTCGACTTTGGAGGTGAAGGAAGGGAATGAGATCAGTGTGTATTGTATGAGTGGTAAATGTGAATGTTGGTTTTCATGGGCTTCAGTCTTTTCCTCTTTCTGCTTACATTCTCCTCTGGCTCATGATTTTATTACCTTCTTCATGTGTGTAGAGCAAGGAGGACACCTTGTGGTCAAAGAGCTTTGATTTTTATGAATTCTTATTTTGCAAGATTATTTTTCTTCTTTTTTTTGTGAATTGTCCAGAGTCACTTAGGTAAGAAGAGCAGTGTAGAAATGCAACAAAGTATTACCTCTTTTTTTTTTCTTACATGCTGTCAAACTATTTGATTATCTGTTTAGGTATCAACAGGTAATCATAGCATGCATTTTTAAAATATGTCCTTCATTATTCTACTATAGATAATGCTAAATATAAATGTATATTTATATAAATAACAAAACATGCTGCATTACTTTATCTTGCTTGATACTGAATAGGAATTACATTAGGGCTGTCAAAATCTGTATAACCACTCTAGCACCCAAAGTTTGAAAAATATGTGTTGGGCCGTGACCCGTCAAAAGCGCGGACGGCAAAAGCGCGATCGACAAAATCGCGCCTTTGACGTCATCACAGCGCGACGAAAAAGATCGAAAAATTCAAATAAAAATTAATAAAAATTAAATTAAAGCAAGCCGATTCGCATAAAGATAAGGGTTAGGGTTAGGGTTAGGGTTAGGGTTAGGTTAAGGGTTAGGGTTAGCTTTAGAGCGTTAGCGTTAGTGTTAGGGTTAGGATAAGGGTTAGCGTTAGGTTTTTCGTTACTTTAACGGTTAGGTTTTGGGTTAGGTTTAGGGTTAGGTTAAGAGTTAGGTTTAGGGTTAGGTTTAGGGTTAGGTTTGGGGGGCTTAGGGTAAGGTTTTCGCTTTATTTTTACAATTTTTCGATCTTTTTCGTCGCGCTGTGATGACGTCACAGCGCGCTTTTGTCGAGCGCGATTTTGTCCTACGCGCTTTTGTGGTGGAACCGTGTTGGGCAGTTATTCAGTTTAACAAATTTGCTTTTTTTCTGATTGATATGGCTGTTGTCCTTTAATTAAATTCTTAACAATACCTCTGGCCTTTGAGGTCCCCTTAGAGGTATCCTAGGTAAAAAAGATAATAGTTATTTGAGAAATAATTTATGTAATGCTCATTTAGATAGGGATGCAGTGGCTTAAGACACTGAGCTTGTCAATCAGAAAGGTCAGCAGTTCGGCAGTTCGAATCCCTAGTGCTGCGTAATGGAGTGAGCTCCCCTTGCTTGTCCCAGCTTCTCCCAACCTAGCAGTTTAAAAGCACATAAAAAATGCAAATAGAAAAATAGGGGCTATCTTTGGTGGGAAATAAACCAGTCTAGAGGAGGATATTTTTACTGAAAGCAGATATTTATGTACTTAGTACAAATCTTCTTGGGCATTTTATTACTAATAAATAAACAGCTCTCTAGATTATAATCAGATTTATAATCTGACACATGTTAAACACTTCTTTGGACAACTTCTGAACAAAGGTTTCTACAGCGCACGGACACACAAATTAAAAATGCTGAATCAAAACTGAATTAGCTTTTAAAATGTCTACATTTCATCAGATTTAGCAATATGAATTTTTTACTATTTTTAATTGAAGAAATTGAAAACATTTCGATAAAGTGAATAGGCTTGAATTTCAAAATATTTTGTATAGATATGGACTTAAAAGTTGGCAGTTGACTGCAGTAAGAGCGGCTTATGATGAAGGCTAGGTATGTGTATGCATGAGTATAAATGTAATTCTTAGTGAATGGTTCAGCAATAGTCTGGGAATGTAAATAAATAAAAATGAGCAGAGAGTAAGAAAATGATGCTTAGTATTTGACTCTTTAATATATTTATGTATAAAGCAGTGTTGGGATTCAATTTTTTTACTATCGGTTCTGTGGGCGTGGCTTGTTGGGCGTAGTGGTGGAAGAATACTGTAAAATCTCCATTCCTTCCCCATTCCAGGGGAAGGATACTGCAAAATCCACATTTCCTCCTGATCAGCTGGACTCGGGAGGCAGAGAATAGATGAGGGGGGGAGGCAGTCAGAGGTGGTATTTACCGGTTCTCCGAATTACTCAAAATTTCCACTACCAGTTCTCCAGAATAGCAATAGCAGTTAGACTTATATACCGCTTCATAGGGCTTTCAGCCCTCTCTAAGCAGTTTACAGAGTCAGCATATTGCCCCCACAGTCTGGGTCCTCATTTTACCCACCTCGGAAGGATGGAAGTCTGAACTGGTCAGAATACCCCCTCTGGTATAAAGATATAAGGAATGGCTGTGGTGAAGTGAAAAAGGATGCAATGAGGATTATGGTTCTAAAAACTAATATATTGAAAATCAACATAATTGAATTTAATGAATTCAATTCAAATTGAATGAATTATTGTAAACCATTACATAAATGGTGAAAAGCTAAAACAGGTAGATAGATTTGTGTAAATTAGTGGATGGTTTACTGAAAATGGGGAAAAGAATGCAGATATTTTAAGACACAGAGATATTGATAGAAGGGTTGTGGGTAGCATGTGATCCTTTGTACAGCACAGAATAAATATCCTTCAAGGGAAGCAGAAACAGCTAATTATAAGTGTGCTTCTGCCCACCTTGTTGTTTAAAAATGAGAGGTTGATGTGTCAAGAAAAACAAAGTAATTTGAATGCATTGGAAATGGGGTACTTAAGTGTGTAAAAGAAGTAAGGACAAGAATAAATAAATTATGAAAGAATGTAGATGGAATATAATGGACTATTGAATGTATATTGGACTTGTTTGATCATATAGAAGAGTGAAAATCAAATCACAAAACCAATATTTGAAGGAAAGCTGAGTAGGTTATGATGAGAAACAAGACTCAGTTGTGGTTAGATGGAATTGATGAGATGCCCGAAAAGAGGGGGGAAATAGTTTAAAAAGCAAAAGGCAAATATGAAGCAGGATATGGTTTTGGTGAAAGCAAAAATGGCTTTCAGGGATAAACTGATATGGTCAGTAGAGTGAGTGATGTGGATGCAAATTGGAGGTTTCCTTTCCTATTTTTGTATCTTGCCCTTTGTTCCTTCCTTATTTCCTCTATATTTGCTATGCTTTGCATAATTATCCATAAGTTAATGGTGTCGTGATAAGTATGTTTTTAGGTATGACACTGTAGCAGACATCTCTGTTTTAAACAGTGTAAGAAGACAGTTCTTTCTTCAAAGACATTATACATTTGAAGGAATGCCAGTCAAAATCTAGGTTCAAATTAAAGAATCACAGTGTGTGTATCTGTGTGTATGCCCACGTGTACGCATACACACACACACGTATGTATGTATGTATGTATGTATGTATGTATGTATATAAGAAATTGGCATTTTATAGCTAACATTCACGATACAACTTTTATTTTCAAAAATGGATCTGATCACTAGAAGCATTAGTCATTCTAGTGAGACACTACTTATGTTTTCCTGGGAAACTCTGGGAGTTGATATCCACACAACATAAAGTTGTCAGGTTGAAAAACACAGATTTATATTGTTAACATTTAACCTTCATCATTCCAATCTGCCAATTGGACCAGTTCTATTTAGGTTTATCAGTCTCTGTTGCCCTAGAGAACAAAAGTATAACATTATGAGGAATATAGGAAGCTGTATCAGTATGAAGTCAGACTATACCAATATTATCTTTTTTTTCTCTGAAACTCTTTCCCACCATTGGTCTTGCTAAGCTAGGGTCATATACAAGCAGTGTTTCTTTTTTTTTCCTCTCTAGAACCATTTCTACTTTTAAAAATTATGAAGGACTCCAAAAGGGCTTTTGTTTGATTATAAATATCAATATTTAAAATTGACACATTTGCTGCCTCTATCAGTTCCAAAATTATTTCATGGAATTTTAATATTGTCTTATTTTTCAACATTAACTGACAAATAATTTTGATTTCTGGTTCCTGGAGGACCTCCTGACTCCTGGACCATACTTTAACAAAGACTTCTCTATAGAATTGACAATTTGTACAGCAATTCCAAAGAGACGTGGTGGCTCAGTGGCTAAGACCCTGAGCTTGTCAATCAGAAAGGTTAGTGGTTCGGCGGTTCAAATCCCTAGTACTACATAACGGCATGAGCTCCCATTACTTGTCCCAACTTCTGCCAACCTAGCAGTTCAAAATCATATAAAAATGCAAGTAGGAAAAATAGGAACCGCCTTTGGTGGGAAGGTAACAGTGTTCCATGAGCCTTCGGCGTTTAGTCATGCCAGCCACATGACCACAGAGACGTCTTCAGACAGCGCTGGCTCTTTGGCTTTGAAACGGAGATGAGCACTCCCTAGACTTGGGAACAACTAACACATATGTGTGAGGGGAACCTTTACATTTACCTTACCTTACAGCAATTCCATTGTGAGCATTTTTCCACCCCTAACTAGATAAAATCAAGTACTTTCTGCGTTAAATCATTTGCTCTACCAGCAAACTACCACCCTCTCCTTGTAAGGATCATTCTTCCAACTGCGTTGGATCTTATTTTGACTCCTACTTCCAGTGAGCAAAATAAAATCCTGGAAGTCTATTATGACAGCTGAAAAACATGAAATGATGGTCTGTCCATGAGACTGCTATGAGAGCACATTAACTGGCTGAGACCAAGTACACTTAATGAGACATAACTGACTTCAGTATTCCTCCTCCTCGCTTTAGCACTGTCTTGTCGGTCACACCAAGATCTGTGCCGAATCAACAGAGGAAAGTACCACTTAAACCTGGGGGTGGAATTGTTAAGAGTGTCACGAACACTGAAATAATCTTGGCAGCTGGAGGAGGTGGATTATAAAAGTTTTTTTTTATTATTTTAGAAGCAGTTCCCTGGGTCAATTAGAATTGATGGAAGGAGAGGAGAGTGGGAAAGGAAACAGAAAAAGTATCCAAAACTTATAATAGGAGGCTGACAAATATAGAAACCTTTACACAGCGAAAAAGAAATGTGATGCAGACACTTCAAATAATTTTCAGAAAAGTTTGCAAAGAGTTGCCTCATTTATAAAACAGCCACAGAAAGAGACTTGAGAGGAAACCAGTCATTGGAAGCTAATAGAAAAATCCAAAGTTTATTCAGAAAAATAAACCCCAAGAGACGTGAAAGTGAATCTTATTCCATTTTCACATTGCTGCTTGAGAACTTCAGACCACAATTCTGCAATTCATTTTCAGCGTTGCCAAAGAGTAGCTGATAATTCTTATAGGCAAACACATATGAATATAGATTGGGGGAATAAACATATGAATGATGAGCTTTTAAAAATTCAAACAGAAAAAATAAAAATCTTATTTTTCACACTTGGAGCAGTGCTTTGTGAATGTTATTTACTGCAGAAAAGAATCTATGTGAGTTGTTGTTGTTTTTTTTTTCCTTATCAGGGAAAGTAGAAATTTTCTTGGTACCTCTAACTTAAAGTATTTGTCAATTATGCTTCCGGTTAATGCAATTATTAATGCATTACACGATGGCTTTGACTGTAAATGAAAATTTAAATGGTAACCAATTATGGCATTCTCTGTGGAAAATAATATAATTCAGTTGTATTGCTTACTTCTTTCTAGAAAGCTAATTTAACATTCGGTTGATTTTTATTTGCTGTTTCTTTTCCAGGAAATCTGTTGGCCAACTTGACTTAGCCAATACAAGAAAAGCTCTAATTGTACCTGCTTTTGAAACTCTCCGCTACCGCCTCTCTTTTCCAAAGTCAAAGGCAGAGCTGTTATCTATGTTGGACATGGGGACACTCTTCACATTCAGGTATTGCATGTATTTTGTTTAACACATTCAAAAGATTTGCTCCCTCCCTCTCTCTCTCTCTCTATTTTAAGCAGTTGGGTATAAAAGAAGGCACACAATAGTGTACATTTAAAACATTCTAAACTTTGGTTAGAAACGTGTTCTCATTCTCCCTATAATTACTTAAAATGAGCCACCCATTTACACTGTTTCCTTGAGATTCAGGAGGTTGTCTGTAGGTTTAATTTGAAAGGATTAAGATTGGAGAATTTTAGACAATAAACCATAAGAAAGAATTTTTTATTTTTTTTTGAAAAAGCTACTGATTCTTTGTTACTCTGCCTGGGTTCCAATAGGAGGGAAAACACACAGACACCAATCAAAGCTTTGTGTTTTAAAAGGAGAGAAAAACAGACAGTTTTGCTGTCCCTTTTAAGAAATGGAGGGTAATAATGTAATAATTATGATTAATCTTATTAATCATAATTATTATTGTTTGTATTAGAATGTATGACATTCACAATGTTCACACATTGTTTTGATATATTTATAAAAAATAAAAAGCTTAGAAATTAAAGAAATGGAGGGTGGAATAGATATTATACTTTTCACATTAGGATTGTACTACAGTACATTCAGTAAGAAATCTCTGAAATAAGATTGCTGTGGAACCTGGTGGGAAATTGGTTTAGATCTTCTGAAAATTCTCCATCTGCTCCCCCTCCCCGAAGGATGTATGTGAATATGAATGTGTGTGTTTGTCATGTCATCCCCTCTCTTAATGGATCAAAGTGACTTACAAAAAAATAAAATACAGTAAAAGCCAATTATAAAAACATCATTTAAAATGAGTTATAGAATACTGAGAACTAAAACAATTATCCTTGAACAATAAAGTATTTAATATTACAAGGCTTCAGTATGTTTTTTGGTTCCTCATAAACAAGGAACAAGTTTCAATTTATAACAATGCAATGTGTTTCAAAAAACATTTTGAAAACAGACACACACACACACAAAACCCCACAAAAAGTCAGAAAACCAGCAGCTCAGATTGAAGACTTGAGTGCCATGCAATGGGGGTGAGGTCCTGTCCTCACCCAGGGATGAGTCCCCATCCTCACCCAGGAGTGTGTCCTGTCCTTAACAGGGGTAAGTCCCGTCCTCAATGGGGATGAGGTCCCATCCTCCCAGATTCTGCCAATCCAGCTGTTCAAAAGCATGCAAATGTGAATGGATTAATAGGTACCACTTTGGTGGAAAGGTGACAGCGCTTCATGATGTCATGTTGGCCATGTGATCACAGAATTGTCTTTGAACAGCACTGGGTCAATGGCCTTGAAACAAAAATGAGCATCGCTCCCTTTAGTCAGCAATGACTAGCAATGTAATATTTGCAAGGACTCTACTTTTTTAAAAAAATGTGTCTCAAAACCTAAGCCTCATCATGGAAAAAGAAGAATTGATCATTAACTCATGATGAAACGAACCAGGGGTGGGTTCCTGCCAGTTCTAACCTCTTCTATAGAAGAGGTTCCACAAATCTACAGTGCCGTTTAGAACCGGTTCCAGCTCCCTACCCCCGCCCGTCCGCACATCATCAAAATGAAGAGCGAGAGGAGGAATTCTCGGAGTTAAGTCCACAAGTCTTAAAGCTGTCAAGTTTGAACACCCCTGGGGGTTTTTTTCTAAAGGGTTAGGGGTGCAAGGGTCTTGTAACTTGACAGCTTTAAGACTTGCATAGTTCAATGCCAGAGTTCCAGAGCCAACATGACTGGAGGAGGAATTATGGGAGTTGAAGTCCACAAGTCTTAAAGCTGTCAAGTTTGAACACCCCTGGGGTTTTTTTTCTAAAGGGTTAGGGGTGCAAGGGTCTTGTAACTTGACAGCTTTAAGACTTGCATACTTCAATGCCAGAGTTCCGGAGCCAACAAGACTGGAGGAGGAATTATGGGAGTTGAAGTCCACAAGTCTTAAAGCTGTCAAGTTTGAACACCCCTGGGTTTTTTTTCTAAAGGGTTAGGGGTGCAAGGGTCTTGTAACTTGACAGCTTTAAGACTTGCGTGCTTCAAATGCCAGAGTTTCTAAGCCAACATTTTGGTTGCTAAACAAGAACGTTGTTAAGTGAGTTTCACCACATTTTACAAGTTGGCCATGCCCACCCAGTCACATGACTGGCAAGCCACTCCCACCTGGTCACATGGTCAGCAAGCCACTCCCACTCAGTCACATGACCGCCAAGCCACTCCCACAAAGCAGACCACACCTACAGAAGATGTTCTACACATTTTTGAAAGCCACCACTGGAACGAACATACCATAGGTTCCCTATTCCCTACTTGCCTCCAGAAGCTGTGGGTGCGCCAATATTTTAAAGAAAAGATTGGAGAACCATTTGTTTGAAATGTTATAGGTTTTCCTGCTTGAGCAGGGAGTTGAACTAGAAAACTCCTTCCAATTCTGCTATTCAAAATGGTCTTCTGAAATTGATAGTCCTACTATCTGTTTGGGTCAAAGTCATGTACTGTAAGCCTTTATATGTAAAGAACACCCTTGAATCGGCTTCAGAAAACAACCAATTCTCAGTCAAACTGATTATATGAATTTTATATGGAATCTTTCAGAATCATGCAGCCAGATTGTATTCTTAGACAGCTGCACTTTCTGAACAATCTTCAGCAACTGTCTACTACAAGGTAATTCTTGAGTTTACCAGAATACAAAAAGATTTATGGGATCCATGAGGAATCTCAGACTATAAAGGTGATCCTTAAAGAGCATTATAATCCCATGTAGAAATAATATCTCCTGAATCCTGAATGTCCCATTTCTGGATTCAGCAACTCCATTGTGTCCACATTTCTTTCAGTTTATTCATAAATATTCATTCAATTCACCACTTTCATAATAATGAGCTAGCAAACTTTAGCTGTATTTTTGCTCTTGGAAACCAGTCCTATGCTAGCAAACATATTTGGGACCCAGGTGCTGGAGATCCTATTAAAATGGCAATCTGTCTTGCCAGGTCCTTGCAGCAATACATTTCTCTTGTTTTAAGATAACATTGTTCTGACTGAGGTTTCATGAAAGCATGAAGCAAACTTCTTGTCCCCACAAAAAACCCTTTTATTAATTTGCTGTGAAGCCTTCTCATTCACATCCAGCAAAGTCTTTACATTCACAGACCTTATCTGGCTTGGAGAGCTGACAGGCTGATATCTGCAAAACTTGGCAAGGAGTCTCGGAGAGTCACGAACCAATTAAGTGAACTAATTGTCTCCTGCAAACTCCACTCCCTTTCCACTCCTCTTTTATTTCCTCTGGGAGGGGCCATTCATCGTCCACCTCTGGCCTTACTCCCAAGTCAACCCCTGTTCTTTAGCTGTTCCCTTTATCTGGCAACTCTGCACATTTGCATACTGGAAACAGGCTCCAGCTGTTCATCTGCCTCACTGATGTCTGACTCTGAAGGCAGCTGATAACTGGCATACGGCTCTGGCCACCTCTCTGCCTCTGACACAGAGTCCTCCTCGGGGCTTTCTCCAGATTCCAGGACCAGCCCATGTTCCTCCCCAACCTCCTCACTGTCCAAATCTACTCCAGCTCTGCTCAATGCTGGCGGGCCACAACAAGCATTATATCTGATCTATCTAGCACAGGTGTGTCAAACTTGCATTTTCATGGCGACATCAATGTGACGTATCACAATTTTCTCCTTCTCTAAACCAGGAGTGGGCGTGGCAAGCATATGACGCATCTGGCCCACAGGCCATGAGTTTAACACTCCAGATCTAGCATAACTGCTCTCTGAAATATTCATTTTTAAAAGGTAGATTCATTTGAGCATACTGCTCTGATTTATTGGCCTTAGTGCTTGATGAATTGTCCCCATTCAATTTAGTTTAAATAAGGTGACCCAGGAGAAAGCAGAGTTGATGTGTTTGTTTATAAAGAAAGAAAACCCACACCCCTTAAAATAAATTCCACCAGTATCACTCTGTAATATGTGCAAGAAATTGCAAAGATGTATTAATTAAGAAAACAACTGTTCCATCCCTAGTTAAAAGAAAAATCTCCTGGAAAATAAGATCATGTAAATGTTCATTTCAGTTTTCTGCTTCATCATCAATCAAATTTTCCACAGGCATAGAATTTACTTTCACACTGGCTTGTTTTTTGCATAGAGAACAAGACATCACAAAAAAAAAAAGACAGAGCTTCTGAATTATCAGTATCTCTCCATACAGCTAATCTTCACATATTTTTCTCAGGCCACCTGATTGTTCCAATCTTCTCACAGTCCACTTCATCAACTAACCATTTCTAACTTTGTTTTCAGGGTGATTTTAATAAGTTGTTAGTAAATACTGAAGGCCAAAGCAATAGGGGAAAACTTGTATGACAATGATTCCTGCTCATTCCTGTAGCATTCCAAACTTTTTTTTTATTTGGTGTCCTGTTTTCTAAAATGATTAACTTTTTTCCCTTTGGGCATATGTGACATATAAATTAGTTTTCCATGGTAAATGTCTTCCTTTTATTTCTGTTCCAGCAAATGTTGTGGTAGCCTGGATATTTTGAGTATGAGAGCTTTGTAATGGAGAATAATGGATGGCTTCATTGTAGATTTGTTTCAAGGGTTTTATATTAAAGGTCTGAAGATTTCCTTGTCTGTAGAGAAAAATTAAACTTTGCTCTACTAAGGTTTCGGACTAAGTTAATTGCTGCTGCTCTAAATCTACTTCCAAATACTTTTGGAATTTTAGAGAAAGAAAATCACATCATATAGTCCTTGTCCACTAATGTGTGTTGACCAATGACCTGTCCATGTCAACAAGTTTGAATGCAATTACATTGAGCCAGAATAAAACAAAAACAAAACAAAATTGGCAATCCTCTAATTAACTTATTTGTAATCATCTTGTCTATGGTTCACTCTGGGGAAAAAAAGAAACAATAAAATAAATGCTGCTATAATGATTCTAGAGAACTTTTGGAAAATATGAAGCAATGAATACACACACACACACACACACACATATACACACACACACACATACACATACACATACGTATACCTATACATACACATACATACATACACACACATGTATGTGTATGTATGTGTGTGTATACACGCACACACACATATACATACACACATACATACTATTTATTTTCTTTATTAATTGCATCTCTGTTCTGAAGAGTGATAGAATAGAAATATATATTGCTAGAATGGGCAACAAGTAATATATTGATAAGAATAGAATAACAGAGTTGGAAGGGACCTTGGAGGTCTTCTAGTCCAACCTCCTTCTTAGGTAGGAAAGGTAGACAAATGGTTATCCAACACCTTCTTAAAAACGTCCAGTGTTGGAGCATCACAACTTCTGGAGTCAAGTTGTTCCACGGATTAATTGTTCTAACTATCAGCACATTTTTTTCTTAGTTCTACGTTGTTTCTCTCCTTGATTAGTTTCCATCCATTACTTTTTGGCCTGCCCTTGAGTGCTTTGGAGAATAGCTTGACGCCCTCTTCTTTGTGGCAGCCCCTGAGATATTGAAACACTGCTATCATGTCACTCCTAGTCCTAGATATGTTAATGAAGTCTTCACAGATTCATTGTAGAACCATGTTTGGGCATTTTGATCTCTATAGGATTCTGTAGGGCTATAGCAGAAATGCATTCTCATTTTCTCTTCAGATACCCAGATATTATCAAGGTTATGATTAACATTACCTTCAAACCAGAGATAGCATACTTTAAAAAGCCAATTATAGTTGAACAACAATGGGAGAAGGACATATCTCTATCACTTCAAAGACAATTTGCTGGCCACTGTAAGAAACAAAAAAACAGAAATAGTGAGACCTTGGCCTTACCCAGTAGGACTATTCTTCTTACCATTTCTTCTTGTATCTAAGGAAATAATAAATATTCCAAATAAAGAATAAATATAGACATCCCTTTTATCCCCTGATTTCACTAAAAGGTATTAGCATATCACAATAACTATACTTGAAATGTATTTTTAATTAGATTTTTATCCTAGACAGAACAAGAATATTTCCTTTTTGAATGATTTGGAAGCATTGGGCCCTATCCAATAAGATGCAGTTCAGTGTGAGAGAAGTAAATTCTTGCACTTAGGCAGGATTAACCAAATGCAAAGGTGTAGAACAGGCACTACCTGGCTCAACAGTAGCAACTATTAGAGTGATCTAAGTTTCCTAACGGACAACACTACTGGCTCACCACTTAAGTACAGCCAACAATGTTCTGCAGTTGGCAAAAAAAGGCTACATCAACAGAAGCATACCAAGAAGATTATGAGAAATGTTAGTACCGCTCTATACTGCACTAGTGAGGCCACACTTGGAATATTGTGTCCAGTTCTGGCCACCAAAATACAAAAACGAAGCTGAGAGCCTAGAAAGAGTGTGGAGAAGAACAACAAAGATGATAATGGGACTAGAAGCTAAACCAAATGGGGAACAATTAAGGGAACTTGGTAGGTATGTCTAGCCTATTGTAGAGTAGGATTAGAGGTAATATGATAGTTGTTTCCCAATACTTGGTGGTCAGCCACAAAGAAGAGGGGGTGACTTATTTTCCAAAGCACCTGAGGGAAGGAAAAGCAATGGATGGAAGATCATTAAAGAAAGGTCCAACCTGGAACTAAGGGAAAATTTCCTGAAAAGGAAAACAATTAATGGACCAGTTTTCCTCCTGGAGTTCTGGGTGCTCCATCACTGGATGTTTTCAAGAAAAGATTGGATGTCCATTTGTCTGGTATGGTATAAGGCAGGGGTCCTCAACCTCCGGGCTGTAGAACAGCACCGGTCTGTAGCAAAGACCCATCCACATATTTGCAAATCCAGGCAATGCCGAAACCATGACACACACACACAGTCTGCCAAAAAACTGTCCTCCACAGCCCAAAACATTGGGGCCTGCTGTATAAGGCAGGGGGTTGGATTGGAATAACTCCAAGGTCCCTTCCAGCCTATGATTCTTTGTACCCTTTTTCCACATACGCTTGTTCTGTGAGCATAACCATAGACCTTGAATAAGATTCCAAAGTTAAATCAAGTCAAAATTGCAAGCTGAATATTTCCAGTATTTTCATTGAAGTCCTTGATGTTTAAATTAAGTCTAGATAAAATACCATGCCTGACTATTTTGACTTTTGAAGTAAACCTTGGAATATAGTTTAATATATAAACAAGTGATGTAATGGTATGCTGGTTTAATCGATGCGTAGCAGTAGCCAATATCTTTCTGGAATGACACAGCGAGCACAGTCTGTTCTCTAAAATGCCTTGTTGTTGTTGTTTTAATAATGGCTGGTTTATTATATGTTTACTGTGTCTAACTTTGTTGTACGTTGCTCAGAGATGGGTGGCCATATAAATTTGATCTATAAATAAATAAATGCAAGAGAAAGGTATTGATCGTTGTCTTAATGGAAGAATAGTGGCTGTGCTTGGATAGGCCTGGCAGTGACATGGGTAAAATTAACAAATTATAAAAGGATCCTTTCCTGTAAATTGAACTGATTGTCTAGATGAAATTGTGTAGATGACACATGGCAACAAAACGATAGTTTCGATGGACTGATAATATTTTCCTAGGCTTTTATTTAATGCTTGTATTGATCTAAATTTCTGCCATGATGACAGAAACACCTCCACAGACTTCTGCATGCCTTGAAAACAAACTATTAAATTACAAAGAAGAAAAAAACCATTATAACTCTGAATGGTGGCTAAGCTCATTTACAAAACATTTACCTGCATGTCAACATCTTCTCAAAGTACCATTTTTTACAATTTCGGCAATTAAATCTCACAATCCAGAACTGCCGTAGTTACTGTTTCTTCATCAGTCATGATTTCTTTGCTTTCTGTAATTATAGAGAATATCATTTTTCAAATGGAAGCCTGGGGGTACCCTGTTTCCCCGAAAATAAGTCCTCCCTAGATAACAAGCTCAATCGGGCACAGGCGCTAAAATAAGCCCCCCCCAAAAAAATAAGCCCTCCCCAAAAATATTGCAACACAGCAGCAGCCATGAGGTGACCACGTTCGCCACCTCCTGCACCTTAAAACTAATAAGACCTCTCAAAAAATAAGGCCAAGTGCTTATTTCGGGGGTCAAAAGAAATTAAGACCTTGTCTTATTTTCTGGGAAACATGGTAATGCCCACCGAATATCTGACATTTTTGAGGTTCTCAAAGCTGCATCCTGAAGTACCACAGTGCCTTTTTTCTAAGACCAAAGCCACATGGCCAAATTGCTCATTTTGTCCTGCTTTGAGGCCCGTCAAAAAGTTTCAAGATGTGTTCTTTGTGTGCTATGCATGTGCAGGAACCTCTTCTGAAGTTGTATCAGCAGTGTTGTCAAGAAGTGAATCAAACTTCTTGTCAAGTGAACAAACCCAAAAGGTGAAGGTGAAGAGAAAGGAACCAAACTGCACTCTCACCTATCTCTCGCTGTGGATTGTTTCCAACTCTTGCTTCCATCAGTGATTCTTTCAATCAATATCTTTTCTAGGTATCACGTATGGACAAAAGGGCATGCACCAACCAATTTTGCCAAGTGGCGAACAGCCACCACACCATATCGAGTTGAATGGGAAGCAGATTTTGAGCCATATGTTGTGGTAAGGCAGGATTGTCCAGAATATGACCGAAGGTTTGTTGGATTTGGTTGGAATAAAGTTGCACACATTATGGAATTGGATGCACAGGTGAGGAATAGAAATTTTAGTTGCAGCAATTTGTTTCCCCATTCTTTTTTAATATAAAAGATACTGCTTTTATAGAATGCTCTGGAAAGTTTGCTTCTCATTGCATCATAGATATGGGAATACCCTCTTGTTCAGATTCACTAATAAAGAAGACAGGATGCAATCTGGGTCAATCATCGGGAGCAGAGGTTTTGTCTTCTGAGATTTTTTGACCCATGCTAATGCCCATCTCGAGGGCACTTTTCTCTAGCAGAGTGTGCTAGAGAGAGACTGCTAGAGAGAAGTTCCCTCAAGATGAGATCCAGCACTAGTCTGAAAACCCAGAAGACAAAACCTCTGATCCTAGTTTTGTCCAACCCAGATTGGATTCTGCAACATTATCCAGGGACATGCACATTCACCTTCATTCGTGAAAGGGTTCATTTGCTTTTGAAAAATTAATTGATTGATACTGTTAACATGAAGCAGAATAGAATAGTTTTCCTAATCAACAGCTCCCACAACTGCTAGCTGGCATAGCCACTCAGTCTATTCTTCCTAGTTCTGGGGAGTAGCAATAGTGCTGAGACTTACTGCTTACTGCTTCACAGCATTCTCTAAGTGGTTTACAGAATCAGCATATTGTCCCCAACAATCTGGGTCCTCATTTTATCAACTTCAGAAGGATGGAAGGCTGAGCCAACCTTCGGCCAGTGAGGAGCAAACTCCTATGAGAAGAGAGAATAGAATAGAATAGAATAGTTGGAAGGGACCTTGGAGGTCTTCTAGTCCAGCCCCCTACTTAGGCAGGAAACCCACAGTGCTACCTTGGCTCCATTTGGTTAGAATATAGCATAACGACACAACCAGGATTCTTTCCACTTCAGAGTGTGGGGTTGTTGGGGTTTTTTTTTCTTTTTCAGTGTTCATGCATAATGGGCTTCTGATTTCTGTATAAATATTTGGTGCTCCAAATTAATTCCAAGAGAGAAGAGTGAAGGACCATAAAAAACTATGTCTCATGGGGAAAAAAAGTCTTTGTGCCAAATAACACCCAGTAGGATCATTCCCCCCCCAATCCAGTAATCAGTTTATCAAAAGATGGGTAGCAATTAAACTGCACCTTGCCCTGCTAACTAGCACCTCTAAATTTGCAACTGGCATCTTAAATTAGCAGGTCTGCCCTACAAATTAGCTCTTTGCTTCTCTACAAAACAGTTTCCCAGAACAGGTGGAAAGATACAGCTCACTCTTTGGATTACCTCTCAAGGAGCATTTACTGCTTCAAATGAGGCAAATGTTTCTCAGGGGGGCAATAGGACGATTCATAATAGTGTCTTTGTACATGCAATATCAGAAAGGCTAAAGCATAGAAGTTGGCAAAGAATGCTAAGGGCATAAAACAGTTTCTTCGGTTTTGTACAAAATGCAAGAAGTACAGTATCAGTCTACCAGCTGTTCAGTTTAAAAAGGTAGAATATTAACAGACACATGTACAAAGGACACAGCTGCTCAGGTCCTACACATTATGGTCACTGGGGTCTTTCAACAACAGTCTTAAGCAACCGGGCTCCCATGCGAAATCCATTTTTAAATGAAGACAACTTAAGAAGTCGAGTTCAGATTTGGAAACAATGCTGGCCAGTTATTATGCAGATCATAGTTGGGAGAGTCCCCTACTGTCATCTGTACTGGGAAAACAAATAGCACTTGCTTGGAAGAAATTTAAAGATTTGTGGTTTCAAACAATAAGAGCTTTTTCAGGATCCTCATCCATATTTGACATCTTCCATCTGATATGTCCAGTAGCCCCAAACTTTTGGGCACCAGGGACTGGTTCCATGGGGAGAGGTTTTTCTATGGTCCAGAGGAAATGTGGCTTTGTATGCTGCCTACATCCCACAGATGGGATTTTACTTGTTTGCATGGCCCAGTTTCTGGCATGACACAAACCAATGCCAGTCTTTGGCCAGTGGTTGGGGACCCTTGCAGTAGTAGACTACTGAAAGTAAACTAAAGAAAATGTGTTTTCCTTTTTTCGTGTCACTTGAACTAGAAGATAAAAATAGCATGCCTCTTCTAACATCTATGCTGGAGGGAGGGGAAAAAGACTACTGTTTTGCTGGTCCACTAGTGAACCTGTTTATTTTTAAAAAAAGACCAACCATTTAACCTGTCTTCCCTGCAAAGGGAATTCTGCTATAGTGCACAGCAGCCAACCTGGAGTGAACTTTAATGCAGAGCAAGAAAAGATGGATAAAGGTTAAGGGTGATTGGATATTCCTCTCCTCAATAGATGGTTAAATGGTGATCCCAGAGTAAGCAGGAAGTTCGGATGAGCCTTCTGTTCTGTCAGTCAATACTGAAGAACAGAATGAAGCAGCAAGATTAAGGAGTGAGAATAATTAAAAAATATATACCAGTGAATAGTTGTTTACTTTGAATGAGTTTATATCTCCAGGACCAGATGAATTGCTTCCTCACATACTAAGGGAAAGGGGGAACCAAAGAATGGCAGACATCTATACCTGGAAAATTCTACAAATGTGTTAATTTGAATTTCCTCTTTGAGCAAGGGGCGAATTTCGATGGCCTTGATCTGATATTGAACTTGATGTTGCATTCTTAGATAATTCCACACACAAAAAACGAACCTGACAATCCTTTAAGGTAGACCAGATTTGTATCAGTTAGCAATCTCGTGCTCTACAGTGGAAAGTTTTTCCCATATAGAACCGCAGTTGTCAATATTATAAACTAGGATCAGGTAGACCCAGATTCAATTCCAGTCTTCAACCTTGGGAATGAATTGGATGGTTTTGAGCCAATTATTTTCCTGTAGCCCAATCAAAAACTCAGGGTTGTTGTGGAAATAAATGGAAGGATGATGTTCAAGTATACCACCATAAGTTCCTATAAAAAAGGATATAAATCAAACACAAAATTAAATGTTCAAAACATTTTTTATAGTTGGGAACAAAGCATGTTACTCAAAAAATTATATTGGGGAAACCTTGTTGTGAAACAGGAATTTTAATTTTTGGATGAATAGATTGGCAGACAGAGAGAGGCAGAGACATGCAAACTCCAGAGTCTTTTCACACAGAAACAGAACAGTTTACAGGTACAAATGAAATAGTCCAAGCCATTGCATGTTCTTAAGAAGGTTACTTTTGTCCTTCAAAGTATTTTTAAAAAATCAATCTAAATAAATGTAGTCCTCGATTTATAATCACAATTGGGACCAAAATTTCTGTTGCTAAATGAGGCTGTTATTAAGCGAGCCATGCCCAATTTTATGACCTATTTTGCCATGGTTGTTAAGCAGATCACTACAGATGTTAATTGAATCACACCATCATTAAGGGAATCCACCTTCCCCACTGACTTTGCTTGTGATCAGTCAGCTGGGACAATCCCAAATGGGAATCAAATAACTAAGAACACTGCAGTCATCATAAATATATGCCAGTTGCCAAGCATCCTAATTTTGATTGTGGGGATGTTGTGATGGTTGAAAGTACAACAACTGGTCATAAGTTACTTTTCTTCAGTGTTGTAACAGTCAGTAAACAAATGGTTATAAGTCGAGGACTATCTGCATAGAAAAGAAGAACAGTTGGTCCAGTGGGATTAGCGCTTGAGGAGTCACTAAGCTTTGGGGTAACTTGTTCATAGTTCAGTTAGAATCAATATGTTTATTGGAATAAAGGATAAAACTCTGGGGTGACTTGATGGGATGGGAAGGGATTAGCCCCTGTTTTGTAGGGCAGGGGTCCCAGTTAAAATTCCTGGAACCTCTTGTGAAAAGCACATCAATATATGAAGATTGAGAAAATGCCTCTGCTTATGATCTGTAGAATGCCTGCAGTTAAAATAGGGGCGTTCTTGGCCTTGGCAACTTAAAGACTTGTGGACTTCAACTTCCAGCATGGCTGGCTGGGGAATTCTGGGAGTTGAAGTCCACAGGTTTTACAGTGGCCAAGGTTGGATACCCCTGAGTTAAAGGATAAATATATATATATTTTTAAATCAAGTTCAATTCATAGTGAGCTGAAGCTCAGTTCATGGATGGGCACATCTATGGCTTGGTATTTCTTCTCCTTTTACTCCTCAAATTTATCATAGTAACGATAACTCAGTGGGCTCTACTTTTACTGTAAAAATATGTAAGCCGTGAAGAGAAACAATTGCTCTTGGCAAAATTGGAATAACAACATAACTGAGGAAGGATGAAAGGGCAGCAGAGAAAGGCTTTGATGTCAGTAAAAGATCACTCTTTTGAGGCAGAAGGCAAAACAAAGCTGCAAAATTCTCTTAGCCCAGCTAGGAGTTGAATCTAACATTGACTTTAGATGTATCTGTATCATCATTCAGAAACTGAAGGATGGCTAATCAAAGACTTTCATTTTTTACCAGAAACCTGCAATAAATGCAGATTGATTAATAGGGACTTTCATCTCTCTGTAAAGAAAAGCTTCTTGAGAATTGCTTATGTGGTTCTGGATTGCTGTTCTGTAACAGATGCAAGCAGACTTTCAGATGATAAATCCCCAAGATTCAACAATTTATGCATTTCATCTCATTGATAAGTTGCTGGTGCTATTCTAAACAAATAACTTTAGCAGAACTTAGTTCTATCTATATGTCCTGTGAAATTTCGCCATAAGAATGCTCACTTGTTAGGCTTCTATTTGCCTTGCAAACTGCTCCAAAGGTGGTTTAAACCTAGCCTAAGTGTCCTCTCCTCGCCCTCTAACACAAATTCTCAGGTTTCTTCTTTTGCAGGTTTTAGCCATGACTTAAAAACATCAGCAAACATGTGTAAATACTGACCAGGTTTTTCCTCATATGAGGGGCTACAAAAGCCAACTGTACACATGCTTAGCAAGCAGATGCCATATTCAATTTTATTCAAGTTTACAAAAGAAAAGAGGCAGGCAGGGAGGGAGGGGAGATATATTTACCCTGGGATTAAGAAAGGGTTTTTATTTACAGACCATCATTTTACAAGAGCCAATGTTTCACTTGTACTTGCTCTTTTCCAGTTTTTGCAATGCTTAAGGCTGTGGGGGAGAGGAGACAGAACAAAAAGAAAGGTGAGGTCCTTGCTGCTCTCTGGGCTTGATGGTTCCCTTACAGATGTTTCATTGCCCAACTAGATAGTGCTGATGAGGTTGGATAATGAATTGTCTAAAACAATCAAGCTCAGACAGCATCAAGGACCCCACAGTTCAATCCTGAGCTGCAAATGTTCTTTTCTATTGGCATAAAAGAATTGTGAGACATTGGTCTTCTTGTTGACTCTTACTGTGACTGTCTTCCTCAGGAATATGAATTCACAGTGCTTCCCAATGCCTACATGATCCACATGCCACATGCGCCCAGCTTCGACATCACCAAATTCCGTTCCAACAAGCAGTACCGTATTTGTCTCAAGACCCTCAAAGAAGAGTTCCAGCAGGATATGTCACGCCGCTACGGCTTTGCTGCATTGAAATATCTCACGGCTGAGAACAACAGCTAGCACCACCAAACTCTTAATGGAGAGCAAACTGAAAAGAGGAGCCGTTTCATGTGTGTGGACCCCGTTCTTAAATTGTGGGACCCCGTTGGTTGTTTTTGGTTTTGCTTTGTTTTTAAACCACATCAAACAGTTCCAGCAGTAGAGCTTTGGGATGAGATATCACTGGACGTTTCTCAAAAGCACCACTCATCTACCACCTACAAGACTTTGGCTTGATTGACCAAGAGGTGGACACAAAATGTATGGGGTTGGGGACAGCACTACCCAGATCTGTTGGCAGCACCCAGAGTGGCAGTAACTGTGTAAAACAGATCTTGATTCTTAAAATTGCACACAGATCTTCTTTGGAATATAGGCTTTCATGTTACTATTTAATAATATCACAGTTTTTTAAAAAAAAGAAATGTAAAGGAAGATCTTCAGATTACTATCCTGTGAATTAAATGAACAAAAACAGCCCCTACTTTTCCTTATTAAAGGGATTTGCCTATGTCACACAACTTTTGTCTAATCACAGAGAACACTATACAGTAAGCTGTACATCAGACTTGCCCGTCAGATGAATGGGAATCATATCCAACCAATGGGACTTGTGATATATTATATTCTGAATATTCACAGCATTGTGTATGCACTTCTGTGGTATCACTCAGTCATTGCTCTTATGCTGCAAGATGGACTCTTCTCCAAATCCCCACTACCGTCACCTGCTCTGTTCATATCCTTTTTTTTTCAAACCTAAATTGCATCCTTTCACACCTCAGCTGTATCTCCAAATCTAGCCACACACACACACACACACACACACACACACACAGAAGATCTGTGCTTCTACTGGCCTGGAAAGATACCCATCACATTCAATTTTTGCTTCCATTTTATAGAGGTGTTTTTTTTTAAGTATTTCTTTGCAAAACAGATCAAATTGAAATCTAAAGTATTGGGAAAGAAGGATTAATATTTAATTAATTAATAAACTCAGGTGATTGGGGAAAATCAGTCCAATAGCTCTTCCACTTCGCATCCATTTGATGTGAGTGGACATCATGACTAAGCAGGAGGGTGGAACCACAGAATTGCAGACTTTGGGGGACTAATTCAGTCAAGTGTTGTTAAACTAAAACAAAATCAAAATGGTGTATTGGTGGGGGAGAAACGAACGGGAAAATCTTGATGGTCTTTGCTTGGAAGTGAATCCATTCAGTTCACTCTGATTATTGTATGTAGAACTAAGTATGGGTGAGAATCTTGAACAAGGAACATTAACACATAGACGTGCAACCCAACACTGGATTTTTTTTTATTTCTTCAGTATTAATGTTGTGTTTACATGGATGGAGGAGATGAGGTTTAATGCACTACCCTTATTTGGGGCTATTTGTATTTGGTTGCAATGTTATTCAGAGAGCAGAATTTGAATAAATCAGAGTTATGTCTCTCTTCCTTTCCCCAAGAATGTTAAGAGTCTTACCAACATCCTTACATGACTAGTCACTGTGCATTTTGTACTATTAATTAACTGTCCCATATTTCCTCTTTCGCAAGGCCAATGTGACTTCTTTCAACTTTTGTAGTAAACTGCCTGGGTTCCAAAGATTTTCCAGGATTTATGCATCAGTGCTGATCTATAACAATTACACTCAAGAGATCAAAGCTGCTACTTCAAGTCAAAAGCAGGAGAAGAATTCTTGGCTTGGGATTTTGTTCAGAACTTCCAGTGAAGCAATAGTGCATGCTTAACATATTTCTGTTTCCTTTTCTTCTACTGAAAGATTAATTCCAGAGCAGACACATCTTGCTTCTTTTCAGTTCCACAAAGCTTGGGAACCACCTGGAACTCAGCAATCACCTTGCTAGTAAATATATGCATTGCATGGCTGACATATGCATTTGGTTCCAAAGAGACCCCAAAATCACTTTAGAGCAGCAGTTCTCAACCTGTGGATCTGGACCACTTTGGGGGTCGAACGACCCTTTCACAGGGGTCACCTAAGACCATCAGAAAACCCATATTTTTGAAAAAATACAGAAAACATAAAATAATTTTATGGTTGAGGGTCACCACAACATGAGAACTGTATTAAAGGGTCGCGGCATTAGGAAGGTTGAAACCCACTGCTTTAGAGTATTTATGTTCCTATTCAGAACATGGCTTTATATAAGAATTTGCAAAAAAAAAAAAGGTGGGAAGCTGAAGAGGAACTGCATGAGAACAAAATCAGGAGAAGGAACATCAATCTGTCCCTAGCATAATTAGCTCTTAAATAAACAACCAAGTGAGCAGCAAATAATAAAACTTGCTCCAACATTAGTTGACTATAATAGTATGTGATTCTAGTGGATGTGTTGTAAAACTGAGTGAATGAGAAATTTGAATTAAGTTTATTTAAATGTCCATTTTGGACTTCACAAGTCTATAAAAAAAGCCTGAATGCCAAATGTTGCATTGCTCAAAATTTTCTGATGAAATTCGTAACTCGTAATTTCATACCTTTTAGGTACAAAAATGTAGGCTTTGGGGGAATTACACATAAAGGTAATTCCTGTGAATTGAAAGCTTTACATAGATATGTTTCTATAGTTTTATTGGCAATGGTATGAAAGTCATTTGGAAGAATCTTCATCTTCACGGATTATTCCGTGTCTGGTGGTCATCATCAGATAACTAACCAAATACATCTCTGCTTCAAGGTGCATATATGTGAGAAAGGTAGGCACAAGAATGCATTTCCCTGTGCAAAATATTGCTTGTAAAAAGGGCCTAGTTAGGGAAGGCTGAATAGTCCAAGAATATAGCTTTTTGGTTTCTTATACAGCACAGCCTAATGCAAATTGTGGTTAGTGAGAAAAGCAATAGGGTGAAAATGCAAATGACATTGAAATAATTTCTGACTCCTAGCAAGCATTGACTAGTATGCCTCTAGCAGGAAATGATAGAAAGACAGGGTTGGTCTGTTAGTAGTTTATTCTCTGAAAAAAATATATTTTAGAACCAATTAAAGGATGTATCTTAGAGCAGGGCCCTCAATCCCCTGCAGTGTACAGGGCTACACTGTACAAGAAGACTCTAAAGTTTGGATGCTGCTATATCAGCAAAACATGTCTGAACAAGGAACAATGGAGAGAACATCAAGCAGTATCTGATCCAACCCATTGCATAGTTTCAAAGACCAAGCATTTGCCATTCGTGTACCCTGGGACAGCTAGCAAAGCCAATCGGCTGCATGTGTGTGCAGATCTCTGGTGACATCCTTCAAACAGTCATACGAGATGGAGAGAAGGGAAGCAGAATGAAGAAATAAGTGTTAACATTTTAAGCATGATCTAAGTTATAGTTTAATGGTATGTCCATACCTGTTCATTTCTCCCTAGAGCGTTTTTATATATAATCAGAATGAAGGTTTTAATTTGAAATGAATCTGCCTCAAAAAGGTAAGGACCTAGTGGCTTTTGTCTTGTGTCCATTCTCCATTACACTGATACAGTTTTTTTTCCTATTTTCTGAAGCATCAAGATGTAGATAAGTTATGAGAAAGTTAAAGATGAAAAGAAAATATTTTTAACTATTCCACAATCTTCCACAGGCAACATTTACCTAGCTAGTTAAGTACAATTAAAAGTCTGTTTTTTTTCCAATGTGGGACCCTTTAAAGATGAACACTGTGTTTACATTTCTAAAATCTCAGAGACAGCAATGCTGCCTGGAATATGGGGAACTGAAATCCACACATCTGGAGATCAGTCAGGTTGGAGTGAGCTGTTGGAAAACATTTCAGTGCGTAGCATCTCTAATGCATTAATGTGAGATTTTTCTCCCTTTGCAAGTGTGCATTCAAAATGCAAACAACTTTATGTTTTGAAAACTGATATAAACAATAACTAAAAATATGAAAGGCGCGTTGCCAAACACAGTAGAAATGTTCCATGTACAGACTTGTGTTCCATGGAATGGTGACAAATACTTCTGAAGAATGGCATAAGTAACACTGTTAATATTTTAGTACAAGTTTAACATTAAAATTTAATGTTTCCTGTCCTGAGAATGTGCCAGTACACTGCATATACCTCTGAGTTGGTAGGATGTGGAAACAGTTATTGGCTTACAAAGTGTACTCTAGATTAGAGGTTCATTTATAGAATAGCATGAGCATGTTTTTGCTATAAAACCGGACTCTAGTTGTGGGACATTTAGCAAAATGAGCTAGAATTGAATGGTGCCACTCTTACCATCAGCAGGGAATGTGACATGTGGGAAAAGTACAATTAAAGCTGGTAAGCTGGTTGATACTTCAACCTTGATGCAAAATAGAAAGCAGAGGTCAACATCTATGGCCCACCTGATGATAATCGTGGCATGCAGAAGATTGCAATTTGGAATGAGAGAAGTAAAAAAAAACAAGGAAAAATTAAAAAACAAAGAAACAAAAAAATTAAAGCTATGTATTTGTGAAATTAAAGTATGAGAAGAAAATTATATATATGAATGAATGTAACCTGATCTTATGAAGCTGATGACGTGACCCGTCAAAAGCGCGGAGGACAAAATCGCGCTCGACGAAAGCGCGCATGTGACGTCATCACAGCGCGACGAAAAAAATTAAAAATTGAAATAAAATTAAAATTAAAGCAAGCCGATTCACATAAAGGTAAGGGTTAGGTTAAGGGTTAGGGTTAGGGTTAGGGTTAGGTTAAGGGTTAGGGTCAGGTTTAGAGCGTTAGCGTTAGGTTTAGCGTTAGGTTAAGGGTTAGCGTTAGGTTTTTCGTTACGTTAACGGTTAGGTTTAGGGTTAGGTTTAGGGTTAGGTTTGGGGGGGTTAGGGGAAGGTTTTAGCTTTATTTTTACATTTTTCGATCACAGCGCGATGTTTTCGTCACGCTGTGATGACGTCAAATGCGCGCTTTCGTCGAGCGCGATTTTGTCCTCCGCGATTTTGTGGTGGAACCATAATGAGTGTCTACCTAGCTATGAATCTATAGATTGATAACAGCTGTATGTTAGGCTCCAATGAATTCTATAGGGGAAGAACTAGACATGATTTTTGGAGAAAAAAATGTGCAAAACTTTAATTGCGTATAATCTTGGGGAAAATATTTCTGTAAGGTGACCAAAGGATGAGTTGGGAGACCCCAGAATGAATTAGTAATTGATAAGCATTTCCTTCAGGGAAATAGACGGTCTAGAAATAGGAAAAATAAATAAATAAAATTTCCATAGAAAAAAGATCTCCTTGTTTAAAATATACTTTAAGCTTAAGTCTATCCATTTGGCAAAGAAATGGATATAAATCCAAATGAATGATTGATTGGTTTGTGATGAAAAATTGAGAAAAACAAAGATATAATCAAACTGGTTGTGAGACAGACTGTTTTCAAGAATTTTGGTAGAAAGGGTCCCAAAAAAGAAACTAAAGTAGAATGATTGCAAGAAGATGAAATATATGAAAAAGCATTAGCCAAAAGATTAAATTCCACCAGAATAAATGGAAAAAGACTGAGAAATCTGTTTGGCACAGAGTGAAAAAGAAATATATTAGAGTGCCACAAAAGTGTGAGATAGCATGTTGATGGGAAACATGAAAAGGAATCCTTGGTGGAAAAAATAAGGGAAAGAGCTGTGAATGAGAAAGATACATATGAAAGGTCATTACTCAAACTATTGGGATGAAAAATATAGTATAATGTGTATAGACAAAAAAGATAGATATATAGAATGTAATTTTAAAAGAGCAAGGAATGGTTAATAATAAAGGCAGCAAAATCTGCAGAGTAATTTTGATGGAAATAAAATTCCGGAGAAAGTTGAAAAATTATAGGGTGCAAGTATAGACAGTGTATCCAAGGAAATAATAAAAAGTAACGTGATTTGTTAATGAGCAAGCTTTTTTAATGGGTATGATATCTACACTAGTGCCTGGCTTGAAATAATGTCATTATTATTCCCATGCAGATACATAGAAAGGAGTAGAAGAGACTACAAAAACTATTAAGTATTAAGTATACCTGGCAATGTGGTAAAATTCTGATTTGAAACGGTACAATAAGTAACATAGAGCAATGTTTGGAAAGTGCTACGTGGCTTTATGCTTGATGTGTAAACCAGATTTTTGCTCTTCAGCAAAAAAAAAAAATTAAATGTGAGAAATTAATATGAGAAAGCATATTGTATGCTTGCTGAATAAAGGAAAATATATGATACAGTGGATGGTGTTGGATTAAGGAATGTTCTATCTGAGTATATAAAGGCTGTTTGTGGAATGTGATTAGAGTAGAAATGAAGCAAATTAACATTGGGCAGTGTTATGATAAGGATATCGGTTTTCCCTTGGATGTGTAATATATTTATAGATAACTATGTAAAGAGTGCTTGTGATAATGGAGGCATGAATGTAGAATATTTTTGCATGCAGGTGATGTTGGCTAAAAGCTTAAATGATTTACAGCAAATTTTAGACTATTATAAAACAAGGAACGTGGATTTTAATGTCTCAAATAACAAGGTGGCTTTGATGATTGAAGAAAACAAAACCCCTAGAGCAAATAGATGCATTTGTAATGCCTTGACACATTTGTTAAAAATGAAAGAAAGGATGCAGATATTTTTAGAGGTGTAATTGCTGGCAGAAAGGTAGTGTGTTGAAAGAAGCAAAATTGTTTTCTGTCCACTTATTTATAAGGGGAAGAAATTTACATATGTCAGGAGAAAGATGGCATTAAGATGAGTGCAATAGGAATTCCTAAGTAATGCACTTTGTGAAGAAAGAAAGAGTGCGTGATTAATGTGCCCTAAATACAGAAGTAAGTAACCAGTGTCATTAAGGTAGCCTGGGCATATAGAGAAAACTGTATTACAAAGTTACAAAACAGATGTATTCACATATTTACTTACTTACATATTTATTTATTTATTTTTGTACATACTTTAATATCCTGATCACTTTCATAAACTCTCTTACATTTTTTTAAAAAAAACATGGCAAAATCATAAAAATGATCAATGAAAAAGCAAGCATCAACTAAAAGTAGCAAAACAACAATCACTTCAAGCTGCAAAATATGGCAAGATATGAACACCTTCACAGTTTCATAAACTCTGAAAAGTTTAGGCCACCCAGACCTCAAGGGATAGGCTCAAAGGTGCTTTTTCAAGAGGCAACAGGACTTTCTGGTTTGAAAGTCCAGATGTCTCTTGAAAAAGCACCTTTGGAACAAGCATGAACTGGATGACTGAGAATCTCCATAGACCTCAAGAGGTAGAGTGTTCTAGAGATGGAGCCATCATGGAAAAAAGCTTCTAACTTCCAGGGGGGAGAGGATTCAGAAGTTCTTGACCAATCATACAGAGTAGACATATTTGTTTTGGGAAGAGGATTGCACAGGTAACTAAAAAAATCTAGCCATTTAAGCTTTGTATACCAAAACCAGTATTTTGAACTCAGGAACAAAGGTATGAACCTATGATTCAAGGTAGTTAACCATAACATGCCCTTATCAAAACAAGGGAAAAAATGGGAACTGCATCTTCTGCCCAAAAGAGAACAGCTTTTGGCCCTTTTACATAGAGCAGTTAAGAGGCAACGAGGCAACTAACGTGAGTATTGATTATCATACACAGAGCTCACATTTGGATACTCAGCAGTTGCTGGGATTATTTTGTAATGGGTTCTTAGCTTTTCTACAGTAAATTATTCATTGGAAACTCCCGGTTTGTGGAATGACTGCTTAATTGGATTCAGTTTTACTTGCCAGGGAAAAGTCTGGCAGTGGCAACGAATTCAGGGCCTACAATATACATATAACACTATTGCAATGGCTCTCCCATCAACATAAAGGATGTCCTATTCTGTACCAGCACACACGCTCACATTTGCAAACTGGTGGGGAAGGTAAATGAATACCTGACTACCACGCCTAATGGCCTCTCCTGCCCACCTGTTTAACCCCAACCCCTCAACCCTTAAAACTGCTAGGACCAGCCTTGCATTCCGCATTCCCCTGCAGAACTTTTTCCCATTCAGATTTTATAAATGTGGTAATGCCTTCAACCTACCCTATCATTCTAGTCCAGACTAAATTCTAGTTACCTTCATATTGCATATAGGGATCTCATGACGTTATTCTATGACAGTGGTGGCAAACCTATGGCACACATGCCAGAGGAGGCACTCAGAGACCTCTCTGTGATCACATGCACCATCACCCCAGCACAGAGTCCACCAGAGTTTGTTATTAGAAAGCCAGAGGGATGTGGGGCCCCCTCCCCCACTCCACTGAGGACATTTCTCACGTGACCTACCCCTCTGTCCAGCAGCTCAATGGGAATGCTTCCTCCCTCCCCTGTCTGGGGTAAGATGGGTGGTTCACATGCAGCCTATTGAGCCTGTGGCAAAGGTGATTTCTGTGATGGGGTTGGAGAGGAGCTAGGTTGGAGGGAAGCATAGTTCACAGCACGACATAGCTGGAGCGGAGCATAGCTGGATGATCGAGGTCTACACCTCCTGTGTATGGGAAATTGCCGTGATGGCACTTTGTGATAAATAAGTGGGTTTTGGATTGTAGTTTTGGGCATTTGATCTCTAAAAGGTTTGCCATCACTATTCTACGAGGTAATGTTCTACTTATTTTAAAGTTTAATATTGTAAATTGGGCCTGTTTATTCTACATATAGGTGATTTGGTACTCATTCTTTCAGGTGAGATGTTTCAAAACCTTCCAACAGTACCGTCGGTGCTTCTGCCTTCCTTTCACCCTGTTCAGCTCCACAGCAGTACCTGCTCCTGGCAAAATCATCAACCAAAGCCACATGTAGAGTACAGCCAAACTGAGAGTATCTGGTCCCTCTACTGCCACACACTTCATCAAGGCTGAGGAGACCAGCAAGATAAACAGGCTGAGATCCATCCACAAAGGGTCAGTGGCACAGAGTTGCTAGAGCAGCTGGATTATTCCAGCATCAGCACTGAGGTTGTCTGTCCTAATTTTGCTTTTTCTTCCTCCTACACTGCCACATAGATAACTATTGATTCAAACTCTGGAGTTGCCACTGGTAGGAAAAAACTAAAGAGCCACTTCCACTACATAATCAGTTCCATCCATCCAAATGGGCTTCTTCCCTTCCAAAGTCAAATTCAAAGAAAAACCCTAGAGAAGTGAACCTGCTTCTACAAAATGATTTTCTGCAAATGCTCTGGCTGTCATGATGAGCTGGACCCACTACGCTGTTCAAAAGCCAGGCTGAACGCATCAGGGAACAACTGTCAAGAGTAAACTTGACTTCAGGGGGGAAAAATGAAACTTCATCAGGTAATTATGTTAATTAATTATTGAGGCAATTGGCAGAGACATCCTCTTAAGAAAAAAAATCTGTTTTGTCTAAGGTGCAGCAGCTGGAGTGAGTGCCTATCTCCTTGAGTTCAATCCTTGTTTTCAGGAAGCCCTTCAGAACCTTGATTTTCTATTGTTCAGACATGGAAGCTTTCAAGAATGAACAAGAATAAGAATCAGTATGACCTTCCTCGTCCATCTGGGTTTCCCACAGTTTGTGCAGCTGGATTGCTATGGCAATTTTGTTTGGCAGTTAGCCACAGAGTCACACTGAGTTCTCTTTGCAGCCGTCACAATGAGGATGAAGAACAAGTGAATTGGGGGGGAAAGGAAAACTCAGGTTAGTGGGGCTGGATAGCATTAAAATCCTGAAAAAGAGAGAGGCAAAAAGGTTAAAGAACAAAAATATGAAGCAATATATGGATAGGATGGAAGCAAAGATACAGAATGAGTAGACATAAAGTAGATTTAGCCATATTTCATCTCATGACTTCATTTGCTTACCATTTCTTTCTCCCTTTCTGTAGTTTACAAAGCATTGCTTACAGATGCTTCCTATGTGAATTCTCACCTTCATCTTGTTTACCTATTCAGATTCCTTCTCTCTATTCTTGTCAACATCTTTATAGGATTCACCTCTCCCTATTTGCCTGGTTTGTACCCCCATCCAAATACTGGCTCCTGGGGGCTTATTTAATGCTTTGCCTGTATATTAATAGATACATGCAGCAAGACTCTGCCCCAAGTCATATGCTTTAGGCCAAGTTGAAAATTGATTCTGCCAATTCTTCGCTAGCATTTAATAAACCGTGACAGTAATTTACTCCTCTGTAGTTTGAATAATTAGCTTCCCTTCCATATATATATATTCCTGCAGGGAAGCACAGCAAGCCCTTTTTGAAATACTGCCGGCCTTTGCACTAAATAGGTCTTAATCCTGATAGCATTTGCTTAAACAAATAACGGATAATAAAGATTTCCATCTGTAGCAATTAAAAAAGACAGAGATGTTTCTTTTCTTTTTTTTTGGTCTCTTAAGACTCGTTAGCTAATCATTGAAATATAGTATGTATTCAATTATACAACCAAGGAATAAAGAGCTTTAACAAATACAGTGTAGCCACTGCTTTTCAGCAGGACTGAAAGTCAGAGAAAGTTCTATATAAGAAGAAAATGCATACAGCAGAATTGACACACACACACACACACACACACACACACACACACACACACACACACAGAGAGACCAAAGCAGAGGTCTTCTTGTTTCATTCAAGAGTAGCAATTTCAGCAAATAAGGATAAATTAAAGATGCTGCAAGGCTGATAGAAGGATGTAACAACAGCCCAGATTATACAAAATGCAATGCCTATAAATGAGGCTGTCGCATCTGGCCTGCAGAACTCCAGATGACTTATTCATGGCAGCCAGTAGTTTAAAAAATAGTCTTAACTCTGATCACATCCATATCTAATGATTGCCCAGATTTTTACAGTTCATGTCTGTGCGCCCATTTATAAAACCACATCTCCATCCGCTTGAGTGATGCTGTGGTGGTGCAGTGGTTACAATGCAATATTCGATCCTGACTGGCTCAAGATTGGCTCATCCATGCTCTATCCATGAAGATATTGGAAGAAGTCAATTTCCTTTGATGATTCTCTGTCTCTCTATGTAGCCATTTGTATGGCAGCTCTTCTTTGCAAATTTTCTCTATTTCTAAACAATAACTTGCAATTAACTTTCTTGTGTATAGTTGTAAGTTAAATCTAGAAGGCAACTACTGTACTCACACTTTTTGTATTTTATTATTTATTACTTACATGTATCTATAAAACACCTATCAGATGATCTGAAGGTGTCCTGCTTTATTTTAATTATCTGTTAATTTGGATTAAGGCTTAGTTCAGGTTATCATATCTGGCTTCAAGAAGTTAAAGGACCGTATGATAGTTTTGTGTATAAATGAAGACAGAACATTGGCGCCTTAAAGAACTACTACCTGGAAAAGAGATATAAAGGTAGGGGGTGGTGCTAATCTCTGTTTCAAAGCCGAAGAGTCAGCACTGTCTGAAGATTTCTCTGTGGTCATGTGGCCAGCATGACTAAATGCCGAAGGAACACAGAACGCTGTTACCTTCCCACCAAAGATAGTTCCTATTTTTCTACTTGCATTTTTACATGCTTTCAAACTGCTAGGTTCACAGAAGCTGAGACAAGTAATGGGAGCTCACTCCATTACGCAGTGCTAGGGATTCGAACTGCCGAACTGCTGACCTTTCTGATCGAAAAGCTCAGCGTCTTAGCCATTGAGCCATAAGATAATTTTGTTTATAAATGATGAAGACAGAACATTAGCTTCTTAAAGAACTGCTAACTGGAAAGGATATATCAATCTATTCTAATATAAAAGTCCTACTACAAATATGGCTTTTCCTTGGGGACCTTTTTAGAAGATCCAACTTTTAGTATGTGTACAAAGTCTCTCATCTGAAGGTTCTGATTCTAACCTGAAAACAAAGAGCCATGGTGGTGCAGTAGTTACAATGCAGTACTCCAGGCTAACTCATTGCTCACTCCAGGAGTTTGATTCGGCTCAAAGTTGACTCAGCCTTCCATCCTTGAAGATCCACATTGTTGAGGGCAATATACTGACTCTGTAAACTGCTTAGAGAAGGCTGTAAAGCACTATGAAATGGTATATAAATCTAAGTGCTATTGCTATTGTTTTCTCATAAATGTTTTCTCAATAAACACATGACTGAAGTAAACTTCAAACAGAAGATACACAATTAGTATTTCAACACAATCCATGCCACATCAATTAGTAACCTATAAAGTAGACTATATTTGTAGAATTTAAGAAAGAATATATTTAGTAAGATAGGCATTCTGATAGCTGTGGATAACACAAAAATGCATTCAGTACTTTTTATGATATCCCTGAGATTTTAAAATGGGCATATTGATTCTATATTCCCCTATCTTGTATATTTAATTCTGGGTCCCAGAATTTGAAGAACAAAATTTTGTGAAACATTGGCTTAAAATGTCAATCTCTAATGTAAGTCCTATCAGTTATTTTATAGTAACTCTGGGTCTGCTTTATATATATATATATATATATATATATATATATATTCAAAAGGCAAATGTCATATTTGTAGAGATATATTTAAATTCAGCATCCATTTGTCTAACTACTCTGGAGGTTAAATGTGTCAGCAAATTTAAATTAAGGATAATATCAAAGTAATTTAAGAGCTTATATGATTTGAGCTGGCTAATGCATTAATATTTTAAAATAGGCTTAGAAAGGAAAGGCAAAATGTGCACAAATATTGGAAGGCATTTAAACAAAATTGAAAGTGAAAAGCTGGACATTTTTCCTCTAAAATGTGTCCCTAAAGTAGTTAGTGGGAAATATATATTTAATTTCAAAGATAGAATGCTGAATAATGTAAATGGTCATTCTGTACTGGACAAGGAAGCTCTAAAATTAATACGTATATGACCATCTGAGTTCAGTAATATTCCTTACTGTGCTCCTCTGTCAGCAATCTTCCATTGCCCAATAGTTCGATACAATGGTGGGTTTCAAATCCTGTTCCAACCAGTAAGGTTGGAACAGGGCCGGCGGCATCCTCATGGACGCGCACAGCGTGCAGCACACACACGCAACACGCACATGCATCTTAGCGCCTCCATGATGCTCCAGATGCTCCGCAGAGCATCGTGCAGGTGCTGTACATGTAATGCGTTTGCGTGGCAGTGCAGAAGCTTTAAAACACAGGTAAGGAGCTCGGGCAGACAGGTGGGCCCACCAGAGCACCGTACCGGAACGGTATCCTGTGTTCCTGGCTGGCTCTGTTACGCCCATACTGGAGCATACCGCCTGCACCCAGTACTGGTTCTAGATCTACAACACATGACTGAGATTCATCTAGTAGGCCAGATACATCTTCAAACAGCAGACTCTGGCAAGTGGTGATGGAAAAAATGATACCTAAGAAGCAATTGCTTGTCTAAATGGACTAACAGCATGATTCCTGAGTTCCATTCTTCAAGGTCTCTGAACATCTCAGGAGAATTCTGAACCCTGGAATATTTTCTATTGAATAAGGAAGCTAGCTGAGGGAAAGTGAGCATAAGAACATAGAGCCGTGATGGTTTGGTGATTAAAATGAAGTACTGCAGGCTAACTCATTGCTCACTCCAGGAGTTCGATTCTGAACAGCTCACGGTTGACTCAGCCTTCCATTCTTCTGATGTTAGTAAAATGAGGACCCAGATTGTTGGGGAAAATATGCTGACTCTGTAAACCGCTCAGTTAGCACTGTAAAGCACTATGAAGTGGCATATGTCTAAGTGTTATTGCTAGCGCTAGTACTATAAGAAAAATGCCTGATAGATCAGGAAAGTGGCACACTAGTCCAGTATTCTGTGGCCCTTTGGGAAACTCACAAACTTGGATGGGAGAATAATGTCCTTCCCTTCCCAGCAATTATCATTTAAAACATGCTACTTATGAGATTCCTGGGGTAGGATCTGGCCATCCGAAGTACTGTAGCAACCACTGAGAGCTTAATCCTCCACAAATGTATCCAATTATCTTTTAACATTCTCCAAACTGATTGCCATATTGCCACAACTGCTGGGAGTGAGTTCTAAAATGTAAGTGATGAATGAATGAATGAATGAATGAATGAATGAATGAATGAATGAATGAATGAATAAATAAATAACCCTTTCACCTTTCTGCATAAAGATTAAAGAAAAGGATGTCTGACAGCAAGCAAATAAGAAAACAGCAGTGCAACAGAGGAATAGAGAGCGTGCATCAAAAAGAGAGAATATTGGTAGCACTTAACTTTCTTTCCATTTTGTTAGTATATGCCAGTGATGGTGAACCTTTTTGGCACTGAGTGCCCAAACAGGAACATACTTGTATGTGTGTGCATGTGCACATGCTGGAGCACTGGAAACCCAAAGACCAGCTGGCCTGTGCTCTTGTGCACACCAGCCAGCTGGTCTTCGGGTTTCCAGCAGGCGCCTGCATGCCAGCCAGCTGATCTTCGCACATCCCAGTGCACCAGAAAGCCAAGAACCATCTGGCCAGTGCAAGCATGCCTGTTTTTTGGCCGTTTTCAGGCTGGTTTTTTTTTTTTTTTTTGGTCTGAAAAATGGTTTGAAAACAGCCTGAAAAACAGCCTGAAAAATGGCCTCATTTTTGGCCATTTTCAGACCGTTTTCCGGTGCACAAAAACCAGAAGAGCAGCTGGCGATGGCATGCATGTCCACAGAGAGGCTTCTGCATGCCACCTGTGGCACCTGTACCATAGGTTCGCCATCACGAGTATATGCAGTCTTTAGCAGATTATTGCCAATAGAATATAGCCAATGAAAACAAAACAAAACCAGCATTCTTCCCTATTGTCTCTACTTTAACCTTGCCTTTTGTATAGTGGAGGACTAGTATAGCAGCTGAGGCTTTCCCAGGTATGTTTGCAGGAAAGGAAAGAAGATGCAACTGAAATTCCATCCTTTTTACATATCCCACCCCCCCCCCCCCAAAAAAGGCAGACTTTTTATTGCACTTTTGTAGCCACCTTCTTGTCTTCTTTTTAGCCACACCTTATGGACACTCTTCCGTGAGCAAGATTTCAATGCCTGCCCCTGGAAAAAAAAAAGAATAGGCCAAAAGTTTGTACTCATACTCTGTCTAAAAAATAAACAAATCCAAAACAGCAGAATCATCCTCCTGCAATAATCCCGATTTTCCACGCACTCATCACTTTAAAAATCTAATGAAGTTCATAAAGCTTTCATGGTTTAACTGTTTATGACATTGGAAATCAATGGGATTAAGGAATGCTCTGTGGGCCCTTTGAATGCAAAACATTTTCTGACATTAAAAGGAATGCGAATGCTACTGTTTTCATAAAATTCTGGCTGTGTGATAGAGGCTCCCTCAGCTGATCAGTGGAGATATCTTTTGGGACATCATGAGCAATAAAATTTCAGTATACTCAGCATGTTAAAAAAATTAGCAACACATTGACTAACAGAAGTGCTTATACCTCTGGAGGCTGCAAAGTAAGCACTGAATAAATTCAGTCATTGACAACTTGTATATTAATTTCCTTGGCTTGAATTTGTACCTGTAGTTTCAGAAACTGCTTTGGGCCTAATAAGAGGTAATTCATAGCAAGTTGTTCCCAGTTCTTTTTGTTTTCAAATACAGGTAGTCCTCAACTTATGGCCACAACTGAGTTCAAGTTTCTGTTGCTAAGTGAAACATTTGTTAACTGAATGTCAGGGTTCCAACTGATGCCCTAATTAAACCATGAGTCTCAAGCCAAGCTTCAAAAGAAATCCAGTTATTTATTAGGAGCTTCATGTTGGTACGATTCAAGTGAAGCCAACTCTGACCTCCCTTAATTTGCCCCTTTGCTCTGACCCTATTTCCCCCCCTACATACAACACTAGCTACTTATAAACAGGAAGCAAACACCACACTCACTAGCATTCATTATATTATATTACTTGCATGAGGTACTTCATACCTCATGCAGAAACATCTGCAAGCAAATAACTGTGCTCGGAGACCACCAAGGACTCCACAGTTAAGAGAAGTACATCAGAATTCAGCTGAATCTAGTACATGGTATATTTCTATGCTGTTAGATTTAACAGCATCTCTTAAAAAATAAACTGGGAATTTACAAAATTGGAATAGAATTCAAGAGAACAAAGATTAAAACCAATAGAATAATGTGGTCAACCTTTCCCTCCATATCTTAACTCTCCATCTTTCTGTCCTAATCACAGAAATGGTTTAGTGTAATCTTGTGTTTGGGCACAAAATTGGGGGGGGGGGAACCCAGCAACATGTGTGGTACCAATATAGACTATTCATTACCACTGATTTTGTTATCTAGTTTGGGTAATGAAATCTCTGCAAGAAAACAACCTAGCTCAGAGGCACCAAGGGCTCCTCAATTACAACAGCAGATTTCTGTGCAATTACTACTCTCTAGCAGGAGATTCCAACCTGTGGATTTCAACTCTCAGAATTCCTTTGCTTTACTGGCTGAAGAATTTTGAAAGTTAAAGTTCACAAGTCTTAAAGTTGCCAAGGTTGGAGACCCCTGCTCTATAGTATACTGGAACATCAACAGGACAAAGGAACTTCTCAGGGGCAACTGATATCAAAGAGATGACAGGAAGGGAAAAGGCAAATTTAAAAAATATTTGAAGAGTGGTGACAAGTATTTTATGATGATGAAAGCTAATTGATTAGAAAATCACATGTACCATTATGCATTAACTGTTCAGGCTTAGATCAAAATACAGAAGCCTGGATTTCATCATCTGTCAGCTCAATGTGAAGATGAATCATGTCAGCAATTTGGGAAGTGGCGTCAAGCTGACCACGCCCATCCAGTCAGCCACATCCAGTGAGTGGTGTCAAGGTGACCACACCCACCCAGTTGGCCACACCCACACAATCAACCACACCCACCAAGGTCAATCACAGCCCTGATGTGACCCTCAATGAAATTGAGTTTAACATACCTGGTCCAGAACATCCAGGTTGACCTATGATTTCTTAAGAAGTGGGTCAACCATCAGCTCCTTCAAGGAGAATACCAACATCAAGGAGGCATTTAGCAACAACCTGTCCCAACCAGCCATCATCTCCAAAAAGGCAAGGGTTCAGCCTACAAGTTGCAAAGCTGATGATGAAAATACAGTTGCTCAACATAGGTATCCAAAGCTATAGTATATGTATAGTTTTATAATAAGCTGAATAATGTAAAATATCAGTTTACTGTAAGGTGAATCTTTTGTCTTAAAATCTCATGAACTCTTGTAGAAGTACACCTACTATTTTAATTCCTTAGGATTTAAAATTCCCAGGATCATAATAAAAGACAAAAATCTTAATCTAAAGGAGCATCCATTTTGCAGAATCTGGATGCAAAGCATCATATTTCTGTCAAGATATCTCCTTGAAATAGCCCATTAGTTTAAAGTAGTGAGGATCTGCCAGTTTAATATATATTAACTTCACATTAATTTTTACATCATGCCAATTATGTCAATTTATGAATGACAATTTATATTATTTGCATAATGTAATTTGCTATTTAATGGACATTCAGAATTGTCACCCCTCTATTATTGGTCCATTAAATGAACATTTTGGTGTATAGAAGTAAACACAAGGATTATATTTAGCCATTATGAAAGTTAATGGTTTGTGTGTGTTGTGTAAAATCAGAGCTAGAAAAATAGTGGTCACATTGGGGATATGGTGAGAGTTATTTTGGAAAATATTTGCTAGCTGGAGTCTGAATTGAAATGAAAACATACATAAATATAGCCTGATGCAATAACCTTGATATTCACGGCATTATTGAAAGAAAGAAAAAAGACATTAAGATGTTTATACTTGGGCTTTTATCTCAAGGCTCTGTTTGAACTGCATTCCCTTTGTTCTCAACACTTGTGTTTTCACATTCTTTGTGGCCCTCTGGGTGAATCTTGCATGAAATTATATTTGTCATTTGCTTGCAAGTTACACCTCAGAAAGGAATGTTTTAAATTATGCAGCAGCTCAGGTGGCTTGAACTATCTGTGTACAGCACTTTTTTTTCCACACTGCAGCTGCAGATGACTCTTGAAGTGGGTTTGGGGAATGAGAATAAAATGTCTTCTCTCCTCAGGTTTGCAAACATCTTAATCAACAGAGTAGTTTCGTGCAGGGGTAAAATTCAAATTTTTTTTACTACTGGTTCTGTGGGCGTGGCTTGCTGAGCATTGTGTGGCTTGGTGGGCGTGGCTTGGTGGGCGTGGCAGGGGAAGGATGCTGCAAAATCTCCATTCCCACCCCACTCTCGGGCCAACCAGAGGTGGCATTTGCCGGTTCTCTGAATTACTCAAAATTTACTCACACAACTTTACCTAGTCATCCTAACCTTCTTTTTCTAGCCTTTCTTCCCAGTCTCTTCATGAGCATCTCTGTGCATTTGTCTGTGCACCTTTACTGGTTTACGTTACATGTTTCTAACTCTTTGATTTCATTACTTGCCAGTCTGCTTTTGGGAGAATTCCTTTTCCCTAATTGTGATGTTCTACATGCTGGCTAGGGAATTCTGGAGTTGACGTTCGTGCATCTTACATTTGCCCAGTTTTACTGTACTGACTTCAAGCTGTCTTACCAATTCCTTCTGCTTACCATGACATCTCTGAGGATGCTATTCCTCTGCTTTCAGACTTTGCTCACTTACAGCCTGGGCTATCAAATGTTAGCATCCACTTATCCTTGTTTCTGGCAAACTCCTGCCAGTTTTCTCCAAATGTTAATGTTTCTACTTATGTCTTAATGCTACTGTGATTTTCCAGTGCAATTGTAGCATTTGGTATAGCACATTTTGCATACAATGTCCAAATGGTCACAAGTGCTGAATTTCAGAAAGAGAGAGAGAGAGAGGGAGAGAGAGAGAGAGAGAAGGAGGGAGGGAGGGAGAGGGAGACCGAGAGAAAGAAAGAAAGAAAGAAAGAAAGAAAGAAAGAAAGAAAGAAAGAAAGAAAGAAAGAAAGAAAGAAAGATGATAGGAAATGTCTATAGAGATTCTCAGTCATCTAGATCATGGTTGTCCCATGATTTCAAAGAAGCAGCTGAACTTTCTGGTTTTTCTTTGAAGACGTTTCACTTCTCATCCAAAAAGCTTCTTCAGAGTTGAAGAAGCTTCCTGTATGAGAAGTGAAACGTCTTCAAAGAAAAACCAGAAAGTCCAGTTGCCTCTTGAAAAAGCACCTTTGGGATAATGATAGGAAACATCACTCACTCAGATTCAAGGAACTGGTCATGGTCAGTGAGAACATTATTATTTTTATTCCATTTACTCATTTGGGATTTTCATGAAAAGGATATAAGTCTGTAATGGAGTTCTTATTTGGCATGGGAAAAGACCATGATTTCATCTAAAACACCTCCATATATTTACTGGAAAAATGTTCAGCTAACACTTCCAGAGTTCTCCTCCCCACCAGATGCACTGGGCTCACATGCTGCCAAGGACAAAATTGTTCACCATAGAAAAGTGGGTCCATGGGGCATGAGGCCACCCTATCTGTATCCCTGTGGCATCCAGCAGAGTGCTGTGAACTGAGTCGTTTTTTGCATTTTGCATCTTTTGGGGATATTAAGAGTCACAGTTGACTGGAACTGCATATCTGTGCAGCAATAGATATGGATATCCATATGGATATATGAATCTCTGTGTGCTTTTGAGTGCCTGTGATGATACGGGCATGCAAGTGTTGCTTTACTTCTGGCATCTTTTGTGATGTGCAAAATCAGTATGAATACTCATTTCCTCTATAGACAAATATAAGCTTGATTCCAATGTAACTACCATTGAATATACTCAGGACATGATTCACTAATAGCTGGATATGGCAACATACATGTAATAGCAATACATACATGTCAGAGCACCTGAGGGTAGAACAAGAAGCAATGGGTGGAAACTAATCAAGGAGAGAAGCAACTTAGAACTAAGGAGAAGTTTCCTGACAGTTAGAACAATTACTCAGTGGAACAACTTGCCTCCAGAAGTTGTGAATGCTCCAACACTGGACGTTTTTAAGAAGATGTTAGATATCCATTTATCTGAAGTGATGTAGGATTTCCTGCCTAAGCAGGGGGTTGGACTAGAAGACCTCCAAGGTCCCTTCCAACTCTGTTATTCTGTTCTAATACAGGATATGTTTGGTTCTCCATTCTCCAGGGAAGATTGAGCTGCATATCCATATTATTAATTCATGTCCATCCTTCCCCAGCTAATGATGCATAGTTGGTAATTTATCCATGAGTTATTTGGGTTCTATAAAGATCTTTGATGACTGTCTAAAAGGAAAGCACCTGCATATCTGTGCATATTTCATGGCTGGCTGATAGTAGAAAGAGGTGTGTGATGCTTGTCAAAGGTGACATTATTTCCATTATTTTGTTGCGCTACTGTATCAAACACTGCTCACTGTATGAAACTGTAATCTGCACAAGTCTGAACATTTTAGCTGGTGTAAAATCTAACCATCTTTGCCACAAAGGTTCTACATGCTCAGCCAGAAATCATGTTCTATTAATTAAAAAAAAACTGTTATCCAAGAATGTGCAAAGCTGTATTTCTCATATATATATATATATATATATATATATATATATATATATATATATATATATATATATATATATATATATATATATATATATATATATATATATATATATATATATATATATATATATATATATATTAGTAACCACAGTTTCCTGTGGTTCCTCTTATTTCTCATCATCACCATGCTCACATTCTTTGTATTTATTGGCTAATAGGGTTTATTTTAGTTTACTTGCCAGTATAATTCAGAAAACTCTTTGGATAGTTTGTTTTGTTTTATTTTTCCTGGGGTGGGCATTCTATTAAGGCGTTGGTGTGTGTGTGTGTGTGTGTGTGTATGTGTGTGTGTGTGTGTGTAAATCGGCAGTTAATTTACACTCATAGCTCTCCATCAAGGATGATTTTGTTCTGTTTCTTGGATAAAGATCTGGGTGGTGCAGCTGCTGCAATAAACCTCAATACAGCAACCATTTAGAGGCCAATTACAGACTGTATAGTATGGAATTGTGATCAACATTTCAAATACACAGGGAATGCTATTTATCTCCTCCCAGATAATGCCTCACAATATCATACTTCCTTTATAGCAATAGCAATAGCAGTTAGACTTATATACCGCTTCATAGGGCTTTCAGCCCTCTCTAAGCGGTTTACAGAGTCAGCATATCGCCCCCACAGTCTGGGTCCTCATTTCCCCCACCTCGGAAGGATGGAAGGCTGAGTCAACCTTGAGCCGGTGAGATTTGAACCGCTGAACTGCAGATAACAGTCAGCTGAAGTGGCCTGCAGTACTGCACCCTAACTGCTGCGCCACCTCAGCTATATATTGTTTGATATATAGTGTGGTACGATCTCCAGAAACAGCAAGATGAGCTTTCCTTAAGATCAGAGAGAAAAGCAGTGGTGAGATTCAGCCAGTTTGCACCTATCCAGGAGAACCAGTTGTTAACTTTCTAAGCAGTTCAGAGAACCTGTTGTTGGAAGAAATCTCATTTTGGGTTTTTTCCACTTTACAGGGCTAATCCTGTAAGGAAGGCAGGGAGGAAACATTCTGGAATTGTTTCTAGCCTAATCTTTATTGCCCTGCTTACAGAAACTGCCTCTCTGGTTAACCCTTATTACATTGTAACAGCTAAAGTGAAGTGCCCATCGACATGAGTGACGTTGAGTTGGCCACACCCACCCAGTCACATGACCAACAAGCCATGCCTACCCAGCTGGTCATTAGGGCAGAGAACCAGTGGTTAAATTATTTGAATCCCACCAATGGAGAAAAGTTAGAATTAAGATAATGTCTTGCTTGCTTAAAATTATATTTAGTTTGGGTCTGATTTCTTGGAAGAGGATTGAGAAATTTGTTAAACTCCAGATGTTAGGGAAACAGTGGTCATAATGTGATTGAGCATACATGTATTTATAGAAATATTTACAGTATATACCTTCTCCTTGAGAGACTCTAGATAGCTCATGGGAAAACATTAAAACATATGCAGAAGTGAAACATTTAAAAATCATATCCAAATGAGAACTAAGCAGTGGTGTCCATCAGAGCTGCATTTGATTATATAAGGAGTAACACCTCAGAATAAGGATACTGGTGAAACAAAGACTGGAAGGATAAATTAAAAGTGCCAAAACTCTTCCTAGCACTGTTTGCTTATTTAAAATCACTGTCATGGAAGCTCAGCTGTAATATATTTCACAATGTCAACAAGGACCAAGTCTAGAAAAAGCCCAGTATGGTTTTCTGATAGTGCCCATAAGCTTCAAAACTTGGAAAGGAGATGCAAACAAGAGCAGCAAATCTGGTCAAAAATAAGGTGATAATAAGGAATGTCTATGGAGATTCTCAGCCATCCAGGTTCTGGTTGTCCCAAAGGTGTTTTTTTCAACAGGCAACTGGTCTTTGTTTTTTCCTTGAAGATGTTTTGATTCTCATCCAAGAAGCTTGAAAAAAACAACTTTGTGAAAATAACAAAACAAAACATAATTTCAGGAACCTACCAGGAGTGGCGAGGATAAGGAAAACAATAATAACTTTTAAAACATATTTAAAAAACTAAAAAAAAACCACCAACAACAACCAAGGTAACAATTGGCCCAATAGATGACAAAGCTGTGAAAGAAGGATATGGAAACTGTTATAGGACAGACCCTTGAGCAAGAAAATGCATAACATGGAAAAATGGAAGGGATGGTTTTTTTCTGTGTTTTGGAACACTACGTAGGACCAAGTGTCAATCAATTCTGATGATTGAAAAAAATAGTCCAAATAGACAAAAGAAATACTGTATTTTTCAAAGTATAAGAAGCTCCGAAGTATAAGATGCACGTAGCTTTGGGGGAGGAAGACGAGAAAAATCTGCCTCTGCCTCCCAGTAATTTGCTTCCTTGCAGCAAACAGCCCATTTCAGTTTCAGCACAGCCTGATCAGCCCAAGCAACTGATTGTCTCCTGATGATCAGCTGTTTCAGGCTGTAAGGATTGCCATAGCCTATTACCACCTCTGCACACCCCATTTTTGGCCTCCACATCCTGTTTTCAGCCTCCAGGTGCCCCATTTTCCATCTGTTCCAGGCGGCAGGGATCGGAATGGGTGAAAAATGGGGCATCCGGAGGCTGAAAATGGGAGGCGGCGGGGGGAGGTGGCAATAGGCAATGACAATCCCTGCAGCCTGAAACAGCTGAAATTTCACTTTAGTTCTATGTTGCATTTCTCCTTCAGGAGTTTGTATCTTCTACTTCTACCCTCAGGTGCTTTGGAGAATCTATTTCCCTTCTCTGTGACAGCCGCTCAAATATTGGAACCCTACTATCATGTTACCCCTAGTCCTTCACTTCTTTAGACTAAATACACTCAGTTCCTGCAACCATTCACCATACACCTTCAGACTCCTAATCAATTTTTTTCTTCTCTGCTTTTTTCTAGAGTCTCAACATCTTTTTTTGTTATTGGGGTGGCAAAATTTTCATCTATTTCTTCTATTTGGTCTGCAGCATATACCTTTTTCCTTTATGTTAACCCAAAATTCATTTTAAAAGGTTTTCATCCTAGTATTTTGCATTTGTATAGAAGTGATGCTATTTCTTATATATATAATGCAACTCCACCTCCTCTTTTATTACTTTGTTTCTTTTTAACAATTTAAATCCATTTAGCTGTTTATTTCAATCATGGATTTCACTTCACCATGATTCAGGAATGGCGACAATGACATATTTGCCCTCATATGCTAGGACTTCAAGTTGACCCTGTTCTTCATGCAATAATTTTTGTTTATTAATTTATGAGTTTAAAAAATTATGAGCCTCCAAACCAGTGTTGATTCCTGACAACTTCTTAGACTAGACCCTTTGGTCATCTTGGCAAAGTTTTTCAGAAGTGATCTGCTCTGGTCTAGGACAATTCAACATAGCCAAATTGGCATGGCCAACTCACCACGGACAACTCACCATGGCCAACACCACAGCCAACTGGTTGTGGGACAATTCATTGCAGGACAAGAGTTACACAAATATCAAAGAAATGGGGAATCATTTAAAAAAGGATGTAAAAGGAGGGACAAAATGAAATCTGAATGACAGAAATTACATTAAAAAAAAATATTTAAATTGAATTTTTGAAATGTCCCACAGCAAGTTGTCCCATGGTGAGTTGGCCATGAGTGGGCTGTTCCTAGTTGGCCACAGCAAGTTGTCTCATTCTGGTCTGCTCTTGCCTCATTCCTAGGAGAGATTAAGTGATTGGTCACCCAGATGGCATTTGTTACTTGCTTCCTGTAGTCAATGAAGCAAAGGTAAATCTTAGTTGTAACCTTGATTGCCTGAACTTTTCTGAAACTGCCTGTACTTTTTTTTGCATGCATGCAGGTGTACATGACTTTATATGACCCTACATGAGGAGTGTATGAGGAATGAGTCCAATGCTTCTGTACATTATGCATTCTCCAATCTCTAGGCCACACAGTCTTGTTACAAGTAGGTTGACATAAAGCCATTAGCACTTTAACTGCCTTTTCCCTACAGATTCAAGCAGTTCATATTTAATCTGAGCTTCCTTATTTCCTTTCCTATTTCAGAGTTAATCTATTGCCTATCTACAACTCACATTCCAATGGAGTAAGTTCTTGAATATACTCCCTCTCCGCAAAGGTTTCTGTCATTCGATAAATCATCTTTGAAAGGTTTTGATATGGTTTTTCCACCTTCCTTTAATCTCATTTGCCTCCTTTAGATCTTTTATGATTATAGTTGAGTAGCCCTACTTTAGCTACTTGTTTTCCTGTGATTCCTGTTATCTTTTTAGAAAGGTCTCTCATTTTCTTTTCTTGTTAAATTCCTCCATTTGTTGACATTCTTGACTGATATATTTTTTTCTTATCCTTTCTTGCTTGACATTGAAAGTCTGCATTCAGTTTCTGTTCTTTTGTTGCCCAAAGCTTTTATCTTCTGTCTCTTCCTGACTTAACTATTATGGTAGCTTGTTCCAATAGGCATCTTTTAGATCTTTTCTTCTTTGAAATACTAAGAGTCTTTTCTCTACTTCTGTTTTTTTTTTAATATCTCTCTCTTTTTTTTAACATAACATCTCAGATGGACTTTCTCATAAGTTAAACATAGGAAAGATTTTGCATTTTGCTAGTATCACCTATTATCTTTACTTTTGTAAGTTTAATCATCAGCCACAACTTATTGGCTGCAGCACAAAGATACTTTATTACCTGTATTTTTCAGAGTATAAGATGCACCTTTCCCCTCCTAAAAGAGGATGAAAATTTGGGTGTGTCTTATACACTGAATGTAGCCCCACCCACCCATCGGTCCCCACCCTTTGGCCTCTGCCTCCCAGCAATTTACCTCCTTGCAGCAAACAGGGAAAATGGGGCTTGTGGAGGCTGCAATAGGCTATAGTAATCCCTGGAGTCTGAAACAGCTGATGATCAGGAGGCCCTCTGAAATTGAAAGTGAAACTTGCTGTTTGCTCCAGGGGCAAATTGTTGGGAAGCAGAGGCAGATTGTTTTGTTGTGCTAATCAGGCTGTTTGCTGCAAGTAGGTAAATCAATAACTATAAATGCCTAAAGAATGTTCAAATTATTAGACTTACTTTTTATTATTGTTCTAGACGGCTTAACAAAATGAAGAAGCTTTTTAAAATAAATGCTTGATTTGAAGAAGCCCAGTGCTATTGTTCCTTCTTTTAAATAGCAGAGAATAACTATACTTACAGAAAGCAATTTTAACAGCATCTGTATAAGTATAGTCTGAAATGTAACACTATAAACAGTGTATTTTCTGTGCTGTTTGTTGCAAGAAGGCAAATTGCTGGGAGGCAGAGTCAGATTCCCCCCCCCCTTTGTTTTCCTATACTGTAAAATATGGTAACTGGTTTTGTGAGAGAAGTTAACACAATGCCTTCCCCATCTCACCTCTGGCCCATTGCTAAAGCAAGTCTAAAACATCTTTAGTTTTTCCAATACAGAAAGTGTGTTTTCCTTCTTCTTTTGATATACAGTTTCCTTTCGAACCATTTGCAGAAGCTTGGTGATGGCTGGAGAGATTGGCTAGGAACCCAGACACTTTTGGTTATGCTCCATTCTTCCAGCTGGTTGACTTTGGGCCAGTCACTCTCTCTCAGCCCAACTCAATGAACAGGGTTGTTGTTGTAAGGGAAATATGAGAAGGAAGGAGTACTAGGCATGTTCGTCCCCTTGAGTTATTTGTAAAATAATAAAGATGGGATAGAATAAAATAACAGAGTTGGAAGGGACTTGGAGTTCTTCTAGTCCAACGCCCTGCTTAGACAGGAAACCCTACACTATTACAGACAAATGGTTATCCAACATCTTCTTAAAAATTTCCAGTGTTGGAGCATTCACAACGTCTGGAGGCAAGTTGTTCCACTAAGTAATTGTTCTGACTGTCAGGTAATTTCTCCTTCATTCTAGGTTGCTTCTCTCCTTGATTAGTTTCCACCCATTGCTTCTTGTCTTATCCTCAGATGCTTTGGAGAATAGTTTGACTTCCTCTTCTTTGTGGCAGCCTCTGAGATATTGGAACACTGTTATCATGTTTCCTCTAGTCCTTCTTTTCATTAAACTAGTAATGCCCAATTCCGGCAACTGTTCTTTATACGTTTTAGCCTTCAGTCCCCTAATCATCTTTGTTGCTTTTCTCTGTCCTCTTTCTAGAGTCTCCACATCTTTTTTATATCGTGGCAACCAAAACTGGGTGCAGTATTCCAAGTGTCGCCTTAGCAAAAGGCATTATAAAGTGGTATTAACACTTCACGTGATCTTGATTCTATCCCTCTGTTTATGCAGCCTAGAACTGTGTTGGCTTTTTTGGCAGCTGCTGCACTGCTGACTCATATTGCTGGCTCATATCATACACTGTTGGATATAGAGACCTTCATTTTTTTCCCCATTATAATCTTTGTTACTATTATTTTGTACTGTGTTTTGTCGTTTTATTCTACCATTTTATGTTTTAACTCTTCTATTGTACAAAAAGAATTAGTCATCTAGGGTCCTACAGGACTGGAGCATATGAAGCCCAGTAAATATAAATGGGTCACACACCTGCTGCAGGAATGCGTTCCCCCATCCTATTATCGGGCACCATCCTATAGGGCCATTTGAGCCTTGACTGAACAAAGACTGGATTTCTGGCTTGCACAGCTTATTTCTTTGCTAGTGTGACAAACCTGCTGCTGAGTTGAGGGAGGAGTGAAATAGTTGACTAGCCTTGAGTTGCCTATGGTGAGGAAGAGACTGAAGGGAGATCCTCTCTAATACTTCACAGTGTTTATCTAGGAGTTTTGTACTAAGTGCTTTAGTCTGGCAAGATTCCTGTCTACAGGTAAGCAACAATAAACATGCCACTCTGAACAGAAATGATTCTGATGGGCTCAAGGTTGACTCATTCTTCCATCCTTCCAAGGTCGATAAAATGAGGACCCAGATTGTGTAGAGCAATATGACGACCTTGTAAACCACTCAGAGACTACTGTAAAAGCACTATGGAGTGGTATATAAGCTAAGTGCTATTGCTATCAGCTCTTTATGTCACTTCTTGTGCCTGACAGTTAGTGGGGGTTGGGGCGATGGTGGGAATCAATATTTCCATTTCAAAACAAACAAACTGATAGCACCGGGATTTGCAATCCACCTCTGAATAGTTCTATTAAGGGCACAAGGAGGAAAAAGTGGTAATATGCTATAAAAATATAAAAAATGGATGTGTGTGTGTTCTAGCATGACTCTGGAACACCTCAAACAATTTCAACCAAACTTGGTGCACAGATTACTTACTCTATGGAAACAAATACTGTGGGGGAGGGGGGGTAAGACATCCCTAACACCACTTGGGGTGTCTGTTCTGTTAAGATACAGCCTGTTGTGCCTTAAAATGGCTTCTACTGTATGGCACTGTGGACTTGGCATGATAGTGGCTTCACAGTATTCCACAAGGGGGTTCCCTCTAGTAAAGGGGAAAATCCAACATTAGAAATTTCATGGAAGGAGGGTTGGGATAAATAAATACCCGGGCAGCGCTGAGTTCTCAGCTAGTATGCTATAAAAATTCTGCCCCTTTGTTCTTAATGTGCAACATTGCAAACAAACACATTAGAGGCAAGTGGTGACATCACTGGTGACATCACCAAGCACATCTGCTGCACATGCCCTTGGTGTTCACCTCACCTGTATATATTTTATTTTTGTTTGCCCTTATTCACCTAAATAGAAATTATATGGGATTAAGCAGAACTGTCTGCACCTTTAATATGATTCCAAAACTTGTAAAACTTTCTTTTGGGGAAACACTTGAAGGAAATAAGAGAGATGGCATTGTATAAGTGTGAGGAAAAGCAAATGAAATAATGGATCCTCTTATTGCTGATGCTGATATATGTGACAGAATTATCAAGTTTTAGGAACTTCATTTAAGGCAGGATGTAGTTTGGTTTTTACAACGGCACTGAGACTTTGATGTGCTATCACTGCCCTCTACTGTTAAAGCTGTTTTAAAATAGCTTGTGCTTGTGAAAATGATAAGAATCATCCCATTGCTTCTTCATGGTAGACCAAATCAGCTTCCCGGCTTGTTTTCAGGTACAATGACTAGAAAGACGCTAGAAGATATTCTTGTGTTTTTAGAATATGTACTGAGTCGGACTCTTTGTCTAGCTCATTGTTCTATTAACAGTTTAAAAAGTAAAAAAGTGAAAGTATGAGAGCTACCTTGGTCTAGTACCAGGATGGCGAACATATGGCATGCATGCCACAGGTGGCACGCAGAACCATTTGTCAGGCCACGCTGGCCAGCTGACTTTGTCCTTCTTTTGAGGCCATTTTTCACACACACGCCAGGCTCTAGAGGTTTTATAGGAGCCTGGGGAGGGCAAAAACAGCCTCTCCCACCCACCGGTCCCCCGCCCCCCGGAAGCCCTCCAGAGGCTTCAGGAGCTTCCCTGAGCTTCCCACAGCTCAAGAAACCAGCCCTATGGGCAAATTGGGCAAATTGGAAGTTCAGGAACGGACTTTCAGTTTGCTCGTAGGGCCGGTTTTAGCCCTCCGAAGGGTTCAGGGGGTTCAGGGGCCTTCCCGGGGCTTCCCTAATGGCTCTGAAGGTCAAAAAATGACCCTACAAGAACAGGAAGTCACTTCTGGTTTGTCCATAGGGCCGTTTGTAGTCCTCTGGAGCCTTCAGGGATCTTCAGGAGGCTTCCCTGAAGGCTCCGGAGGGCTAAAAACAGCCCTACAAGCAAACTGGAACTTCCAGTTTGCCTGTAGGGACATTTTTTGGCACTCTGGAAGCTTCAGGGAAGCTCCTGAAGCTTCCAGAGGACCTCCGGGGGGGGCTGGTTTCACCCTCCCCAGGCTCCTGTAAAGCCTCTGGAGCCTGGGGAGGATGAAAAAACATGCCAAAAATGGGGGGAGCGCTGGTCATGCATGCATGCGTGCTCGGCTTGTGTGCATTGCATTATTGGTGTGGCACACCAGCGCATGACCTCCCTGCACTCCCCTTGCTTTTGGCACGTCTAATGGTTACTGCACTAGGCTAGAAAAGTGGGACATAATGAGTAGCATCACCAAGTTCACACCTTGCCTTTTGACTTTAGAAGAACAATAGATAACTAGGAAAAAGACAAATATAATCTATCTATCTGTCTGTCTGTCTGTCTGTCTGTCTCCTTCCCCCTACTTTATTCTTTTTACAAATAACTCAATATGACATACAATACTCCTTCCTCCTCCTATTTCCCCCACAACAGCAACAACCCTGTGATATTGGCTGGGCTGAGAGAGAGTGACTGGCCCAGTTGGCTTTTATGACTATGGCGGAACTAGAACTCATTATGTCCCACTTTTCCAGCCTAGTGCAGTAACCATTAGACGTGCCAAAAGCAAGGGGAGTGCAGGGAGGTCATGCGCTGGTGTGCCACACCAATAATTCTACTTGATTTTTACATGCTTTTGAACTGCTAGGTTGGCAGAAGCTGGGACAAGTAATGGGGGCTCACTCTGTTATGTGGCACTAGGGATTCAAACCACCGAACTGCCGACCTCTCTGATTGACAAGCTTAGTGTCTTAGCCACTAAGCCATCATGTCCCCTATAGTACTTCTTCAATTTTCTTTTTTCCTGCCTCCTTCTCATCCTGCATTTTATGCTTTTTATCAACCAGGTAGTCTGACTGGCCAATACTTAAAACAGCTTCTGATAAAACAGAAAGTAAAAGAACATGTAAAACTGAGAACAGGGTTTGGGCTTTCTCTGACAATTTTTCCACTGACTGATGTAAGGCAAGAACTGGAAACTGGGAGCTGCTTTTAATAGAGAAACAACACTGCTAATTTTAGCTAGGAGATAACACAGTAAATTTCTTATATTTCATGACCATTTAAGGACACAGTTGTCAAAGTTTTGAGAAAGCGTCTTGTATAACAGACTCATTATTCCTCAATTTTTCACCCAAGAATGTAACTAGATATCATGTCATATATTCCATTCATGCTGCAATGCTGGCTTTTTTCTCTTGTTTTTTTTTCCTGTGCCTTTTTATCAATTCAATATCAGCAGAGACATGATTAATGAAAACACCTCATCAAAATGATCATCATAAAAGGTATTGGAAAAGACAAACCAGACTCAAATGCCTTTCACTACAAGCAAAATCCACATTTTCCAACATTGTTTAGTTCTAAGGAATTAATTCCATTCTGCTGCCTGTTCATTTCACTTCAGAAAGTCAGTTCTGGTGAATTAGCTTTTGTGGCAGAGGTGGTATTCAGCAGGTTCCGACCAGTTCTGGAGAACCGGCAGCAGAAATTTTGAGTAGTTTGGAGAACCGGTAAATGCCACCTCTGACTGGCTCCACCCCATCTATTCTCTGCCTCCCGAGTCCCAGCTGATCAGGAGGAAATGGGGATTTTACAGTTCCTTCCCCTGACATGCCCACCAAGCCACACTCACCAAGCCATGCCACACCCACAGAACCGGTCGTAAAAAAATTTGAATCTCACCACTGTTTTGTGGGGCATCGGCTTTAACAAGCTTTAGCTATATCAAAATTATTTTGTGATTTTCCCACCCCTGTGTGCAGAAAGAAAACTTCTCTTTGCGCAGCTCTGCCATGTTATCAAATAACATCTCAATAATTAGAAGCCATCTCTTCGCTTGAGAGCATGTACTGCATTTCTACGATGAGATTTGCAATACATTTTAGACATGTACTTGTAGCTAACTCCATTTCTTCCTTGGCTTCTATCCAAATTAATTTCTTCCACATCAGTTCACCGGCTGTCCAAGCAGAAACATTGCCTGTGTAGGTATGCCCCCGTGCAGGGACCAGGGGACCCCCTTCGCGGCAGCCGTTCAAGCTTTCCTGAAGATGTGGCAGCTTTATCATTCAGAAGAGAGCTTCACACATGCTAAGCAAGACTTGCAAGGATCCCTTTCAAGTGCTTTGCTCAGCCATAATGGTCTTTGAGTAGATTTATTTGTCTTTCACCTCCAGCAGGTGTGCATTGTGAATATGAAGCCCTTAGGAATGGAAGTATTTAGTATTCTAAATCACTCTAGTCTATCTTTTTTTTTTGTCTCTGGAATATAGGATTGCCCATAAAGATGTACAGCTTATGACTTACAACTACAACTGAGCCCAACATTTCTGTTACTAAAATGTTAAGTGAATATTGCCCCATTTTTTGCCACAGTTCTTAAGTGAATCGCTGCAGAGGTGGTATTCAGCCGGCTCTTACCGGTTCAGGTGAACTGGTAGTGGTGGCGGCTGGAGGCTCCACCCACCCACCCACCCACCCCGACATAATGCGCGACCTTCTGTGCATGCGAGCACGCTCACATTAGCGAACCGGTAGCAAAGGTAAGTGAATCCCACCGCTAAATCACTGCAGTCGCTTAGTTAGTAACAGGGTTGTTAAATGAGTTAGGCTTTCCCATTGCTTTTGCTTGTAAGAAGGTCGCAAAGGTGATCACAGAACCCTGATTACTGCAACTGTCATCAATATGAATCAGTTGCCAAGCGTTTGAATTTTGATCATGTGACCATGGGGATGTGCAACGGTCCTAAATATGGAAACAGTCACAAGTGCTATTTCCTGACATGATAAGCTAAAATGACAAAGCATGCATTCCATTCATGATGCAAACTCAGTTGATGGCACTCACATGAATGTCACATGTAAGCACGTATATAAAGGGTGGAATTTGTGACATAATGTAATTATTTCACTCCCTGCCTCCAGCCTGTGCTGCATACATTTTTAGTAAGAAGATTTCTTGGATGGATAATCTTGGGTGATTGGTGGGATTTTCATTATCATCATCAGGTCCTCTGCAGAGCACATGGGATAGGAAATGTTTTCTAGCAGTTTTGATCATTTGCAGCATCTTCAGCATCGTCCATGGGGACGTGGACTTTTGGTAGCATGTTATGCATATTCTTCCAACATGTCTGTTAAGTAGGGAATGGCAGAATGATTACCATGATAACAGTGGTGGAATTCAATTTTTTTTACTACCAGTTATGTGGGTGTGGCTTGGTGGGTGTGACAGGGGAAGGATACTGTAAAATCTATATTCCCTTCCCTCTCCAGGGGAAAGTTACTGCAAAATCTCCATTTCCTCCTGATCAGCTGGGACTTGGGTGGCAGAGAATAGATGGGGGCAGTCAGAGGTGGTATTTACCGGTTCTCTGAACTACTTAAAATTTCCACTACTGGTTCTCCAGAACTAGTCAGAACCTGCTGAATACCACCTCTGCATGATGAGCATCATCAATCATAACATACCTATTTGCCAGAAGATTACCTTGGGTGTCACGTATTTTTAAAATTAATGTGATCTTTAAAAAAATTAAAGACAAGGTAAAGTGGAAGATTGGAAGCCGTGTCAGGGAGTGGCAGTTTGGAATAATCCAGTAGTGCTAAATTTCTTGAAGTATCTAGTGCTCTGAAATGATCTGGAGAACTTAAAAAACCATGCGGAAGAGGAAGAGGCGGAGAGGAAATAGATCCCTGATGTGTGCAATTACAAAGTGCTTTTTGAAGATCACAATTTATATTCCAGATAGCCTGAAGATGTTTCTGTTTATCACTGTTCAAATCAACCTGAAGCCTCTTGCTCAAAGATATATTTACCAACTGTTCAACATACTTTGATGTCTAAATATTGCACAATCTTCCCCGGAGGAAAGAAAAATAAAAGCATTTTTTTTTTGCACCAAGAGTCCAGAGAGAAATCCTCAAAAGCTTTTAAAGATGAACAGCTTAATATGAGGTTATCTTCCATCTAGAGGCACTCCTAATTTATCAACAAAGCCAATTAATATGGTCTAACAGTATGTTACAACAGATAAGTATTTGCAAAAACGTATAAGGGGAATTCTGGTATGTATCAGTCAGGCCATGTAATCTTTACGCTGTAAGCACATGTATAGATATGGAGAAGCAGTTGGGAATAGCGTTGTCAAAGAAAAGGTTGCAAATTTTTCTATAGAAAAGCAGCATTTCAAAGTCTGTTGGGTAGAAGGAACCAAATCAAAATCTATATAGAATTTAATTTAATTTATTGTATCTTTAAAATAAATCTGAAATGATTAAATTCAGACACAGCCCACAAGTGTTTTTAAATAGGTGACTTTTAAGGCACAATTCAAAGGTGGAATATATATGGAATAAATAAGATGAGATGAGATGAGAAGATAAAGAGAAGAGAAAAGAAGAGAAGAGAAGCATTATAATTTGTCTCTTCTTTCCAGTTTAAAGATATCTGGGGAGAGCCTATGACTTTTCCCAAAATTTGGGAGAACAGTCTTGGTCATGACAATTCAGACTCTGCACACCAGCTGACATTACATGAAAAGGTGATAGATTGTGAATATAGCCATATGTTAAATATTCTCTTTCCCAATGACTTATAGTTCTCTATAACTCTAGCTTACCACTTTTCTCAGCTGACACTGCCAACAGGAGGAGAAGGAAAATAGATATATGTCTGATAATTTGATGAAGAGAATAGAAAACAAGACCAGGAAAACTGATGGTTAGTTAAATCCAATGAACATAACCTAAAGTTTCATGTTTCCCTGAAGATCCAAAAACTTTTTTTAAAAGGTTCAGCAAGAAGAAATAATTAAATTAAATGCATGCAGAATAATCATTTAGCTGCTTTTATCTTTAAAAAAGTTCAGTCCTATTAAACATTATTTTTATCCTCATCTTTACAATCTATTTACCCAAGCCTTCTATATAAAAAACAACTCCCATCAAGCATGGCACTTAGTCCAAAATCAGTTAAGCACAATTGCATTAATTAGGACGATAACTGATAAGACTTTTGTAAAGAAATATTTTGAAGTACATGTAAGTACAAGTTTTTGACATTTATCGTGGAAGTAGAAATAAATGCATGTTTGATTCATTAATGCAGATGTATAGATGAGCACATTTAAAATTGGTAGAAAGGTTGTGATTTATCGATCTTACCCGAGAATAAACCCCTGTGAAGACACAGATAGGTTTCCAGGTACCACTCTCCTATTTGAGTCTTATTCTTTGCAGTTATGGCACTTTAAATGACGAAATGCATTTAAAATATATCTTCAATTAAATCAGCACAAAATCATAACTTGGTATTAAGTCTCTCTCTCCTTTCCCTTCAGTGCACCCTGCCCATTTTGACTAGGGATTCCACTGAATCTAGGGGTAACTTGAAGCCATCAGACCTCAAATGCCTAGGGCACAGAAATATGCAAAGTAATTTAATTACTTACAGAACTGTTCTAAATGATGTAGAGCTTTATTTACACCATCATCATAGCTAATTGGTGACCCCTGGAAGCTAAATATATAAACATATATAATCGGAGAGCACTGAGCACTGGTGCAAGGCAAAACAAATTTTACCGCAGAATTTCATCTGTGAAGTTTCAGTTACAAATGCTTCTTATTACCTGCCTGCATGTAACATTTTTCCTCATGGCCTGCTAATTATAATCAATATAGCATAGTCAACAGACCTGAACAAAATTTCCAGGCTAGTGTTTGCAACCTGCCCTTGTCTTGCCAGAGGAAAACATATTCCTTTCAAGGAATAAGCTAATGGTTCTGCCATGACCTTGTTTATCTTTAGACTTTTGTCTCAGAGCCCTAGGACAAAACACAATCTCCAGGAGAAAGCATAGTTACATGCAAGCCCCCTGCCTACTTTTTAATTGATGGTTGTAACTAGGGTTTCTCAACCTTGAAAACTTTAAGATGTTTGGACAAGGTGGAGAAACACCAGCTGTAAGTGAAACTGAGCAAAGATAGAATCCATAGCCTTCCCCCACACCACATATATGATTAACCCATTTGTGCTGCATTCCAATTCTTTCTCACCAAGAATAACAATATGTACCTACATTACTTTCTCTGCCATAACATTTCTGTTTTTTTTATTTTAAAACAAACAAACATAAACACACACAAAACATAAAAACCATCCTTCAGTTACATACAGTTTGTCGATGGTTACAAAACTTTTCTGCTTCCTCACAATAGTCTTCACTTACAATTTAAATAGAATCTCATATCATCAATCTAATATATAGGTATACAATTATTATCATTATTAAACGTTCATTTGACTATAACTATTATTACATCTTTTTATGTGAAATATACTAAATTTAAAATAAATTCATATTATAGCATTTCATTACATCATCCTAAAACCATCCAGTAATATTACATGTTTATATTATATTCTATATAAAATTGTTTCTCTTTGGTTACAAAACTTTTGTGCATCCTCTCCATAGTCCTCATTTACAATTTATATAAAATTTCCTATTATCAATCATCTATATCTATATCTATCTATCTATCTATCTATCTATCTATCTATCTATCTATCTATCTATCTATCTATCTATCTATCTATCTAATCAATGTGTGTGTGTGTGTGTCTGTGTGTGTGTGTGTGTGCTATTATCATTGTTAATCATTTATTTGACTATAACTGTTATTTACCATAACATTTCTGTTATTGTTTAGGAGAAACATACTGTATAGTATGTTCTTTGAAACAAAAGCTGTTTCTAAAATACATAACTGCAACACATTAGTCAATATATATTTTGAAAAGCTACGAGAAATTTTATGGAGAAAAAGATCAGCTGAATTAATTGGCGTGGCCATGAAATAGCATCTTATTCATCCATTAAAAGCTGTAATTCTCTTGCTGTTGTCAGAAAACTTCAGGAAATTGATATTTGAACATTGCACTATTTTGTGGTATCACTATTGATTTTCTTAGTAATGATTTATGTTATTAATTCAAAAGCATGTAGGTCTGGGAGACAAATACAATATAAATGACAAACAATCAAGGTCCCCTAACAAGAAGAATAGGCTGTCAGTTCAAATTTGGCATATTTGATCACATTATTGTATAATGACTGTATTATATTCTACTAAAAGTGTTATGATAACAAACAGCATACAAATGGGATTAAATGAGAAAATGTCTTTTGGAAAATAATACCTGAATGCCTTATACTTATGTCTTTCTAATTTATCTGCTATTTTAAGGATCATTGCTATACAAATGGTTTGGTTGCCTATTGGCAAAGAACAAAGAATGGACAGCAAAGTTTATATTGTACTAAATGTTGCCCAAATTCACACAGGTGAGAAGGATGAGTAATAATTTGATAAATGAATAAATTTGAACCCACGTCTTTCTTTCATGTGAGATGAACCACTTTTCTTTTTCTTTATTATCCTGGCTGACCTTTGGTAAGCAAATATCTTAAACAAAGCCCAGGGCTAAATCCATTTCTACCTATATGAGACATCCAGGAATCATGTGGAAATTGCTGCACCAAGTTCTTTGCAAAATTGGTGTGATAGGTCTGGTAACCAATTACTACTTCCTTGGACAGATGGTTGAATTATATCTTCAAAGTCCCTTCCAGACCTAAGATTCCATGATTCTGTGATTGTCTCTGTTCCCATTTAGCTACTTAAAAAAAAAAAAGTTTTTGTTGTTGTTAGTTGCGAAGTCGTGTCCAACCCATTGTGACCCCATGGACAACATTCCTCCAGGCCTTCTTGTCCTTTACCATCCTCTGGAGTCCATTTAAGCTCATGCCTACTGCTTCAGTGACTCCATCCAGCCACCTCATTCTCTGCTGTCCCCTTCTTCTTTTGCCCTCAATCTTTCCCAGCATTAGGCTCTTCTCCAGTGAGTCCTTCCTTCTCACTAGGTGACCAAAGTATTTGAGTTTCATCTTCAGGATCTGGCCTTCTAAAGAACAGTCAGGTTGATCTTTTCTAGGACTGATCGGTTTGATCACCTTGCAATCAAAGAGACTCGCAGGAGTCTTCTCCAGCACCATAGTTCAAAGGCCTCAATTCTTTGGCACTCAGCCTTCCTTACGTCCAACTTTCACAGCCAGTGAAAAAAGTTTAGCAATACGATATTCACTTTAGCCACTAGGTGTCATTATTTCATCAAGCCATTAAAGCTGATATAAAACTGGTTCTAAATCAAATACCACACATTTCACCCACCCACCCCTACTTTTCTGGATTTTATCTGTAACCAGCTTAAGTAATAAAGTTTTTGAAACTCAAAAGCATTTTGTGCAATTTTAATTGGTCTCATAAGGATATTGCCTAAGGATTGGGGATTTTTTCCCATGACTACTGCTTTATGGGACATCAAAAGTACTAGATGTGGTTGTTCTGTGGTGTCCTATAAAGATAAGGGAAAGGAAGCTATTATATCATCATGCCGGGATGATGACTTGCAGGTTTATTTCCAACTATTGCTATGTAATTCCTCCCAATTTCACTTTGACTAAAGATAAGTAGAATAAGAGCGCAAGTTATATTCAACTCTTGCTAAAATAAAGGCTTCCTGATTCATTCCCTTGTAACATTTAGTAACGTCCAAAACATTCTGCACATTTGCCCTAATTTCAACTTAACCCAGTGCAGTTTCTGGAAAGACCCAGTTCCATGCCTGAAAGTTCTCCCTTCATTTAATAAAGACATTCTCCTCAGATGGCTTCAGGTTAGCTCTATTTCCTCTGCTTCCTTGTTTTCCTCTAATTTGCTCAATGAGGAAAGATTTCACGAAGGTTGAAAGCTGATGGTGATTGTATAATCCAGTTAGCCTAATGAAGGCATTGCCTTTGTAACTTTTAAGATGGATGTTTTTTTAAGAGTTTTTGTTTATAGAAAAGACGTATGAGGATGGGATTCTGGCCTTCCTGATTATCATCTGGGCCATAAATCTTTTCGCAAATAAAATGAAACCCTTCTATACTCCTGTAGTGTATTAAAAATAAAAATAAAGACAAAATATTTAGAGGAGAAAAAATAATGCCATAGTTAGATTGTTCTAGAAATGTTATCATTCCTTTCCACATATACATATGTGTGTGTGGTGGGCTGTGCATTATGTCGGGGTGGATGGGCAGAGCCTCCCACAGCCGCCAATATATATACTCTCAATCTTACACGGGGAAAGACCCGAATACACGTGTGTGTGTGTGTGTGTGTGTTGCATTTGTGCTGATAAATAAATAAAGGGAGACTAGTATAGATCTATTTCAAGCTATTTAGCTCTCATCAGCTAGCCATACCCTTACATATATATACTGATAAAGGAGGAAGGCCTGTGGCTTGGTGGCTAATATAACTGCCTAATATGTAATACAGCCCAGGTTCGAATCCCAGTAGGGGTATGGCTGTTCAAATCCCAGTAAGGGTATGGGCTGTATTACATATTAGGCAGTTATATTAGCCACCAAGCCACAGGCCTTCCTCCTTTATCAGTATATATATGTAAGGGTATGGCTAGCTGATGAGAGCTAAATAGCTTGAAATAGATCTATACTAGTCTCCCTTTATTTATTTATCAGCACAAATAAAAAAACAACAACAACACAAATATAACAAAGGCAACAGTAAAAATATTGGGTTTCTTTCGTGATGGACTCTTGTGACGAGCCGATTGACAGATGATGGAAGCAGTTAGCTTCCTCCCATAATTGGGGCTTACCAGGGGTTGTAAAAATCTTATATGTATGTATGTATGTATGTATGTATGTATGTATGTATGTATGTATGTTATATTTGTGCTGATAAATATATATATGTGTGTGTGTGTATATATACACATACATACATACATACATACATACATACATACATACATACATATACACACACATATATATCTCCTTATAGGTTAACTTGGTGGAGCTCATGCTTTGCATGGAAAAGATCCTACATTTAGTTGATAGGCAACTAGAAACTGCAGCCAATTCCTTTCAGTCAGGAGAGATTAGGGATGGGGAATGGAAGTCTACCTCCACATGAGGTCTAGTATAGTAGCCCTGACCAACTCTACTCACCCTGGTTGTCTCATCCTGGTTAACTCGCCTCAGTCAACTTACCTCAGCCAGTTCACCATGGGACAACTCACTGTGCAACCATTCAATGCAGGATAACTCAAGAGAGTGATAAGTGAATTGCCTTGTCTTGCTTTAGGTTTGGACTTTCTCAAGTTAGAAGTCCTCAAGGCTGGGGTGAGATTCAGTCATACTTGTCCCTCTCTTACGTTACCCTGCTACAGCAAGTCAGCTGGGACAAGTTGGTTGTCCCATTTCACCATTGATTGTGAACACAACAGGCATGGCATGGGAATAGTTTAATAAAATTCCAAATCCAGAAATAAATCGGTTTCCCACATTTTATTATGAGTTGTATTATACTTACTATTATTTTACTATGGTTCTTTTACTGTGTTTCGTATTTTTATTTATCAATGTTATCAAATTGGTATGTAATCATATAATGGGTCTGTGGGGGGAAAAGCTTTTACAGTTTTAATGCCATATTGCAACTTCTGATTCAGTACATTCTTTTGTAAAAAAAAAAAATAGAAGGAGGGGAAGGAGAAGGAGAAGGAGAAGGAGAAGGAGAAGGAGAAGGAGAAGGAGAAGGAGAAGGAGAAGGAGAAGGAGAAGGAGAAGGAGAAGGAGAAGGAGAAAGGAATATCTTGTACCTTCTTGCAGAGATGGTAATCTTACAAGTTGGAAAAATTATACTCAGACATTTTGTTTTGAAAACTAAGGACTTTTTTTTGGCCTTACTGTCAGAAGGTTGCCAGGCCTATGAAATGAACAGGAAGAGAAAGAACAAAGCACCGCAAAATAGTCAGAGTGATAAAAACTGTGCTGAGATTCACTATTCTTCAAAGTTATAAGGAAATGTCTACAAGGGTGTGGCCCAGCACAGGAAAGCTCTTCATCATTGGAATCAAACATATTGGGCAACACATCTGTGTTTCACACTGAGCAAATTAGAGTGCTGTATTGATATTTATTAAAAACAGACATGGAGTGCCAATCTTAGCAACAAAATCCTTCAAAATGTAGGATAAATAGAAGTGAAACTTTGCTTTCCCATCCTATGTGTTTCTTAGTAATCCTAATAATGTCTGTTAGCATTGATTGATGCCTGTGCTAAGCCCCTACATCCTTTGTATCCAACATGATTATATCATGAGAGTTAGTGAACTGCTTTGTACTTAAAGGTCACTTTTCTTTTATCACTGTGATGATATCTTGTCAGCCAAAGCTGTTGCTGAATTCAAATCTTCCAGAGGTGTCAACAGGTTACAGACAAAAAAGTCAAGATTGCAATAATGGTGCAATCAAAACTCTAGCTGTTTTATAAGTGGATCATGGAACACACTATCTTGATTTGTTTTAACCATACCAATATCTCACAAAGATCTTTAAAATAATATTTAATGATAATTTTCGAATCTCTCACTCACCTTTATGCTGAAGAATATCCTTATTTTTCCCATAACTTCCCACACCCCTCATAAATTAAGAAGGGTGGTTAAAATGGTTTTCTTCTTTTCAATTCTAATTGGCCCCTTAAACATGATTCCTGCATTAGCCATCCTGATATGGTTTTCTTTCTAATTTACCAAAATTCTCAGTGAAAGCATTAGCCCCACTTGGATACAAGATATATAGGGAAAGAAAGAGTACAACCATCCAGCCTTCTATTCAACCTTCTTTAGAATAAAACAAAAACAAGTGAGCTTACATCCAGTGGAAGCCAGTGATGGGTTCCTATCTGTTCGGACCGATTCGGCTGAACCAGTAGTGGCTTGGGGGCCTGGATCACTGGAACCAGCAGCGATCCAGGCATGCTACACCCCTGAACCAGTTTTCCGGGTGGTGCCTTAGGCACCACCATCTTGTTTTTTGCTTCTGTGCATGGGCAGAACAATTTTTATTGCACTACGCATGCGCACACACGTGGCATGCCCATGAGCGAACCACCAGTAGTGACTGCTGGAACCCACCCCTGGTGGATGCCAATGGAAACAAATAGATATGTTTTGTTACTGATATCTATTTCTTCTAATATATCCTTAAACCATTTAACATGTCCTCTAAATATTTTTTTCAAAATGTAAAAACTTGAAAAGTGTCAAATGCACCTGAAGTTTGTGTCTGGCAAACTTTTGTCCTCAACTGTTTCCTGTAGCTGTTATTCCCAACTCTGCATTTAGATAATCTCCAACCTTCCATTTTCCTCTTCTGTAGTTAAACTCATAAATACAAAGATAGTTTTCCTTGCAATTGTATATCACATTTCTGTATTTTATGCATGTTTCTCAGAAGACCTTCATGTAATTGGGTTCAATTAACATATTCATAAATTTAGCATTAATATTGTAATATTGCATCTGTGGCAATCTGAGTTAAGGTTTTTAATGATTTAATATATCTTTTATATTTGGCTTTTTCAGTCTCTTTGCTGATGATGTTGAGTTATTACTATCAAATTAATATTTTTGCTTTAAAAATGAAAATTTTGCTGTTATATTATTAGTCTCAATCATGTCAAATATTTTTCTTTTGCTTCTAAAAGTAAAAGAAAAGTATTAGAGTTCTTCAAGATATTTCTTGATGAGAAGCAAAACATTTTCAAAGAAAAAAAATCACAAAAATCCAATTGCCTTTTGGAAAAGCAACTTTGAGATAACCATGACTCGGATGATTGAAAATCTCCAGAGATACTTCTAATTGAGATAAATTGGTATATTTTACCCATTTTTAAAATTTCATTACCATAATCTACTTGCTAGAATATTTTTTTAATTTTCTATTTTTTATTTTGATATCAGGATATTTTTCAACCTTATATTCAAATAATAAAATTGTGTCAATTTTATATCTCACATTATTTATATTTCATCCTTCCTTCACTGGCTTGCTTATTCTGAATCACTCTATTCATCCAATTTCAGTTCGTATAGTAGTTTTCCATTATTTGTTCCTCAGAAGAATAATCAGGTGTTCTAGTATATTCTATAGCTTTGAGAGTGGAATGGAGTGGAGTAGAGTGGAATGGAATGGAACGGAACGGAACAGAACACTTTACTTGGCCAGCTCTGATTAGATGCACAGTGCAGAAGCTCTCAGTGCACATGCAAAGCAACAGAATAATAATCATCATAATAATGATTCCAATAAAAGAGGGTAGTAGAGAAAATGGGAAGGATAATAATTTTGTGTATTGTGAGGGAAAGACGCAGGAGCCATGGATCAGAGAGCAAGATGTTTATTAGAAGATGACAGCGATTCAGATTCCGTTTCAACGGTCACGGTATTTATACTCTCAGGCACAAGCAACTGTCATTAACTGTCACTTTATTATCCAATCACAGGCTGTGCTTCGTCCCAACCAATCAGGCCGCAGCACAGGCTGTTGCTGGGCATACAATAAATAATAGTACTACAGCCATACAACATGGGTGAATATACTTAGACATAAAATATTACTATGAGGATTAGCTGTTCAGCAGAGTGATGGCATGAGAGAAAAAAACTGTCTGTGTCTCTAATTCTTTGGGCATGCAATGTCCTATAGCGGTGTCCTGAGGAAAAACTGTTTATGTCCAGGATGTGAGGGCTTTGTAGATATTTTCTAAGCCCTCCTTCTGATCCACACAACATACAGTTCCTCAATGAAGGCAGGGTGGTTGCAATTGTCGTTTCTGCAGTCCTAACTATCTATTGAGCCTGTACCTGTCCTGGTTAATTGCTTCACCAAACCAGACAGTTATGGAAGTAAAATGATAAACTCAATAATTCCTCTGTAAAACTGTATCAACAGCTCCTGGGGCAGTTTCAACTTCTAAGTTGATGTAAGAAGAATAGTCTTTATTGTGCCTTTTTGAAGATCGTTCTAATGTTAAGCATCCATTTCAAATCCTGGGAGATTATAGAACCCAAAAATTTGAAGGATTCTGCTGCTGATACTGTGCTGTCTAATATAGTAAGAGGTGGCAGAATAGAAGGAGATATACCATAACAGAATGATGTATTCCTCATTCTGACATAATTTACATAATCAAAGGATTTATTCTAGCCAACAAAGGAAAAGTTGCTCTTCCTTGCTCTTTCCATTATCCAACTTATGTTAGCTATCTGATCTCATGTCCCTCTGCTTTCGCTGAAACCGGGCTGTCCATTTGACATTTCTTTCTTCGTAGCTCTTGAAAAATAAATGAGCACAATGATTTGGTGATTTGTATGATAATTCCCACTTTGTAATTCATTGTGTAGTCCACTTTGTTTTTTAATAGGAACTTAAGAGAACAATGCTGGATGAAATCACATATACACACACTGTGCAAGGCATACCAATGTTCTTCCAAAAACTGCTGTGTGAATATATTCTTGTTGCCAGCAATTCTGTGTAGAACCCAGAACTGTTTAATTCAGCCTTTCCACTGTCATTAGGAACTCTGGCTATTATTAACCAAACACATCTGAAGACATCACGCTGCAGTCACATGCTTAATCACTAGCAGGCAATTGCCAACTTGTTTGGAAGGGAATAGCATTACTCATTGAGATGACTGGCTATGTCTCTGGTCTATTGTCCCACACGTTAAGGAAGGAAAATCAGAACATTCAGAGGTAACAATAAGGCATTAATAAACAATCTCTCACAGAGAAACACATGTGAAACGTGGCATGGTCTAGTACCATGATGGCGAACTGTTGTGGCCCGGCAGGAGCTGTTGGAGATGCCGCCAGACTCCGACAGCAAGGGGTCTTATGAGTCGGCCCTGGAGGAGGTGGAGGACCCTGGACAGGGTGCCGACTCCGAGCAGGGCCAGGAGAGACTGGTTGGCCACCAGTGGCGGCGGATCCTTGGATCATAGAGAGTGTTCAGGAAAACACTTGTGAGTTGTTTCAGGATGCACGCTGTCAAAGGGCTACTCGGCGGAAGGAACAACTGAGTAATTGTAGGAGATGATTGCACTTAGCTGATGCTGATTAGGATCCTCTCCTGATTATAAAAGAGACTGTTTGTGCCACACCCTGTTTGCAGGAGTCAACGTTCATGATTCAGAGAAGCCAACTTGGAGAAGTGGTTTGCTGTGAGAGCTTGTTTGCATTGCCTAGGTTTGAAGGAATTACTGCCAGAGTGCTTATCTCTTTGTTTATTTTGGGCTTGCAGCCAATGAGAGTCTGGACTTAGACTCTCTATTTACATTTGCTTGTGGCTTTCGTTTCTGGATGGAGAAGGGGGGTCAGAACACGAACCTATGGCACATGTCCCACAAGTGGCATGCAGAGCCATATCTGCCAGCACACAAGCCATCAGCTCCAGCATGCATGTATGCACTGGCCAGCTGATTTTCAGCCTTCTGGAGGGCTGAGGGAGACTGTTTCCACCCTTTCCAGGGTCTAGAAGCTTTCCTGAATCCTGGGGAGGGTGAAAACGGTCTCCCCTGGCCCTGCGGAGGCCCTCCAGAAGCTGGAAATGTATTATTTCTGAACTTCTGGTAGGCCCATTGGGCACTTTTTTACCCGAAAACAGCCTCCCCTGACTCTTCGCCCCGGAAGAAATATCAAGCTCAGCTTGGAGGCGAGCAGTGCGTTGTGCGTGGGGAGGACATGGGGGATTTGTGCATGCATTTGCATGTGTGGGCGCACTTTGCATTAAGGGTGCTGGCACTCGCATTTTTGGCACTTAACAACCAAAAGGTTAGCCATCACTGGTCTAGTAGAATCCTTATGTTGTATTATTGCTCCAGTAGGATTGCTCTGAGCTGAAGATATAATCAGGGCACAAAGTGACAGAATCCAAGCAAGAGGCAGCAGACAATTTCAAATAATGCTCCCAAATATGATCCAGCTGTGTCTTAAATCTTGTGGACTCTGCTTTAAAATACCTTCACAAACTCGGGTAGTTTGTTGTTTACCTTAGGGCCTTATCAATCTTATTTTGGAGCACTGCCTGTCTTACATAATCACCAATTTTAAACAGCTACAGTCAATGTATGCGCCGTATGCTTCACATTATGTCTTTGCAGGAACAAATGTGGCAGTATCCTTAATGAGAACTAATGTCGTATCCAGTTCCCACTTAAATCCAGGCAGAAAAGGGGGAAAATCCACTTTGACAATACAGTTGAATGAATTGGTCTGCTACGGCTTGCACTTAAAAGTCAACATGGATAAAGTTGTGTCATAAATGTTGCATGGATATAAGCAACAGGCCAAGTGAGGCTCTGGAGAGATTCTACCGAACAGATTTATAAGAAAGCTAGCAGCCTTCCCTCAGAGATTTGTATAAGCAGAAGCAGATTTACCATCTATTATTGCATGTAAAGATTAAGCAGTGTATTTTACAACATAGATATAGCACTGCATCCTTACTACTATCTATTTAGTGTGCTACCAGTAAGAGCTTAGATGAAGCTTAAATGAAGGATTATGTATTTGTTTGTCAATCAAAACAAATCTCTACTTTTCTATAACCATAGAATGGTCTTTCTATGAGGAATCAGATTCATGATTTTAATTTTAAATTGCAAGGGATAAACCATTGACCTTTCCTCAAGCGGCATCATAACATTTGAGACAATTTTTGGGAGGGGGGAATTTTAGCCTTTCCTTCATTAAGGAAGGCCTTGTCAGAACTGGAATTCTAAACAATGGTTTCAATGCTATTTTAAAGGAGGTGGTTTCATCTTCCTTTGGCTTTCCCAACAATTAAACAACTGGACCTATTTTGCTTTTTTTATTTTGCTTCCTTCATTTGTTTTGCCAAGTACATCCTGATCACTGAAGGAACTTCCCTTTTTATGCAACAATAGAAAAACCTCATGGATGCCAAGAGGGTGACAGTCCTTATTTTTTTTAGAATTTTTTAGATTTTTTTTTTTTTAAAAAAACCTATATTTGTGCAATAAAGGCATGATAACCTTATATTTGGTTTTTTCTTTATGTAATTTGTTCATTTATATTATAATTGACCTTAAAATAAAAATAAACAAAAAATTAATAGGTTTATTATTCAGCATTAGGGTTGACCATCTGGTGACTGTAGGGAAGTTCAATTGTTATTAAAATGATTGTAGCACAAGAAGGAAATTGAATTTTAACATTTAAACCTATTAGAAGCAATGGCACAAGAAGCATCAATAGCCCCTTATGACCATCTCTGGGATTACAAGAGTTAATAACCACTGTAACATCCGCAGTATTAATAATAAATAACGTTGAGGAAGGGAACATGACTACAGGTGCTTATGCTTGCATTCAGAAGTTATTTACTAAATCTAGGAAAGGAGAGAGATCTAATTCTCTTTGTTCAATGAACAGAAGGTAGTTGTAAGCTATTCCAGCTTCCATTTCACATGCGTGGAAAATATTTTCCCCTCCTGAGCCTACGCTGTCTTGATCACATGAATAATAGAGGAGAATTGCTCTGCTAGAGCTGGAAGCATTGGCTGTTTAAACTGGACATCAATAATTGAGAGAATTTATCAAGTACCTTTCATTACAGGATCAAATCTAGCTTCAGATGCTGCTCTCAGAAGCACCTTCATTGAACTTTACTTATGAGAATACATAAGATTCACCTCTTAATATTTAGCTTGAGATACTTTATTTCTAGGTATCCTGCAGTTACGTAGAAATAAATGCTATAGATTTTGTGAAATTTACATCTGAGCAGATATGCATGGGATTCAGAGGTGGGTTCCTACCAATTCGCACCTATTCGGTAGAACCAGTTCGTCAAATCTACCAAACCGGTTAGAAGAGGTTCCACCAGTGGACCCGGAAAGCAGGCCACCCCTGCAGAAGAGGTTCCAAAAAATTTTGAAACCCACCACTGATGGGATTGTACTATAATAATGTATATTTAGTTACACAACTTACTGAATCACATGAGATTTAGTATCAAATATAAGTTGTTGTAGCCTTAAAATGAAAATAAATTTATCAACAGACATACCTCTGGGATAATCATTTGCAAGGGGCCGGTTTTTGAAGAGAAAGATTCAGAGTATTAAAACTACTAGGTAGATTTAAGAAAGTCTAATATGCAACAATATTCTATTGTTACTAGAGTACTCTATACAGTTGTGAAAGAACTTAATGAAATAACTGTACAAAAATGAAATGCTTTCAGATGTCCTCAATTAGACAGAAATCTATGAACATTGGTGATCTGGCATTATGCCCTATTTGAGGACATAAAAGTCTATTAGAAAAGATTTACTACTCGAAGAGGTGGATGTAAATTCACCAGCAAAAAAGGATCAAAAGACACTTCTAAGAAAATATATTTTTATATAATTCTTATAAGAGATGTTATAGAAATAAAAGATAAATATAGATATATAAAAAATGAACAAGACAGATGAAAAAAGATAATTAAAGAAGCAATTCCTGATTTTCTTTACAACAGTTATAAACATAGTATCTATCTTCCTTCTGTAAGATTATATTACATAGTTCCTTTCTAGCTCATACTCAAAACAAGAAATCCAGAAACCACAATTTTATTTTATTTTTTCCATTTTCAGCAAAATTTCCATAAAAGATTTCCAGGTTTTTTTTAATAAAAGTCTTTTTTTGTTTTGTCCTTGACTTCTGCTAATTTCATCATCTTCACAATCCAATCCTTTATTATGATTATTTTGCTATTTCTCCAATAGTCTTGCTGCAGTGACTCTACAAAAAGTAATCTTCCATGAATCTTTTCTAATTGGCTGTCCATTAGTTCCAATAAAAATAGTTCTGGTTTCGTCTGAATAGTTCTTTGTATCATCATGTGTATTTATATCCAATATTTTTTGTTCTCTTCATGTTTTTTCACATTCCCACATTGATTAGAAATGCTTTTATACTTCTTAAGTTCTATGGTGTTGTATATAAATGGTATATCATTGCATAAAAATTTTCTCTTGAATAATAATATGAGAATTTTAGTGTAGTCGAAAACTAGCCCATATTATCATGCATTCATTCTTTAATTTGCTCTTCCATTTCAAATCTCAACAAAACTTTATTAATTTTAGCAATCACACATTCATCATTTCTGCGTAATTCAATTACTATTGCATTTTATATTGTTCAATTCCAGTTCTGTCCTGAGTTTGCACTACACTGAATCACGCATCCCCCAATTCATGGGCAGCCTGTTCAAGACCTTCCAAGACTTTCTCATGTCCCTGTAGCACCACCATGCTTCTTACTAGGGACTCTCTTTTAATGGCATGCATGTCTTGGTGTTATCATGATGACAACTGGGATTGCCTAAATTGCTGTCATTAAGTAACATAGTCATGTGATGGTGGGCTTTGCAACTGCATCACATAACAAAGCCAATTCCGATTTCAATTGCCACTCAATTGAGTGGCAACTGATTATATTGATCAGATCAGAAAAAAAGAACTTCCCATTTCATTGGATTCTTTGTTTATAACATTCAGTGTACCCCAAAGTTGCATATCTAGTGTTGACAAGGCAGTAATTCAATCATGGGATTGTAAGAGATACTAGGAAAAAAATGCTGGCATTTCAAAAGGTTAATAGAATACAATAATATGAGTTACAACTTCAGGAATTAAATAAGGTCTCTTTTGTAATTTGAAATGTTTCATTAATACATTTTGTAAAACAAACAAAAATTATGATCCCTATGGGCATATTATTTTGGTGCAATCAGATTGATTTTTCTAATGCAAAATTAAAGCTGATCAATAGCAAGCTTTTAAAGAAGTAATCTACTAAATTCGAAAGTATTTGTTTTCAAGCAAATGCATGAAGTTCTGCAGCCTAGTTTTCATTCATATTGAGAACAAATATTTATAAAGATCCTAAAACATGAAAAACGGTGTGATTTGCTGGAACACGGAAACAAATGCATTTTATACTTTTTTGGAATTCTGCTAGTTTCACTAACCAGCGATAAAAATCGAGTTAAGGAATAAGAAGTGATAGAGCACATTAGAAGTACCCATTGCAATGTTCAATTTTCTCTCCTTTACTGTTATTTTATGGATATTGAACAGCATTTGAGGGGGCAAGAACACTCTAAAAACTTTTAGCAGGAATGAGCAACTCAGAGCTGCATGGCTACATACTGTACATCCTTGAATTATTTTGTCAAAGTCCTGAATAATTTCTGAATGTAATTGTCACAAACCGATGTCATCATTCCTGCCATTTTACAATGCAAACACACAGAAATATAGCTGTGAACCTAATATAATGTTTATGTTATGAATTATAATTTAATTTGTAAAAATATATTTTATCTTTCTTGATATTGCATGCTTTATTTTATTAATGTTTTTTTTTATTTGAAAGCTGTCCATTGTGTAATAAATAAATGCTTCAAATTCTCCCACAAAAAAACCATGAACATTTTTCTGTTCTTTCCCCTTTTACTATTTCAATCACTCCTTTTTCATCACCATCTACTGCTGGGCACCCAGAATGACCATAGAGTCCCCTGGCCATCAAAGACTTTCCACCTTTGCAAGAGGCCAATGGTTGTTTTCAGCAACAGCCCTATAACACTACTTCTGGACATGGTCAACAGGAAAAACCAACACTGCTCCAAACCAATGCCCTTTATTTAGGTTTAGGCTGAATCCTGCCAGAAGGCAAAAATGATTTCATAATGTTAAAAGTTGCACTGAGGTCCAGAACTAGTGGAGCTGTTCTGCCCCCACCCAGTTTCTAATACAGGTCATTGTCCAAGACTATCAAAGCATTTTCAGTGCACACCATTTCCTAAATATTCTGGTTTTATAAGAGAAAATAATGGAAATCTCAATTCAGCTTCTTAATGTCAGAATGCCTGGAAAAAATGAATTCATACCACTTTAGGCTGTGCTTAATTTGCTTTGATTATGTCCCATGATCATATTTATTTAAATTATTTGGACAGAAGTTTTAAAAACAGGAATGTGTGAAAACCAACAGGTACTGAGTATAGTATCTCGAGAATTTCCTGCTCAATCACCAGGAGAAAAGAAAGTTATACAGTCCCTAACCCAGGCATGTCCAAAGTCCAGCCCGAGGGCCAATTGTGGCCCATTTTCAAATTTTGAGCAGCCTGCAGCCTCTTCACCCCACCGGCTCAGCCTGTCACTCAATCCCACCAGCCGGCATATTTTCCTTCACTGCACATTGATGTTAATGGTTCAAAGAATGTCAGACTGAATGGTCAGCCCCACACATTTTCACCTCACCAAATCTGGCCTTCCTTGCAAAAAGTTTGGACACCCCTGCCCTAACTGCTTCAGAAACCTAAAGCATGTATAGATTAACAAAATAGAAGATATCAGGAAAAGTACGAATGGTTCTGATTTTTTAAAATCATATTTTCTTATTGGATGTAATATTAAAAGAGATAACGATGATTATATGTGGGGTCATTTCAACATAGTACTTCAGGAATCCTGTCAATGGAAATACTACTTCTAAATTTTAAAAAAAATCATAAAAAGGAAATGGATAAGTTTATCCAGAAAATACAAAATATTGGTGGTCCATGAAGTTATTGTACTCTTCACACTGTGTGACTATGCAAGCAACTTACAGTATGACTGCGGAAGTCTTGTCAACTCACAGTGCCTTCTCCCTTCTCATAAAGAAGACACTCAACCAGTTAAAAGAAAAGCAATGAAGATAATAAGGGGTCTAGAAATCGCTCTGTGAGGAAGGACTGAAGAAAGTCTTTCTTAAAGCATGTTTAGCTTTGAGAAATGGCTGTTAAGAAAAACTTACTCTTTAAATACCTAACAAGCCCATAAATGGAGATGCAGATCTGTTCTCTGTCTCTTCAGACTACAGGCCTGGGAGTAATGGGTTTAAATTACAGGAAGAAACATAACAGAAACTTATGGGGGTGGGGGGGGGTGGGACTTCCCAAAGATAAGAACAGTCTAACAGGAAAACCGATTACCTAAAACAGAGGTGGGTTTCTACCAGTTTGGACCAATTTGGTTGAGTAGGTAGTAACTCGGCCTGCCATGCCCCTGAACCAGTTCTCTTGGTGGTGCCATAGATGCCACATTTTGTTTTTTTGCTTATGCGCAGAAGCAATTTTTTAGTACTGCGCATGCACCCATTGCATGCATCAAGCATGTGCGCATGTCCCTGAGTGAACTGGCAGTAGAAGCAACCGGAACCCACCCCTGACCTAAAGGGATGGGTATATTCAGGCATAGGTTTACAAACCCATCTCTCTGGGACACTTTAATTTGAGTTTTTAAATTGAGGTTGGCTGTGTGGGATTGGGTCTATGGGGATCATGGTTCATCGACAAATGCACGCTCGACAAAAGCGTGCCGACAAAACCACGGCGAGAAAACCACGTGTTCAAAATCGCGCCCACAGAAGGGCGCCGACAAAAGCGCGCCATCAAAAAATAACACGAAAACAATGTAATAACTCTAACTCTAACCCTAACCCTAAACCTAACCCTAAACCTAACCCTTACCTTAACCCTAATCGCGGTTTTGTGGGTATTATATCTTCAGGAATGAGACAGAGGCTCGTGTCCGGTAACTCTGTAACCAATTTATTTTAACACAACTTGTAACAGTAACAGGTAACAACCAGGCAGGGTGCTGGTTTAACAATGTAGCAACAGAAGGATGATCTGTGTAGAGAGAGAGGCAGAGAAGCAGCTCCAGCTGGACTGGAGTGTTCGTTGCTCTGGTGCTGAACAACTGACAGTTTGAACGAGTCTGCCTTTTATAGTTCCTCAGACTCGCCCGGCAACTGACAGGCGCGTCTGATTGGCTAAGACGCGCCTGGCTGCTGCCGAGCTGTCATTCGTAACAGCGAGGACTAACTTTTACTATACAACAGTGGGCACGGTTTTGTCGGCACTCTTTTGTGGGCACCATTTCGAAGTCACGGTTTTCTCACCATGGTTTTGTCAGCGCGCTTTTGTCGAGTGTGCATTTGACGGGTCATGGGGGATCACAAGTTCCTTCCAACTCTATGATTCTGTGGTTCTGAAAGGAAAGCATTTACTGGCTCTTACCTGCTATTCTACTGACCCAACAAGTCAACTATTTGCTTTCTGTAACAAACTTCCCTTAAAGATAGTTGTTTATTACCAGCTGTGACTTTTTAGCCTCAGTCTAAATCAGCTGAATTTCCATCCACTGTTGTTTTGCATCTTAATGATGCCTGAATTTGGAGACAAACCAGTCAGGCAAAAAGATTTCATTATATGTTAATGAGATAGAAAGCCGTTCAAGAACATATCACCTTATTTATTTCATTCAAATTGTTTGCCATTATATTGTAACTACCTACATTTTAATTAAATTATGAATACATTTGTTATTAAAATAGAACTGTTAAGAAGATTTTTTGAATATGTCTTTTGCATTTTGCAGTGTTTTTATTGTTTCTTGTTTTGGCTTATATTATCTTCTTTCTATTTTATTTTTTTATCATTTGATTTTGTTTGCACTATGGATATTTTATTTGAAATTACTGGATGTAGTCTGCTGAGAATTGAGGAATGGCAGCAGGCTAAAAATGACTGAATGGATGGATGATGAATAGATGAATAAATAAGTAATTCAATTCCCAGTTCACAGTCAGAAATTCACATAGTATTCATAATTCATTCAGATTCCTTATATAAGTAAGCAAAGCACATACATATCTGCCACATCTCATGATCAAAACTATATTCTCAAGAATTCAGTTACATCATTAGTTCAAACTAGGAAGCACTGCCTATTTGCTTCAGTATCAAAATATTTCAGATTTTTAAAGCATTTTTGCTTTTCCTGATTTTCATCCAATTGAGTTTCACTCTTGCTCATTTTTTTGTGGGCACTGATGCTTCCTGACTCCTACACTAAATAATCAGAGCAGACCAGTCTCTGGCTATGACTAAATAGCAGCTAGTCACGCTCAAATCAAGCATAGACCCTGCTCTGCCAGCTGCCTGTTGTGCCAGCTGCATTATGTTATGTTTAAATAAAAGATGCAGAAATGCCATATGCACAATATTGGCCCCTTCTGCTCTGCCATGTTCTCTTAACACAGAATCTGGCTAATTTCAGAGGTTTTGTGCCAAGGAAAAGAGAGATGGGCTAGGTTTTTTTTTATTTCATTGGAGAAGAATGTATGCTGAGCTCTTTAGTGACTAATACAGTGGGATGTCCCCGGGAACAATTTCTGACACAGTTTTCCAATCTCAATTTCTTAGAGATGGAATATGACCTTTAGCAGAAATTCATATGCCATGAAATTGGAAGGACACCTGTTTTCCATGGTTTCATCCATCTGGTAAGATCAGGCAGAGTTGGATTGATAAGTAATGAGGTCAACTACCATGAGAAATATTGGTGACCATGTAGCCTTTCTACATACCATTCAATGGTATCTTTTGCAAGATGAGAGAATCTATGTTGATTTCTTTTGTTTCTAAAGGTTGTTTGACATGACTAAATTTTGAATTTCCCCATCAAAATCAACACGTTAGCTGTATAGATAGAATGTTATCGAAATAGAAACGGTTATTAGGATGGTTCACTGTGAAAGCTAACTGCCAAAACTCTACATGACAGGGTGGCAATTTCAATTCTTATAATGGCATTTGTAAGTGCATTACACTATCAATAGTTATTAGAAGGAAATGTTAATTCCATATCATAATTCCTCTCATCTGATATTTAATTATTGCTTGAAGCAATCCCCCAAAAGTAAAAGTCACAAGAACTGCTTTTTTACATGTGTGATACAGAGAAGCAATATGCCCCTTTTTGTATGGTAATTCAAGGGTAGGAAGATATTGAATTACTGTACAAAAGCACAGTAACTGGTAAAAGTAAACTGGTAAAATAGTAAAAGGTATAGATGGGCTAAGACGCTGAGCTTGTTGATTAGAAAGGATGGCAGTTCAATGGTTTGAATCCCTAGTGTCGTGTAATGGAGTGAGCTCCCATTACTTGTCCCAGCTTCTGTCAACCTAGCAGTTTGAAAGCATGTAAAAATACAAGTAGAAAAATAGGGAACACCTTTGGTGAGACAGTAACAGCGTTCTGTGTACCTTCGACGTTTAGTCATGCCAACCACATGACCATGGAGATGTCTTCGTACAGCACTGGCTCTCTGGCTTAGAAACAGAGATGAGCACTGCCTCCTAGAGTAGGGAACGACTAGCACATATGTGCGAGCCTTTACTTTATGAAAGCATAGTCATTGAATAATGACTTACATAAAGCTCTTAACTGCATCATATAAACTTAGTTTCTTCTTGAGGGATGTTTCAAAGCACATATTGAATGAATGGGGGAGGGGTTGCTGCTGAACTACAACTTCCATTATGCCATGCCATCATTCATAGTGCTAAAATTCAAAGACAACAGGTTTTCCATCTATGCTCCAAAGTATTAAAAAGAAAAAAATGTATACAGAGTTATCAGTGAGAAAAGTTGCTGTATAAAATGAATTCTCATAACGCTTATAAAGGAAATATAAATAAATACGTACACTATCTGGATATGACTCATTCCTAAATCAGACATCTGTGAAACCCTTACAGCAAAAGAGCACACTTGATTTATCCAGACTATCCCTGGAGGAAATTATTTTTCTAAAGCATGTCACACTTCAATAAATACAAAAGGAAAACTGGATCTCTCTGTTCCTCTTAAGAAATTTCACTACTTTTCCTTTCTATCTTCTTCAAAACTTACTTAGCTAAGACTATTAGACGAGAGGTTATCAAGGATGACAAATATTAATTCAGCCAGTGATAATACTATTAACTATCACCATGAACCAGCATTTGTGATGGAGACCTAATTTAAAAATAGACAGTTGCACATTCGTGAGGCATGTCTTTATTAATTTCAAAAGTGGTAGAAAAAGATGGACTTTTGAATGTTCTGTCTTTGATGATGCCAAATGTTGATATTTTTTTTAAATTAAAATTTCGTGGCATTGAAAAGTCAGGAAGAGATAAAAATATCTCAGGAAGAGATAAAAAAGAAGAGGATAAAAGTCATTAAATTTAAATCCACATTTCCTAATATTTAAAAGTGCATTTGATCACTTGATTTCCAGTGTAATTTCAAATGATATAGTGGAGTTACACATATGTAAGCTCGCATCTTTTTAAAAAATCAGCTAATAAAGCCTATGTCTCAAATTATATCACTTCAGATTACAAACAGCATGATCAAATGTACCTGTAAACAACAAAAATGCCTTGGATATTCAAAGAAAACCTCCTAGCCAAGCAGTGCTTCATATCAGGATAAAGGCCATAGTATATATATCTTCATTAAGGAGATAAATTTAGGGGAAGCAAATTGGAGTCCATTTACTTCTCCAGGTAGGTAAGCAGCTTTTTCTTCCCCATATTTTGAATATGACAAAACACCCTTTCCTAAATTATCTGAGAAGAAGATATATTAAGCTTTGTCTTAAGCAACTCAGATGTCTGGACAGAACTCATATACAGCAACTGCCGAATGGAACTGAGAAGATAATCTTATAGATCATGATGCATGAGGTCTCTCATTAAATTTGTTGTTGTTTCAGCCTCTCCTCCTCTCCCTCTGAAAACTGCAGTATTGCTGGCCACTATTTTGTGTTAAATTTGACCAAGGCAAAAATTATTTATTCAATATTGTTGTTCAATTTTTCCACTATTGCCTAATATACTGCAATGTTTCACAACTTTGGTACTTTGGAATATCTGGGTTTCAACTCCCAGAATTCCCCATATAGCAAGCTGAAGTGCCTTACATCTTACTTATGGAAGTTATGGGGCAAGCTATAGTAGTAATGAGTAGTAATGTGCACAATAAAATAGGGCCAAGATCATTTGATGTACAATACAGTAATAGCAATAGCACTTAGACTTATATACCGCTTCACAGTGTTTTACAGCCCTCTCTAACTGATTTACAGAGTCAGCATATTGCCCCCAACAATCTGGGTCCTCATTTCACCCAGCACGGAAGGATGGAAGGCTGAGTCAACCTTGAGCCTGGGGAGATTCGAACTGCCAAATTGCAGGCAGCCAGCAGTTATAGACTGCAGTACTGAATTCTAACCACCTCGCCACCACAGCTCTTATTCTATCTAACTATCCTAAACAGTAACAGTAAGCTCATCCTGGACAAAACTAATCAGATTTTTTTTACCTGTTCGTGTCACTTCCTTGCAAAGGCTTTATGACTCTCTGATTACATAACCTCCAGTATAGTGTGTGTGTGTGTGTGTGTGTGTGTGTGTGTGTGTGTGTGTGTGTGTGTGTTACTCTTTTCATTCCCTTAGGATAAGGGAGCCTTCGTGCTTATTAGAGCCTCTAGGATCCTTATTATAATAATTATAAAGCTACCATAATAACAAGCATAGTAGCCATGACTGTTTAATTGGAAAGGGAAAACAACCTGCTTCAAGGGATTGTTTAAACACCTTTTGGTGACAGTATGGCTCATTTCTTTATTAAGTATAAAATGGCTTTGATAGAGTTTGCTTCATTTTTTCCCTCTGGATTTTTTATGTTGCAAAGCAGGTTTCATCGATTCTGAAGTTCCACTTCTTATAAGTAAGTTGAACATATTTTCTTTCTTCAGAACTGATTCTTTACCAACTAGTGACATAAACATACATGATCCCCATCTATAGCCTGAAATACTGTAATATAGTCAGTAGGAAGCCATACCATATATATTTCTGATATCTTATTTACCCATCTCAATCTTTCTGATATGTTGCGTCATAAAATGTTTGAATAAGAACCATTTTATACATGCACACAAAAATATTTATTGTTTATTTACTGTATTTATACACAACCACGTTCCACAGTGGCAGTATAGACTAAAATACAAAGTAATTATAACAGAAATGCTGAAACAACAATTCTTGAAACTGTCAATATCTTTCACAATTTGAATTAACCGCAATAAATGTAACAGTGAAAATTTTTGACTAAGCATATTTCTGAAGAGTTCAAGTTTTAAAGGTCAAGAGCGATGAAGCTTGCTGAAACATTATATTATAACTGGTACCAAGCTAAAAAATAAGGTATTTATGCTCAACTCTAGATCTTATGATCGGAAGGAATCTTCATCATCCCAAAGGCTGTATTTGTATGTTCCAGGATATTATTATTGTATTTTCAATATATACATAGTAAAGTGTTCTGACCCCCTCCTCTGTCCAGTAATGAAAGCTGAGATGAGCTTAATTATAATGTACTTTAATAGCAAGACCAAAAACTCGGTGGCTGAAAGCCAAGCAAACAAACAGATAAGGACCTTGGCAGCAACTCAGACAAACCGTGGCAGCAATCCAGCCTGCCAAGTTAGTTACAACAGTTATCTTTAGTCAATGCGTTGACTTCTGTAAGAGGGCCGTGTGCACAAGCAGTCTTTTTTATAGTCTGGAGAGGAGCCTAATGACCACCAGCTGAGCGCAATTACCTCCTGTAATTGCGTAATTGTTCCTGACGCCTAGTAGCTCTTCGATGGCATGCATCCAGGAACAACTCACTGCTGGCTTCTGGATCACTCTCCCTTGTCTCCTCCCCACTGGTCCAAGGCTCAGGTGCCACCTGGTGGCCAACCAGTCTCTCTGCACCCTGCTCGGAGTCGGAACCCTGTCCAGAGTCCTCCACATCCTCCAGAGCCATCTCAAAGGCCCCTCGCTGTCGGAGTCTGGTGGCAGCTCCAACGGCTCCTGCTGGCCACAACAGTAAAGTCCCTAAAGTTTGCCCTTGAGACAATATGTTTAATACCATCAAATAATAATATCTGCCTATCCCAGGTCCTTGGAAATACATTGATGGGTTATTTAAAATGTCAAATCCAGTCTAAACATCTGGCTAACCAACCATAATAAAACTAACTTATTCAATTTGCATGTCACCAGCTCTCAGCAATTCTTGGCAGTTAAATAAATACCAGCACATATAGTACGTACACAAACATATTAAAAACTACAACAATTATCTAGTTACTATAGTGGTCTTAAAATTGCCCTTTTGTCTAAGTAATGATTCCTGAATATCTCTGTCATGGTTATATTTACTTCCTACACTATATAAGGAATCATAACTACATAAGAAGTGCAAATCAAACAATTCAAAATGGGGTGTCAAAGCTCTGAGTCCCCTCTATTAGACAATGTTATCTTGTTGGACCCAAGAGTCATCCCTTCTCTGTAGCAGCACCTATCCTATGAGATACATCTAAAGAACTAGATGGCCCCAGCCCCATAATAAGGCATTAAAGACCTGGCTATTCTCCTAGGTATTTAGGTCAGGAGTTTAACCAAGCTCTGCCTGTTAAGGTTGATTTATTGTAAATTGGAACTGCTGTTTGTGACCTCAGACATTTATGATTTGGATTGTATACTACTCAGCGTCACTGCCATAAGATGGATGACCAAACAAATCATTTTAATAAGTAAATAAAATAAAAATATGGACTTCTGACTAGAAAGGTATATCTTATTATTAGTTCAAAATACCATTATTCTGCAAAAATAGGAAGATCAATAAAAATCTAGTTAGATTATTAATATAACTCACAATTGACTAGGTACTAGGGAACATCTTCCAGGAGGTTTTACCTATAATTTCCATAAACCTCCATTACTAAGAAGGCTCCTAGTCTACCATGCCAGGTAGCCTTTGTCCAGATTTCAGATTGGAGGGTATGACAGTTTCCATAGTATATCAATGGTTTATTCCTCTCAAGATCAATGAAGGCACCACATTATGTAGATTTTTTAAATGCTTTAAGTTTTTGAAACAATTTTAGTTGGGTTTATTTCTTTAAAAAAAAAACACTCAAATTGAAGTTTGGACCAATAACTGGTCCAATAATCAACTTTCACACATTAAGATAATTATGTATATATATATATGTATATATATATATATGTATATATATATATATATATATGTATGTATGTATGTATGTATGTGTGTGTGTATATATATATATATATATGTGTGTGTGTGTGTGTGTGTGTGTGTGTGTGTGTGTGTGCGTGCGTGTGTATATATATATATATTTAAAGTCACAACCCCTGGTATGCCCAAACATGGGAGGAAGGTCACACTTCCATTCTCTGTCATTCGGTCCGTCACAAGAGACCATCCAGACAGAAACCCAATATCTTTGTTATTATATTATATATACAGTAAAAGATATTAACACATCTGCCTAAGAGGCAATAGAGCACAGGTTCGATTCCCAGCAAGGGTATGGCTAGCTGATGAGAGCTAAATAGCTTGAAATAGATCTATACTAGTCTCCCTTTATTTATTTATCAGCATAAATATAACAAATGTAACAAAAAGGCAACAGTAAAAGATATTGGGTTTCTATATATTGATATTTACAATAATGATATAGTAGGAAATGCCAAATCCTAAACCATAATTGAATGTATCCACTTTGATTCAACAATTTCATTCAACATTTGGAATGTTGAATGAAAATTGAACATTCAAATTTGGAAAGTATTCTGTTCAGAAATTTAATAAAATGATCTTCAAATGTAATCTCCAAACTGAATTTTGGCACAGCTTTGCAAAATAAATGAGATACTGACTGCATTGTTCATGACATCTATCAATTGTCAAACATTTGTAGTTAATGTATACTTTTATACAAAATGAAAGTTTTATAGTGCCACTGAAACAAAACCTCAATATCCATGATTCATTGCTATTACTTAATATCAACAGATCCAGCCTAGCCTATCAGTAGGATGACTGCCTGGATCTATCAGCTGGGGGCTCTTCTAATGCAAAAGTCTTTAAGGAAAAGACTTCTCCTTCCCTTTCCAGCAGGCTGTGTGATATTCTGCCTGCCCACTTGCTGTTTTACTCAATAATTTATCCTACTCCCATGATCATCGAGATATAAGGAGGGGCCTGATTTAACTTACTGCCTGCTTTGAGCCAATCAGGCAGTCAAGATGCAGTAAGGATGCAGGATGACAGTGTACATGGCTAGAGTGCAGCCTGCAAATGTGAAAGAGAAGCAGAGACGTGCAGATTAGAAAAGAAGAAACAGATCCCCGAGGCGGTGCATTGGTGGACTGGAAGGTAAGAGCTGAGGGCGGTTGTCTCAAGGATTAAACAGAACAATGCAGTCAAGTGCACAAGAATCGTTTTAGCCAAAGAATGATTTTTCTGTTACGGGGCTGGCATTTGGGGGGGGGGGGGCGGGAGAGGGGTATGTGGATGCCTCATGCATGCAGCTGACATGTAAATTTATACTGCCTTTGTGTCTTTGTCTGCCTACTTCTGTTCTAAATTGTGAGAAGATAAAGAAGCTGTGTTGTGCCCACCACTGTTTTCACGGTGTTATATGTTGCATCTGTAAAATTAAAATAATAACAATGGGCATGCAAACCAATCTTGATGCTAACAGAATGAGAAACTAGAGGTGTGTGTGTATATATGTCCAATTATGTTTTTTTTCTACATTTGTAACCATTTCTACCCCCAAATTACGAGTCAGGCCTTTCTTTGAAGTATGACTGTATAAACTGAGGGATTTTGTAGACTGAATTAAGAAAAGGAAGAAGGGCAAGAGCCTCAGACTGACAGAGAAAGCTGTAGGTCAGATTTTACAGCCTGATTCCAACTGCTTTTTTTCAGAAGTCTGTCTATTTGCTCTTTGTGGGGTTAGTAGCATAATCCTATGGATTATACTCTTTAGTGTATTCAGCAGGTTAGCCTCAAAGTGAGGTTCCTCTCTTCCTGGCAAGTGACCTGTGCTTAATTTTGCACCCTTATAGTAGAAATCAACCTGGCGAAGCAAAACTAATACTTATTCTTATAAAGATCATCTCCTATGATTAACACAAATTCTAGACGGGAACTCCACTGACGCAAAAATAACAAAGAATTCTGTGTTGTCTTCATGACCAACTAAGGCATTGCAAAAACCCATTCTTCTACTTGGATATGTGTACAATTTAAACTTATGAAAGCCTGACAGCTCCACAGATACCATACAAGAAACACACAGAGTGAACAATGTGAATTAAACGTTGTTAATTCTCTTTTTTTTCTTTTCTTGTTTTAATGTCAGGCAGTATATCTCTAAGGATGAATCCCTGGCATACTGTATATGTCTGACATTGTAGGAATTGGGAAGCCTATTTAGGACACAATGTAGTCTGACAAGATAAGTGCATAAGCTGTATGGGTGTGCTTCAAAACCCATGGAAAGCATGGCAGCAAGTATAAAGTGATGCTTTTTGACTCTTTAAAGTCTGTTCCCAAACTCACTGTTGCTGTTTCAGAAATTTCTGTCAGTTTTGTCATAGTGTTCTGTTATATATATATATATATATATATATATATATATATATATATATATATATATATATATATATATATATATATATATATATATATATATATATATATATATATATATATATATACTTAAAGTCACATATATATATGTTGTATTTGTGCTGATAAATAAATAAATACAACACAAATGTAAGAAAGGCAACAGTAAAAATATTGGGCTTTCTGTCTGGATGGTCTCTTGTGACGAGCCGATGGACAGAGAATGGAAGCAGTTAGCTTCCTCCCATAATTGGGGCATACCAGGGGTTGTGACACTAAATATACCCCGTATGGTATATATGCTGTATTATGATTATTTTAAGGATTTGCAGTGCCCTAGTAAATAGATCAGAACATGAGCAGAAGGAAAGAATAAAGGAAATCATTTCACAATACTACAATTCAGGATTATCTAACAAATTCACGAACAAGAAAACTACTGTAGTTAAAGGAAAGTACTAGTTGCTTAACAATTGGAAATCATTGTTGCATGATGTGGAAATAGCCACTTGTTTAGAACTCTATTAAAAAACTTTTGGTCTATTATCATAGACTTAGTAAGGTCACACCTGAAATACTGCATCCAGTTTTGGTCACCACATTACAAAAAAAGATGCTGAGACTTTGGAAACAGTGCAAAGAAGAACAACTAAGCTCATTAAAGGCCTGGAGATGAAAACATATAAAGAAGAACGATTGCAGGATTTGGGTTTGTCTAGTCTAGAGAAAAGAAAGACTGGAGGGACATGATAGCAGTATTCCAGTATTTGAGCAGCTTCCATAAAGAGGAGGGGGTCAATTTATTTTCTAAAGCATCAGAGAGAAAGATAAGAAACAATAGATGGAAACCAATTAAGGAGAAAAGCAATCTGGAATTAAGGATAAACTTCCTAACAGTGAGAACAATTAACCAGTGGAACAGCTTTGCCTTTAGAAGTTGTGGAAGTTTCATCGCTGGAGGCTTTTAAGAAGAGACCAGACAGTCACTTGTCTGAAATAATATAGGTCTCCTGCTTGAGCAGGGGGCTGGACTGGAAGGTCTCTTCCAGTTCTATTCTGATTGATATCCCAAAGGTGCTTTAAAAAAAAAAACTGGACTTCCTTAGTTTTTTCCTTGAAGATGTTTTGCTTCTCATCCAAGAACCTTTTTCACCAAAAAGTCTTCAAGAAAAAAGAAAGATAGCCCAGTTGCCTTTTGGAAAGCCACTTTGGGGAACAACCATGACCTGTATGACTGAGAATTTCCATAGAAATTTTAGACTATTAGCTATTAATCATGAGAGCCAAAATAAAATGCCCCATGATCCTGTGTATTTTTGCATTAGAGTATGGCAAATATTATCCCAAATGAGATCAAACTGCAATGTAGCTTTAACAAAAAGTCTAATAGCTCAATATTTAAGATTGATATTAATATTTAATAAATATAATATGTGATACACATACAATTGTTGTTTCTGGTCCACCTTTACAACACAAGCCAAAAAGCTTTTTTAATACTTTGTAGGTCCCAGCTTTTTCAATTTTTGCTAGGATCTTCTCAGTGTTCAAGACTGATATTGAAGAATATTAAAGACTAATGTTGAAGAAAAAAATTCAAATTTTACAATGCAGGATTTCATTTAAAAAAGGAAAAAAGTATGTATATGTGCAGAAATGTGTATAATGGTATTTTATAATATGATGCAGTTTGCATTTTGTTCAGCAAAAGCACTTGTATAAAGATATGTTTATTAGAAAAACAGCATAGAAAATGTATATACTATGAGACAAGTATTCAGAGTTTGTGTAAACTTTAAAAAAACCTGAAATGGGGTGAAAATAGGTTGAACTGAAACTAAACATGGAAATATTAGAACTGGAATAAACCAAAACTGACAGATCCTGTTAGGTAGGAGGAATTAGTCAGGGAGCTGTCCATAATACGAACTTTCTACAGTAGAATGTATAGTGTCATCTAGAATATAATAGCTGTTTAGCAGAGTGGTGGTAATTTCATTCCTGTCCATGCAGAAAGTTTATCTTAAATTGTTGTTTACATTCCAACAGTAACCTGTATATGTTCTTTGTTTTGATACCTGCTCACTGTTGTGCAGCTATTTGTATTTGCATTACTCATTAGTAACCACACAGGGAGCCAACGATCACCAAATGTTTTTTCTGTCTTTCTCAGCCTTGGAAAACTTTAAGATTATGTGGACTTCAACTTCCAGAATTCACCAGGCAGCTGGGAGCTGAAGTCCACATATTTTAAAATTACTATTAAGAAATGCTTCCCTAGCAAGATTAAAAACTTCCTCCCAAATTTTCATTTGGGACCAAGTAAGTAACATCAGATTAAATTTAAGTAAATAATGTAAGTGAGTCAGATAGTATGAGGAGTTGAAAGATTTTTCTCATGCTGTACTTGATTTTTCAAAATACATCTTCCTGGTCAGTATAATAGTAGATAGTACTGTAGTGAATTATTTGCTATCTCTATATCTAAGTAGGAGGAAAAGGTCAAGGTTAATCAAAATCCTCCAAGTCCAATACAAGATGAACCCAATATTAACAACTCTAGGTTCAAGCCAGGATCTGTTTTCAGTGCTAAGATTTGGGTCTAATATGTGTCAGATGGTATCAAAGATAGTCACTCACTTAGCATGTAAAGTTAGGTTCAGGGGTGGGATTCAGCCGGTTCGGGCGAACCTGTAGCTCTAATGATCAGCTGAAAGCAAACCGGTTTGCTCCGACCATCAGGTGGACCCGCCTGCCCACTCTTGTGCTTTACTTACCTATATCCTCTCAGGTGATCAGCAAGGCAGAGCGAATTGCCACGCCTCAGCTGGTGTTACTCCCCAAGAAGTAATGTGGAAGCTTGGTAAAACTGTGCATGTGTGGTTAACATGCGAAACATGCTATCACCGAACTGGTTGTTAAACCAGCAGGATCCTACCACTGGACTCAACTTTCTTTCAAGGAGTTCAATCTATTAAATAACACCAGCAAACTTTCAGCTCAGAAAGTTTGAGAAAGGTAAACACCAGCACTTTCCAAATCTGAAAAAGTAATGTCAAAAGCGCAACAGTTATGTCAACACTATCAACACAATCTTTAGCTGCCTAAATTTGATAGTGGGATAGAGTGGAAGATTCAGTGAATCATCTCCATGTATAATTTCATTCCACATTGTATGGAAGATGTCCGAGCAATTTACACATTTTCCTGCATCCTTAACATATTTCTGAGTGGCACATTTACGCATGTCTTAGTTGTAACATCTCTGTTAACTAAGCATTACCTAAAACTATCAGGAATCTTATAAAAATAGCATTCTATAAACCTTTTGTGTTCAGGAGGAAATTTAGCTTTCTACTCTTCTTCAAAATGTGTATTTATTACAAGAATGGTTTCTTACTGCTCAAGTAAAAGTAATCAAGCCAAAAGGAAATACAGAATATTTTGATTTGGTATTGTGTAGCTCAAGAATCATTCCTTCCTCTATAATGAATAGGGGGCAGGACAACCTAGGCAATGTGCCTTGGCAAACAGAAATCAATACTAAGTGCTTTGTGCAATCAGATTCAATAACATGGGGGAGAAAGTGTGAATGACTAACAGTGGGATTTTATTTCTGGTAGTTGCTGTCTTAAGTATCATGTAATCATTCTAAGTGGCAATTCAGCAGAACTTGTGTTTCTAAATAAACTTTCTCCAACTGGGCAACCTCCAGATACATTGGAGCTGTAACCTGTAGAATTCCCACAACCAACGAACTGGCTGGGAAATTAATGAGTGGCAGAATGGAAAAACCTGTTCAAAATATTTATGTCAGCTCAAGTAATATAGAGCTTGTGGGATTTCACAGAAGACATCAAATTCATTGAACATGGCAAAATACTATCCAAACTTTGTACAAACTTTTAGGATTTTTAGTGGATGGGTTTTGGATTTTCTAATCAATCTAGGGTTGAAGAATTGTGCTTAACACTGCTATAGAGTCAAGGGAGGTAATAGGAAGAAATTTTACTAAGTTAGTATTGCAATATATCTTTAATTGCCTCTTTCAATTGTTCTCTCATATACCAAATTCCAATGAAGTGTTTTACTGTTGATGGAAAATATGTAAATAAGATTAAATGATATGGTATTGTAACACCTGCAGTCAAAGGGATGTTAAAGCAGGAGACAGAAATTAGAAAGCAATTCCCCCTACTTTCTGATAAGTGTGAGCATTATAATACTTTGTTACAAAGCAAGACGGATGAGCTTATTAGACTTAATATTGCTTATCTGATCATATAGGAGTACTATTTGACACACACACACAAACACACACAGACACACAGACACAGACACACACAGACACACAGACACACAGACACACACACACACACACATATATATATATAATCATGATTCTCCTGGAACCATATATATATAGAACCAACTATATATATATGGAACCAACTATATATATATAGTTCCAGGAGAATCATGATTAATACACCATTGATAATTATGGGATTTTACAGCTTTCAGAAACCTAAAGAGGCATTAAAGAAGTAGACGGGGCCATCAACAGCTATTAATTCTGATAGCTTTGTGTACTTTTAGTAACAATGGCAGCATACCTTAAATTAAAAAATTAGGAATCAACAATGAAAAAAGGCCACTAATTTTTCATCCTACTTGCAAGAACATAAAGAAACCACCTACATTGGTGTCTCCATTGACTTTAAGTGAATTTGAATAGTTGGAAGGGACCTCGGAGGTCTTCTAGTCTAACCCACTGCTTAAGCACCTATACCATTTTAGATAAATGGTTGTCCACTCTTTTCTTAAAAGCTTCCAGTGTTGGAGCACCCACGGCTTCTGAAGACAAACTGTACCACTGATTGATTGTTCTCACTGTCAGGACATTTCTTCTTAGTTCTAGGTTGTTTCTCTCTTTGTTCAGTTTCCATCCATTGCTTCTTGTCTTGCCTTCTAGGGCTTTGCACAATACATTGATCCCTTCTTCTTTGTGGCAGCCCCTCAAATATTGGAACACTGATACCATATTTTTTCTGCTTTTCTCTCAGTTGGCTTACTTTTTTAACAGATTTTTTTTAATTCTTTTAATCTGTAGTTTTTCCTATTGCTCCAACTATTATTTTATATTATATATCACATTCAGAAGACTATTGTTTAGAATATCCTAAATGAGATAAAAATAAATAACTCATAAGAAGCAGAAAATTACTTAAACATATAGATTTAAATCTGGAAAATATATGAATTAAAATAGGTTGGGTATTAATAAACTGTGCTGCAATCTTCCATATTTTGTCATAATTGACAGTAAATCCCATTGAGCATACTAGAGCTTATTCCTGTGTAAACAAGAAGAGATTTGTGCATATTTGTAAAAAAAAACAATAATATAAACATCTTGCATATTTTTTCTTCACAGACTTTTTTATGTGCCCCTATGAAAACATTTAAATAATATTGAAATGCTTCTTCTGCATCACTTCCATTAACTAGGAAGAGATTTGCATTAAAAAGGAACATCAAATAAGTTTAAGCAAGCAATTAGAGAAATACTTTCTCAACTCTTGAATTCCACAATGATATCACCTGTAGAGCAGAGATGCTATTTTAGGAATTAAATGAAATTATCTTTGCTCAAGGAATAAGTAGGATGCATGCCCTTCTAATATGTACTTCAGTTTCCACTTTTCACCATCCTTTGTCATCTCTTTAATTTTACTGTTTAGATTAAAAACTTCTTCCAAAGAATTGTTATCTTCCTATATAAACCAGTATATGAGTAATAGCAGTACATAAAAGAATAGGTATCAAATTATTTTTGTGATAACAATTAATGTGGTTTTTCTGATATCATTATTTTAAATGTGGTTTTTATAAAAAGGAAATTATGTATTTCAATGTCCAATTATTTTTGTACTTCTGCTTTGCTTTCTTCACTCAGAATGCTTGCAGAGCATTAAAAAACCTTAAAATGGTGGATGCAACCCCCCAATTAAAGCCACACCCCTTTTAAATATGCATCCACTACTCATAAAAGGGGTGGGGCTTCCATTACACACAATTTCATCTATCAACTAAATGCTTTTATTTCTCTCAGGGAAAACTCCTCTGTTCATCTCTTGCATTTTAAGGCATTTTCTCCTCAAGAAGATGCTTCTTCCATCATTTTTATTTGTATATCATACAAAATCTGTTAAAAAGATAAAACTGAAATAATTATATAAAATTATAGATAATACAGAATTATACATAATGTTAAGGCTATGCTAGGAATGTTAGAACTTCACAAATCAGGAATGTCTCTAAAAATATTTTTCACCAATAAGATCAGTTATATTAAATCATATATCATTTTTTGTAGTTGACAGAAGCCAATATTCATAACATTATTTGTAGAAGTCATGGTTACAACTTCCACTGTGTTGTGCATAAAGTTTATTATGTAACTGATATAAGGATGATGTCTTTGTGAGAGAATCAAAACATGATGTTCTTCTTCTACATATCAGCCTCAGTATGAACAATGAGTTGAATCAAATGAAAATAGGCTGTTATATCACTAACATTGCATTGCTACTTTCTCTTGGAAAATTTATCAAAGATAAACTGATAAAGAATTCAGCAGCAATTGTAGCTTGGTCATGAGATAAGAAATTTATTACTGGCTGGCTGCATCTATTATTTACCTCTTCCCTGGCATAAGCATTACAAGTAAAACAGGCAAGTTGCCAATGGTCCCTAGGAAACAATGTCATTACCAACCTACTTTTGTTCGTGAAATCCAAGGTCATTATCTCTATTAATTGCTGAACTGAAGGTTTAACTAAACATTGTTGCTGTAGGCTGCAGTGACATCAAATCTGTAGTTACAAGTAGTATACAAAGCAGTACTAATTATGGGATCTACTTAGGAATTAGGAATTATGTCATTGCTTGTAAACTATGTGGTTTAGTTACTCTACACATGCTCAAGATCATGAAAATGTAATGCCTTTCAAGATAAGATGGAAAAGGTGCTACTGAATTTTTATTTTATTTTTGATCACCATATACTAACGTGGTTCTTCTCCTACAACTTAATACCTTGATCTCAGTGTTTTTCATCCTTGGCAGTTTTAATAGCAATAGCAATAGCAATAGCAGTAGACTTATATACCGCTTCATAGGCCTTTCAGGCCTCTCTAAGCGGTTTACAGAGAGTCAGCATATTGCCCCCAACAATCTGGGTCCTCATTTTACCCACCTCGGAAGGATGGAAGGCTGAGTCAACCCTGAGCCGGTGAGATTTGAACCGCTGACCTGCTGATCTAGCAGTAGCCTGCAGTGCTGCATTTAACCACTGCGCCACCTTGGCTCTAAGATATATGGACCAACTCTTAGAATTCCCTAGCAGGCATGTTGCCTGGGAAATTCTGTGAACTGAAATCCACACTTCTTTAGGTTGTCCTGGTCAAGAAAAACTGCTCTATGTTTTCTCAAGCCAGCTCAATCAATGTTATAGAAAACCCAAGTACTAAATGGAATGTGAAGTTCCAAGCTTCAGAGAGATTATCTCTGCATTCAGCATTGTTTCCTTCTCTATCTAAGCATTTGGGGGCCACATTTAAAGCCCAAGAGTATGGTGTCATTATATGTGCTAAAGCAATGACAAAAATAGTGCCATCAGGCACATATGTGGGCATAATTCAGTCAAGGAAGGTAGGTGGAAAGAATTACTTTCCCTTAAGGAAGAGAAAGGAAAGTGTACTGTTTCAAGTTACAGAACGTGGGATGTTATAATTTTGAATATTCTGAATATTCTCAACTCTAGGTGCATTCAATGTCCTTGAAATATACATGTTGAGCAGGTAAATCAGGGGTGTCAAACTCGTGTTGTCATGGCAGCATTATGTGATATATCAGGACTTTTTCCTCCTTTGCTAAACTAGGCAGGGACATGGCCAGCACATGACGCATCCAGCCCGCAGCCCTGATGTAAATGATGAGGTAATATAGTTTTCTCCCTAATATACAATCTACTGCATTTATTGAATGGAGCTGTTTCATGTTTTTATTGTTAATATACAAGGGCAATGATTATAACATCCATTTCACAGTAGTGAAATTCATAATTTTACTATCCTCTTATGGTTTCTATCTGTGGTGGTTACATGGTTCAGTGTGTATGAAAGTACTTCAGCAAGGATACCTGTAACTTTTACTCACATAAGATCTGGTTATTTATCTACCATAAAGGATACATAAGCTACCATGTCAAGGGCACAGCACCATTCATTCATCCACATCAGTTAATGTCTTCATATCCCACTCGTACATATTCACCCATAATTTTGTCTGTCTGTCTCCCAGTGATTCTTAACAGACCACTCAGGGAATCAACATCTCCTTTCCCCCAATCTACAAATAATCAGTTTGCAAATTTGGTATGTCCCATTGTGGGAAAAGAACCACTTTAAACATTAGTGGGAGAAGGAAGGCAGGTAGAAACCTACTTTCCTAACTCACTGAGCAATAGAATAGAAAGAGTCAGGGTTTTTTTTCCAATGCCTTCCTTGCCTGCTTTTAGTTTATGAGACTGTTACTTCAGGATCCTACCTTCTGTTTTTGGTGTCTACCACATATGCATACTGCACACCCTTGTCTCTTGCGTCTTCTCTTGTTAGATTGTAGGTGTCTACAGTAAGGCTGATTTTTTCTGCCTACTTCATGTATATAATATAAATAAACTTTTTGGTTAAACTCTCCAAACCTGCTTCACTAATTTTCTCTCCAGAAGACCATGTTCAGATTTTTTTTTCCTTAGGATTTCTGTTCAAGATTTCTAGATACCTGCTGAAGACTACTGCTTTCCCAATGCTATTAGCAGCTGGAGGCCAGCAATCTGATCCCCATTTACTCAGCCAATCAGCTGATCAGTTAGGGATGGAAAATTGGCAGGGTACATTTACCCACCCTGTTTATTGCTGAAGCTTCTACCTCTTTTAACTCTTCTATCACTAAATCATTATGTTTATGTAGTTTAAGGATTAATTCTATAATAAAGAGTTGTTGTTGTTGTTATTGTTGTTGTTGTTAGTTGCAAACTCGTGTCTGACCCATCACAACCTCATGGACAACATTCCTCCAGGCCATCCTGCCCTTTACCATCCTCTGGAGTTCATTTAAACTCATGCCTACTGCTTCGGTGACTCCACCCAGCCACCGTATTCTCTGCTGTTCCCTTCTTCTTTTGCCCTCCATCTTTCTCAGCATTAGGCTCTTCTCCAGTGAGTCTTTCCTTCTCATTAGGTGGCCAAAGTATGTGAGTTTCATCTTCAGGATTTAGCCTTCCAAAGAGCACTCAGGGTTGATCTCCTCTAGGACTGACCAGTTTGATCACCTTGCAGTCCAAGGGACTCACAGGAGTCTTCTCTAGCACCATACTTCAAAGGCCTCAATTCTTTGGTGCTCAGCCTTTCTTATGGTCCAACTTTCACAGCCATACATTGCAACTGGAAAAAACCATAGCCTTGACTGTGCACACTTTTGTTGGCAGGGTGGTGTAACAAAGAATACAAAGCTACATAAAAATCCAGCTCCACTCTTATCTATTTTGCCATTTGTCACCTATCTGAACAAAAAGCAGTGAATCTGTAGTCATGCTGCTTTCCATCCTGGCCTTAATTCTCCAAGCACCATAGGATGGTCTCTAAGGGACATTTTCCCATTCTCCCTCTTTTGCAAATTTGAGAGAGAGAAAACCCCTGATGAGCAAATGTAAACAGTTTTACTACCTGTGGTAATAACCGAAAAAAGTACATCTTGTACTTTTCAAGATTCCAAGTCCAAGATTCAGGACTGCTCCAATTGAACCAGTAGAATGTCAGCCTCAAGAGACACCAACAGGAATCATCTGAGACCCAGGCACCATATGAACCACTGGATAAGTCAGATGGTGACTAAGGGCTGTAAGACTTCAGATTTGGCAAATAAAGTGGAAATCAGAAAAAAGTGCTCAGTGTGGTTTCTTAAAGTCAGCTGGCTGCAACTTGATTTAAGAGGCAACCCTGAGCCCTATTTCTCTAATGAAAACAACTATCTGGTCTCCTGATCATGATTCCAGATCTTTAAACTAGCTAACAAACCTGACTTGGCTCTCTGAACATAGGGCTGGATTTGACTTCTCTTCTACATGTTCATATTGAAAGGTAAACCATCAGGATTTTGATTTACATTTCCTTCCTTATCCAGTGTCATCTACAGTATGTAGCCTTAACTATATTGCTATTTTCACCTAGCAATTGAGTGTATGAGTTTGAAACCTGAAACAGGATGCATTATGGGGACAGGAATAATTTTGAATAATGTCAAGTTACAGACCCAATTGATGTCATGACCCAGGTTCTAGACTCAGATTCCGAATCTAAAGAAGCTGTTCCAGCTGAGTCTGTGGAATGTTAGCCCCATGAAGTAGAAAGCCAGACATCACATGCGACTGATCAATCAATCACAGGCACCACCTGAGCAGCTGGAATTGTCAGGTGAAGATAATGTAAAATCTCATTCCTCCCACCAGCCAAATAAAAAGGAACAGAACAACCAAAATCTACAAAGGTCCCTTTTAATTCTGTTTTGTTCTGTGGTACTCACTAGCCAAAAGAGCAAACAGTACAGTGGTAATTGTAGCCTACATAAGAATATGTATTTCTGTTCTCTTTGCTGGAAACATTGTAATATGCTGCTCACGTGTGACATTCATGTGCGGATTCTGCTTCTTGGACTTCTGACCTTTGGTCAGACAACCTTGCCTGACAACTTTGACCTGGCCCTGAAACTTAGACCTGAGTCTAGATCACGGGTGTCAAACTTTCTGCATCATGTTGCTGTCCTAGTTGACAGGTCCAAGGAACCAAGGAATCTACTTTTTTTCGCTACCGGTTCTCAAATGTGAGTGCGTGCACGTGCATGCTCACATTTGCAAAGTGGTAGCAAAGGTAAGTAGATTTCACCCCTACACTCAAAAATAACATATGGTCACAATTGAAAAGTGATTTGTGTATTTCTAGTCAACGTAAACACATTAGTGAATATTGGGGTTTTACCAATATTTCAAAATTATACCATCTGTAACCTTAAATAATACATTCTGGATCATTCCTCCCTTACTTTCTCCCCTAAACAAACCTCTTCCTTAACTGGAAGCAGTCTTTCCACCATTTCCCTTGAATGAATTATGTCCACATGGTTGTCTAATGGCATTGGTTTTGTCCTTGCTTTGGTACCAAGCACATAGAAATACACCTACATTGATCATCTCTTTAATAAAAGGATGGATGGGCACAGGACAGCCTCCTCTTGGGTGCCTAAATGTGGCTCCAATGCTTAGATGGCATTGGAAACAATGCGGCATGCAGAGATAATCCCTCTGAAGCTTGGAAACATTTAATATAGTACTCAGGTTTCCTGTAAAATTGATTGAGCTGGCTTGAGACAGCATAGAGCAGTGTTGAATCCCGTTGACTGCCTGAACAAATTCCTACAGTTTTCTTGGCAAAATTTCAGAAGTGGTTTAATATTACTTGCTTGAAAAGATTGAGAGAATGATTGGCCCAAGGTCACCCAGCTGGCCTTGTGCTTAAGGCAGGGTTGGAAGTCATGGTTTCCTGGTTTCTAGTCCTGTGCCTTAACCAAAACAAACCAACTCTCTTACACTCCTTATCCTGACTCTATTTATTGGAGTTATCCATTTACAAAGAATCCACACAAAAGGTGCCTCCCACTTCATTCCATAAATGCAATATGGATGATGCCAGTAACATGGGCTGCAGATGAATTATCCATAAATGCTTAACTTTTGTCTATTTTCTATTTTGATTTTTTGCTGTACATACCGGTAGCTGGACTGCCCACTATTAAATGAAATGATAGCAATCCAACTCACGAACCTGTGAAAAGTCAGTATGTATTGATTTGGTATCAAATCAAGCTGGACAGTTCTTTTATTTCAAGTATAGGAAATGTCATTGGGCTTTTTCATTCAATGATGGCATGTAGAGTAATATCATGTATGAAAAATAACAGATAAAAATTATAGAAAAGGGATGCTGAAAGATTTTTCTTAATAAAAATAAAGTAATGCCCAAACTTTGTGAGCATGTCCTCGCTCCCTCCTGCTCTCTCTAGTTTTGTCAATCTCAACTACTTTGCTTTGCAAAATAATAACAAATTTCAGATTTAGCAGCTGGTCTAAAGAGGTCCGCTTTTGTATTTATCATCGAGGTAGAACTGAAGTCCTTGCCAATAGTTAAACTCACATTGTTTTGGCCAGTTCAACATTTCTACAAATACAATTTCATACTATGCAGTTATATAATTCATTTTTGCATTTACATAGCAGTGGTGGAATTCAAAAAAATTTCAACCAGTTCTGTGGGCATGGATTGGTGGGCTTGGATTGGTGGGTGTGGCAGGGGAAGGATATTGTAAAATCTCAATTCCCTCCCCACTCAAGGGAAGATTACTGCAAAATCCCCATTTCCTCCCAATTAGTTGGGACTCAGGAGGCAGAGAATAGAAGGGACAGAAACAGTCAGAAGTGGTATTTACTGGTTCTCCAAACTACTCAAAATTTCAGGTACCGGTTCTTCAGAACTGGTCAGAACTTGCTGAATACCACCTCTGTTACATAGGTCAGTGCATGTCTAATCTATTGATTATAATATACAATAAATGATTCTTCCTTTTCATACCATTTAATTACTTAGACAGAAGAGAATAATTAGCCATTCAGTAGTGAATTATAGGCAGGAGCAACCTGAAAAATATTGTCCGTTGTGCAGCTGAGCTTTTGCTTTCCTCTACAATGAGATTGTAAATCCAAATAGAAAAAAGAAAGAAGGGGCTAGGGTCCAGGAGCACAGCAATATAATTTGAAAAACACTTAGGAAGATAAAAAGGAAGAACGCACCATAATCAAAAAGGTTAGAAAATATAGACCCTGCCAACACATCTCTCTTTGTCATTTACAAGCTAGCTGAATTGCCCAGTAGTATGCAACATTTTGTGTTACTGTCGTCTCATGAATAGTCAGGGGTCTATCCAGGTCAGTGGTTCCTTTAAGTCATAGGCATAAACTTTTGCAACCTTTCTTTGGACAATCACAGATCAAGCACCATTTTGCGGAAAGTAATTATTTTTTTAAACTGGTCATCAATAATTCTGAAAATACCTAATCAGCTAACTCCTAAGTGTAAAGTGTTTCTAAAAATAAGAAAGTTTTGATGAGCAACATTACTCCTGTTTTGTCCTCATCAGACCCTAGAAAAGTTGCCCTATTATCTATCAATCACTATTGGAGATTAGAAAATCCTAGATTTCAGCCCTGAAGTCCAGCTCTAGCTAAAGCTGGCAAGGTTGGAACTAAGAAGAAGTTTCCAAGAGAATACTTGTAGTGGTATAATCACTAACAAGCTCAGGAATTAAAGACACTAAGCTTGTCTCTGGAAACATGACAGCTAGAATTTGAGACCTGAACATAGTGTGATGGGTGAACTCCTGCCCTTGCCCCAGCTCCTACCTGCCTGAAAGTTCAAAACCGTGCAAATGTGAATAGATAAATAGGTACCAGTTTGGCAGGAAGGTAACAGCATTCCATGTGCCTTCATGTAGACCATGTTTTCCCAAAAATATGACCTACTCCAAAAGTAAGCCCTAGCTTGATTTTTACATGTGCACCTAATATAAGCCCTACCCCCAAAATAAGCTGATATTAAGACCCCACCCACTCCAGGGTGCACGGGTAAAAATTAAGCTAGGTTAGGGATTGGGGGGAGCTGCCCTACAACTTACCTTCGGGCAGTTGCAGTCAGGCTTCACACACCTCGGCCCATTTCTTCTGCAGCCAGCAAGGGTTTCCTGAAGATCTCTTTAGCCAATAACAGAGCTCCGGATCCAACTGGAGCTGTTATCAGCTACAGAGCCCTTCAGGAAACCCTTGCTGGCCTTGCCAGCTGAAGAAGTTCCTGAAGGTCTCTGACAGCGGAAATGAGACTGGGGATGATGCACGCAAGCGAGATGAATCAGTGGACAACATCCCCCCAAAAATAAGACCAGGTGTCTTTTTTTTGGAGGCAAAAAATATAAGACAGGGTCATATTTGGGGGAAAACACAGTGGTCATGCAGGCTTCATGACCACAGAAATGTCTTCAGAAGATGCTGACTCCCTCAGCTAACAAATGGAGATGAGCACCATCCCCTAGAGTTAGACACAATTAGACAGGAGAAACCTTTAGCCTTAACCAAAGAAAGGTGAACCACATCAGGGCCAGTAGGAAGTATTGACAACAGAGAAACTGTGTTTTATTCTGTACCTAGCATTTGCCTTAGAAGGTTCAGAAAACAGTGATAGTGGAAAGAAGAAAAATACTTTTTTGAAGGAAAAAGGATAGAATCTTGCAAAGAAGACATTTCTTTGAGTATAAGAGAGGTCAGGTGTAGAGCAGAAAACAAAGCAAGGCAAGGCACATCATGTTCCTTTTGGTTAGAAGAGTGTACTTTGATTGTGATATGAATGTAACTGGAACAAGAGCAGATAGAAGGAAGAAAAATTATTGTTGGCTGATCTGTCACTCAGCTTCAACCTATGGCTGTGGATTTTCTTATACAAGGAGTCTTTTATACCTCCCGATTTTCCAGGGAGAAGATAACAAATGTGAAAAACAGATCCACTTGTCATGAATCTTTAGGATATGGGAATGAAGATGAAGATCTTAGTTATCTTTGTAGTCTGATATGTATGAATGCACATGTATATTAGCAATGCAGCATTAAGAAAGAACATGGAGAATTTTCAATAGATTTCATTAAATTGTTTCATGTAATACAGCGGCCCACAACCTTTCTGACTAGGCAGCCTGGTGGGGGAAGGAGAGGGGATGGTTCTGTGTGAGTGGTAGGCACAAGTGCTTGCAGCTCGTGCAAATAGAACTTACGTGTGAGCACGTGTGCCCACCACTCACACAAATGAAGCTTTGCATAAGTGGTTCCAAACAGGTTATGGCCTGGTAATGGGTCACGGCCAAGGAAGGGTTGGGGGACTCCGAATGTAATATGTAAGAATTGCTTTTGATTCAGCTCTCACATTAAATGTCATAGTAAGATAGCAGGGAGAGGTTAGATCAGTGGTAGTCAACCTGGTCCCTACCACCCACTAGTGGGCGTTCCAGCTTTCATGGTGGGTCGTAGGGGTTTGCTGTAACTCTGCTTTATAAATTTTATAAAGTAAATTTACTTCCCTACTTTATAAATTACCATTACTGTGGAACTGGTGGGCGGTTAGAAAATTTTACTACTAACAGAGATACAAAAGTGGGCGGTAGGTATAAAAAGGTTGACTACCCCTGGGTTAGATAATGAATTAGAAGAGAAAGGTATTGGAACTCTTTTGTACAAGTCAAGGTTTACTAACAGGCTCACTGAGGAATTTTGCCAGAAGAAAAATGAGTTGGCAAATATTGTACATTGAAAGTGTTACCCAAGTGCTGCATAAATTGGGTCATGGTTTTGTATAATATACTCTAACATACTTTGTTGAAGTTCTAGTATATTTGATTTTTTAAAATTCTCCCTATAAATAGAAAACTACTATAGCATAAAAGAAGCCAGAGAAGATCCTTCTTTCCATGTGCACTGGGTGTCTTCCCATCCTTTGGGGGGGGGGGCGGACATTATTTGTTGAATAAAGCAGTGAAGTCTACTCTCTCTTCATCTGAATTCTACCATACCATTCTGCTGCATAAGTAGACCAGGCCATATAACACAAGACAAAAATATAGCTTATTACAGGCAAACTTTGAAGTTTGTAAAGTGGGTGAATAGAAGCGAAATGTTTTAATTTTAAACACTCTTATCCAGAATTTACATTATTGGGAAGGGAAAGTAATGTTAACTTGTACATTCATTTTTACTTTGTAATTGAGACATGTCTGCGAGGTCAGATGAGTTAGTGGAGGGGGGTGGGTCATAGTGGAAGACAAGATATGAGATTTCAGTGTGGTTTTTAAAAAAACAGGCTAGTTTCTATATTTCAATTCAAAACATTAAAGAAATTCTCCAAGGATGTGCTATGAAATATTGCCTGACTTAACCCCAGCAATGTTAATAATTCAGCCAAAGCTTTCAATAATGAGGTTGTATTTGTACTCCCCTTAGGCTCCTTTTTATTTTATGCATTAAAATTCCTTTATTGCTTCAAAATAAAAGCCCCATAGAGATTACAAATTGTAGCCTTTTTTTTTCATTTTGCCTTCTGAGAATTTCAGTTTAGAAAAATGATTCACAGAGGACTAATGGAGGGGGCAGTAAGGGAAAGAAAAACCTGAAACTTTGGCTTTTAAAAATATTTGTAGCAGTAATAACAGTACTAATTCTCAATTTGTGATCAAAAAATCTGAGAATAGGGAAGAAGAAAAGGGTATAATAGTTTTTTAAAAAATGGTAAACAAGCAGTGAATATAATAAAGGAGAATATAAACACCATCTGTTTTGGGATACCTATTTGGAAAACATATTGCGGTAAGATTATATTTATTTGGAATGATCCAAATTCCAAATAAATATCTATCCACTGTTGATGATAGACTGCATGTTCAGTTTGTAAGATAGAATTCTGCCTTGCCAATGCTGGAATAGAAAATGTAAATAAGCAAAACTATGAGCCATTTATAATAAATGTTAATGTATAAAGGAGTCAATTGCTCTATATTAGAGTTTTCCCCAAAGCCTTCTAATCTTTTGTCCTCAAAAGCTGGTCTGACCAAGTTTTTTAATTATCTCAAAGTGTCTGGGACTCTGTCACATCATTGCCTGAATTCTGGTTGCCTTGCAGTAGGCAATACTTTATAAAAGCTGCAGGAGAAATCCCTCTCTTAGGAATTAAAACAAATTTCAGATCCACATTCATGAATAAGATCTTTATGGAAGAATTGACACTATTTCCAATTTACTTTTCATTAAGAAACCAATTTTATCGCTTCTTGTGAACCTGAGCCTGGTTGGATAGCTCCAAGGGAGAAATATAGTTCTCATTTATTTGTCCATTGTCATAAAGACAGCAGTACATTGATTGTGTGCTGAGGAATGGTTATTTATTATAAATAGATTATTTGTAATGTAACACATGGACAGTTTGCTCATGGGAAAACAGTACTGTAGGAGTTTAGTCAGAGGGTGTAACTGAGAGAGTGACAGTTGGGACAAGGCCTTTCCCATCATTGCAGCCTCCAGACAGGTTGGATTAGCAATTGTTTATAGGAATTGCGATTCAGAACATCTGGAAGGAATTAGGTGGGGAAATATGATTAAAGAATAGAGTTGCTGGTAGGGACTGTGTATACATTTACAACAGGAAAAAAATAGAATACAGACTCAATTGATTGAGAGTTATTAAGTAAGATGTTGCTTAATACAATAAGTGAACCAGATCTCTCACTTTTTCAGAAACCAGTGTAAATCAGAGAATGCTGTTTCTTCTGGTTGGAGAAAGAGAGAATTTAGTGTATATGATATGTGATGATCTCACTCATGAAAAGAAAGTCTTTTCTCATGTGTGAAGTACTGGTACTCTTGTAATGGAACAGCTCCATGTAGAGTTCTACCCTATGTTGATTATTATTTATGTTTGTTACTATAACATTAAAAGCTAGATTATTTGAACATGCGTTTTGATTGGCTTTAAAGACAGATTCTTCTGAAGGTGACAAACACCCTTCAATTTCAATTACTAATGGTGTAATCTGATGGTGGATAAAATGCACCATTGGGATGCGAGATAGAGAGGGTGAAAGGAACAGACAGAAAGAGAGAAACAATAATTAAGTAAATAACATTGTGCATCTTACTTTCTGTAAAACAATCCCCTCTCCAGAGCATCCTCTTTTTCAAAAATTTAAAATAGGGCAATTCTACTTTAACATGCCTCTAGAATGAGAGAGAGAGAGAGAGAGAGAGAGAGAGAGAGAGAGAGAGAGAGAGAGAGAGAGAGAGAGAGAGAGAGAGAGAGAGAGAGAGAGAGAGAGAGAGAGAGAGAGAGAGAGAGAGAGAGAGAGAGAGAGAGAGAGAGAGAGAGAGAGAGAGAGAGAGAGAGAGAGAGAGAATAAAGCAATAAAACAAAGCCTACAAGCAGAACCATATACATAACATGGGTTAGGTAACAAGGCCAATACTAAAATAAGGTGAATCTAGAAATAAGATTATTATAAGTGAAAAACTGAAAGTCTGTAGAGATTCTCAACCATCCAGATCATGGTTGTCCCAAAGATGCTTTTTCAGGAGGCAATAGGACTTTCTTGTTTTTTCTTTGAAGATATTTTGCTTCTCATCCAAGAGCTTCTTCATCTTTGACTGGATGGTGGTGATTGGAAGGATTTATATTCCTTTAAGACAACTGGTCATTTGCATCCTTTTAGAGCATTGATGAAGCACTTGGAGGTTTATCTGTGTCCTCAGGATCACCTGAGTAGTGCTAATGGTTCCTATAGTCTGCAATGTTTTTTTTTGGAAATCAGTGGTGAAATTCAAATGTTTTCAATTTCAATTCAATTTTTTTACTACCGGTTCTGTGGGTGTGGCTTGGTGGGTGTGGCAGGGGAAGGATATTGCAAAATCTCCATTCCCTCCCCACTCTGGGGCCAGCCAGAGGTGATATTTGCAGTTCTCCAAACTACTCAAAATTTCCACTACTGAATTTCACCCCTGCTGAAAATCCATTCATATTCCCACACTATTTGAAGGCTGTTCATCCCAAACTGCATAACTAAAAGTCTGTAGAGATTCTCAGTCACCCGGGTCAAGGTTGTCCCAAAGGTCCTTTTTCATGAGGAAACTGGAATTTCTTGGTTTTTTTCTTTGAAGATATTTCACTTTTCATCCAAGAAGCTTCTTCACTCTGACTGGATGGTGGGGAATAGAAGGTTTCATATTCTCTTATTACATCCTTACTTTCTATTTCAGTGCTTCTTAGCAACTTTATGATGCATGGACTTCGGCTCTCAGAATTCCCCAGCAGTGTACTTTGAAGGATAATTTATCCCAATAAAGGAAAACCTTGCCATACTCATGCCAACAAATATTCTATATGAACTTTTGCTTTAAGTTTCTGTCTGTCACTTTGCAACCCAGCCCTCTGGAATGACCTCCCCGTGGAGATCCGGACCCTTACTACCCTCCCGGCCTTCCGCAAAGCCACCAAGTCCTGGCTGCTCCAGCAGGCCGGGAGGCTTGTGAAACATCCAGCCCCACGGAAATTGTGAATGTTACGTTTTTTAAAGTGTTGTCTTTGTCTATTTATCCCCCTTCCCTTGTCTATTGTGAACCGCCCGGAGTCCTTCGGGAGTGGGCGGCATACAAGACAAATAAACTAAACTAAACTAAACCCCATGGACCACAGTATGCCAGGAATTTTCCCAAATTCATGTTCATTGTGTCGATGAAACTATCTAACCATCTCATTCTGCGGCTCATCTCATGCGCTGCAGTGATGCAGTGGTTAGAGTGCAGTACTGCAGACTACTTCTGCTGATCACCCGCTGCCAGCAGTTTGGCAGATCGAATCTCACCAGGCTCAAGGCTGATTCAGCCTTCCATCATTCCGAGGTGAGTAAAATGAGGACCCAGATTGTTGGGGGCAATAGGTTGGCTCTGTAAACCGCTTAGAGGGGGCTATAATGCACTGTGAAGCGGTATATAAGTCTAAGTGCTATTGCTATCCTCTGCCATCGCATTCTATGTTTGCTTTGCATCTTTCCCAACATCAGGGTCTTTTCCAATGAGTCCTCTCTTCTTATTAGATGGCCAAAGTATTTAAGCTTCAACTTCAGTATTTGTCCTTCCAAGCAACAGTAAGGATTGATTTCCTTTAGGATCAACTGATTTGATTTAGACTACTGATTACATTGTATACCATCCAACACAAAAATCAGAAATGAGAAATTGAAATAATATGTTTGTTTTCAGATTTTTTTTAAAAAATGTACACGTTTGTTTTTCTACATTAGATTGCATCCATATCGTCTATTTTCTTCTATATCTTTGGGGTAAGAATGCCTTCAGCATGTTTCCATCTTAAAAATGGAATTTGTATTCAAGAAATGCAAAGGCAAAGCGGAGTGACAAACAATGCATCATTTTAGGCAGCCTTTGAAAAATGTAGATAGCTTCTGTAATTTTAAAAGATTTATTTCTCTGGCACGGCTGGCTTTTATCGAACTGCCTCTGGCTTCCCTGATAAGCAGGCAATACAAAAGGCCTTTGCAACTCTCTAAGTTCCCAAGATAGGATTCTTTTATCATCAGGAGAGAAGTTGTTCCAATTGTTAGAAAGTATTGCCAGATTCAAAATTATATACCAAAATACACTAACTGGAGGAGGTTTCTCTTTCAAGCAAAGGGCAAAAAATGTTCAATTTCATTACTAACTATTCCTTTCAGCTCAAGAAAGACAAGCACATTTGTAAGTCAACTTGATGTTTCCTACAGTCAACAATGAAATTTTATAAAAATATACTTGGCAAAAAAAGGTATAGTTTGGGAGCATAATTGCTCTTGCTAGTGCATCAAAACATGAGTGTCTTCCTTTAATAACAGCCTATATGTTGAGTCTAAGAATGGACTTCTTATGCCCAGTATATGACTGTGGGCCAAAGAAATCATTAAATACATTTTGCATTTAATTAATCAAATTGCTTCTCTATAAACCATCACTCATGCACTTTAATTTACTTGTACAATCTTGTGAAGTACCTATATATTTTAGTAATTTGCTCACATGTAATGCATTGTTTTTCATGTTTAGCCTGTTTTTAATGTTTTTGTTGTTTCTGTAATACGATTACATTCATATTTCTTTGCATTGTCAGTGTTTGGAGATCTACTGAATTGTTCTTTTACTAGAACTGCATGGGAGAGCATTTCCCACAACATCCATGGGTAACAGATGAGCTAAGGAACTACAGGCAAGATCACATGGCCTTCATCATTTTATCTTCCTTTGGAAAATAGGAAAAGAGCTCCTAGGGCTATGTTTTTCAATCACCTAATTCCTGAAGCAGTTGTCTTTTGGGCTTTCTGGTAGGCCTAGCCTGCTAGTGATTGATTCAAATGGTTTTCTCTTACATTTCACAGGTGAGAACTAAAGAAAGGAACATTGTAGGTGGCAGAATATCTCTTCCGCCCTGAAGGTGATAGAATATCAACCAACTAGTAAAAACTCAAATAGACCCTTTAGAATCTGCTTCTGCATTCTTCGACCTGACTTTGGGGAAGTTTTCAGAATGAATTTCCTGCGAAGGCGTCTCTCAGACAGTAGTTTTGTGGCTAACTTGCCAAATGGTTACATGATGGACCTTCAGCGTCCAGATAATTCCACCAGCAACCCTGTTTCCCCAGCAACAGAGAGGAGGCAGCAGCCAATACAGCAACCAACTGCTCTTTCTTCTGGTACCAGCATATTCAACTCCATCTCCAGTGCCATGAAGCAAACCACACAAGCTGCTACAGGACTCACAGAGCCATCAGCAACACCTGTCCCTGTAGCCCAACCGAAGCCCCAAATTCTTTTGATAATTGATGACCCCCACACAGATTGGTAAGTAACCACATTTTGTTTCGTGTTTGTTTCAGCTGCAGTAACCCTGAAAGGTCTGAACTCAAATCGATTAATGCCTTGCAATGCACAACTCAGATAAATGTATTTCTTTTGCACACCACATACCATGTTCTGAATGTAGATCACAGTAGCTTAGAATATGTCTAAAATATATAATGTGAACCAGAAATAACAGGTAACCATAAATGTGACAGCATGTTAAGAAAATGTACAATGTTGTTTATTTAAAAAGAAAAGTGACATTATTAACAAAGTGATGATTATCTTGGAAAGGTTGCTACTTGGATTTGAAGATACATAACAAATTGCAAGGTTATTGCTATTGGTGTCTGTACTGCTTGAAATGAAACTAATTCCACCACTTATTTTACAAACAGCAGAGGAAGTTGTCTCTTGATATTTTTCATTTGAAAATTGGCCACTTTAAAAAACTAAATGAGTTTAATACAGTCATATTTGAAGTTCCCCGTGACATCTATGAGAATGTTAGTCATTGTTATTTAAATCCTTTGTATTTAACAAGGAATCTACTTTGTGGATATTTAAAGCTGAAACCAACACGTTGTTTATTTTATTCTTTTATCATGGTCATCTATCAAATGTTTTCTAACTGTAATTTGACTCATAGTCTGAAAACCATCAGGAGCCACAATGTTTATCTTTCTGTTTTAGGGAGAAGTAAGGAGAGATAGCAACCAGTATCTTACCAAATTATTTTGATAAAAATTGTACTAATGTTGAATAGATTTGTCTGCTATCTTTTGTAAAAGAGGATACATTTGTGTGTTTTTCCCCCTTCTAACCTGTTTATGATTTTTATGCTCCATGTAATTGCATTAGAAGAGCGCCAGGTGTCAGTACTTCCTCAAGTACCTCCTCATACAGGCATATGTATAGTAACTGCACATTGTGGGCTCTGCAGTCTGGTATCCCAAATAGTGTCCAATGGATTTTCAGTCCCATAAGCAAAATGAGCAAACATGATTTTCTGTTCATTGAAATGTATGACCGAGCTTTCCATGGATCATAATATCAACTTTTCATAATATTCCTGAATATAAAAAGTTATATTTGCATAGATTAAAATTCAAATATTTTAAAAAGCTTTTCACATGTGACAAAAGTGAGAAACCAACAGTCCACAAGATGTGCTAAATTAAAAATTTGAAGACCCCACATCTCTTGGCCAATGGGTGAAATACAATGAATCTGGTAGATCAGAACCATCTGAAAGACGCCCAGTTTTCTTTTCCTAGCTGTGGTAGAGTTTACTTTTCAGTGGAACAGAATGTATAGCAGGTTCAGGTGTCTGTGTGTGTGTGTGTGTGTGTGTTACGTCAAAGTACCTGGTATGCCCAAATATGGGAGGAAGCATACTGCTTCCCTCTTGCCTTTCAACAAAAGCATGGTTTTCTGCCTGGAAAGTTCCTAGGGTGGAGCTGAAAGGCAAAAGGGAAGCAGAATGCTCCCTCCCATATTTGGGCATACCCGGTGCTTTGACATAACACTTAATCATTTCCTTGGCTCAGCTGAAAAGGGAGGAGAGCTTGTGGCTTAGAGGTTAATATAACTGCCTAATATTTAAAATTCAGCCCAGGTTCAAATCCCAGTAAGGGTTTGGCTAACTGTTCAGAGCTGAATAGCTTGAAATAGATCTATACTAGTCTCCATTTATTTATTTATCAGCACAAATGCTCTATCTATCTATCTATCTATCTATCTATCTATCTATCTATCTATCTATCTATCTATCTATCTATCTATCTACCTACCTACCTACCTACCTACCTACCTACCTACCTACATACATACATACATACATACATACACACATCCATATCTCATTTTTATATCTTTTAATAAACTAGCTATTCATACCCCTGAAATACATCCATGTAATTCAACTTCAGAAAAGTGCATGCTTCTTTCTGCTTGAAGGATTTATTTTGGAGACTTTTTAATTTCCTAAGAGTACCTGTCAGAATAGGATATTAAAATGCCAGGGAAAGGACTACAGATGGATATTCAAAGCATCAGGAAACAGAATGGCAGAACTCCATGTTACTGTACGTCAGCCAAATCTAGGCACATGACCTCACTCAAGAGGAAAAGTTCCACCTCTGGCAATTTCCTTGCCAGCTCTAAATTAATTTATGTTCTTGCTACACTGAATTCTGACCATATATTAACCTTTTCAAGCAAGATTTGAAGATTCTGATTCTATAATTTTTGAGGGGTCCTTAGTGCTCTCTGAGCTTGATTGTTTTCTTAAAGATGTTTCATTATCCTAACTAGGTAACATCAATGCACCAAGTGGACCATACTCAGAGAGCACCAAGGACTCCTCATTTCAACTCTGAGCTACAAACGTAGATAGTTTCCCATAAGAAGAATTCTTACAATTAATTTCAAAATCTTAATTCAAGCCCATCTGGATTCTTATCCCATTAAAATTTCTAAAATTAACATTCTAATTACCCTTTTGCTCTATATTTTGTACTTTTTTTTTTACAAATACTTAAACTCGTAGTTAAAATTTCTTTCTTAAAGGAATGAAGAAAACTCATTCAGTAAATCAAACAACCAGAAGCCTTCCAAGGTCCCTTTCAATCATATGATTCCATAATTCTGGTTGTTTATATTAGCAAGTGCTGTTATTTGAACTCTGCTAAAACTAAATTATTAAGTTCATTGCAATGACTAGAAGATCTCTGACTGGAAATACTTCACTCAGTAAGTAGAGTATAAAGTTTAATAGCTGCTCATCTTACATGTCTACTTATGGATTATTCTGAATAGGGAAACAAAAATGCACACTTTTTTTCTACCACAAAAATAAACCCCTGCGAAAGATTGTGTAACTCTAGGAAAAATAATAATATTTAGAATTCCCTTTCAAGAAACATGTCAAAAGAAAAGAAATCCTGAATTGTAGACCTTGAGAGTTTTCCATACAAAAGAAAAGATGGCTAGGAATTGTTACAAATGGTTTGCGCGCGCGCGCACACACACACACACACACACACACACACACACACACACACATCAGACAGAACTCTGGGTGTATCTCCAAAGTCATGAATTTCTGCATGTCTTTTGCATTTTCCCCCTTATAAATATTATGAGTGTGAAAATATTAATAGTATGCTTAAATATATGCTGATCAGAGTAATTTTGATATGAGAATAGATTTAACTTAAAACTAGCTGAACGATCATTTGCAAATTGCATTCAGTAGTGTTTTTCTACCCTGTACAATATTAAAAGCAAACCCACTGTAATCCTGAACAAAGCAAATCAGGTGCAGATTTGCAGCACATGATAGCTGCCTGGAGATTTTGAGCCTGATATAAAATTCAAGCTATAATCAATTAATGCCTTTGATTCCAGGTAATTTTGTCAAAGTGTCAAGACCAATAGCACTTCTCACTTAACTCTGTAAAGTTTCATAAGTCTGCTGCCACTTGTATTTATACTTTATGTAGTATATATTTAAAGCAACTTAGGATCCAGTTTTCCTGGCAGAAAAATAGCCAAGAACTATAAGGATTAACATTGATACAAAAATAGGCATAAGGGGTCTGGAAAATATTTCCTCCTAGGTTATAAATACAGTCATGCGAGTCAAATTTGGTAGCCTAATTACTTTAGCAGAGTTTCCTTAAATGTACTACATTTAACCCCCTAGGGCCTTGTTTGGAGCATGCTACTGGAAAGTAACATACTTTGCAATGTTTCACTAAAATATACATTTGTTAGGTAGGAAGCATAAGAAGGTAGTTCATTATATATTATTAAACAAAGCAGCAATCTTAAGCTAGAATTCTGAAACGTTACTTCAAATGTCTTAGTTCTTGAACAACTATTTTATATTGGCATTACAAAGCAACTCATATATTATTATAACAAATTATAATCTTCTCAATATTTTTGTTTAATATTGCACAGTAATAAAGTTAATAACCCATTTTGGCCATAGGGCAAACACAATCCTAGAAGCTCTTTTGAGACAGCATTTAGCCCTAGGTCAAGTTAAAGTTTACAAAATGATGTAACGCTTTCATACTTTCAAAAACTCTTAATAAAGTAGCTGGAAAAGATTAAGTGATGTTTATTCCCCTACTCTTGGGTTTTATCAGTTTAACTGTACTTATTTTGATTTTTAAATTGTCATAGAGTTTTTAATTGTTGGCTTGTATGGTGTCCAGGCTGAGCTTGTCGATCAGAAAGATTGGCAATCCCTAGCGCCGCATAACGGAGTGAGCTCCCGTTACTTGTCCTAGCTTCTGCCAACCTAGCAGTTCAAAAGCATGTAAAAATGCAAGTAGAAAAATAGGCACCACCTTTGGTGGGAAGGTAACAGCCTTCGGCATTTAGTCATGTCGGCCACATGACCACAGAGACGTCTTCAGACAGCGCTGGCTCTTCGGCTTTGAAACAGATATGAGCACCGCCCGCTAGAGTTGGGAACAACTAGCAAATATGTGCAAGGGGAACCTTTACTTTTACCTTATGCTGTCCAGAGTCACATATTTATGGGATGGATAGCTATATAAATCTGCTAAATAAATAAAACATGATATTTAAGAAAGATGATGGGGAAGCAGATGATGGGGAAGCAGATGCTTTCACATGGTCATTGTTATCACTCTTCAAAGATGCCTCAGAACATTATAATTGAATGTCTTATAGTGGATCAGTGATTATATTCACCACACCAATTATGGAAACACTTGAGTTAATGTACATTAATTTGGGAACACAGAAAATCCCCTCTGGCCAGACACTTACTTCCTGAATCTTGCACTGCCATGTTGTTTATTACAAGGAAAGAAAAGAGTGATGGCACTCAATAGACTTGATGATTGAGAAGAATGGGAAAGCAATGAACTTAAGAAGCAGGCTCTGGTAGGAGTTTCTGCCAATTGAAAAGCATTCTCTATCCAAGCATGCAGAGATTCAAATGTTTAAAACCACAGTGTTTTTCTTTTTTGTGATTTGAGATTTTTGGGGAAATGTTTCTGTTAGGGAAAACAACAATAGAATAGGAATGAATAGGGCTGCCACAGAAATTTTGTACCAGACTGAAGTCCCTGTGGATAGATTCATAGGATCATTTTTCTAGGTGTGGAAGAGAATAAGTTCTGCAAACTTATTAGAAAAAAGAAAAATGAAATACTTTTATTTCTGGAAAATAAAATCCAGCAATTAAAATCAACCCTGCAAAGAAGCAAAGTCAAAAAAGAAGGAAGATTGGAGAAACTAATTTTCCAGGAGCCATGAAACAAGATGGTTTGCTTCAAAATGTGAGGCAACTGACTTCCTTGAGTCTCGGTTATCTGCTTTTTCTGCTGGCTATTCTACATGGAGGGTATACTAACAGCCAGACCAATTAGGCTCTCAAAGCAATTTATTCAGAAGCTCCAGGCTGCTGCCTGACTGTGCCAAGTCTTGGCACAAGATACGAGCTACTATATGCAATAAGTTACACCATTTCATTTTATTCATCAACGAGTTGGCCGTTCTATGCAGTAGCACTAAGCATAAAAGTGGAGGAACATAATTTATAGTTGTCAAAGGCCTTCATCCCAGCCTCTCTGCTGAATAGCATACGGTTTATTGCTGAAAAATCTAAAATGGTACACAAAATACATGACATATTTTGGGGAGACTAGTGACATGCATTTAATTTATTTGTTAAATTTATTTATTTATTTAAAACATGTAGCCACCATCTGATATAACATTCTGGGAAGTTCCTAATATAAAGAGAAACAAATATTTAACATAAAATTATAATATGAACAGCAGTGACCCTTAGTAGTGGCGTGAGTGTACAGTTGCATCCATAACAACCTGTGAAGATACTAAATAATAACATGTACCCATGTTTCCCCAAAAATAAGACCAGGGGTGTCTTATTTTTTTTTCCATGTATTGGAGGCCCACTTCTTTTGCTACAAGCAACAGGGCAGGAAGCTATGTGTTGCACCAGTGCTGCCATCATGAGGCAGGGGTTGTAGGGCTGCCCCACGCACCCCATACTGGCTTGCCTTAGGACCCCCACAGCCAGGCCATCCTCACCCTCCTCACAGCTGCGGCACCAACATATTGTTCAGCCTCCTGCTCCATTGCAGCCACAAGCAAGCAGAAGTGGGCCAGTGGCCATGTGAACTCCTGCTGCATGTGGTTGGTAGTGCTGCCACCACTAGGCAGATGTTGGGGTGTGGATGGACTGGCTGCAGGGTCCCCCCTGCCTCCCCTTGTGGCTGCGGCACTGAGAGCAACCAGATGGAATGGGCAGGTGGCCTGCAGGTGGCCTTCTGTGCAGGCTCTTAAGTAGGACTTATTTGGGGGATAGGGCTTATATTAGATACACACATAAAAACGTGCTAGGGCTTATTTGGGGGAAAATGGTATATGCACAAAACAAACCTGAAAAGGGGGGGGGGCATCATTTGCATTAGAACATTGTGATGCAAATGTCATCATTTGCTATCTACTTTCTTCCCTACCCTCCCCACCCCAAGACTGTGGATTAGTGTGGTCATATAAATAGCCTTTCAAGATAATAATATGGTTAGGCAAGCCAAAGATGCAGCCAAATTATTAAAAAATAAACTATCATGGTATAGACATCTGACAGTGATATAAAGAATCTATAGAAAAGATAGGCATAACTGGAAAATTAGGCTTATGCTATGGGAGAAATTCAAAGACACAATGACATATAAAATAGGCCTAGTGGCATCTGGGACTGGAATTCAAAGTGAATTGAGCCAGAGATGAAATTGGGTTGCCATATACTAATATGCCATATATATATATATATATATATATATATATATATATATATATATATATATATATATATATATATATATATATATATATATATATATATATATATATATATATATATATATATATATATATATATATATATATATATATATATATATATATATATATATATATTTCAGAGTATACGACACACATTATTCCCCCCCAAGAGGGATAAAATCTAAGTGTGTCTTATACACTGAATACAGCCCAAAACCCCTCCCAAAACCCCTCCAAAAACCCCACAAAAGTGGATGTGCATAGGGTTTGGGAGGCATGCAAAGTGCTCCTGGGGGATAGGGAGAGCAAAAACAAGCGAAAAATGGGTCAGCTTTTTCTCGTTTTTGCCCCCCCCCATCCTGCAGGAGCATTCTACAAGCCTCCTAAAGGCTATGCATTCCCTATTTTTGGCAAAAAACGGGCACATTTTCTCAAAAAAAAAAGGCATTTTTTTGCTCGTTTTTGCCCCCCCCCCCCAGCACCCAGGAGCATTTTGCAGGCCTCTCAAACTCTCTACATGCCACATTTTTCACAAATAATGAGGCGTGCATAGGGTTTGGGAGGCCTGCAGAGTGTAAAAACTAATTAATTTACCTCTTCAAAATCTTGGTGCGTCTTATACTCTGAAAAATATGGTACCTATCTTCCTTCCTTCCTTCCTTTCTTTCTTCTTTCTTTCTCAGCAATAAAACTAATGATTGAAAAGGAGGTGGCTGAGAAGGCAAAAATGGACTTTGGCATTAGGAAAGGTAGATAATGCTAATCCACTCTGAGGTTGTCAGGCTGTGGTTTCCTTAGCCTGCTCATGTCTGCTTAATGAGCTCCTTAAGTGAAGTGTCTACAGTTGCAGATGGCATAGCTTCAGGAAATGAGTTGCTTTGGCTGTTAGCATACACATCATTTTATACACTGATTATAGCTGAAGTGGATTTATAAGTTGAACCACCTGCTAAAGCAGCTCAGGCGTGTCACCCATGATAATAAAGCAGGTATAGTAGTTTGTATGGGACATGTGGCTTGAGCCCCAGGAGTCAACTTCAGCTGTTTATTGTCCCCATGGGGTTTTCAAGTTTCCTTGTTTCCAAATTTCAGCTGGATTGTTTCCACTGAAAACAAATGTATAACAAATACTTCCATGCTGTATAGCGTTATAACTATTTCTGATGTATTGTTTATAGGGAATGAGCAAATGGTATACTAGAGTAATTTGAATATTATATAAAATAAAGTTGCTTCAGCATGGTTTTCTGTTCATGCAAAGAATTCACTCAGCCAAGAGAGAATAATAGCATTTTATTGCTGCAGAAGAAAGAACTATCTTATCAATTAACCATTTAGTTCATGACTTTCTGATATAGAGGCTTTCCCAACTGTTACAACCTATGAACATTTAATAATATGATAAATTGGTCATACTGTCGTACTATAGCTTCATTTTCACTTAATCTAGATATAAATGCAAAAGGATATGGGTGACACCAGTGTCAAAGGAAATATGTATTAGTGTTCCTTTCCCACAAACAGTACAGTGTATTACCAGCCAATAGGCTGTTTAATTCAACTCATACAATACCATTAATTTTCATGCCAACCAACCAAGAAAATAAGTATTCTTATACCTCTCTTTATCTTTTTGTCTTTCAGTTTCTTGAAGTGCTTTTAGTTCTAAAACAATGAAATTAGATCCCCAAAATGAATAGGCAGATTAACTAAAGATCATTATAATTTAGAACATCTGCATTTATTGAGCAATTGTAGCTTGTCATATGGATTCTATTTTTTATTGGTTTTGTACTGCTTTTTACTCTGCATTCCTTTTCTGCTGCTTTTTTAAAATATTGATGGTTCTTTATTAGATATCATCCACAAAGCTTCCCTGCCCCAGCATAAGGATGTCCCGCTTACTGTTTGCTAAGAATTTATCATCACACTCTCATTGCTATCTTATGGTCAAACTTCACCAACTTTTCTTAACATTGCCCATGTCTGAATTACAGTAAGGAACCACCAACACTGTCCTAACCGCATCACACACTAGAGATGTACACACAGTAACAGAGCATGGTTCAATTCTGGATGCATAATAACAGCGTATTGTAGGACCATCAAGATTTTGAGCAATAGAAAGGAAGGAAGCTTTGCAAAGCAGGCTATGTAGGTGAACTCAATATTTATCTGTTGACTGCCAGCTGCCTGCAATTTGGCAGTTCGAATCTCATCAAGCTCAAGGTTGACACAGTCTTCCATCCTACCGAGGTCAGTAAACTGAGGACCCTGATTGTTGGGGGCAATATGCTGACATTTTAAAACAGTAAAACCCATTAAAAAAAAATCTAATTCCAGTTACATACTAAGCAAATGTGCGCAACACTCTCTGAGGAAGTTTCAGTATAGCAATGCATCCATCCATGCATTCCTTTTCAGCTATTTCAACATTCATTTCATTCATTTAAAATAAAGAAACAAACAGAAGGGGGGGGGGGAATAAAGCAGAGAATAAACAAAGCAGTACGCCAAGAACAAAGTGGTATGGACTATCAGACATGAACAAGATGATTATTGATAAATTATGAGCACCAAACAAAGAATACATTTTGTTACATATAAATAGTCCTCTCAGCTATTCTATTTGAAGTTTGAAAGGGAGGAAAATATTAGCCCTATTGATTTTTAAATTAAAAAACAGCATTACCCTATAGGGCAGAAGGCTGAACACTATAACTGTCTGCAGCTAATCGAGGAATAAGAATTTCCATTCTCCACAGGAAGTATTTTATAACTGGTATGCCTCTAGCTACTATGCCATTCTATTCACATTCTTATGTAAAGATTCAAATTATCATTCCTGGTCTTTGTTGAACTCTGAATGTATGAATTATGAGTAAGAATAAAGAGAATTAGTTCTGAAGAATTTTATCTACAGCCTCAGGAACATACTGAAAGAAAATTGTGGTTAGATTACAAATAACAGAGGGCTGTTATTAAGATGAATGAGTAAGAACTATCAAATAATTGTAAATCTAGCATTTTAATAAAACTTAATGAGGGCAAATGGCAAAAGTTAATACAAGATGCTAGCTTGTGAGAATGAACTTTCCGTCTTTTCTTTTCACCTAACAAAAATGCTGGGGAAAAGAAAAATAAATGCTTCATACATGTTGCCTAGATGGCTCCTATGAGGTTATTTTAGACTAGAACTAACAAAAGATTTAAATTGCAAAATGTTCTTTAATATGTAAACAATTCAGGAAATTAAATTAATTTAAATTCAATTCAATTCAGGAAGTTTAAACAAACAAATTGAACAATCCAGTTGTCCTTCTTTGTCAATGGAAGGATATGTAGATTTGCTTACAAGTTTATAATCAGCCGGATCACTCTTCTTAAGTTCCTTAAGATGCTAAACATTTCCTGCAGGCAATCAATTCCAAGCAGTAAGACAATAAATGAAACCACATGGCAATGTTGAAGTACTCTGTACCAGTCCCTGAATCTGCAAAAAAGAAAAAGAAAAAGAAATGCCAGCATAACATTTGTATCCCAATCCGCTTTAGTATAGAGGCTGGTGAGTGAGAAATAACCGAATCTCTTGGGGTAAAGTGGGTTGAGTAAATATAGGCAAATGTTTGGAATAATATGTTTATCTGTTTATCAGGAAACTCAACTAACAAATCACAGGTTGGAGATGCTCCAGGTTATTTCTAAACATAAGCCTAGTCCTGTCCTAAATGAGTGCTAAACCCATACTTTAAAATGGTCAGGTTAACTTGTTGCAGACACAAAGGAATGGCATGAGATGAAGCTGAAAGAACAAATAAGTGTTTGTTTTGAGCAAATTCTTTTTTTAAATTGTGTTACAAGAAGACAGTAATGCTTCCTCATAGTTGCCAGCATTTAGGAGGAATTTAGGGCTGCCATGGAGCCGGAAAACTAAAAGGGATGACCATGAAAATCCTCTATTAGATGAAACAGCAGAAAATCTGCAATATACACATAGTGGTCACAGAAAGAGCAGCACACAAGAGCCTGGGTCTTCTTCCCAGTTTAACTTTTTGTGCAACACGGGATTAGTATCCTTCCTAGAGAATACTAGCCCTGACTCTTAAATGCAAGACTAGCACTTCATCAAGAGAATCCTAGATTTGTGCTTATAAAAGAGTGTTGGAAGAACAGCAATCAGATGAAGACTGCACCGGGACCAAAAAGAGTTAATTCTATACCATGTACTTTCATGAAGAAAGTCAGCAATATAATATAATCTTTTCTCTCTCAGTTCTCACAAAGAGCTCTCTGCTGTCCTGTACAATCAAGAACTTAAATGTTCTAATTTGTAATGATGTAACCTATAAAATGATGCTAAATTACATTTTATGCAACTATCTCTTACCAATAAGCATCCTGCAATTGACAATATCTCTGCCAATAAGTAATGGGGTACAAATAACAAGTAATCGGGGGGGGGGGGAGGATTTTTTTGGTTCATTCCCAAGATGGCTGCTGAACTCAGAGGTAAGTGACTGTAAATATATTAAACCAGTGGTGGGTTACGACTGGTACGCCCCAGTATGGGCGTACCAGTGCCTGCTGGGAGCACCAGGTACTGTTCCAGTATGGTGCTCCGGAAGGCCCAGCCGCGCTCCTTACAGTGCCTGCGCGAAGCTCCGTCAAGCAGCTGGAACGTCGCGGGCAGTGCACAGGGGCTATATGTGTTGATGTGGTGGATGCCCAGTCCTGTTGCACTGTACTAGTTGCAATGGGATCCGGAACCCACCACTGTATTAAACCCACAAAAGGAATGTGATTTCAAAGCAGTAGCTTCTCTGAGAAGAAATATGGGCTTAGAAATAACAGAGTCAATGCCATAGGCCTCCCTGAAGTTCAAGCCTGCACTCTTATACAACAGCAGAAAACTGTCTCAGTTGACAAATGATAAATTGGGTTCTTTTAAGGATTTATCCTTAAAGGAGATTGAAGATTAGTTTTGCCACATTTAACTGGGGAACAACTTCATTTGAATTCTTTTGGAAAGATAGACTGGCTTTGACGATTGCATTTTTTGTATTTAATCAGACAACAATTGATAAGAGGTGCTATTAAGAAACAAACATGGATATTTGATCCAGGACCAATTATAATCAGTGCTAATCCTTGGGATGATTTTGGATAATTAAGAAGATGGTAAATTTTCTATAAATTGATTACAATAATAGTTTGTTAACAGAGGTTTTTAAAATTTTAATCTTATCTTTTATTATTATTGTTGTTGTTCTTTATGTTAATTATTTTATTATTAAAATAGTATATAGATGATAGGTTAAACATTTGCAAATGGAATTAGTAGTTTAGTATTTTAAAATTCTTTGGCCTATTTTGCAAGAGATGGAAAACTAATATTGTTGTAACATACAGTATTAATCAGCATTCAATTGGGGAGGTAATATGTTTATGTGTAGTAGTTTTTTAATGCACTTTTTCTTTTTAATGTCTTGTTTGTTTTCTTTTTATCTTTAAAAAATGATGTTTTCTATTTTAACTTTTTGAATAAAATAAAAATAGATGAAATATAGGTTTTTGTTGTTCGGATTGCAGCTTAAGCTGCTGATAAACTTATGGAACAGAACAGAAGCTATTCTACAGGGCTGGAACAATAAAAATTGATTTAGAAATAGACTAGCTGGCAAAAGTTACCATTCAAATATAATAAAGCTAACCAGTAAAAGTTATCAGCAATGGGATTCTAAAATGGAAATGTCTCACTCTGAGGATGGTCTGTGGAAATTATTACCACAGAAAGAGCTAGAGCAGAGGAGATAGCAAACCAAGAGCTATATTCAATTTCTCTATGGAAAATATGCATCCAATTAATATAACAAGACAAAATATAGTTGAAGGAATGTGGAATTCCCTATAGAAATTGCTTGAGAGGGCTAATTTAAATGCTTAATGTATGACTAAGGAGTTTACATGGAACAAAATTGCAAAAGTATGTGAATTTAATGCTAAAATCTATATAGTAATTCAAGAACATGGAAGAGGAAATTACAGTAGAGCAACCATGTTGCTGCTAGAATGCAAGTTCATGCTGGAGTATGTGTCAGTCAAGCTGATTGATGAATATCATCACCACAGCAGGGAGAATGCAGGCAAGGAGTCAAAATGAGATAGCTCTCAACCCCCAGGGAGAAACAGATTGAAAGAGGCCCTGTACTATTTTCACTGCAACAAAGCAGGCAGCTAGAGAAAGACTGCTTATTCTGGTAGATTGAGGATCACAAGAGGAGAACTCCTGCAAAGAAAGAGGTAATGAAAGCTACAGCTAGTAAAGGGAAGAGAGCAGAATATGTAAAAATAAAGCTTAGTACAAGATGGAAAGAATCTGCTTGTGAAGGAACTGAACAGAGAGTTTTTAGGACTCCAGTACCAAAATATTGATATGAAACAGCCTCTACTAAGGAAGCTGCTAGACAAAGATCCAAATGAGCTCCAACAGAAAATATAAAGGCTTACTGATAAAGCCTTAACCACAGATCAACATGCAAGCTTTGAGAGGAATGAACCTTGGATAATGAGTCCACATACCATTGAGAAAGGATGTTGGAGTGGCAAAAGCAGACAGATCAATACTGAACTGGGACTAAGAGTTAGTTGCTAATTCTTGTCTATTCATGATGAGAAGGAAAGTGAGGGCAATCTGTTATTGTTCTAGATATATGTATAAAACAATATAATAGATTCTTCTTCTATTCTCTCAAGTGGCTTTCTGCTATTTTGCTCCACCACAACGAAACTCAAGATAATCTCTTTCTGTGAACCAGACAAAAATATTTATTTCTTACCTTGGAAATTCTGGATTCAGCTAGACTCATCTTTGCTGATGGAGTCCTTGGAAAGCAACAGTTAAAGATAAGACAAATACAACATTATGAGGAAACAGCAGAAAAAGAAATCTGGCTGCAACATGTTTGCACTACAGATAAGGAGTCATAAGGATAGAGTTCATTGATCCCTGTCTCCTTATACTTTAGCCATGCTCATGTATCAAGTAAAATTATATTATTTAAGATGCTAAAAGAACCCATGGTTACTATGCTATATGGTATGCTATAGTATATAAATATAAACTATACACACACACACACACACACACACACACACACACACACACACACACTATAAGGTTACTATAAACATCAGTCTTGCAATAATAACATACGGTAAACCTTTTCCCTCCATTTTAGAAAGTTAAACCAGGCAGTTAAATCAACATTTCAGAGACTTTGGTTTTTTTAATATGTCTTGCCTGAATCATCCTAAGCAGGGAAACAATACTGAACAATCTTGTCAATTATATATATATATATATATATATATATATATATATATATATATATATATGTATGTATGTATGTATGTATGTATGTATGTATGTATGTATGTATGTATGTATGTATGTATATATGTATATATATATATACATACATACATACATACATACATACATACGTATGTTGTATTTGTGCTGATAAATAAATAAAGGGAGACTACACAAATCATCACAAATACAACACAAATGTAACAAAGGCAACAGTAAAAATGGATGGATGGTCTCTTGTGATGAGCCGATAGACACAGAAAGGAAGCAGTATGCCTCCTCCCATGTTTGGGCATACCAGGGGTTGTGACAATTAATACATATACATATACATATACATACATACATACATACATACATACATACATACATACATACATACATATGAATGAGGACAAGATAAACTTATTTAACACATGTTCTCCCTCTCCCCCACCCCTCTTTTTTTTTCTATAGGCCTAAGTATTTTCAAGGAAAGAAGGTGAATGGGGAATATGAGATCCGAGTGGAACAGGTCAGTGAGGTGGGGGGGAAGCATCACAGGCATTTAGTTCACTCCTGGCTTTGCAAGTGTCAGTTAGGAAGAGATATTTATCTAAAGGAACACTTTGGAGCTTGATTACCTCAGATTAAATTGCCTTTTCTGTTATGGCAGAGTACAGAGTGTACTGTCATCCATCTACCTAACCATGCTGGAGAATGTTATACTTTTGTTTGCTGCTGAGTGGAAATGCTATCTTTCTCAGAAAAAACAAGTTGTTATTCATATTAGAAAAACTACTCTGTTTTGGATGAAAAAAGAAAAATGTTTTATAAGTAAAATCTCCAAACAATTAAACCTGGTGGGAAAATAATTTAATATTGCTTCAAAATATTCTGGGAGAAATTTGCAAGGTTCTTCCCTGTACTGTCACCACTACCTAAATTCTATCTTCCCAGAATGGCTATTTTGCAATTTGTTTTTGTTTTACTTTGTCTCTGATGTGCCAAACCTCACATTGTTGACATAAAACAGGTCAGGCTTTATTTCTGACTTTTTTGCTATGAAAGAAAAAAAGGGTCTTTTTAAAGCTCCCATCTTTTTCCACCCAATAACACAGAACCTAAGGTTAACTGATTTAGGGATTCTGGGAGTTTAAATCCACACATTTTAAATTGACATGGTTAAGAAGCACGGGTATTGGTGTCATGTGCTTTTTTTGTAGTCCAGATTGGGTGATCCTTCTTCACTGTTCTGAAAGACACTTCAGGCTAGACAAATGTATTAAATGATGTGTAATTATCATGCATTCTGCAAGCCTAGCGAGAGAAAAACCTGTCTTTTGTCCTGTCTATTCCACAGGTTCAAATGAATTTGCTGAACTATTAATATAGTAAACTATAGATTTGTTTCTAAAACAACCCTTCCTAATCCGGTGGGTTTGTGGGATGTGGATTAAGGTTCTTGAAGTGCAACTGAATTGGAGGAACCTATTTGGAATTAGTCTAACCTGCAGTCATTTTGCAATGTTGTTTCTTATGGTCAGGCATGAAAAAAGGTTATTTTTGAATGATTATATAATACAATGTGCTGCCCAGATTCACTACGCTCTAAACTTGTTCAATGTTTTCAAATGGAATTCTCTCTCAAAATATAATGAAAATTTTGGCCAATACCACAAGCACAAAACTTTGTTAAGTTTATAGCTGGTCAGTGAAGCCAGATTTCAAAAATAAACCTAGATGTGATGTTTGAAATAGGCACAGAAGTCCTATTTAAAGAATTTTCCTGTTGGATTTGGTCTGGGATGATGATGATGATGATGATGATGATGATGATGATGATGATGATGATGATGATGATGATGATGATGATTGCAGTAAACCTAATTCAGCATCCACTTATTATTAGACTATAAACACTTCTTGAGTGTTTCCAGTGCTGAACAGCACTAATTAGACATGCCGCTGCTGTGGAAATCTTGAGGCAAACATTCCATTTGAAAGAGAATTTTGCAAATAGGTCACTCTATTCTGTGTGTTTTGTTATCAAGTAACCCTGTGTTCTTTTATTCTTCCACTTCAGGCAGAGTTTTCAGAACTCAACTTGGCTGCCTATTCTACTGCTGGCTGTATGGTAGACATGCAGGTCATCAGGAACGGCACAAAAGTGGTCAGGTGACAAATAGAGTTTTTGTTTCCTTCCAATTAACTTCTTTGTCCTTGTTTTTTTTTAAAAAAAATGTGTGCTTCTCAAGTTCTGTCAATAAGGAATAGATAATTGCAAACAACTTGTGACCTTAGCAGTAGAAAAAATATTTTTGTGATTTGTTGATTGTTAAAAGAGGTTTTTTTTCCAGAAACTTTTATTTGTTGAGATCTTGAGAAATGAGTACACAACTATGCTGGTAGGAAATCCCATATCAACATATAATCCCAAAGGCTGATTAGCACATGTGTATATCCTTGAATTAAAAAAATATAAAGAAATGTATTTTGTATTCGAAAAGTAGGCTGGTGACTTGCTGTTATAAGCCAGAAAATATTGTTGAAATATAATTATGTCACATATTTATTTCATTTGTAACTAATATAACTAAAATGTCAGGACATATCATCTTGGAGGAAATCTGTCTATGTGGTAGCTAAGAGTGGATTCTGACCTGATGGTATTTAATCAAACAAAAGGAGGTTGAGGGAAGAGAGAATTAAAGCAAGCCTTTTTTTCCCCACACTGACCAATGTCTAGGCCTTGGTTGTTGATGTTAATTTTGCATTCTCGGTTGATCTGCTCAAGTCTAATCCCTTAGCAGTGAAGCAGCTTTCTTTGAAAGCTAAGTACTATTATGCTTACATTACCTGATTTGGAAGCTAAACAGAGTTGGATTTAGTTACTGCTTAGATAGAAAATTACCAAGAAACACAAGAGATGTAGATACAGCAGGAGCTTTTAAAAAACCATCCTGGAGTAGCAACCCGCTAGTGTTTCCAAGAAACCAACATGGTAGTGTCTATGTAATTCCCAAGAGTCAAGCTAAATTTGAGGATATCTTCACATTTTCCTTACTCCTTGAGTATGAAACAATTGTTTTGTACATTTATGTCTGTCATCATTACAACTAAGCTGAAAACAATATTTATGTTCATGTGTTGATTTTCATGTGTGCTAAAAGCCTCCTAACATCACTTTGTAGTGCTAGATGGGCAGCATATACATTTGATGAATAAATAAATAAATAAACGGCACGTTGCACCTATGATTTCCAATTCTTTGGGTACTCTTCTTCTTAGTCATATTTTCTTTCTTTTTGTGTCCTCATAGTCACTAGATTTGTGCCATCTAATCCTGCTGACTTTGGTGATATAAATGTCGTTATACTATGGATTTTACTTCAAGGTCTTACAAATGGTTATTAAGAAATTCTGATCAGTCATGATAGCCAATTAGATAATCATATAGTACAGTATATTGAGAACATAGATAGTACTAAGAAACCACAATGAGAGAAATATATGCAGATTAAAGAAATAGACAAAGAGCTCACCCACATAGCTAGTTATTGCTATACTTTCCTCCCATCCTAGAACTTAGAGGAAATCCTGAACTTAGATTTTCAGTATTAATATTATGCCAATGATGGCACATGGTCATCATAACAAAATGATTTATTGGAGTTTCCTCTTGCATGTTTTCCCACTGTTCCAGTTTAAATTATGAATAAGAAGGACAGTGTAATGTTTCAGTCTGATCATCTTCCATTCTCTATTGTGTCTTCCCCATTTGTTTCTAGGGCTTCCTGTTTTCCACATTTTCCTCTCTCACTGCCTCATAATCTTAATGATTGGTTGTGTTAAGACCCATGTATTTATTTTAAGTGAGATTGCTAATTTCAATTTGACAAATATTTTCAAGATACAGAATTTTCTCAGGGAGAATACCATGGCTGTTTCAATGAGTGCTTTAGTTGTGTCATCCCAATATCTTTTTACAATCTCTGAAGTTAATCCAGTCTTACAGATTGTCTGAACCTTCCTGTTCTCTCACATCTCATTACACTCCAACACTCTTCATAGATTCCCTATTCAAGCCAAAGCCTTTTTTTCTTTTAATACAAACATTTCATCATTCATTAAACAGTGTGTGATCTGAGTACATTTTTGTGTCATAATAGTTAAAACATATATATATATGCTTTAATATATGAATATATATATTCTTATTTTAATACCAGTACTTAAAACTTCACATATCTATTATTATAATATTTCTCTTCTTAATTTATTTAACTTTATATATTATTTTCATATTTATTCTCTAACCATTGATAAAAGAGCTCCCATAGATTATAATAGATTCTTCCTTTCCTTTAATTGCAAGTGTTAATCTATTCATTTCTGCACATTCTAATATTTTTTTTAATCATGTTTTCATCTATGGGGTTCTCTTCACCTTTCCAATTTTGTGCAAATACAATTCTAGCTGCAATTATTACATGAATAATCAAATATACATTTTCTTTACTATCTTTTTCTGATAAGATACCCAACAAGAACAGTTCAGGTTTTAAATCAATATGTTGCTGCATCATCTCTTCCAACCACATTTGGATTTTTGCCCAATATTTTTTTGCTTCCGCACATGTCCACCTCATATGATAATACGACCCCGGTGTCTGGTGACATTTCCAACATTTAGTTGATTTGTCTTTAAACATTTTTGCCAATCTTTCAGGTGACATATATCTATAAGACATTTTATACAAATTCTCCTTATATGCAGTTGACATTGTTAGTTTATAATTTCTTTCCCACAATTGCTGCCACTTATCTAACTCTATCACATGCCCAAAGTTCTTTGCCTATACTATCATTGTTTCTTTTTCTTGTTGTTCTTCTAATTTAATCCGCAGTAAGTAACTGTACAATTTTTTATCGCCTTTTCTTCTGTTCCTGTTAATATCTTATAAGCCAAAGCCCAATTTGAAGCACTAACACTTTTATTCATAGTGCTCCAGACGTAATCCAAAGTATCTGTCTGTATTTCTCCCTACTGCTCATTTTTTTAAAAAATCCTTCTTTTGGTTGTAACTTCCAGGACACAGGTTCCAATTTTGGGGTTCAGGGACCTGACCTTGAAACTCTGTAATCAGTTCCTTCCTTTCCTTTGTCTCCATGAAAGAAGTTTGATTTGGCAGATAACTGCATTCAGCATTTGGTCTAAACAGTGATGATTTAGCCCCTGGGGCATTCAACACTTCTGTCTTGAAGTAACATGGTAGACTTTAGACATGGGTGAAGGTAGATAGGGGAGATGTTTGGCAGAGTTAGTATGAAAGCATATTTCTAACGAACCCTTTAGAAAGACTCCTTATTTCTCCTTCTCCGTTCTCTAATTTCTCATGCCTTTGTCATACTATTCACATTATTCTCCATGGATTATCCAGTGCTTTATCCCTGACCTCTTGCTGCGCATACAAATATCCTCCAATCCACAATTCCAACCAAATGAAAATTTGCCCCAAATCAGTAGAAAGTACAGAACCATCAGTATAAGGGTTTCTAAATCTGAACAGATAGTGGTAATAAATAGATGTCATAAATACAATCAAGTTGACCAGTCCAAGGTTCTGCTTCTTAAAGTATTGTCCTGTATCATGTTTTTTTTTTTGTAAGAATAAACACACACAGACACGCCTTTACCTAGAAAGAAAATCAGCTATACAGCATAGAGGGGCAATAAAATCTATCCAATAAGGAGCAATAAAACATAAGATTTAAAACAAAACGAGTGGGTAACCATGGTAAAAGGTCAGTATCAGTGGTGAAATGTAAAAGGTTTTGCCACTGGTTCTCTGGGCATGGCTTGGTGGGCGTGGCTTGGTGGGTGTCATATGATTGGGTGGGTGTGACCAACTTTTTTAAATTTTTCAAGCATTTTTACTATCTATTAGCCCAGTGATGGGCAACCTTTTTGGCGTGGTGTGTCAAAAATCGGCAAAAAATCAAGCATAACTCGCGTTGTGTGTCACTTCGACAAAAACATAATTTTGCGCAATTTATAGTTGCTGCTAATGGCGCTCACAGTTCCCGTTGGCACTCCACTGTTCCCTGCTGTGGTGCGGTCGTAACCGACAGTCCCAGGAGTAGACTCTCTGTGCCGGCCTGACTGGAGAGAGGCGCACACTGTTCCCGCGCTCCTCTCCTGCGGGTCCTCCCTCGCCGCACTGATGACGTGTGTGCGCACGGCACGCACGCCTTACCAGCAGCCCCTGCGCTCAGAAAGGGGCGGCGGCGATACAGTAAGTGAGTGTAGGCGGGGGAGATCACACGTTCCCCCCCCCCCGTTCCTCCAGCACAGATTCTTTCATCCTTGGCGGCCGTGCAGGAGCCGAGGATGAATCGCATGAAATCCTGTGCGTGTCACCCCAAATGGCTACGCGTGTCAGCACTGACACGCGTGTCATAGGTTCGCCATCACTGTATTAGCCAGAACCGGCAGGAAAAAATGCTTTAAAAAGCAGGGGTGGGGGGAGCTTCCAAGGATTTCATGGCTTAGCTGTAAGCCGCATGATCGTCGGAAGCTTTTTTTTCTGCTTTTTAAAGCATTTTTTTCCTGCCCATTCGGGCAAATAGGCAGGGGAAAAATGCTTTAAAAAGCAGGGGGAAATGCTTTAAAAAGTGGGGGGAAAGCTTCTGACAATCACGCAGAGCATAGCTAAGCCACGTGATCCTCGGAAGCTTTTTTTTTTACTACCAGTTCACAGAACCAACAACAATCATCCCTACCAGTTTGCGTGAACCAGTGCAAACAGTTAGCATTTCACTCCTGGTCAGTAGCCTTGAACTGTCACTGGAAAGAGATTCGTGTTGCTTTCAGGTGAATCTCTTTGATGTCAGCATTCTATTTCAAGTGACAGCTTAAAAGACATTTCTTCAGATGACACTCATTGCAAGAAAAAAAAAACAGAGCCCAAAGGAGAGTAAACTAAAAAAGTACCTATGATGGTCTAGAGGTGACCTGTATGAATGCCAGAAAACCTTTACAGCCTTCCTATAAAAGGTATCCATACCAAATATTTGAAATACTGGACTAAACATAAGTCAGATGTGCAAATTGAAATTTAATTAGTGTTTTAAAATCAGGCCACAGGTTTAATAAACCTGAGGCGTAAAAGAGTTTTGAAGGTAACATTTTGGTCAAAGAATTCTATTTAGTCACAGACTGACTTTCTTTATGTGTTGGTTTGAAAGGTTTCCAGATCATGTTAGCTAAATTGTGATAAAATAAATTATGAATACATTTATTATAATGTATTCAGAAGAATCAATTACTTGGGATGATAATTAATCTGAAGAAACCTTTGAGGGATTCTGTGGATCTTCAAGAGAAAATAGATTAAATATAAGAGTAATTATTATTCTGAAGGTATGGCTGCTTAAATGGGAGAACTGAGTCAGACTGAGAAAGTAAAGCCAGCTAGTAAGGAGCAAATTACAGTTATGAGAATGCTAGTAGCAGGATAGAATAGTTTGATGCTACATGTCTGAATTTCAACCCTTTTGCCTAACAACATTTATTCTTTATCCTAGTTATTGAGTATCAATCACTTGTCTGTCAGTACAATGGAGGGGGCAGAGGTTGTTCTGTTTCCTTGATATAATCATATTCATTCTTTAATTAAAACTGACTTGTCCCCATTGATTCTTGTTGTCAGCCTAATTGGGGATCTTGCCAGGGTTGTGACCTGTTGCACTAGAATTCCAGATTAGCTGTAACTACGGCATTTTTGTGCTATTTACTGCAAAGATTTCCGCATCACCTTCTTGTTCTTGTTTTATTGGTTTCTTCTTGTTTTTATATCCTATTAATCAGAACTCTATCAAACATGCTTAATAAACTAATTCCATGGTAGTTTTATATTTGCTTTTGCCAATTTGCCATTTGTATAAGAAAAAAATAGCATTTTCCCAGATGTTAGGGACAGATACAGTCTTCCTAGTCTTGTCAAACAAGTTTCACAGTCACTCTATATTTTAAGATTCCTTCAGCCATATGTGTTGCTCTGCGATTTTTCAAAATACTCACATCTATTTTTCTTGGATGTTAACAACTGTAGCATTTATTTGAATTCTACTTATCAACATATCATTATTTAAATACAACTCTCTGAAATTCCCATTCCAGTATTCCCTCACTTTAGTTTCTTTCAGAATCATGTCATCACTTTTATTTTTAGTTTTCTTCATTCAGTGGAAGATCTTTTTTTAGTTCTTTTCAACCACTTTCAGTTTTTAATTTCCATCGTCAAAATCATACTGCATTTGGATGCCTCTTTTAGTCTTTGCAGGATTACATTTATGTCCCTTGCTATTTTTGATTATATTCTTTCAGTTATGTTTTACTTTCTGTGTACACATTATACGATATCCTTTCCTCATATGTTTTCCTTTTACACCACCATTTTTACTTATTTATTCTATGTCTTAATTCTACACATTCCTTTTTTTACTCTTCAGGTAACTTTTATATCTTCTCTTTTTTCATTCACTTGCTATTTATTCTGTCATGAAATGAACATAATATATTTTCATACAGGACCTGTACTATATAGTCATCCGTTCCTAACCACCATGACACTAAAATGACTAAAATTACATAACAGAGCAAGGTTCAAAGTTCTTGCATCACAATATCTTTCAAAAATATATAAAGGAGAGATTTTGCATTTTGATGCATATTTTGTTATTTTCCCACACCCCACACAATCCCAGAATGTACATTTTCTCCCTACCATCATACTAGTTTAATTATAATTTCTTAATTATAGAAGTTTTTTATGCTTCATTTTTGTTATCATTCCATTTGGCATTATTATGTTCATCAAATCTAAGGTGGGAAAGGATTAAAATAGAAAGCAATGACATAATTCCATAGAAAATACATAAATAAAGCACTAGCAGCAAAGTATTTGTTAATTGCCTTAAGATAGAGAATGGGCTAAACTGCTTGGTAGTACTTCATAATTTGGGCACTGCACGACAAGTTTCCAATGGGTGGAAACTAATAAGGAGAAAAGCTACCTACAACTACGGAGAAATTTCCTGACAGTGAGAACAATTAACCATGACTTGCCTACAGAAGTTGTGGATACTCCAACACTGGAGGTTTTAAAGAAGAAATTGAACAACCATTTGTCTGAAATGGTATAGCAGGGGGTTGGACTAGAAGACCTCCAAGGTCCCTTCCAACTCTGTTATTCTGCTACTTAAAATACTTGCCTTCAAGTCCTAGTGTGGTACACTTTAGAAGGTTGTTTATATTAGTAAGGACATAAGGAAGGGATATTATTTTATTTTTCCGATCCTAAATGTTGTAAATCTAAAGACAACAAACAATTTCTTGAATTGACCCTGAAAATTAATTTAAATGCATATTGGCTAAGACAAGGGTAGAAGACTTCGGGATATTTGGGAGCTGTCCTTTATACATTTAGGGAGTCCAGTCAAGGGAAAGGATTCTTAATTCTAAATAAACGCCATCTTTTGAAACTGGTCTGTTGCTTTACCTTAAGAAATATTTTGCTTAAAAAGTTTTTTCTGTGTTTTCGTTTCTTCACATACATTTTAAGCCTTTTCTCAAATATCATTATGAATATCATGCTGTGAGGAAAAACAGAAAAGCTGTATGATCTCCTCAGGTAGCTGCGGTCACCGTTTTTCCCCCCTCAACTTTGTTTGAGAAGGCCAAGAATGCCACAGCAATTTATACATTGTCGCAATTTTGCACCTAATTGTTTATTCTTGTTGGAGAATAATCCAATAATCACTATTTAAGAAAATAATCTAATTCAAATGCAGCACTTCTTGTCACTCAAAAATCTCAGCTAAGACAAACCAGTCTTTAACTATAATAGACAAATGTGGATTCCTTGAGAGCAGAAATCTGTTTTGATTGTGTAAAATGGTCTTCCTCCTTTATTTATTTTATTCTCATTTTACTTCCCTTATTATGGAGAATTTGGCAAATTTGGGCCAATTTCCAATGAGCAATAAGCCAAATGAAATTCCTGTATGTTATTTCTGTGCTCTGTCTAGACAGGGGAGATGAACCAGACTTATAAAAACACCTCATAGGCCAGATAGGATATGTGGCAAGTCTTGCTTTTATAAAATTACCAAGGTTATAATGGCTTGTTAGTTACCTATTAAGTTAACTGCTTCCTTTCCTTTAGAATATCAAAGTGGCATATAAAGTGGCACTAATTTTAGATACGTTCATGGAGTACAGGGTTAAAATAGACTACAATTACATTTTTCTCTGTAACATAAAGTTGATTAATAAGATGACAACACCACTCTCTATGATTCCATAGGTTTCTTACCATGAAAAAATGTGCCTAAAATTTAAATTAAAAGCCCTTTAATATAAACCCAACCAAATTAAATGCTATCTCCGCCTTGTTGAAAGTAATCTCTGAATAAGGAATAGCTGAAATTGTAGAAGCATTCAGAAAAAAAAATACATTTAAAATGTATACATTTTCAAGGAAAGGAAATTAAAAAATGAGAAAAATCAGTTGAAGACCCTTCTAGAGATGCCTCACCTACTTGGATATAAAGGTGATAGACTCAAAAGTCAATTCTCTTTTTTTGCTCCTGAGCATATAATATTATTTATATGATCATTTTTACCCCAAAGATTCAGAAACTGTCTTTTTTCATCTGTATAGACTATTGGAAAAAATCTTATGGAGTCTATCCAAAATTCTTAGAGAACAACTTGTGGTTGACTTTTTAATACTGAAATAATATATTTAGATCTTATCGCAGAACATTTTAGTTTGGCATGAGTGCTAGTGGATTATATATAAGAAATGTATTCAAAGTTTTAAAACCTGTTGCTGTAGGCAATGAAAGTTTAGATGATGCTTTAATATAAATTAATGCTGTAATGAGTACTTAGTTTGAAATTTGAGAAATTGTCACCTAGTTTAAGAAGAGGAAGAATCAGGGGGAAAAAACAGATTGGAATTGGATTATTACTGTAAACGTATTATTTGGTGTGTTTTTTTTCTCCTAGATCTTTCAAGCCTGATTTTGTTCTCATCCGTCAGCATGCTTACAGCATGGCCTTAGGAGAAGACTTTCGCAGCCTTATCATTGGCCTGCAATATGGTGGGGTCCATAGTGTCAATTCCCTTTTCTCTATCTACAATTTCTGCAGCAAACCCTGGGTGGTAGGTGATATTTTTAAATATCCTCACATGAAATAAAAAGGGAGTTATTTTGGTATATATGTAAACAAAGGAATTTGAAAGCCAATGTTTAGTGCAAAATATTTTTTAAAAAACTTAAATCAAATTCTTTATCTTTACCCCTACTGAAGATTTCAGTAAATAATACAACTGTTTTACTTCCCCAAACAAAACAATTCCTCAGCTGTTTAATCCATCTCAGCACAAAATGCCTCATTTCATCAAGCCTAGAAAATCCCTTTCTGCATCTTTAATAACATTGTCTATCCTGAAAGGGAATAATGTATAGCTGGGAATTAAGACAAAAATATAGTTTAATATATTTGTTTTGTTCTGCTTCTTTGGAAAACTCTGTTTTGATGTTCTTTTTTCTATTCTGGGAAAGTCTAAACTGCTATCATCACCACCACCCTATCTCAGGTTGCTTCTTTTTTTTACTAACGAAACCAACTAAAGAACTATCATCATAATAGTTTAAGAACTATAGAAAATACTAAATAGTTAAATTATTTCTGCACAAATTCATTTTATTGGAAACATAGCGTTCAAATACCTTGTCAAAGAAAGGATAGTAGCTAAAGTAAAAATATAAAATTTGTAGAGTGGCATTGCCTAAAGTCTATGGAGAGAGAGGAAGATGACCTTGAGGAAGATATGCAAGCTCTGTTACTAAAGCAACAAAGGGTAAAACATATTGTAAATCCACAAGGACAGAAAATATGCAGAAGAGGCCCAGGCAGATGTTTCCCTAATTCACAGGAGTATAAGAAGATGGAGAAAGTACAACTTAATCACACTTTCAATATTCTACTATTATAGCCAATCTCATTAAAAAAAATAATTTATATTTGCACAGAAAAGGTCTTTGTATGTGTGAAGAGTGGTTTTTTTTAAGAGGTAGGATTAGGACACATATATCTGTATTTATTCCTCCTGCTCTTCACTCTGTTTTGATGGGTCTCTCTAAATCATTCAAGAGAGTCTAAGCACCACAATCACTGAGTTGAACATCACCTGACCAAGTTGTACTGACAACCTCACTCTACCCCTTTGGTTGTTAAACAAATCACTGTGGTTGTTAAGCAAAACATCAAATGTCCAAGATTTATGATTTTACTTCTGCCTTCTCTGTTGATTCTGCTTGTTGCAAGCCAATTGCAAAGCACATAAGTGGCAATCCTGTGACCATAGGTTGTATGTCATATATAAGGGCCATTGAGGAACAAGACTTTCAGAGGCTCTGAAAGTTCCTTGGGTTCAAGACCTGAGTAGTGGTGCAGTGGTTAGAATGCAGTATTGCAGGCTAATTCTGCTGACTGCCAATTGCCAGCAGTTTGGCAGTTCAATCCTGACCGGCTCGAGGTTGATTTAGCCTTCCATCTTTCGGTAAAATTAGGAGCCAGATTGTTGGGGGAAATATGCTGACTCTGTAAACTGTTTACAGAGGATTATAAAGCACTGCGAAACAGTATATAAGTCTAAATGCTATTGCTATTTTATTACTTTTACTTGTATTATTCAGTTTTATGCTGGGCCATATATACAGAGCCAATCTGTAACTAATTTAATTTAATTTAATTTAATTTAATTTAATTATTTAATTTAATTATTTAATTTAATTTTTTATTCCATTAATTTAACTAATCAAATTCAATTTTGTACTGGCACTGTTCTTTTATATCCTTATCTTGCCCACTTTTTTTATAGATGGCCTTGGCATATTTGAGATCATGTGCAATTGCTTGTTCCACTCATCCAGATTGAACACTCTTTCTTTCTCTATATATTTTAAACAAATTGAGAAATGTGTACAAATTAGTGCCAGTGTTTCTATGTCAGAAATATAGCAATGATCACTAAAACCTTCCTGTGTAAATTTTTAATTTACATGGAATTTAAGAACGTTTCAATGTCCTGAAAATTGAAGACACAATTCTAGTTCGAAGAGCCGTGGTGGCGCAGTGGGTAGAGTGCTGTACTGCAGGCGACTTCAGCTGACTGCTAGATCAGCAGTTCAGCGGTTCAAATCTCACTGGCTCAGGGTTGACTCAGCCTTCCATCCTTCCGAGGTGGGTAAAATGAGGACCCGGATTGTTGTTGGGGGCAATATGCTGACTCTGTAAACCGCTTAGAGAGGGCTGAAAGCCCTATGAAGCGGTATATAAAAATCTGCTAATGCTATTGCTATTGCTAGTTGAATATTTTATTCAAGGCCTGTATCTATACATTAATCACCAAACTTCTAGATATCGTGTCATTTCTCCTAATTATATAGCCTTGCTGAAAAAACCAAACAGAATAAAACCCCTTCTATACTGTAGTAGGTTGCCATTCCTGCTCTATGCAATAAGTTCTGTTTATTTTCCTTTATCTTATTCTATTTAGGATAAAAATATTATCTATAAAATATTGAATTCTTTGTTGTACTTCCAATAAAACAATAAACATATTATATAGATCATTACCGTGAAACATATTTCATATCGAGCTGTCACCCTCTTGTGGCATATTATTAATGTAGATAGGATTGATATAATACATATTGAAGGTATTATCATTTATAAAAATGTGTTCCTATGAATGAGCCAGAGGTGGTATGCTGCCGGTTCGCACCGGTTCAGGTGAACTGGTAGTGGCGGCAGCACGAGGCTCCTCCCAGCCTGACATCATCACAGACCTTCTGTGCATGCCCAGATGTGCATGCACTCCTACTACTGAACCAATAGTGAAGAGACTAGATAGAATACCATTACTGGAATGAGCAGTCATGCAGAAATCTGAACTATTTTAACTACTAATTTCCCCTTTATTCAGAAAAAATAAGCTACAGAACTGCATATTCGCTAATATATGTGAATATAGACTTTCATTGGGGGGTGGGACTTGCTTTGACATATGCTGTTTTATTAAAATAGATAAAACAGGATTTTTGGTTTTGTTTTGTAATCAGATATTTGAGTTAGTTGTGGGAAGGGCCAGTCACTCACCCTCTGCACTAAAAAAGGAAGCAGTGGAAAACCTCTTTGGAAATATTGCCAAGAAAACTGCAAGGACCTGTTCAGGCAATCTTCAGAAATAAACACTGATTTGAAGACTCACACACACAAAACTTCTCTGAAATGACACGTGCCATTCCTAAAAGATCACTTTAAATTTTAAGAGATCTTGCTGTATCATTTCTACATCGCTTTAGGTACATAGAGGATGAGCACTTAAGTTTTCCAGCAAGGATAAAGGTCCATGCAAAATATCATCCAAAATATAATTAATTTCTTCTCATTATGTACTTGCAACCGGAGGCCGATTTGAAGTAAGCGCCTATACACTTGCCAGCACTCTCAGACCGACAACTCAAAGGCAAATATCATGGTAGTAGAGATTTTAGACTGGGATTGGAGAAATAGCAATCATATCATTTGCATAAACAGAAGAGGAATGGTAGATGTTTGCTTGTTTAAAGTCAAAACCTGACATAATTTTAAGATTGTGTTTTGTACGCGCATTCATGTAACCAAAAGGATTTTCAGCATGCATTATTATTATTGTATAGTTTCAGAAGGTATGATTGGCAACAATCATACATTGACAAATATTTTGGATGAAACATGAGGTATCAGAGACACAACACTTCGTGTGCATTTGTATTTGATGTTTGTCCACTTTGCAATATTGCTCCCAAGTGATTGCTCTTCTTTTTCCTTCCTTCCTTCCTTCCTTCCTTCCTTCCTTCCTTCCTTCCTTCCTTCCTTCCTTCCTTCCTTCCTTCTTCCTAGTTCTCTCAACTAATTAAGATTGTCAGCTCATTGGGTCCTGAGAAGTTCCCTCTTGTAGAACAAACATTCTTCCCAAGCCATAAGCAGATGGTAAGTAACTTGGTTTCTTTGTTTCAGTGGTACAATGTTTTGCAAAAGGAACTAAGATTGCATAAATCAATATTCTACAGAGGCAGAGTCATGCTTCCCAGAATTGTTCATTCCACTAGTTCATGAAATTGCAGCCATTGCTGCATTACTATGATTACATGATTGCTATCTGGGTGCTCAAGTGCCCAGTTATATCACAGTGAACCACATTATAGCAATGTGTGACTTTTCCTGCAAATGGGGAAGCAGCAGGAAGGTCCAAAGTCATTCCCATAAGTGGCTTCCAGGAAGTTGAATGTTGCTCCTGCTTTTTCTACATTTTTCCCTCCTATGGTCAGTCAGTGCAGGTCAGGGGTGTCAACTTCAAGGCCTGGGGGCTGGATCTGGCCTGCGGAGTGCTTAGATCTGGAAACAGCAAAGGACCAGTCCACGGTGCCTCTGCCAGCAAAAATAGAGCTTGGGTGCCCATTTTTGCTAGCAGAGCACTTGGGTCACCATAGGAGCCCCGGACACAAATGACGTTGAACTGGTCACACCACTCTGCCCCCCCACGAGGTCAAATACAACCCTGATGTGGCCCTCAATGAAATCGAGTTTGACGCCCCTGGTGTAGGTAAAGCAATTTCTTTGAAACAATGACGTGACAGGTAATTGTCTAGTATGTTATTAAAAAGAGATTGAGAATGTATCAAAATCTTTGTAAGGTTATTTTGACTCATTCTATACATTCTATATCTCTCTTGTGTTGACTGATAGTTATTATTATCAATTTGTATCACCATGTTGCTCAAAATAAGTAATAGGCATGGGTAGATATTATTCATATTACATGGTGCAAAAATAGAAGGACTGAGTATTGAAAATATTCAGACTTTATGTAATTTTTCTTACCCTCCCCAGTGTCTTCCAGAGAATCCAATTTCATTATAACCGAACAGAATTGTAACCGAACAGAGCAGGCTCTGCCCCTTTTATGCATGAATGAAATGTCATGATGAATATACAGTACAAGGGGAGCTTGCTTGTTTTTGAATTCCCTGTGGAAACCTGGACCCTCCCAATTATTTCCTGTTATCTCCAAATTCTCTTAAATTGACTGTCATGTTCCCTAGAAATGAAGGGATATTTTTTAACATCAGTATATTTAAAATTAAAATACTACATCAAAAATATTAAAAAATATAAATTCAAACTTTTTTAAACACCAAAGGGTTGTAAAATCCACCTACATATATTTAGGTGGATTCATATAAAATATTTTTGAGTGGAGCACCTCTGGGCAATGAAATGTATATCTTTATTCAAGAAGAAAAATGTTGTTTTCTATTTACATCTCAACAAGGAAAATAACATGCAATGAAACAAAAAAAACTTGTGTATAAAAATATTCCTTCCTTGGAATTATTTATTTGTGCTTTCTACATTGTTCCAGAACTTCCTTTATTGCTTGAGTCCATTCATAATTTGCCCTTGTAAATTCCAGAAATACAAATCCAGAAAAATTGCACACTCCATCAGCACTAGATTAGGGAAATGATTTAATTTAGGATCCATACATCTTTCAAGATTATTGTCAGAGTGGAATTTCACTCTGTGATATACTGTGCTAAAGTAACTTTCAAGAACTTGTTCTAAATAGCTATAATTTTTCAGTAACTCTGAATAAGGCAAATACCATAGCAGTATAATTTACTAGAAAATCTTCCAATTTATTTTCCTAGGTAGGAAGTTTTTACTTTTTAAACTAGAAAAGACTTGTCTGTCATATTGTAGGCATAATACTGCATAGATGGACTAGTGAGCTAATGGTAAAAAAAGATCTAGCATTTAATTGGGAGATAGGAAACCTTTAAATGTTGGTGAACTCACATCATGGTTAATGATAATTTGGGGAACTGTGAGGGCCAAAGCTATTTTTTTTTCTGTATAGAAACTTTATGTTAGCATCTACAAGAGTGATAAATAAATAAAATTTATTAAAAATAAATTTAAATTTTTTTTAAAAAAAACAAATTATATTTCAAGATTGATCCATCATATATTGTTTTGGTCAGAAATATGCAAAATTTTTAAGTCTGAAATGTTCCATCTTTAAAACATGATTTTGAATGCTTTGAGCTGAATAACAATGTGATCAGAACAAAATACCTGGTTTTAAGAGACATCAGTTTAAATATTCTGAACAAAGTGGTTAGGCTGCTTTATGTAGCCTACCTCAGCCTATTGAGCAACAGATATGAATCACAACCTTGTTGCTACCTACAGTTGGGTTGATAAAAAACGGAGTGTGAGAGGATAGTTATATGTATCCATATGGGCAGATAAAAGACATACCTGTATACTGCTTGTAACAGTATACCTACATTACTGTTTTTTTTAAAAAGTTGTCTCCAGTATTTCATTTTGTAGGTAGATAAGATGGATTGTGCATATACTATTCTATTTCACACAAATAGTGCTAATGATGTGTAAATGTGAAAGCTGGGAACAATTTAGGTTGGTGATTTATTGGGATTTGGTTATTTGTGTACATGCATTCAACTTAAATATGACAAAGATAGACAAAATTTGCCTGTAAAAAAAGACTATCAGATGTGTATCAGCAGTGTACTTAAGAGCTGAAGTGGTGCAGTGGTTAGAGTGCAGTCCTGCAGGCTACTTCAGCTGACTGCTAGCTGCAGTTCAGCAGTTCAAATCTCACCGGCCCAATGTTGACTCAACCTTCCATCCTTCTAAGGTTAGCAAAATGAGGACCCAAATTGTTGAGGGGGTGCAATATGCTAACTCTGTAAATTGCTCAGAGAGGGCTATAAAAGCACTATTAAGTGGTATATAAGTCTAAGTGCTATTGCCATTGCCAACAATATTCAGTAGGATACCTTTTTATAGAGCAAAATGAGTTACAATAGAGATGATAGAATATCTGTGGTAAGAAATAAAACACTTTATTGTTTAGAATAAAAGTACACTATAAAAAGTGAACATTATTACCTTAAAAGACAATATACATTCAATGGATATAAAATTTATAAATAACAAAATAAGGAGGAAAACTGTAAACAGTACTACTAAACTAAGCAAAAAGTACATTCCTTTTGGGGAGGAGCTTTCTCCTAGATTGCATTTATTTCCACTCTAATGTTCATAATTGCTAACAATGGTAATGCAAAAAATAAAACAATTCTTTACATCTTGGTCCTAGGGCTGTTTCTACAAAAAAAAAGAGTTGGAATCAGTAGGGTTTATTATTAAGGTGTAAATAGAATTAAATCCTAATTCTGCGGCCATATGCATGCTTTTCCTGAGAATAACCTCCATCAAATTTAATGCAACTCCCTTCTGAAGAAAAAAGACATGCTAAATTAAATCCCTTGCAGATGAGTTTATAATTGGGCATATCAGGTCTTATTACTTCTGGAATCAATGGAAAGACACCAGCTGACTTTAACAAGAATGGCTCAGGCCCATACATCAAATAGAAAACTAAGCACTCAGGGCATCTTGCTGATAAATTTACTGGATCAACACACGAGTCAGATTACCATTTCAAATCCCACATTACAGCCTGTACAATGGGGATGATAAAAAGGCTCATTTTTTATTTGTTTGCTTTTATACAGCCACCCATCTTGTACCAAACTTTGGGTGGCTCACTTTTCTTTAAAAAAAATACTGTAAAGTAAGTTTTAGCATTGAAAACTTTGAAGGCATCCCAAAAGAAATGTATTTTTTGCTGGGTTTTTCCCACCTTATTAAAACAAAACCAAGAACCAAGCCACCCTGTAGGGGAGTATTGTTGATTAAGCTATCACTCTTCCTCAAATAACTCTTGTCTTCTGTGGTGTACAATAGAACACCTACATCAGTGTTTCTCAACCTTGGCGACTTGAAGTCCTGTGGACTTCTGGGAGTTGAAGTCCACAGGACTTAAAAGCGTCAAGGTTTAGAAACACTGACCTACATAGAGAAATATATTTTATTGGATGGCTATGCTATTTTATTTCTTACAAATGCAGAGATACATTACAACTTGAATAAGAACATGTTTTTTCTTAGCATAAGAGAGCATTTCACCATTTTTTGACTGCAGTATTATGGCGATTCAGGTATGACCTTAATAAGTGAAAATAACAATCTAGAGCTGCCATTCAGTGAAAGGAAAGATCAAAATGCTTTCTTTTTGCCTTTAAGATCTGAACTTAAATCAAGTTTGTCTCAAGAAATGGGGCAATTCATATTGCTGGCTTTTATAATTTTGGCTGATTGCAATATAAATTAGTCTTTTTTATGGAAACAACTCTGAATTTACTGTTAGCAACATTTGCACTATAAGTTATAAACATAAAAATACTGTTGTGGAAAATACAGCAGATACTTTTCTGAATCCATGTGGTATAGCGACGTTGTAATATATTTGTGTGTTTGTGTATCCTCATTCCTGCTCAGCCATCTCTTTTGGGTTGTGGAAGCCCTTTCTGTTACAAAAACTTATTCAGTTCAGCTGAGAAGAAAACTAGGCGCATTTTTCAATTATATTATAGAACAATTTTGAACTTATGGCAGCTCTGTTTTTAGGAGGAATGAATTGAAGACAGAAAGTAATGTTAAGACAAATTATAACAGCACAAAAGGACAGAACATGTGCTTGTAGTAAGTGTATTAACCTTCACCCCATTCTACGGTCTCAGTAAATTATGCAGTTGCCAACCTCAATAGAAACTTCGCTCTTAAATTACTTTTAAAATATTTTTATATTACACCTTTTCATAATAGTAATAGACTGTAGTGAAAGCAGAATAGCCAGTTCCTTACTTCTAGAAAGTATAGTGAGCCCAAACCATAGGGCTGTTTAACTGTAGTCAACAGTGGAATACATAATAATCTCCCTAAAATATTATTTTAGTTAATAGATCTAGTTCAAGAATTACATTAAAGGCTGGAAAAGTAGGTTTTAATATATTCCCTGCCCATCTTCTCTATTTTCACTGTGCCTACTGATAAACACACTATTAACAAGTAGGAAAATATTATGAAGAAATGATTTTTCACTGCCTTGCCAATATTCACAGGAGAATAAGTATTATGAAAAGATTCCTATATAACAGAATTTACAAAATACCGCATCATGAAAAACTATGAAAAAAATTCAATGTTTTTCAAAGTACAGGCTGAACCAGTATTTATACAATAGTAAGGCACTTTTACATCACCATTCTATTGTATATTTTTAAGGGAAGGGGATAGGGACCATGGAAATATTTCAGTCTTAGAACAATTGTTTGCATTGGCCCTTATTTTGATGGCAAGAAGGAAAACAAGCATACAGGGAAGGGAATAAAAACAGATTATTATCACCACTTTAGAAATTACTGGAACTCCAGTAGCTTTCAAACTAAAAAAAACAAAATAATAACTAATGACTTGGAATGTGAATGGTTGCTCTTTTGAAACAAAAGCATGAAACTTTTTATTACTTATAGCATGAAACAGAATCATGCCCTGTCAAAAATAGCTTATATCATTATATCTATATACATTTTTGTTCAGCAAAAGCAGTGTTTGGGCAGCTGGTTTCTTACATCAATATGGCCCAGGGAGGGTTGTTTCTTTCCTCCTGTGCTCCAACTTTGTCCCCTCTCCACAACATTCTGGGAAACTTGTGTGTAAAACAAATATTGAAGAAGCAGTTTTACATCCACATCAAAGCCACAAAAATATCTGGTGTTGATTTGGTTCTCAACAGGTTTGTTCCACATTTGTATTTAGAAGATGTATTAGCTTTGTTTTAGTTGATTTTCATTTTTTTTAAAGAAATCTATTTTATGTGCAAACCTAGAACTGCCATGAAATTTCTACATTCATATTGGAATGGACAGGCATTTTGAAGTATGCAATCTTTTAAATTCATGCAAAGGAATTTCCCCAAATACTCCATATTCCATTCTATATAAGCATAATGACTTTCTTTGCATCCCTTCATTATGTGGCTCACAATGGTGATTAATCCCAACTGGCTGCGTTCATAGCTACCTGCTCTGAGAACTGAATGTGAGAATAAAACAGCAGCACAGGAAATGAAGAGGAGGGAATAGAATTTTAATTAGGAAGTTTTTGAGATTTGTGTTTTCCTACAAAAATATATATATTGCTATATGTATAGTGCTATAAAAACTTTAAGCAAAAGCTCCCTTGATCATCTGGGAACTTCTGTTCACACACCAGATAAATATTTGATCAACATGGGATGAGAGCAATTTTTTAAAAGATAATTTTAAAAAAGAGTTAAGACAGCATAGATTTAAAAATCACAACAGTTCGAAGTGCTAAAAATTGCAAGAAACAGGCACTAATATCATGGTTGCCATCATGATCAAATATGCGTTAGTGTCCAAAGAATTCTCAGCCACATGGGAAGAAAAGAACAGGGAAGAAAGACAAATGGAATTTCAGGGGTCGGTTGCATTGATGATGGTTTTATCAGGAGGTGCCCATCCTCTATACCAGCTGCAGTAGCCATCTTTGTGTTTGATGCAAGCATAATGCTTTGACTGGTACCCTGGTTGACCAAAGCTGGAAAGCATATCTGTCCAGAGGCATTCATTCTTGGAGGTCACAAAGCAAGGAAGATAGTAGCAGGGCTTAATCTATAATTACAAAACAAAACAAATGAAAGGTGTTGAATTAATCAGATACTTTAAGACTATATAATTACCATGTTTCCCTGAACATAAGACAGGGTCTTATTTTCTTTTGACCCCTGAAATAAGCCTTATTTTTGGGCAGGTCTTATTATTTTTGAGGTGCGGGAGGCAGTGAACATGGTCATCTCATGGCTGCTGCTGTGTTGCAATATTTTCAGGAAGGGCTTATTTTAGTCCATGCGCTCAAAAGCCTGATTGGGCTTATTATCCAGGGAGGTCTTATTTTCAGGGAAACAAAATAACTTTTGTGTTCATATATATCTTCTGAGCCGTGGTGGGGCAGTGGTTGGAATGCAGTATTGCAGGCTAATTCTGCTGACTGCCAGCTGTCAGCAGTTCGATTGTCATCGGATCAAAGTTGACTCAGTGTTCCATCCTTCTGAGGTTGGTAAAATGAGAGCACAGATTATTGGGGACAATATTCTGATTCTGTAAACAGCTTAGAAAGCTTAGACGGCTTAGAAAGGGAAGTAAAAGCACTGTGAAGTGGTAGGTCTAACTACTATTGCGATTGCTATTTTCATATAGAAAAAGTAGCATATACCACTAGATTAGTCATGATGTAAAGCATTATTTCAATCCATCTTCTAATCTCATTTTCAATATTTTAAACCATCTAGTAATTTAATCTTAGTATGAAAGCAACATTATAATAAGTTCCTGGAACTTGCAGGCCTCATTTTCTTCCCCAGATTTTATTGAAGAAGTACAATTCCTTTTTGTTGCCTTTGTGAACCATCTATCCCAGAATATTAATCATAGTATCTTAGTATCATAGTATCTTTTTGGATTAGTTCAGAGGATTGGGAGGAAAAACTGGGTGTTGCACTGTTCTCATCCTTCATCTGGGGCCAATTCTAGTCAATATTGGTAAGTGGCAAAGATATGGCTATTACAGGATCCAATCTGGGTCAATCACCGGTGAGCAATCCAGATTGAATTCAGCAACATTATCCTGGGACATATATATTCGCCTTCATTACAATACAATAGCAGAGTTGGAAGGGACCTTGCAGGTCTTCTAGTCCAATCCCCTGCCTAGGCAGGAAGCCCTATACCGTTTCAGACAAATGGCTATCCAACATCTTCTTAAAGACTTCCAGTGTTGGAGCATTCACAACTTCTGGAGGCAAGCTGTTCCACTGATTAATTGTTCTAACTATCAGGAAATTTCTCCTCAGTTCTAAGTTGCTTCTCCCCTTGATTAGTTTCCACCCATTGCTTCATTCATCTGTTACTTTGTGAGGTGTCTCAAGCAGTAGTTATTTTTCCATTTCTGCTTAATATCTACATGAAATCACTCTGTTTGGTCATCTGTTGACACAGGACTAGACATCACTCAATCTTTGATTCTGGATATAGTAGCACTACACTAAGCAGTGGGTAATGCGGATGCACTCCTAGATTCATAACACCTGCATGGTGTTGCAAAGGGACATTGCACAACTCCATCTTATGCAACTGTTGTAGGTCAGGAGTATCTATTTATCATCCTGTGTGCACTATTCATCTTACAATTAGACTACCTCAATATGCTCTACATGTGAGGCCATACTTAGATGACCATTCAAAAGCTTCAACTGGTCCAGAGAGCAGAAGCATGGTAGCTACTAATATGCCTCAGCACACCCAGGTAGCATCTCTACTTCACAAACTGCAATCTTTGCCATTGTGCTTCTAGATGTCAGTTCTTTCTTATAAAGCCCTTCACAGCACAGGGCCAGGTTACATTCATAATCATCTATCCCTGATCATTTCTGCACGATCTGACAAGAAAGACACTATCTCGGTCTCATTATTTGGCAACATCATCTGGTTGACACAGGAAACAGGCTTTTTCTGTTGCTTCCCTTACCCTTAATAAAAGTATCCCCCTCCCCCCCAAAAAATATTGGTTGTACCTGCTCCTATCTTCTTTTTGAAAGGTATTAAAGTGCTGGCGTTGCATCCAGGAGTGGTCTGAACTAAAGTGATTTTTTTCCCCCCAAAGCATTTCATGTGTTTCTGTTTAGGATTATGTTTACTATTTGTTTTACTGTATTTTTTAATTAAGCTGAGCTGTTTATTAATGCTGAATGGCACCCTGAACTATGTGTCAAGTATCCAACTATATACACCTTGATTAAATAAGTAATAATGTATCAGGTTGGCAGGGACATCTCTTACCTTGCAGCCACAACCTAGATGGTAACGATGGTTTAGTCCTTTGCGCTGAGACAAGGTCAATCGATCCCACTTTTCATTCAGATTACACAGTCCAGTATAAACCTTTCCGTCAAAAACTCGACCTACAAAACATAAACACAAATTATCCATTCCAGTGTCATTCATTTGAGAGCTCAAGATAATTTCTTAATTTATTGGGAGAAAATAAGAGACTGTCCTTTTCTAATGCCAATTTTCCCAATATTTCCAATTTTAGTAAGTTTAGAAAGAGCAATTAAATAATTTGTCATAGGGAGTATTTTACTGACACAACTCTAATAAAAGCCAATTAAGCAGATAAATTAGATTAAAAACAAAGACCCGATCATCATCAGCATCAGATAGCAATAATACTTTTTTTTAAAAAAAAGCACAGGGAAAGAAGATATCTTAACCTGTAATTAAGAGGAGGTTAAAATATGCTGCCTCATTTATTTGGAATGCACTCCCATTTCCGTTGAAAGTCCTAATATTTACTGGGTTTTTTAAAAAGCCTTAAACATACATCCTTTAAAACAGGTTCTTGATTATATACATAAATTATTTTTAGGATTTGTAGTTTAAAATCTGATAATATTAGTAAAAAACAGACTAATGTATACATGACAATAGACTTCAATATAACGACTGCAATAAATACTTCGAAATTGCACCCACTAATGCTGAACTTCAGCCTCTAAAAATAGTTGAAACTGATACAGCCTGTAAGCTTACCATAGCAGAAAATTTGTTATGCTTTTACCTGTAATCATGTACTGATACTTGTTGACCTCCAACTTGACTCCACAAAGACTTTCAGAGGCCTCAGTGTAGATGTATTGAACATGTGGCATCTTGTCAAAACCTCTGTACATCTATAAAAAGAGAGCAAACACACAAGAATGAAATGCAGTGCAACCGAAACAAACACACACCTCACTTTTTCCATTATCCAGCTGCTGTCTTATCTGCCTTTATATTAAGAATGTGTATCCCTGATGAGTCCAGAATTCTGGCCTACAGTTTCCAATATCCCAAAAAGCACAACTAAGATAAATGGGTTAGAATTGTAGAGTACACATATCCTGACTCCATTCAAAAACTGTCTGTTGCATCTAGCTTTCTCTTGTTCTGGAAAAATTTGTAAAATCTTTAAAAAAAACAAAAAAACAAAACCCTGATTCTTCAAAAGATAGCAGACAACTTTTATTAGGCTTGAGCAGAATCTTGTGGAACCTGTTCCATTTTCAGATCTATTTAAACAGGAGGTTCTCTTTTGTTAAAGCAATCAAGGTGGCATTGTTACTCATAGAATCTATCATTACATTCTACTCAAGTTATCCTTGAGAAATGTCAACACTGATTTGTAATGGCCTTCAAAACCATCTCTGCTTGCTCATAGCCTTTATACTAAGATAGAAAGACAATAAACAGAATTACTGTTATTAGGAGGCAGGCAAGTGGCTATTTTGCTCAATCACCATATTACTTTGTGTAATATGTTTCAGGTTTCTACAGTCACTGCCAAAGTCCTTTTTTTTTAATCCTCATTCTTCTAAAGACATTAAACTAGTCTTATGACTGAGATGTAACAGCCAAGAAAAATAAACCAGAGCAGATTTTTAACATTACATAAGAGGTCAGTTAACAAAAGAATGTCCAGAGCAAGAGGTCCAAGTGAAGTCTGTTTATTACGCCGGGAGTACAGCAAAGAACCAACGTGAAAGAGGAGGATTTTTTTTTTCTTCAGAATGAGCAAGTGAAATCTAACCAGACTTCAAGGGTCCAATTATTTCTAAACTCTACACAAGGAGCTTCATGAATGTTTCTCACTGTCAGACTTGTTGGAAGACAAAAAAACAAATGGGACACTCATTAACTCACTCTGCCAAAAAAATTAAGAGTTTCAGAGTTTATTTTATAATTTTAGATTCATTATTTCCTCAACATTTATTCTCACAATGATCCTATGAGGTATGATATTGTGGGAGATAGTGCCTGGCTTGAAATTACTATTGCGTGGCTATGGTTGAAAATAGAACTGAAACTCCCTATCCCATTCTATCTCCCTAATCACTGAATCACACTGTCACAAACTAAGCAATATTTCTTAATGAAATAATATGTGATGAACAAATCAGTCATTTGTTTTAATGCGTTGTAAAAAAGTAGTGAGTTCAACCTGCGAGGTTTTTTTTTACAACAGGCTTCACTGGATGAAAGGACGAGGAATGCAATGGAGCTAGAAAGATAAGAGGTGCATTTCAATTCTTTCCCCCCACCTGCCACCCCTCGCTAAAGGAACGGCGGGGGGAGGGAACCAGGCAGGCTGTCTTTACCATTGGGGTGAGGTGGGCAGTGTTGGGCTGAGAGGCACGCCTCTTACCTTTCCAGGTCTGCCACGGTCCTCACCATTGTGTCCAGGGAAGACCCTGGTGAAAGAAAAAAAGAAACCCTGCTCGTGACTTCAAGAAGTTTGATAGAACTCGCGAGAAGGGTTTCTTTTTTACCAGCGACTTTCCTGGACACAATAGCAAGGAACGCGACAGATCTGGAAAGGTAAAAGGTGCGCCTCGCTTCTCACCTGCCCCAGAAAATAATAAGCCCTCCCCCTATAATAAGCTCAAGGCCATATGTCGTGGGTCAAAAAAAATAAGACCCTGTCTTATTTTCGGGAAAACATGATACTTCTAAGGCCATGGTTGAACAGACTTATTTCACTAAGCTGTTAATGAGTACAAATTATAAACAATTGTTTCTATATACCTGAAAAATTACACATTTGTCAAGTTGGAAAGAATCACTTAACACAAATAGCTAGGAATTTCTATGTATATGTAAATTAGCACAACACTGCATAGAGAAAAAAAAGAATAGCTTACATGTGGGAAATCACCTTTGCTTATTCACAAAACTACCCAAGTCATCCATTATTTGGGATATGAATGAGCTCAGGGGACTGAATGACTTACCTGATGATCTCTGATAATGCTTTGTGGTTTCAATTAAATATGACTGGCATCTGTTTACTCACCTTCATTTGTTTGACAGTGTATCGCATTGTCCCAAATGGTCCATCTTTCATAAGTTTCTTGCCCACTACCTTGGCCCGGATAACTACAATAAAAAAAGACAGGTCAAGTGAATAGCATCTTCATTGTCTAATTTATCTTTACTAATAGCTCATTTTTAAATAGCATAAATGAAAGAGAATAGTGGCTAGACTTTTAAAATTTCAGTTTGTAAAATGCAGTGTGTAGAAATACTTCTTGATTTGTACTTGAAATATTACTATTGCTAATAATAATATAGTTAATAATAATAATAGTAATAATAAGAAGAAGAAGTTAAACTGCTCTGGGACTTTAATACTCAAACAGACAAGAATTTTCCATGCAACAACCCAGACTTAAAAATTGTTCATAAGACAGACAAAACAAGCCTGGATAATGGACATGCAGTTCCCAGAGACAGCAAAATAGAAAATAATGAACTGGAGAAAATAATCACAAAATATAAAGATCTGCAAAGTATTGTGACTTGTGGCAAAATAAAAGCAAAGGAGGACCAACAGTAATAGGTGCTTTGGATGCAATCACACAACATCTGGAGCACCACTTGCATTGTATTTACCATCAACATTGCTAAAATCGCCATTAGTCAATTGCAAAAGGTGGCTTTATTGGAATAGTTTACATCCTGTGACAATAAACTTCAATATTATTAAGCAATAACATCTGCCTATCCCAGGTCCTTGGGAAAAACTCAATAGATGGCTAAAAATGCCAAATCTGGTTATGCAACCAACCATTATAATAGTAATAATAAGTAATGCCACTTTGTGTAAATTTCAGTAGCTATAGCCTTGAAATATCTAGTGATATCTTCTTCTAGTAAATAAATATACCAAGATGGAATCAACTCGGCTGCCAAACTCATGACTTCACAGCAGCGTCATGTGACATTTTTGGACTTTACCCCCCTTTGCTAAACTGGGCGTGGCCATGGCAACATATCTGGCCTATAGGCCATGAGTTTGACAGCCCTGATCTAGATGCTACAAAGCATGTTATCAACATGTTTCCTTAGTGCTTTCTTTCAACACATCTTATTTGCCAAGAGGGCTTTTCAGCTCAGCTAGTACAGTAAGTGGCAAACTTAGCTCTTTAGTGCTACCTATCTACTCTATTTCCCTCTATCTCTATTTCTCTCTCTATCTACCTACCTAACTACTCTCTCTTTCTCCCTCCCTCCCTACTGTATTTCTTCTCTCCTTCGCTCCCTCTCTATCCCTCTATCTACCTACCTACTTTTTTAAAAAAATTGCCTCTTCAAAACCTTGATGCGTCTTATGGACATATGTACGAGAAAGAGCCCTGGTGGTCCATTTCTCTCTCTTAATGATGGCCTATGCCTGCTAAATATAAATACCAAATAAGTTATTGGGGTGCAGGTTCAGCAGGTACAAGGCAAGGTTATGAAATGAGTTATAGGACATCTGAAGAAGCGTAAATCAAAACTATTAAGATTCAGTCATTTGACATAGGTGTACTAATATTGCAGATCATGCACTTAATGTGCATAATATGATCCATCAGGCCAACATAACTAACCAGCTGTGCATGGTGGCCCATAAGGGGCATAACATTCATTTTTAAACTGATATCTAATCTGCTGTAAAAAGCCTACTGCTTGGGATTTCTTCTATCCACTGCTCTGATTTCTGTATTTCATTAGCCAGAATTATTTCGAATTTAAAAAAAAAAGATTTCTAAAAGTTATTTCATCATCACATATGTTTTCCAGAAAAAAAAAATGTACCTTGAACATTCTTTTTATCTTCTATTTTTTTCCGGTGTCTTATTACAGTCTTACTATTACTGATGGGAAATTTTATCCCACACAAGTGGACACCAAAATAGCAGCATATTTTTAAACCACAGTCACTTTGAAGTGGTGCCCATCAAAACAGACTGTGAAGAATGTTTCTGAATACTTTGGGGTTTAGGGTCAAATTATTTTGTGGGATGAGAGCAGCTGCTAAGCTCTCACAGATGATTTGTAATTGTTTATGTAATATTAATTTGGATAAGCATATAAAATTCTAGTAATATAAGCAAGCCAGTTAGCTTATAGTACTAAACCAATCCCACAGACCAATTGAATTGAGATGCAATTATATAGATGCAGTTATTTTAATTTAAAAAATAACATTTTCCATATGCTTGCACATATGCTATATTTTTTTAAAAAAAGCTTTTTTGCTAGAAATTACTTGAAAAGACTAGTGTTTTGTTTGAACCAGCTGTCTTGAAAGCTATAAAACACAGATAAAAAGATTAAAGCCATTATATCTTTATAATCCAACTTGCAAGTTTAGTGAACATAGAAATATGGAAAATTCTAAATGATGCTCTAGAAAATTACATCTGAGATTTTATCATGCTTTTGCATGAGCATCCAACATATCACCAGTTATCCTTTATAAAGAACGTCTGCCTGCTTGGAATATTAATAATTCCAATTCTAAATAAGCATTAAGAACTTTTGGTGGTTCTTAAGAAATAAAAAGAGAAAATCTTCCATCTATGTCATCCATTATTGCCATCTTGGGACTACTTGCATGCTATTACTTAAGGAAAATAATGCAGGAAGAATCAGTCCCAGCTGCAACCACAGAAGAAGCCATCATAAGAGTAAATTACCAGAAGGTGTATGTTCTTAACTTTCTATAAGCATAAATTCAACAATCTATCTTCAAAAGGTTCCATACATAAGAAAAGCTCTACTTGCTCAGTAACTTCCTGTAATAGTCTGTATTTTCTTGTTCCTCTTTCACAACATTTCCTGGGTATGCATTGGGACAATACCTATTGAATTTCATAGAAGATCTATGCTGGATGTAGACTTTTAATAAACCTAATTGTAAAAGAACAAATTCTCTGATTCAATAATCCCTGAAACTATAACACAGGCTATAGAATAGGAAAAATGCAGCTGTGTGATGCTTTAAAGAGATAAATCTTAAAATGATTCATCATCATAGATTTATTCAAGCTATATCCTGCTCTTTTGTCCTGGGGGCTCTCAAAGAAGCCATCAAACTTAATCCCAGAAAAATACTCAAACTTTATTGAGATAATATTTGAATGAAGGACAAAGTGAAAAATTAAGGCACAGTTGTTCGATCATCAGAAGTTACTACTACTACTCTATTATTTTTATCATCATCATGATTTCTGTATCATAATCTTTCCATTTTTTGATTTTTAGTATTTTCAGGTTTTTAAGATTGGCCGTAGTTGGAATTATGTGGAAACTGATTCCACATTCTCAAGAGAAAACAGGAGAACATAAAGAGGTCCATATAATAAATTTCTTTTTCCCGAGGCCTTTGAATCTGCAGTTTGATCATCTTAACAACTTTCTTCAGGATAGGAAGGCTTATCTAATACCACTGGATCTATCAATAGATTATTGAAGAAGAGGAAGACATCCAATTCCTTTACAGGAGATGGAACTACACCATTTGGACACAATGACACATAATGATCTGAAATGACCTACCAGAAGAGATGTGGACCTAATGAATAGGTGACTGTGTTCAAAATTCAGGCCATCTGGTATATTTTCAGAATCAACAAGCTCAAACTCTTACATTAACTGAATTAATGAAAAGAATAACAGAGTTGGAAAGAACCTTGGAGGTCTTCTAGTCCACCCCCTTCCTCAAACAGGAGACCCTATATCATTTCAAACAAATGGCTCCACAATGCCTCTAACAATGGAGCAACCACTTCTTAAAAAACTACAGCAGTGGAGCAAGCACAACTTCTGAAGGCAAACTGTTCCACCGGCTAATTTTTCTCACTGTTAGTAAATATCTCTTTAGTTCTAATTTGCTTCTCTCCTCATTAGTTTCCATCCATTGTTTCTTGTCTTGCCTTCTGGTGCTTTGGAAAATAGGTTGACGCCTCTTCTTCGTGGCAGCTCCTCAAATATTGAAACACTGCTATCACATCACACCTCGTCCTTCTTTTCTCTAGACTAGACACATCCAATTCCTGCAGCTGTTCTTCATACATTTTAGCCCCCAGGCCCCTAATCATCTTTTTTGCTCTTCTCTGCACTCTTTCCAGAGTCTAAACAGTCTTTTTTTAAAATATATATTGTAGTGAAAAAAACTGGATGTAATATTCCAAGTGTGGTCTTACTAAGGCTTTATAAAGCAGTACTAATACTTCATGTGATCTTGATACTATATCTCTGTAAATGCAACCAAGGATTGTATTGGCCTTTTTGACTGCTACGACCAACTGCTGGATCATATTTAAGTGATTGTCCACTAGGACTCCAAAATCCTGCTACAGAGCCAAGTTTCATCTAATCCGTACCTGTACATTTGGTTTTTCTTGCCTAAGTGTATGTGTGTATATGTGTGTATATGTATACACACATGCATACAGTATATACAACCCCACCAAGCTACATCTAAAGCAACTCAACAGGACTTGTAAAGCTAGGGTCCAACTCAGAATGAATCCAAGCGATTTTATCAATAGATGCTTCAAGCAACCCTTCAAGTGATGTTCTGAATCAATCTAAGTAGTAGTAGATAATCTGAAACAGAACAGCTAGATGGCATCCACAAATGCAGTGAGAATAGCTATGTTTTGTTGATCTTAAGGTCAGACTCTCAATGATTTGTATCAAGTCTATGGTTGCAAAGGTAGCCATGAACTTCAAGGCTGTACTATAAGTCTAGGAAATTCCTGCCAATCTGACCATAGTATCAAGAAATTCAGACAGAGCAGTAGCTACATAACAGGAAGACCAGTACAGTAGCAGCAATTCCATCTGTTCCTTAGAGCCCAACTTCACAAATAGAGTCCTGCGTTCATTTATCTCTGAAGCAGCATCTATGAAAGACACAAGAATCTTCTGAATGATAATAGCCACTCTCCCTGCCTTACTGGTATCTTACTTAAAAGATAAATGTGAGCACATTTCCAAGGCTGAAACACACCCTCTCCCAAGTTTATTCAAGTCTTAAGTGATATGTATCAGGTTGGCCCTTCCACCCACAGTAAAATCCTGGAGGAGGAACACTTGTTACAGACATCCAAACCAATCACTAGCTAACCAATTAGATCATCAGAAATTTAGTCCACTTCTGCTCATCCATTGGACTCAGTGTTCAGTTAAGCTAGCTGCACCTGCCCATACATACAATCCATACAGTGACACAGACATATACGCTATTCCTAAAAACAGACCTTATCCACTCAGCTGTCTCTAATTCTAAAAGGACATTAACTGCAATCCTCTTAAATCGCAGACTTAAAGCTGCTGCCCTCTCACTCCCAGCTTACTCTGATGCTGCTAATGTAAAGAACATTAAAGGCAACGACTCCTATCAGAGCAAGCAAATTAAGATCCACTTCCTTGCAATCTGAATGTCACAATATGAGAGAATGTCACAATATTAGGGGGAAAAGCTAAATTCCATGTCACATTTGCTCTAATAAATTCTATAAATTCAGAATTTATAATTCTGTTATGTAAGTTGATTATTACAACCTGTCAACCAGAGGTGGTATTCAGCTGGTTTGGACAGGTTCACCCAAACTGGTTGGGGAATCGCAGGTGGGTCCGCCCACTCACCTTGCTCTATATTGTCCTATTTAAGCACGTTTTTGAGGCCAGGGTGCTTGTGTGGAAAGGACTCATGTGCCTGCAAAGTAGGTTTGTGTGTGCAAAGTGGGCAGGTGTGCACACAGCGAACCGGTAGTAACTATATGAGAAACCCACCAATGATATCAACTCCCTATTAGCTGAAATCTTCCCAAATACAGAAAGTAGAACTAATTAATCAACCATCACTACAGCAGTGCAATAAAGCATCTAAGAATTTCTATTAAATTTTAAGAAACTACGCCATCTTCTTAAACTTCTGAGTATGATCTTTCAGAATACAGAGTCAGAGCTCCATGCTTTGGGTAAGGGCAATACTTCAGTATGTCAGAGATCCATCTCTCCTTTCTCAAAAACTTCATCCCACTGGGATGGGTGCCAACATTTTTGCAAAGAGGCTGAAACTTTAGTGATCACATGGTTTGCACACATTTTTGCACGTAGGAGCTCTAGAGGTGTTTGGAAACTTATGTTGACTTCGTGGGAACTGGGTGGGCCTCACAAATTCTTTCCTGCATATTAGAAAACCTGACCAAGTTGATTGATTAAGCAGCTGTCCAAGCCAAAAAGAAAGTGTGTGTATAAACACAGAGAAAGTATACATTGTTACTGATGCCACCCTTTTCATTTTTTCTTTGATTAAGCCAGCATTTAAGCATGCTTATTATAGACTATAGAGGTTATTTTTTACTATCTTTCTAGACTTTTCTCTTAAAAGTAAATTCAGAATACCAGGGAGATATGAACTTCAAACCTGTAGAAACAGAATGCATAACTTAAAAAAAAATAACTAGAAAGGTTTTGAACAGTTTTGTTGTGTCATTTTATCAACGGTCTAAAAAAACCGTGTAGTTCAGCAATGAGATACTATCCTCAGCCTACCTAATCTCTTAAAAACCAAACAAAGCAATCAAAATATTGTACATTTTTAAAGATCATAAAATGAGGAAATTTGCTAAGGGACTAAATTTTTATTTTGTAAAAAGAGGGAGGGTTCAGTTTGAATTGCTCAGTGCATTGGGATGCATAGATACCTCAGAGAGGAAGAGAATAAATCATTTTTCATCTCTGCAGCAATTATTTGCATCTGTATATTCACGTTCGGTTCAAATGTATGCAAAACAACTTGGATAACTGTGAGGCAGCAGCACATTTTGCTTATTTATGCTGTTGCAGAAGATTTTCTGATTAAACTATTAGGCCACCAGCACAGGTATCTTCACATACATTTAGAAAGTCTCCTTCAGCCAACAAATACAGAGCCTGTACCTGCTATATATCTAAAATCAAAGACAAAATAAATCATTTAATAGGGTTCCTGTGCCAATAATAACCTCATGAACGATTCTTCTTCAGACAGAGGCCTTATGCCTTGTATGAAACTAGAATTTCATATTTGAAACTTATACTGTTTCAGATACTGAAATTCTAACCATTGGTGATACAGTGGTTAGAATGCAATATTGCAGACTAACTCTGCCCACAGTCTGGAGTTTGATTCTGATATGGCGCGAGGCTGATTCAGCCTTCCATCCTTCCAAGATTGGTAAAATGAGGACCCAGATATTTGGAGGCAATTTGCTGACATTATAAACTGCCCAGAGACTGCTGTAAAACACTGTGGGTGGGTATATACATACAGCAATTCTGAATGATATTGTGCTACTGTGCTACCTTAACCAGTTTGCTAAATAAACCCAAATAGATCAATTTGCATTAAGCTATATATTATACCTTGATCCTTTTCCCTATCTTTTTTAACGGGTATAGAAAGCTTTTCAATAGGTTATCCAACAGTTTGGGATATACTAGTATCATTGATATGGTTATGCAATCTTGTAATAGATCACTTACTCCTGATTAAGTAAGTCATGACCTATTTAGATAGGAAGGACAGACTGCAGTCACCTGGACACTGTAAATGATGAAGTGACAGTGACAAATTGAAGCACGTTCAGAGGAGAATTCTCAAGAGGACAAAGATTCTGGAAACCAAGTCCATAGGGAAAGGTTAAAGAATGGAATGGTTAAATGGATGCATTTAGCTTACTGAAGAGTTGCACATACAGTGAGAGAGGGATTTGGATGTCTACTATTCTAGAAGGTCAGACCAGACCCAGCGTTAAAGTTATATGGTGGTAGATTCAGTCAAACTGATAGTGAAAAAAATGCCACAAGAACTCTGGAGGTCTTCAAAAAAAAAGGCTGAATGATAATCTGTCTAGTAGATCCTGCATTGAGGGTTGGAATAGATGACTTCTAAGGTATCTTCCAAAGCTATCATCCTTTGCTATTGCTTGCATCAAATGCACAGTGCTAAATTTTCTGACAGTAGCCAGCTGATATAAAGAATGTCATAAATCCTTCATTTCATGAGTCAACATTCCTCAACAAAGACAATCTTGCAAAACAATGTGCTGGATCATTGCCAGGGCTTGATTCTCAAGCCAATAGCATAGAACTGAAATCTGTCTGGACATTTTCAACATGTGAATCTAAAAGCTCTTCTCACTTGCTTTGAATGGATGTGAACTGTAAGTAATGAAGAGGAAAAGATCTTTCCACAAAGAATCAGACACTACTTTATTATGTCAGAATGTGTTAGAAATCTAGAATTGAAGTAGTCCTTGGAGCCAATGTTATTCCTGAAGCAAAATAGATCTGGCCCTGTAACAGAGCTAACTTGAGCATTAAAAAAAAGTATGATCAACCAAGTACAAGCCTTTCATTCTCCAGTCTTACTATTTGAATGAGCAGATGTACAAAAGAAAGGAGAAGGAAAGGAATAAAAGGCATACTGAATCAAAGTGCCTCAATATATGCATTTAGAAAGGACAGATATTTTTGAGGTATACAATGACTTGGAAACAATACATAATATCTTCAAAGAACTTTTTTTAAAAGTTCTTTCAGGACAGCTTGGTCTACAACAATGGTAGATGATAATGCATTTATGATGATGTTCTGTGCTGCCCCATTTGTTTCAGAGATTTTCTTTTCAAAATAACATTGATAAGAATGCAATTTGGGGACTAGGAATTCTGATCAGTTAGTATTATCATCTCAGTAGAAAAAGAGAGAAAAATCAATGAACTTTAAGAGAATGAAGATTATTCATATCTCATTCATAGACATGAACAGACAGGTATTTCAAGAATACAACAGAGGAAGGAAATTAGTCATGTGATTGTGTTTCTGACTAATCATTTAAATGGAGACATATTCACACATGCAACCTGCTACCGTTACAAATATTGTGCTTCAAATAATCTATAAAAGATGTTAGTTACTTCTTGATAGTTCAAGAAGCACCTAGTTCACAAATATTTTAGAAAAGTATAATAGAAGATTAGAGAATAATGTATCAGGAACAGTTATGTAGTTAGAGTGCATTTATATATTTATATATGCAGACAGTTTATTCTGCATGGCATGCCAAATTTCAAATACAGGTAGCCCTCAATTTATGACAATTGAATCTAAAATTTCTGTTGCAAGCAAGACATGTTGCAAAGTGAATTTTGCCCCATTTTACAACCTTTCTTGCTACAGTTCAGAATGAGCATCACATGACCCCAGCAGCAGACCGAGCACGGCGCAACCTGAAGCAGCCACAGCTTTCCCAAATTTCATTCCTTTGGGAGTCATGAGTGCGATATTTTGAGCACATCCTTAGCCATTTGTTTTATTTTGATTCAAAAACTTTTGTCCTATGTCAATTGATGGTAAAGACAAGAGTTGTAATAGTATATGGATGGACAAGGAAAAAATCTCGTTTCTCTTCCCAGTTACATCTACCATAAAATAGTAAATAGAAACAGGAGGGTTTCAGGAGAATTTACTTCAGATAGCATGTAGATCACTTATTCACCTATAAAGAATATACTTGCACCCAAAGTATGTATGCGGAAGGAAAGTAAACATATTTAACTTTAAGTTAACATCAATGTATTTATGACTCTGTTTGAGGAAGGCAGGAAGGAAGTAGAAGAAAGAACTGGAAATTTTACAAGGGGGAAAAAAATCACAAGGCCAAGCCTAGATATTGATTTTTTCCCCCCTGTGAAATGGAAAGTAGTAATGTCAGAGAACATTTGGTTTAACCTAAATATCAGTTTGGGTCTCCATCTAAAATATTGATTAGCATTTTATATTCATGTTAAACTCTTTTGAGATAACAGGTAGAATACTTTTCTACATTTTGTGATTCTCCTATGTTCAGCTACCAGCAAATCTGTTGCTTTGTTGCTACTTATAATGCTACCATCAGCCTTCTCATAATAAGAAACAGCATTTCACACGAGTTTTGATACATTTTATAATATTACTATACAAAAGGTTCCTATCTGGTTTTGCTGACTGTTCTTTAGGGCATTTCATTTAAATACTAAATATTTTTCAAATAGCAGATGTCAAGTTGTATCCTTCAGCCTCCTACTCCTAAATCCCTCTCTAAATTTTCTGTTTCCTGATTCTAAGATAGGAGGAGGAAAGAAACAGATTGTATACCGCAGCAGATATGAAACTCACATATTTTACTATAAAATATATTTTAAAATGCCATAAGTCTGAAAAGTAATTTGTAGGATTTTTCCAGCTGTTAGATAGTTGTGTAAGCTAATTTTCTACCCATTCACATCTAGAATTAAAGTTCAGAAATATTGCTAATTCTATTATTGCTCCTATGCAGAAACCACAAGCTATTGAATAAGTACAAATGAAGTTCTTCTTTGTTCAGAAGTTTGTACCCATGTTTGAGTGCACAGGATAAACAAGAGTTTGTTTTGTGCACAGTATACTAAAACTTGATCAAAGACTTGTCTGTTCAAGTTTTCCAAACATGGGCAGAAATTATAGTTCCCCTAAGCATGTGACTGATATTTAGAGAGGAATGTGTATCTCTAAGAAACATGGTGGCTCAGTGGCTAAGATGCTGAGCTTGTCGATCAGAAAGGCAGGCAGTTTGGCGGTTTGAATCCCTAGCGCCTCATAACGGAGAGAGCTCCCATTACTTGTCCCAGCTTCTGCCAACCTAGCAGTTCAAAAGCATGTTTAAAAAAATGCAAGTAGAAAAATAGGGACTACTTTGGTGAGAAAGTAACAGCATTCCATGTGCCTTCGGCATTTAGACATGCCAGCCACATGACCACGGGAACATCTTCAGACAGCACTGGTTCTTCGGCTTTGAAACGGAGATGAGTACCACCCCTTAGAGTCAGGAACGACTAGCTCGTATGTGCGAGGGGAACCTTTACCTTTTTAATTTTATCTCTCTCAGGTTTCCACTTAAAACTAGGACACTGTGATCCATTCTTAAGAGAATTTCCATACATACATTATATCTGTCTCACTTGAATTAAGGACAGGATTATTGACTCTTTACTTAACCAATCCACAAGTATACTAGTGACCACGGAATGGTCACTATTCCTCGGTGGTGGATATGGAAGGTGAAGGAAATCTATATTTAGATTTCTGAATTTTTAGACAAGAAAAACTTAGAAATACACTTAGAAATACTTATCTTCTATCATATGGAACTAGAATTGGCACTTAAGATTTATTGATTTATCTAGTCTTTTTATTTATACAGCCACCCACTTACCAAACAACTGTGGGTCACTAACAATGGACTAAAAATATCAAATACAAAAGAATGTGATAACTATATAATAAAATAGAATATATTAAGGTAAGAGCCACAAACACAATTCATATATTTACAAATGGACTTACATTTACCATTTATTAATTTTAGGGATTACCCTGTATTCCAATTATCTGTAGGAGTAACGAAACAAAAAACTAGAAATAGTAGGCATGGAGCTTTTATTTTAGTGTCCAATCTGAAGTGGCAATACGGTGTGCAAATTAAGTCTCAAATAAGGCCCGGTTTTGAATAGACATACAATACAGAGTTACTCTTTAATCATCTAAATTCAAGCCTCAACAAAAAATGTAAATCCTTAACGTATCTGCAGAGCACTCCTTAAAACTTGGTTTAAAAAGAACTGGGGCTGTATTTTTAATTTATCCCAATATCCAGAGAATCCTTGTGAGTGTTGTTTTTGCCTTCTGCAGCCAACCAAATACATCTTAGCCACTTTCCTGACATGAATACAGCATGCTAATTCTTTTCAGCCTAGTTTTCCCACAATTAAGTTTGCACCACTTTCAGCCAAAATGTGTTTTTTTTCCCTTCTTGGATTTTCCTAGGGACAAGGCAATAAGAATTTCTTCTTTCTACTACATTTCTTAAAAGGGTTATTTGAGTAAAGATTAGTGTTTATAAAAAATGAAAGAAAGCCACAGCTAGAGCTCAGGTCCAGTATTACAAAGGTACACCTAATACCATAGTACCAACCCTAAAACCTAAATGCTAATCCATGTTTCAGATTTAGATTTACTGCACAACCTTTGGAACATAAGCATATTAAAAAAAATTATAAAGCAAATAAGCTACTGAATGCCTTACCACCCAATGAGACAGGTCAGCAGAGTTAAGGCTAACTACATATCCAGAAAATAAAATGGTGAAAAGAATTGTTTTTTATCAGTGCGGCTGTATTATATTTGTCTAATTTAAAGCATGCTCTGCCAAGGGCTACATAACTGATAAAGTATTAACATCATATTTGTAGGGCAGCATCTATCTGCATATTATAACCACACTGCATAGAATATGTGCAGCTATATTGCTTTCATTGAATACTACAGGGACATTAGATTAGCAGTACATTTTTTTTGTTTTAGACAGTTTATTGCTGCAACCACATTTTCCAATTCAGTGTTCCAAATGTGGTTGGTCCAGACTATGGAAATTGTAATCTATTAACATCTAGAGAGCTTCACTTTGAGAAAGACTATCTCATAGCCTTTTAATAATACAAGTAAAATAATATAATTGTCTCTGTGCTATTTAATTCATTTTGTTCAGCTTGTCCTATTTTCTCCTAGAAAGGACTTGTATAAATACAATCAGGAATGTAGGCAATTCAGAGACAATATCTATTACATTTAGATGCTTCCCATCTCCCTGATAAGGCAACTCTGGGCAGTTTACAAACACTAAAAAGATGAACAAAAAACAATTAAAAATTTAAACCTATGCAAAAATCCTAAACCAAGGACATAAGTGGTCCATAAATCTTATTACACCATCAACTATCTCCGGCAAGGAGTGGCCCCTCAGAGCCCCAAGCCAACTAGCAAAAACAAATTTAAAATCCCTTCTGGAAGGCAAAAAGGATGGGAACAGTACTTACCTAGTGTTCCCAAGGCTGGAGCCACAGTCCTCTCCTTAACTGTGCCCACCAGAATCCATTAGCAGGCAATGTCCAAAGCAGGCCCCTTCCACTAGAGTGATGGGCTAGCCCAGTGGTTCCCAACTTGGGACCCACCACCCACAGGGGGCAATTTGATTTTTAATGGGGGCAATTATAACCTTGTTTAAACCAGTTCCACCACAAATCCACGAAGCCCTTATCCGCAAAGACATAAGCGCGAAGACTAATTCGCGCCGTTCTAAGCGCTAAGGAAAAACGGGACCCTACCGCGATGACATAATCGCGGAGGGCAAAATCACGCATTCCCAAGCACTCAGTACCCTAAACCTAACCCTAAACCTAACCCTAATCCTAAACTTAACGCTAAACCTAATGCTAAACCTAACCCTAAACCTAACCCTAAACCTAACCCTAAACCTAACCCTAAAACAAACCCCTAAACCTAATCCTAACCCTTACCTTAATTGAAGTCGGCTTTCTGCCGCGGCGCCATTTTAAAGCACCCTTCTGTTGCCACGCTGTTGTCGTGGCGGTGATGACGCGCGGTGATGATGTCGCGGCTTTAGCGCCGTGATTTTATCACCGTGATTTTGACTAGCGCGGTTTTGTCGTGCCATGGTTTAAACCAAGTTAATGGCTTTTTAGGCTTCCTCAGGGTGAGTAGAGTTCACTTTTTGATTAAAGTAAGAATTATGTGTCACTGGAGGACATCAGGTGTTTTTTTTTTTAAACAGAACTTTTTTATTTTTCTTTAAAAAAACACAAATATGTCATTTGTCAATCATTAAAACATTGAAGCACAATTTTTTTTTGTACTTCACTGGAGGACATCAGGTTTTTAAAGATGCTTAGATGGGGCTTAGGTGACCAAAAAAAGGTTGGGAACCACTGCGTTGGGAACCACTGAGTGAGACAGCTCCTCAGATACCATGAACCCATGCCATGAAGTACTTTAAAGGCAAAACCCAACAACTTGAATTGGATGAAGAAACTGAAAACCAATGCAGCTTGTGCAACAGTGGTGTTATATGGGCCATCCTAAGGGTCCCCAGAACTGTGCATAATGCAGCATTTTTCAGCAGCTGTAGCTTCGCAGTAATCCAATTAAGAAATGCCAAATGCAGAAAATAGTCAAGACTGAAAAATATTGTATTATTTTGAGAATTAGTGTCCTATAATGTGAACGTAGGAATCTCCAAGTAGAAATAACATAGCATAAAATAAGCTTTTAACTCAATTTAATTGTTTTTAAGTCTTATTTCCAGAACTTTTCTTATTACAATTTCTAGGCATGACACTAGTAGAATTCTCAATAACAGATATACTGATTACATTCACAAATCTCATCTGAGATTTTATAATCTATTGATTTACATCTGTCCTATACCTAGACAGAAAGAAAATATTTCTAGTTCTCAGAAACTGATCTAACTGTTATAATGATATTCCATGTTTCATCCTATATGCTGAATTCAATTATGGGAAATTCTGCTAGGGGCAATTTACAGTGCTTTGAGAGGTGAATTTAAGAAGCCTGGCACTGCATTTCTCATTGGACATTAATGCTGGGTAATGCTGTCTTCAGAAAGCCCATGTTGCTCATATTATTATAATAAGAAAAAAGTCAAATATTTAACTGAGGGTGATATAGCAATCTGAGAGAAGGCAAGAGATAGAGAGACTGGCTTGAATAAAAAGCTTGGGATATACGGTGTGGAGAACTAAGGCTAAGGCTTCCAAATCTAAACTACATGAGAACACTTCTGTCTCTAAGAATTGCACAGAAGAAACTTTTATGTGGATTTATTAACCTTTCCAACATTTAAAGTGGCAATCCTAAGGGGATGACGAAAGTCAAGACCTAGTAAATAATGTGGGATACTACATCATCAGGGAATTTTTTCAGCCAAGATTCTCTAATAGAAATAAGTTATTTAACATTAGTGACTGGCTTGCCAAAAATAGAAAGCCCTTATTTTCTATGTTGGCCAAGGAGAATTCTCTTGTTCCCTGAATCATAATACAGAAACATCTGCAGTAGCAGGATAGGATTCTTGATAGGAAAATATATTGGGGCTCAGTATGGAAAGCGGCCTTTGCATACACTATACACTATAAATTAATATATACTATATACTATATATTATATATATATATTTTCATAGATTTTCACGGTTGTAGGTATGCCGGTCTTGTTGTATTCGGGTCTTTTCCTGTATAAGATTGAGATTGTCTTGGCAATGTTTTGGCGAGGTCTCACTCGCCATCTTCAGGCTGGTGTTTTCGGCTTTGTTTCCTTTTGATAGAGCCACCACAAGAATGTGACAGGCATAGTATATCCCGACATTACCATTTTTTAAAATTTGTTTACCATATGTCTTTGTCACATGAAAGTGACTCTGAGACGATGCAATGAATGCAGTGCATTCAATACAATCTTCTATGAGATCCTAATAGAGCTGATTAGCAGTGTTCCATTATTTGAGGGACTGCCACAAAGAAGAGGGGATCAACCTAGTTTCCAAAGAACCATAAGGCAGGACAAGAAACAGTGGATGGAAATGCATCAAGGAGAGAAACAACTAGAACTAAGGAGAAATAGTGAGAACAATTAAACAGTCAAACAGATTCCAATCTGTTCTTAAAAACCTGAAGGCAATTTCTGAAGGCAAGCCTTTCCACTGGTTAATTGTTCTCTCTGTCAGAGAATTTCTCCTTAGTTCTAGGTTGGCTCTCTCCTTGATTAATTTCCATCCATAGCTTCTTGTCCATCAAATATTGGAACACTGCTACCATGTCACTCCAATCCCCCTTTTCAATAGACTAGACATACCCAATTCCTACAGCCATGCATCATATGTTTTAGCCTTCAGCCCCCTAATCATCTTTGATAATCTTCTCTGCACTCTTTCCAGAGTCTCAACGTCTTTTTTATATTGTGGCAACCAAAACTGGATGCAGTTTACCAAGGCATTATACCATTGGAATTGCTACCATTGGAATTGCTACCATTGGAAAAATACACACTTGGTTGTATCCAGCAAACTTATGTCAATGGCACTCCATGAAGCTATAAAGAAGTCTTGGGCTGCAAAGAGTGCAGGGCTCCATTCTAGGCCCTCTGCTGCTTAGCCTATTTATAAATGACTTGGCTGAGAGACTAGAAAATATAATTACAGGCAGTTCTTGTTTAGCAACTGCCTCATTAAGCAACCATGGTGATGGAAAAAGTAATTTTATAACTGATCCTCTTATTGATGATTTTCAAAGATCCATAAAGCAAAATTAAGCTGAAGTAAGATCCTAAGCACAGTGGCAGTTTCACTTAGTGACTGCTTCACTTAATGATCCAATTGTGGGTCCCAATAGTGGTTGCTAAACGATGACTACTTATACCAAATTTGCAGATAACACAAAGACAGGAGAGGAAACAAAGATCTTATAAGAACAATATCAGAAATTGGGAGAATCTTGAGGATACGGAATTTAAATATGAAGCAAAGTTCTACATTTGAGCATGAAAAATTAAATCCCAAAGATGAAAGAGAGCAGCCAGATAAACAGCCAGTTGCACAGGCTGGAGAAGAAGCTCAGCTGCAGCCAGTCAGTCAAATAGAAGAATTGCCACTCCACCCAATCCCAGGTCACCTAGAGTTGAGCAGAGGGAGGAGCAACAGAGGTTGGTGAGTCTATTCATGAGAAGGCAGCCTCAACCCTCCTAATGAGGCATACTGGTTGGCACCTATTTACTTCAGTGCTTGGAACCATTCATAATCCTTCAATATGTGAATACTATTGACACTTTGCCTTGAATTCATTTAGAGATGTTGCCATCATCATTCCTTGAACCCATTGAAGTCAAGTTGTCATGTCTTGCACCCATTGAAGTCAAATTGCCTTTGTTGTGCCTTGAACCTGTGGGAATAATGTTGCCTCAATCGTGCCTTGAACCCATTAAAGCCAAATTGCCTGCACTGTGCCTGGAATCTGGAGAGTTGTGGTTGCTTTCATTGGGCCTTGCAATCAGTGGTTGCACTTGTCCTGCCTGAAATCCAATGATTCATCCTTCTGTCATCTTGCCTTGAGGTTCTTAGTTCCTCTTGTTGGCATTATGCCAATGCCTGCACCTTTTCTTGCCCCTGTTGCTTTCACTACATCCAGTCAGCGTTTTTCAGAAAGGTTGCTTGAAACTAATTCTAAAAACTGCACACAGAGTTGGGACCTAGGAAATGACTATGGGGTTGGTTGTGTGAAATAAACATGTGTAAGCCCACTCATGGTGTATGAGTATATGTGTACTGGGACAGGACACTAGGACTGGAAACATTATTCTAGTAGTTGAGCTGTGGTAGCTCAGTGGTTAGAATGCAGTACTGCAGGCTGCTTCTGTTGACTGCCTGCTGCCAGCACTTTGGCAGTTCAATTCTCACTGGCTCAAGGTTGACTCATCCTTCCATCCTTCCAAGGTCAGTAAAATGAAGATTCAGATTGTTGTTGGGGACAATATGCTGACTCTTTAAACCACTTAGAGAGGGCTGTAAAGCACTGTAAAGTGGTATGTTATTACTGGTAGTTCTTTCATGGCAAGCATAGGAGTAATTGAATTCAGTGTTAGCATGTAATATGGTGGAGTAAGAATCTGCTTTATGCAGAGATTCATGCAGATGTGTTGAGATTGTGTCAAAGAAATAAAAATTTAAAGACAAACACTATCAGAGGACAATAGCATCCACCCATTACATCAGCAAATTCCTTGGTTAACGTGAGACATCTGCTCGTAAATTTATCAAAACATTTTAGCTAAGAAAGGCTTGGGAAAGTGTTGCCACTGAAGGAAATTGCTCCAGGACTCTGCCCCACCCCCTAAACATAATTGAGTTTTTAGTCAGAGGCAAAAAGATTAGTATTTATTATAATTTACCAGAAAGAGAGCAAGGAAAGGACTTTCCGGATGTATATTTTGCTTTCCCATATAAAATGACAAAAACAAACACAATGAAGGTCACAGCTTAGTAATGTATTTTCAGTATTATCTCATTCAGGAAAACAAGAGAGAAACAAAAATATTTTGTTTATAAGAGACAATTACCTTCACAGAAGTTTTCTTGGCCATGTCCTCTCTTTTTGTTCAGACATCTTGTTCCATAGTTCAACACAGAACATAGAATGTTCCTATAGTCACTGTCATACAGATTTAGAACATAAAACTGTAGGACTGGAAGAGACCTCGGAGATCTTCTAGTCCAGCCCCCTGCTCAAGGCAGGATCATATGGTTTACGTGTTTTATATTCAGGCTAACCTATACTATATCATAATTTTTTTATCCCCTTAATTCTGTGTGTGCATCATAATATTTAAGAAAGAAAGAAAAAAATAAAAAGAGGGAATACAGCTACTCAATTGATATTCATCATGCTAGCTAGCCTAGCATAAGGATAAGCTATTTCTATTCTACAGTAAGCAACAAGAGCCAGTTTGGTCTAAGCATGCAGAGTACAGCACAGGTAGTCCTCATCTTATGACCACAATTGATCCCAAAATTTCTGTTGCTAAGTAAGACTTTTGTTAATGGGTTTTGCCCCATTTTATGACTTTTCTTCCCACAGTTGTTAAATGAATCACTGTGGTTGTTAAGTTAGTAATATGGTTGTTAAGTGAATCTGGCTTTCCCATTGACTATGCCTGTCAGAAGATGGTGAAGGGTGATCACATTGCAACATAAACATGAATCAGTTGCCAAGCAACTGAATTTTGATCATGTGACCATGGGTATGCTGCGAAAGTCATATGTGTGAAAATCAGTCATAAGTCACTTTTTTAGTGCTGTTGTAATTTTGAATAGTCACTAAATGAACTGTTGTAAGTTGAGGACCACCTGCATTGTAGCATAGCACAATCAGATAGAGAGATATTACAATTTCCTAAGCAGTACATTTATCTATATATTAGTATTCCAACCTGTTTATCTTGTAGAGTTGCGTATGCTTCAACAATTATTCAAAAGTGCTTCAGACCCAGTGGTGGGATTCCAAATTTTTTCCTACCGGTTCAGTGAGAGAGTGCTTTGCACGCATGCATGGCACTCAAAGACCTCCTTCAGTGTCAACACTGGTGAGCTGTTTTTTAGCTCAGCTGAGGCGCTGCAATCCACTCTGCCACACAAATCAGCTGAGGGAATATAGGACAGGGAACGATGGGAACCAGTGGTGGGTTTCAAATTTTTTTAGAACCTCTTCTGTAGGTGTGGCCTGCTTTGTGGGAGTGGCTTGCCGGCCATGTGACTGGGTGGGAGTGGCTTGCTCGCCATGTGACTGGGTGGGCGTGGCTTGGCAGTCATGTGATTGGGTGAGCATGGCCAACTTGTAAAATGTGGTAAAACTCACTTAACAATGCTCTTGCCTAGCAACCAAAATGTTGGCTCAGAAACTCTGGCATTTGAAGCACGCAAGTCTTAAAGCTGCACCCCCCTTTAGGAAAAAAAAAACCCAGGGGTGTTCAAACTTGACAGCTTTAAGACTTGTGGACTTCAACTCCCAGAATTCCTCCTCCAATCATGTTGGCTCAGGAACTCTGGCACTGAAGCACGCAAGTCTTAAAGCTGTCAAGTTACAAGACCATTGCACTCCTAACCCTTTAAAAAAACAGGGGTGTTCAAACTTGACAGCTTTAAGACTTGTGGACTTCAACTCCCAGAATTCCTCCTCTCACTCTTCATCTTGATGATGTGTGGACGGGCGGGGGGAGGGAGCTGGAACCGGTTCTAAACGGCACTGTAGATATGTGGAACCTCTTCTATAGAAGTTAGAACTGGCAGGAACCCACCCCTGATGGGAACGCAAGGGCAGGGCCAATCAGAGGTGGTATTTGCCGGTTCTTTGAACTACTCAAAATTTCCACTACTGAACCAGCTGAATACAACTTCAGACTTTGTTATACATTCAGGTAGCCTGACTTTCTGAGTCTGAAGTTATTGCTTTTTAAAAAATCCATGGTTTTAAGTTAGTGCAATTCTTAAAGCAGCAATACCTTTTTATCAAATTCATATGCCCACCCCAACTCACTAAAGGTGACTTGAGGCAACATACAATAAAGAAATAAAACAATCAGACTTGCATTAAAAATTTAACTTTTTCAGAAAGATGCAGCAATGCAAGATTTATAGACCTTCTTCCACAATATGTTCTACTATAATCACAAATGTAACATAATTTACTCCACTGATGAGCCACCCTACTCATCTGATTTGTTTCAATGTTTTAAAAATAATAATTCTAATTGTAATGTAACTTCTGAAGAAATATTTTATATAACTTCAACTTATCCTTCAGGCTTCAACTTCCCCTTCCTAAAGTCCCTAAAACTTGGCTAGCTTAGTAGGAGTTCCATTTCTTGGGTTAATTCTGCTGCGTTGTTATTAAGATTTCAAGGGGTTTGCATGCAACCAATTCATATGATGCAGCTGCTCTCTCAGGTGACCACAGAATAAACGAATACAATAAAAGCACAGAAGAATTAGTCTTCATCCCAAAGCTCCTTACTGCTAGTAATGGCTTTTATAGTTTAGGGAGTTTACAGTTCTGTAGAGAAGCAAAATTAACCAATATGCATCCTGAAATAAACTACATGTGCAAAATCAAAAATTCCATGAGAGAAATGAGAATCTGGAATTTCAACTTAGCATCTTGCAAATACCGGTAGATAGGAAAACCCTTAGCAATCTAGAACAAGGGTTCCCAACGCCTGGTTCATGGATCAGCACCCTGCCAGAAACAGCTCCGTGCAAACAAGCAAAGCCCATCTGTGGGATGCAGGCAGCACACAAAACCACGCCCCCTCTGGTCCACAGAAAAACCTCTCTCCACAGAACCGGTCCCTGATGCTAGTTGGGGGCCACTGAACTAGATACTCTAATGAAAGAATGGAAAAACTAGGAGGAGTTTGGGACAATTTTCTTTACAGTGATTTTACATTGAATAGGAGTCATACTTCAAGCTAAGCTATAATTTATTAAACCTTATTTGACTGAATAAACCACAATTTGTTGAGTTTAAATTGCTATACCAGAAAATGTCATTGGATTCATGTAGCATTCTAAGCCCAAATCAAACAAACCATATTATAGGCTAGTTCAGGGGTACCAAATTCAAAGCTCTGATTCTGCCCATAGGGTGCTTGGATGTGGCAGGCCTCCCGAGCTCATTTTTTGCTGGCAGAGAGTTGCAGGAGGCTGGTGCAGCTGAAAATGGAGTTTGGGAATCTGTTTTCACTGGCAGAGCGCTCAAGCCACCACAGGCGCTCCTCACATGAGTGACATCGAGCTGGCCACGCCCCCCCCCCACCCGAGGTCAAACATAATCCTGATGTGACCTTCAATGAAATAGAGTTTCACACCCTGGGTTAGTACAAAGCATGATCTGAGCAACTGTAACAAATAAAGGATATTAGATAACAGTTTAAAATCACTCTGTGTCACTGTATAGAAGAAATAGGAGGTGATTGTTATCATTGGTTCTCACTTGAGGAAGTGAGCATGTATTTCTTTATGTTAATCATGTTGCTATCACAGCACTATGACAGCCAATAGGATAAACATTCCTTATTCTCATGCTTCTTCTTGTCAATAACTAACTAGTGTACTCCAGATTTGTGACGGTTGGTATAGATATCTACATCCCCACCCTGATGCTGTGTAAATAGGATCCAACTAATTTTTATGCATTTGCACAAAATACTTTCATCTTTGAGTTCTTCCAGTAAAAAAGACTTGGCAGTGGTCCTATCTTTATTTAGATAAATAAATTCAAGGATAGGATGGCACAATAAAAGTAATAAATAAAAAATAAGTAATGCAAATAGGAGTAATGAATGATGGCGCACTAAGTAGACAAATTTGAGCAAACAGTTTCTTTCAAGTTCAGGCATTTCTTTCCGTTGTTTTTGAAATCATAATGGCATTTCCTTTAAAATAAAATACAGCAAATCCTTTTCAAGGATTCTATTTTGCCATTGTATTTAATTGCAAAGAGAACTATGAATAGATCTGTTCTGGCAACCTTGTCTGAAGCATCAACCCCTTGGGGCACTGACTCCTCCCTTTAAGACATGTATTTTGTCAGAGTTGAAGAGCTATAAAAAGTTACTTGTTTTGTAAACCAGCATGCAGTTTAGTCTGCTTTAAATAAAGTATCAAACTGCAACAAGTCTCCATGGAAACATGTAACCTTCATCAGCTAGAAATTTGGATCAGCTTCTTCCCCTTTTGATTTTAGAAAAGAATGGCAGTGTTTACTAAAGAGGTGCTGGCAGGGCTGGTGGCTTAAGGAAGACCTTGCTTTTTCACAACTTTGTACTCCACAAAATGAGGAATCAAAAATAACCACTCATTAGAAATTCTGCTGCTGCTGCTGCTGCTGCTTAATATATTGCTCTATGAAGGATAAATTAAGATCCAGTTTCCTCTCTAATTCCATATGTAAATAAGATTTGAAAACTAACATTTCAAAATAAAATATAGTATAGCGAAAACTATGGTACCAAATAAACAAATCCATCTGTTGATGATTTATTGACATCATACCAAAATAATAAGCTATGCAGCTTTTTTTGAACACCATTTTTGTAGTCTTACAAAGTACCTCCAGCTCACAGCACAACAATTTGCTGGCAAAATATTCAATTTTCAGTAGTGCAATTTTTATCAGGTGTGTGTGTGTGTGTGTGTGTGTGTGTGTGTGTGTGTGTGTTGCTAAAACAGGTGGCCTGGGTCACACGTGTGAACACACAGCACTATGCTTTAATTTGTCCCTCCAAACCAGGGATATCCCAAAGACCCAGAATCCAAGTTATATATATTTTAAAAAAAGATTGTGAGGCCTGGCTTACTTCAAGTGATGACAATACTAGGTGATTAGGATAATTTGTTACTGGTTTGGGATTCAGTTCTTTAGCTGCTTTGCTTAATGCACTAAATTTAAAATCAGTATAGGTCATTATAACATTTTAGGCAATATACAATTATCTCCTATTTGTTGGTTTAAAAGGCAGTAAGATTGGTAAAAAAAATCTATAAACTAAGTCAAGAACAGGGCTGTCAAACTCACGGGCCAGATGTGCACTGCCCATGCTCGGTTTAGCAAAGGGGAGGCATGTCACTTGATGACACCATGATGATGTGAGTTTGACTCCCCTGATCTAGAATTAAACTATTTATACCAATTTGGCATGTGAAAAAAGTGGCCCTATACCTTACTGCCTTAGTATTCCTATGCATTCACACTAGATACAAACTGTCTATAATTTTCAGTTTAGAAACAACTTTATAAACTGGATTCACATATGTCATAATGTGATTTGTTTGATTTTGTATTAATACACAAGCATGACTAAGGCTATAGCAGTTTAACAAGTTCAACACGTCACAGTATGTGTAGCAAACATTAACCACAGAAAAATCACATAATTTAGTACAGTATGAAAAAAAACAGGATGAGAATTTAAGATTCAAGTGGAAGTTCAGAAACAATGTTATGCCCTCAGTAACTTTCAAGTCATTTCAATTCATGTTCAGAGACATCCATGTTTTTTTTCTCCAAAATGATGAAAACAGTCATGCCAACGTGACACTAACTCAGCCCCTTTCATATATGTGTAATGTCACAATGCATATAGAAAAGGGGCAGAGTTTGCATCACATCCATTGAATACTGCTTTTATCATTTGATTCTTTCATGGACACTTCTTACATTACTCATTTTTATATTTTATATTTTTCTCTTCCACACTTCCCAGTAGAATAGATCTTGTGTCTTTTTAGCTTCCACCTTTACTGGCTATGAAAACTAGCAGAGTGGGGAATTCATAGCCATAACATTTAGAAATCAAAAGATCATACATTGTCACATATTAGGGGCATGTGGGGAATTTTCTGGTAGAGACACACAAATTGGCATTTGTGTTTTCAAGAAAAGGCCAGCTGCCTTTTGGCAGTGGATTCTGAATTGACATGCCTACTCCTACAGAGCAAATAAAGCCCAGTAATAAAAGTCCTTTAAAGGACTTTGAACTTCTCCTTCACCCTTGTGCATCTTCTGATATAACATCATTGAAAGAATATTGTAGTCTAATATTACTCAAGTAAAACTGCAACTCTCAGAATTATTTCAGTATATAAGATTTTATCCGTTTTCAGCAGCAACAGAATACTTAAACTAGACATGAATAAGGGTCCTTTTCTAGGCTCTTTAAATCTCAATTTAGAAACAAACAAACAAACCTTTCGATGGGAGTTGCCGAGTAACTATTTTGGAAACCAAAAGTTAACTAATCCACACACATAAAGTAGCAATGAAATGTTAAGTAATAAAAATATCTACAAAATACTTCCATATAGGCAGCAGATTGAAAAGAAGGGTTACCATTAATTTTTAGGTGCATCAGAGGCTTCCAGTCTATAGCATAGTTTTGATTTTATATTCATTTCAGGGGTCAAAACTTTATTTACCTGAAAACTGCTACCTTCATGCTTGCTTCATTCCTAGTCCATGAAAATGCTACCACCCATATGTTTTTCTCTGTAGTTTGTTCTGCATGCCATGCATGCCATTTACTTCCCACGTGGTTTATGGTTTAAGCTTGCAAAGATTTCACTAGCATGGGAACAAACTGAGATGGCTGGATTCCAAATATTCTGGAAGGTTTTTACACCAATATGAAACTAGCACAACTTTGGGGTTAGGAAATTGTATTCTTTATAAAGAACTATGGTGCTGGAGAAGACTCCTGAGAGTCCCTTGGACTGCAAGATGATCAAACTGGCCAGTCCTAGAGTAGATCAACCCTGACTACTCTTTAGAAGGCCAGATGAAACTTAAATACTTTGGCCACCTAATGAGAAGAAAGGACTCACTGGAGAAGAACCTAATGCTGGGAAAAATTGAGGGCAAAAGAAGAAGGGGATGACAGAGAATGAGGTGGCTGGATGGAGACACCGAAGATGTTGGTGTGAGCTTAAATGGACTCCAGAGGATGGTAGAGGACAGGAAGGCCTGGAGGAACATTGTCCATGGGTTTGGACGTGACTTTGCAACTAACAACAATAATAAAGACTGCATAACTACCTGAATTTAGAATTAACCATTCTTAAAGCAATCCTACCTGTTGCTACTGTTTACTAGAAATTGAAGCAAAGCTCCTATATTCTTTGCAACAATATGACTCTGTGGAGTTTGCAGACAGTGTCACTGGCTCTACAGGCCTCAAAGCATCACTATTCTGTTTCTGGTATCTTTCCATAGATAGGCATTGTTTAGAATATATCTTCCTTTCTCTCCCATGAGAGCTACCATAGCAACAAACAACTATGATTCACCAACTATTGGAAAAAATCCTAGTTTCAAACATTCTCACATGTTAATCTTTTCCCTACCACACTACAGGCATAATGGCAACTTTACCTTTAGAAATATTGTTAGCAATTGCTTTGATTTTATTTTGGGGAAAAATAAGACAAATGTATACAACAAGTACTGAAAATATGAGTGGAATAAACATGAGACCAATATATTTTACTTCCTATAGAGTGGTAATAAGGGGATTCTTTCAGGGTATCCATTTGCTCAGGAAAATGATTGACATTTTTGTATTGTTCCCTTGGTCAGCTAAAGAAAGCACAGATTGGCATGAAATGTTCTTTCGGGGTACGGAAGTCATCAGGTCAGCTTCAAAGTGATTTGTGGGGAATGGAAACCTTGTAGTTTGCAAATGCTCATAAAAATTAAAAATGAATAAATTATTTCCAGTATTATATGCCTGACAGGCAACTATCAAATTAAAAGGTTAAAACTGGCAAAAACTTTCAGCTGAGACCACTCAGTAACCAAAACATATTGCAAGGAAAGAGTTAATAACATGAAATAATTTGGGGTGAGAAGGGAGATCAATAGATGGGTTTAATGCTCAGTGATCTTGAAACCGACCATAACAGATTTTAAAAACTATTTATCTGTTAGATATATATATCTTGCCTTTGGGAGAAGAACTGCAAGGTACTGTAGGAAGTACTGTAGGAAGCACTTCCTTATGTTTTCCCACAGAAATATCGTATAAGATAGGATAAAGCTGAGAAAAAAAAGCAACTGAACCAAAGTCAGTGGCAGAAGAGAGCTTCTACTTGAAGCTGGTTCTCCCAATCGTCTACCATTTAACCACTATAAAATACTATCTGGATAACTAGTTACTGTGCTAAAAAAATATCATCCCCCATGTATGTATATGTGTATGTATGTATGTATATATATATATAGACATATGCATGTAAGTTAGACATACAAACAGAGGAATCATGCTTAAGTAAATTTCAGATTCTTTTCCTTATTTAATCTATAACCTGCAGGTAAATACACTGGGTGGAGCAGTAGTATTAGCACATAACTTTAGCCTATGCAACACTATTCAGACGTAATATCCCCTGAAAACAACCGGGCAAGCTTCCAACTATTGACATTCTAGGACTGAAGTGGTGTTAAAACTCATTTTTTCTAGTTTTTGCCCCCCCAGAAAAATCTGCCCTGACTTCACAAAAGTTAATGTGCTGCGTTACAGAACTTTCCAGCTACCATTAACCATAATGCCACTGTCACAAAGTAGGTGTGCCATTCATATACGTGCAGAAGGACAGGACCCAGTGCAAACAATTCGGATTTGTAAGGCTGGTCGTTAACTATTTTGCAAAGCAACCCCAAAGCACGGCGAGGGAACAAGTCATTTGGCCAGTGTTCTCGCTGTTTTAAATTCAATACTGTGTTTAAATCTAATCCGTCCTGGACTGGAACTGTGTAAACCCTCCGACAAATTTCATGCCTGTGTTACAAACGAGAACTCAGGGCTCTAGAAAATCTGGCCATCGGGAATACGCTGCTAACAGAGGCTGCCGGGCGCAGTTACCGAGAGAGTAACGCCACACTCACCAATATCTGAGTTACAGAAGGCATCCTGGGGATGAACTGGGACGCAGGTACAAGCTTCGACCATCAGCTCAGTCAGGCTCCAGCTGCAGAGCAGCAAGAAAACATTCAGCACCCGCCCTGACATATTGGGTCGCGACTGCTGTTACAGGAGTACCGTTCTTCCCCTGCTCCTCGGTCTCCACCCACGTGGAGAATAGTTAAGAAGTAGAGGGAGATGCTGTTTAGAAAGAAAGAAAGAAAAATGTAGTTGCAATTCTGCTTCGTCCGGACGCTCCTTCCCGTGTTTGGCGAGGCGAGGCGAGCGAGTTCTCAACTGCAGCAAGACTTTTTTTGCGCGCGGTTCCGCTCCTATTAAAAGTGCAGCCTCGACTTTCCTCTCCGCGCGTTTGACGCTCCCCAGCCACTCTCGCGCGCGCCTCTGCGTTCTTTGGCGGCTGCAGGGAATTATAGCCTTGAGCGCGCCCCACACGGCTATTGGGGTGCCGCCTCCCGGACCAATCGGAGCCCCGCATTACCTCATTCCTCAGGAAAGGGGAGAGGCTACCAAAAAAAAAAAAACCCACCCTGGTTGGAGGCGGGGTCCTACCAAGGGATTCAGTTCCATATAGGGAATAATCTGTATTCTCTGTATTCTCCGTATGTGGCAGTTGGGGCTAACAAGCAGGATTTCTGTTGACAGTTACTAAAGGGGAACAGGAAGGACAAGTAGAGACTAGACTATGGCACGGATGAAGAAGAACGTTAGAAGGAAGCTTTGATAAACATGCAGGAGAAGGAAACCAGTAACTGCTGGTCCTGTTGGCTATTTTTTTTTAATCTATACATTCAAATTTTAATTATTTCCCAACTTCACAGCAGTTTACACTTTCAAATATGTCCATGCAGATTTTGGTCTAAAAAGTCACCACATAAAATGAAAAAAAAAAGAGGGAGGGAGAAAGAATAGTCATATCAGATAGTCAAGTGCTATTCATCTGTAGAGCTGAAAAGTCTGAAAGGCATTTTGGTCCTTGTTGATAGTGTTTTATTGTATATCCTGAATGGAAAAGCTTGAATGGAATCAGATTGGAAAATAGTTGGTTTCTCAGCTGAGCTAAAGGATGGCTCCTTACTAAGAAGGTTGAATGAAAAGCAATGCCTTCACTCCATGTCTTTAGTTTAAATGAAGTAAAATAAGAATACTTTAATAAATGAAATAGGAATACTCCTTGAAGTAAACTTTTTTGTTACCTGTATTTCTTCCACTGCACAATCACCAGCATTCACTACATATTCCCTGCCAATGATGGACAAGTTCTTAAAAACACCATGAAAGAACTTCCTGTTTTTGTCTCTTCAATCAGATCCTGGCTGTCCTTTTCATTTTAGTCAAATAAAATGCCCACCAAAAAATTCCTTCAATTTGGAGAAAAGTTGGAAGTCACATAGTACCAAATCTGAATGGTGGAGCAGAGATTCAAGGTGGTGAGATTCAAATTTTCGAGTCCCTCTTGACTGGCTCATGCAGTCTGCCATTATCATGTTAAAGAAAAATCCTTTTTATGCTTCCTGTTTCAAAGTTTTGAAGGTTGCAGTGTGGCATTCTTGACTTGGTGGTAGCATCATTTTCCCGAAAAATAAAACTACCTGCATCCCCCCCCCCCAAAAAAAAAAGTGATCATAAGTGGTCTTGCCAAAACCTAGGTTTTGACTTTGTAAAACCTTGTGATGATATTTTACGGACTAGCATTTCATTTCTGGTAATAATAATGATCTTGAGTTTTATTGTCTGTCATGTTGCTGCAAAGAAATTTCTTACCTTCAATCTCATCGCATGACACAATTTGCCTGCAAATTTCAATTCCATCTATGTGCAAGAAATCAATTGCAGAACACTTCTGACATTGAAAAATGTTAGTAATGTGATCCTCTGACAAACCAATCTTAACAGTAATTTCCCTTTGACTAATCTGTTCATCCATTTTTCTCATGTGAAACTAATTGGCTATTGTCAGATTGTCACGGGTTGATTACACAAACCATTACACAATTTTTACATCTTTTGGTCCAACAACAATATTACCATAAGCTGTCATTGACCCACAGTCGGTCATCAGTTTCAATTGGAGAGATTGAAACTGCAATCAAAAATCTATTATGTATATTCCATAAAGCTCAACTGATGAATTTTCTCTGCAGGCTTTCATTTCACAAACAACAGCAACACAAACTTTCTTACAACAACTTCATACTAACTGAAATGAAAGGACACAAAGAACCCATCCAACATTCTAGCTGCTAAGTACAGGTAATCCTTGTCTTACAATAGTTCATTTAGTGACTGTTTGAAGTTACAACAGCACTGAAAAAAGTGACATGATCATTTTTCACACTTACAACCAGTAAGGCATTCCCATGGTCACATGATCAAAATTTATTGGCAACTGACTCGGGGGAAACCACATTCACTTAACAATTGCAGGTATTCACTTAACAATCATGGCAAGAGAGGTTGTAAAATGGGGCTTACTATACAAATGTCTCACTTAGGAATAGAAATTTTGGGCTTAACTGTGGTTGTAAATCGAGGACTATGTATACTGCCATGAGTTGGTGACTTGTAACATTGGAGGCATTATTTTTCATACAACCTTTGGGTGTACATATACAGTAGTTAGAGAATTCTTATGTTGTACATACTAGTACTATATAGGAAGTCTGCCTTCTCTGTCTCACTACTGGAAAACAATTTGAGGTTGCCGTCATCTGATCCCATCTGTCTGAGAATGGTTTTTCTGTTCTTGTCTATTTTTTATTTTTTTTATTTATTTTTATTTATTTATTTCCTCAAGCATGCATTAGATAACATATAACATATATAAGTATACACAAGATTTTGAATACATGAAATGGAGCATTAGGACAGGGACCATAGGCACGTTGGTGTGCTTATGCACACCCCTTACAGACCTCTTAGGAATGGGGGTGAGGTCGACAGTAGACAGTCTAAGGTTAAAGTTTTGGGGGGTTTGGGGAAGAAACCACAGAGTCAGGTAGAGCATTCCAGGCATTGACCACTCTGTTGCTGAAGTCGTATTTTCTGCAATCGAGTTTGCAGTGGTTTACCTTGAGTTTGAAATGAACATCCCAGAAGTGCAATGGTGGTTTCTGGATGAGAAATAACTTCCCCAAGAATTGAAGTGATAAATGTAGGGCTGTAATGACAATTTCAGAAATCAATCCCCCCCCCCCACTGAAATAGAGAAAAGCGCCTGTGACTGGAATTATTAGGGATAAAACTGCAGCCATTAGTGATTGAAGCCCATAATTTTATTCCCAGTGTCCATTGTTCTACTTTCGACAGCCACATTTCAGTCTTAAGGTTGGGTTTTGTTTTGTTTTCCTCACGTCCAGTAGCAGGAGCTGCCAGTCCAATCCAAAAAGCCTGTGCTATTACCAAACAGCTGCCCTTGGGAAGCTTGATTGTTGATAAAGCAGCCACCATAGTGATCATGCTAGACTTACATCATCTATTTATTGGTGGGCAAATTAATGCTTCCCATTTCTCCATCAATTTCTTCTGTTGCTTTCTATATACAAATAAATATGTATTCAATACAATACAATGGCAGAGTTGAAGGGACCTTGGAGGTCTTCTAGTCCAACCCCCTGCCTAGGCAGGAAACCCTATACCATTTCAGACAAATGGCTATCCAACATCTTCTTAAAGACTAAAGATTCATATAGCAGTGTCTGGAGTAAGGAGCAGTGGTGGGATTTGATTTTTTTACTACCGGTTCTGGGGGCGTGGCTTGATGGGCATGGCGTGGCAGGGGAGGGGTACTGTAAAATCTCCATTCCTACCTGACTCCAAGGGAAGGATACTGCAAAATCCCCATTTCCTCCCAATCAGCTGGGACTCGTGAGGCAGAGAATAGATGGTGGCGGAGTCAATCAAAGGTGATATTTACAGATTCTCTGAACTACTCAAAATTTCCACTACCGGTTCTCCAGAACTGGTCAGAACCTGCTGAATACCACCTCTGGTGAGGTTATAATAATTGACTGAGTCTGATGAAAACAGCATCCCACTGTAAAAACACAAACCTCACCTCTTTTGTATGTGTATTGTGTCTTTGCACACAAATCCAAAAGGGGTAGAGTTCACGGCTCAACTGCACAAGCTTTTTGATTAAAGTGGCTGAAACCAATGAATGCCCATGCATCTAGACATGCATGCCATAATAACAGCCACCAAATAATTTTATTTTCTAAGGTTGCCTATATAGACCACAAGTACATTATTGGAAATAAAGATGATGCTAGATCTCTGGAGTTTGCTCTGCAGCGTGTTATTTATTCCATTTATTTTCTAAATTGAAAGACTAAGAGAGAAAAAAGTTAGCTGGGATAGAAAGTCAGAAGCACAAGAAAAAAGTCTAGAGACACTAGTTGACTTATCGTTATTCTAGATCAGTAGTATCAAATTCGATTCCATTGAGGACCGCATCAGGGTTGTGTTTGACCTTGGGGGGGTGGTGGATGGAGGGGTTGCAGCTCGACATCACTCATGTGATCAAATGCCATTTTTGCTAGTAGTTTGTTTTGCTAGCACTCTGCCAGGAAAAATGGAGCTCAGGAGCGTCACTCAAGCACCATTTTTGCTGGCAGAGGGCTGCAGGAGTCTGTCACAGCCGAAAATGGAGCCCGGGAGGCTCCTCACAAGCTCCACTTTTCCTGGCAGAGGCACTGCAGCCGATCCTTCACTGTTTCCAGGTGGCAAGGTGGGCCAGATCTAAGCACCTCGCAGGCTGGATGTGGCTCTCAGGCCTTGATTTTGACACCCCTGTTCTAGATTGACCACTGTCCAAAAATGGATTTCAAGGAACATCACACTGAAATTTAGAAATAGTAAATGTACAACCAACCAAGGATATGAGAATTTCTGTCAATAATGAGACACTTAAAAATATTTCATTCCAACACTAGAAGAAATATAACATACCTATAATATAATATACCTTTGAAAGGTATTATAATGTAGCGGTCACTACCATAAAAGGCTCTTTTCCACTATTGCTGGTCAAACCCATAATCTGATAATCTTAATACATGACCTGGTAGAAAAGAAGATGCTTCAAGATTGTATTTAGAGGTACCTGCTACCACTGAGAAGTAGCTTCATGAGTAAATATGGTTCAGATGGTAAACTAAAGATACCGTGTTTAAGACAGGGTCTTATTTTCTTTTGACCCCCAAAATAAGCGCTTGGCCTTATTTTCGGCGAGGTTTTATTATTTTTGAAGTGCGGGAGGTGGCGAACATGGTCATCTCATGGCTGCTGTTGTGTTGCAATGTTTTTTGAAGAGGGCTTATTTTCAGAGGAGAATTATTTTAGCACATCGGCTCAAAAGCCCGATTGGGCTTAATATCTGGGGAGGTCTTATTTTCAGGAAAACAGGGTAGCATTGTGTGAAAAGAACATACTGATGGTATTTTATTTTTGTCTCAACTTTTATGAAAAGAGGTAAGATGAAACTATATATGATGATTTTATAACCCTTTAATTATGTTTCCTCAAGAATTTTAAAAATTGAAATGTAGTGGAGATGGATATAATTTTATTTGATATTATTTCTGCAATCCTATTATAATATGGCAACTCAAAGACTTGCTTTAGAATAAAGTTCAGCAATAGAAACAATATGTATTTGTACTCATATATTCACTTTAAATAGTTATAAACAAGTTCTTAGTCTGAGATGGTGAAAAAGAATTTCCATTTCAAGTGTTTATTTTGCATTTTAAGAAAACATTATTTCATCCATAGCAATCTGCTACTGGAAAAATGAGTGGCATGTTTCCCTCACACTGAGAAAAATATTTATATGATTTAAAGTTAGGTAATCATTCATACACTAAATATAAAGTTTCTTGGTCACCCTGAGTGACTAAAGTAAAGTGTTTAAAACTAAGCTTGGAAAAGCCCTGTCATATGTATCTTCATACGCTCTTCCAAGTAGCATACTTGGTTTCCAGCAATTACTATACTCAATGCAATTTATAAAGAGGTTTTCTTCATGTATTTTTGCTTTATTTCTCTCTGCAACTATAAAATAGGAATAGAATCACATCAAAGGGAATTGTATTGTATTGCCCTGGAAAAACAATGGAAACTGTTAAAATCATTAGATCATTACCTAGGACAGTGTTGGCTAACCTTTTTGCTTTCGCATGCCAAAAGCGGGAAGAGCACATGGGGGTCATGCGCGGGGTGCCCACACCCATAATTCTATGTGCATGAACCCACCCACCCCACACATGTACACATGACACCCATGCATATATGCACACAACCCTCCCCCACCCCCCGCTTTTGGTGCACGATGCACCCATTTTTCACCCTCTCCAGGTTTCAGAGGCTTTCTAGGAGCCTGGGGAGGGCAAAAATGGGTTCCCCTGCCCTCTCCCCCAGAGGCCCTCCAGAAGCTTCACGAGGCTTCCCTAAAGCCTCCAGAGGGAGAAAAATGGCCTTATGGGCAACCTGGATGTCCATTCCCAAACTTCCGGTTTGTGCATTGGGTTGTTTTTCGCCCTCTAGATGCTTCAGGGAAGCCTCTGGAAGGCGAAAAACAGCCAAAAATGAAGGCCGAAGTCAGCTGGAGGGCAACACCTCACATGCCCTAACAAATGGTTCCATAGATTCATCATCACGGACCTAGGATTTCAAATTTCCGAACTTTCAGAACTTTAGAAGACTAAGTTACTTCCAGGGCTTAGACTTGCTTTCTTCTACTTTAAGAGTGCATGCACACTGGACCAGTTGGCCAGCATGCATACACACAATGGAACCTGGAAGATCAGCTGACTGCTGTGCACATACGCTCCGGCACATACACACGTGCTCCAGTTTTAACACTCAGTGCCAGAAAGTTTAACCATCACTGGTATAGCGTGTTCATTGACATTATATTAACATATATTAGTTTATGGTACTTTTCCAAAATATTTATGTATGCTGATTTCAGATATCCTACATCTCAACATTGATATCCTTTGATCTGTAGCTGTCAAGTGTTTCAGCTGATACACACATAAAACTGACTTTATTTTAATTATGTACACTGATTGGCACTAGCCACGGAATCATATGATCCTTTCACTTTAGCTTGTCTCTATCCCTGCAGCAAATGTCTCTTTTATTGTTTGTTCTGATATCTTCATCTAGTTTAATATTAGTTTTAAATCCTAGCCAAACTGAAATGCCATGGTTAGCTGTGAACACATTTAAACACTGAATTGAAGCTAAGGTATGAGTGGAGATATTGCTTCAAGGATAAGCAATAACAATAGCAATAACAGTTAGACTTATATACCGCTTCATAGGGCTTTCAGCCCTCTCTAAGCGGTTTACAGAGTCAGCATATTGCCCCCAACAACAATCCGGGTCCACATTTTACCCACCTCGGAAGGATGGAAGGCTGAGTCAACCCTGAGCCGGTGAGATTTGAACAGCCGAACTGCAGTCAGCTGAAGTAACCTGCAGTGCTGCACTCTAACCACTGCGCCACCTCGGCGCAGAAGAAGATGAGATTGCAAACAAATCCATCCTAATTATAATTATTTCTCTGCTATTGGTTTGATTCATGTTCACTTACTGTATATTTTTGCTACAAACAATATTTTATGGTGAATAGATTATATCATTTCATCTATCCTGTATATTTCTCAGAAATTAAAAATCATGTTAACTGTGGTCACAAAAAGTTACCATTATCCCTGTATCGATTCTAAAACACTGATTTCCTAATATGGGAAAGTTCAGCAAAAAAAAATGTACACCACAACTGTTTCAGCAATTCATACCAACCAACTTTATCTTGTATCCATACTGTTTTGGGAGGACATAACATACCATAATCACACCTGGAAGCAAAGCTTTCCACTGAAGAGATTTCAGTTTCTAAATCAGTTTGGAATCTGTCTAAGTATTATGCTAGAGGGCACTGTGTTGCAAGAGACTGGCCTTGGGGGGATTTTCTGAAAAGAAGAAATGTTCACTACTTGGAACAATTAAAATTTCTGCTTGTCTGGGTGGGGTTCTCAGTTACTCATAATGTCTGTTTTTACTAAATTCCAGATCAGATTGGCCCTAAGTCACCTGTCATAACCTCACCAGTTCTGTTTAGATGGATTTTTCTGATTCCAGTTCATAGTGCGGAAGACCTGAAATCAATTCATAGTGTGGAAAACCTGAAATTAGTTCCCCAAAAGATGAATTTACTCGCCTTAGCATATAGCAGGGGTGTCCAAACTTAGGAACTTTAAGACTTGTGGACTTCAACTCCCAGAATTCTGTCTTAAAGTCTTAAAGTTCCTAAGTTTGGACACCCCTGGCATACAAGATACTATTATACAATTTTAAATTGGGATTTCAAAAATATCACAGGAGTTCTGGGATTTAAAAAAAAGTATAATGTTTAATGGATTGTTTGTTTGTTTGTTTCTTTATGTAAGGAATCCACCTCTTTGCCAAGTACAGATGTTTTATCATGTCTGGTGGTGTCTTTGGAGACAATTTTTACCTATCTGGTTTTTTTTTAATCACGGCTGCTCTCTTTCCATTTTTCTACATCGGTGCATAGCGGCATCTTTTTATTTCCATCATGTGTCTCATATCACACAGAATTATCATGTTGACAGGGATTTCCTGGAGGTATCAGGCATTGTCAGATCTATTTGAAATCTACATGCTTTGTGGCAGGGGTGTCAAACCTGCATCATCGTGGAGTCATCACGCGACATATTGTGACTTTTCCCCCCTTCACTAAACCGGACATGGGCATGGCCAGCACATGATGCATCTGGCTGTGAGTTTGACACCCCTGCTTTCTGGGATGTATCCTTTAGTAAAGATTAGTTAGAAAGGAGATGCTACTGGTGGTAGGGAAACAATGGGGAATCCTGGAAAGGCAAAGAAACCCAATTCATTTATATTTAAATAAATAGTGTATATATGAAGAAACATATGATGTAAATTAATGACTGCATACTGTATTATATTTTACAGTGTATTACCAAATTCATATCCTGTCCTTTAGAACTGGTTCCAGCTCCCTCCCCCCGCCCGTCCACACCACGCTTGCCCTGCCCGCCCCTCACTGATTGGCTGACTCACCCATTGCCCTGCCCACCTCTAAGAGTCCTATCTAAACCTTAAAGTCTTAAAACTGTCATGTTTGACAGAGTTCCTGAGCCAACATGACTGGAGGAGGAATTCTGGGAGTTGAAGTCCACAAGTCTTAAAGCTGTCAAGTTTGAACACCCCTGGGGTTTTTTCTAAAGGGTTAGGGGTGCAAGGGTCATGTAACTTGACAACTTTAAGACTTGCGTGCTTCAAATGTTCTGAGCCAACATTTTGGTTGCTAAACAAGACCGTTGTTAAGTGAGTTTCACCGCATTTTACAAGTTGGCCATGCCCACCCAGTCACATGACTGCCAGGCCACTCCCACCCGGTCACATGGTGGCAAGCCACTCCCACCCAGTCACATAGCCAGCAAGCTACTCCCACAAAGCAGGCCACACCTACAGAAAAGGTTCTAAAAAAATTTGAAACCCACCACTGCTCTGTACTGATATTCTTCATAAATTATGCTCTGGAAGAAAATTGCTTCTATGGCTAATTCTCACTCTTCTACTAACTTATAAAATTTCAACCATCTCTCAACTTCTGTGAAGTTAAACAAGCAATGAGTCATTTTCTAATCTACATGTCAGAAGCAGGTGAAATTCCACAAGTGTCTAGTATTACATATAAATTATATTCACATAATCCTTTATTTCTAACATTTCCATATCAGCTACAGCATGACACATAGCTTACAAAAATAATACTCTTCCCTTCTGATGGTATTAAAGGCATCGCTGCAATATATACAGTATTCTTGTTACTTGATCTGTAATAAAATCTCATTATCTCTTTGTTTTCAATCTTTGTATATTTGCATCGAGTAAAAACCCTTTTCTTCCTATAGATCTGCAATTGTTGGTCCTGAGTCCTGAGTCTTGTAGCCCATTTGGCACCAGATGTCCAGCAACTCCAGCACCTATTGTGGTCCTTGTTGACCTGGACAAAGACAGATCTAGTATGGGTTTCTGTAAATTATGTCTTACTATATTACTTATAGGACTGGGAGTGGTTCCTCTGATGAGACCCATCCAATATGCTTAAACTGCTTGACATGGTTTTGATCAGTGGTGAGATTCAAAAACGTTTACTATTGGTTCTGTGGGTGTGACTTGGTGAGCGTGGCGTGGCTTGGTGGGCATGGCAGGGGAAAGTTACTGCAAAATCCCAATTTCCTCCCAATCAGCTGGGACTCGGGAGGCAGAAAATAGTTGGGGGTGGGGTTAGTCAGAGGTGATATTTACTGGTTCTCCGAACTACTCAAAATTTCTGCTACCAGTTCTCCAGAACGTCCTTGTGAGGAGGTTGTCAAATATTATTATTATCTTTATGGAGAGAGGCAAAGTTAATGGACCAAAAGAAATCTGGTTTCTCCTTTAAAAAAAATGTGATTCTGACATCCACACTATAAACTATAAACCTTTAAGGAAACATATATTCGATGTAAAATCTAATTTAGCTATATTTTTTCTGGTTTCAGTGGAATATTTCACTATCATTCTGTGAACAGGGAGAAATGATCTAAAGCAGGAGTGTCAAACTTGATTTCATTGAGGGCCGCTTCGGGGTGGTGTTTGACCTTGGGGTACCAGAATGGGTATGGCCAGGGTGGGCGTGGCCAGCTTGACATCACTCGTGTAGGGGACACCTGTAGCGGCCCAAGCAATCTGCCAGTGAAAACGAGCGTGTGCGCTCCATTTCTGGATGTGATGGCCTCCTACAACCCTCTGCCAGCAAAAACAGAAGTCAGGAGAACCGCAGGTGGCCCTCTCAACCTCTTTTTTTGCTGGCAGAGGCACCGAGGGCCAGTTCTTTGCTCTTTTCATGTAGCCCCTGCAGGCTGGATCTAGGCCCCAGGCCTTGATTTGACACCCTGGTCTAAAGATTATAAGTGGTGAACATGTGCATCAGCTATTAAATGAGTTACAGAAAACTGTTGAGCTATTTGGAATTGTCTAGTGTGACAATTGGGCAAATAGAGGAAAGGGAAGAGAAGGAACTGGCATATTTGGGTTTCTAACAGCTTGGTAGCCTGGAAATGAACATTAGGATTAGAGCTGTGTGCCATATAATTTAATTACTCTCTCCATTATGCTGCATCTACATATAAATATCTACACACTTCCCAAAGTAATGTTAATTTCTGAACTAATCAGGGAGCTGGCCATATCACTCTCCCTTTTATTTATTTTCTTCACGTTTATTTTAATATTGGAAGAGCTAGTTTAATATTAAAGCATTCAAAATGCATTAAAGACTTCAGTGATTTATTTATTATGAAACAAACAGATTTCAGATAAATCAGAAACCGTACTTCAGAAAGGCTATGAAAAATAGAATTCCTGGAGGCTTTGTGTCTGGAATAAACAAGGGATAGGGTGGTTAAAAGTTGATGGTTTGTTTTCCTTTTCATTACTTTGTGTGAATAACCTTTGCCTTACAAATCTCTTGAAATTAAAATGCCTGAAATGCTTCTTTTTTAAAAAGAACTTCCAAACAACTCATTGACATTGGATTTGCTGATGAAATTTATGAGAAGGCATAGCTTCAGTTGAAGTTATATCTTACAAAAATATCTTGAAAGAAATGTTGTCTCCTGTGTTATGAAGAAAAAGGTTTCAAAGACTTTTGAAGGAGCAGAAGTATCTTCCATAATATATACAGTATGTGACATAGATAGATGATAGATAGATAGATGATAGATAGATAGATGGATAGATAGATAGATAGATGTGTGTGTGTGTGAGAGAGAGAGAGAGAGAAAGAGAGAGAGAGAGAGAGAGAGAGAGAGAGAGAGAGAGAGAGAGAGAGAGAGAGAGAGAGAATATTATAAACTTATTGTTATAAGATCAAAATATACATATTTTGGGAAATAGAAGGCTAAGGGTACTTTAATGCCAGTTATTTTTTAGCTACTTCAGAATCATCTGCCAACCTGATCAATATGATAGTGACATCTGATAGCTGAGTAAATTTGCTTTTCATTCTATACCATTTTATTGGAAACAGGGATGTGCAAAGCCAACCTATGCACTAAATACCTGGCTTGGAATGATTCATGTCTGAAGCAAAATATGCACAATGCAGATAGTTTGGTGTATGCATGGTATGTAACAGAGCTGGTTAGTTTCAGGTAAAGTGTTTGGGGAGAACCAGGAAAAAAGCCAAGTATAGTAACAGTTGAGGAAACAGAGGGAATGGAAGATGCTGAGAAGATCAAAGGAAAAGTGAGTTAGTGGAATACAGATAATGTCCATTTAACAACTAGCTCAAATAGTTACCATTTACAAATATGATGCTAATAAATGTCAATAAAAGAAATTCTGACCCAGAATTTTGCACCCAAAATTCTGCACCTAACAACAATATATGCCAGAATAAGAATAATATTGGTTCACCTAAAACTAATCAAAACAGTGATTTTCACAGCATCTCTCTCTCGCTCGCTCGCTCGCTCCCTCCCTCCCCCCCTCTCTCTCTCTCACACACACACACACACACACTTTCTTGCTCTCACTGTCTCTCTCGCTCTTTCTCTCTCTCCTTCACTGTATCCAACCAAATCGTACCCAAGTGTTGCAAATTAGTCGCCATTCATGCCAGAAAAGGTACCATGACACTTAGGAAAATCTCCAACTTTATGCAGCCTACATGAACACATCAATAAACATTTACATCTTAATGATCATTTTTTTCTGAACTAAATGTGGTTGCTAAACAAGGGCTACCTATGGAGTCTTACTGAATTATTACAATGGTTTTGGGTAGACACATTAGTATATTGTTAGTATGGTAGTAGCTGAAGATGGAAAATGAAGGCATTGGCAAGTGGGATACTGGAACATCAGTGACAGTTGATTGGAGGGAGGAAAGGCATTGGGAAGATCAAGAATAAGTGAGGCAGTGAGAAATGGCAAACTAGGATCTACTTGAGGGAAAACAGAAAGAGAACTGTGTGCAATTAGCCACATTTTTTTCTCTCTGTTCAGAGTGTTACATTCACAGCAATTGAAGTATGCTATATTTTGCTTCTGGAAAACCATGACTTTTTCAAAATGATTTGACAGAAAAATTAGAACATGGTGGCTATATGTTATTGTACTTTTTATTGGGCAGGAAAGAAACAATGAGCACTGGTTTCTTGTGGTGTTCTTTGTGTTTCAAGAGAGGTTGGTTTCAAACTAAGGAATTGAAGAATATATCAGGGGTGTCAAACTGGCGGCCCATGGGCCAGATGTATCATGTACATGCCACACCCACCCCAGCTTCCACGAATGGGGAAAACATCACAAAACGTCATGTGACAGCAATGTGCTATTGTGAGTTTCATACCCGTGATATAGCCCATAGTAGTGTGGAAGTATCTAGAGAGAATGAAGTTGATTACCCACAAAGCATAATGGAGTAAAACAATGAACAAGAGTTCAGTAATATGTTGCAGACCCCTTTTATCCAGAAAGAAGATTCAATTTCAGTTTCATGAGCCAGATGTTTTCCAGTTTAAAAGATAGCATTGCCCAGTTGCAAAACAGCTAATAACCTTTTTAGTAACTGGAGAAAAAAATTCCTTTCTTCTTCCCTTTTCTCTTTTTGTTTCTTTGCTTCTTTTTTCAAACTGTAGTATAATTATTTAATATGCCTCCTATGAATATTCATGAACGTAGTATTACATTGCTATATATTTTTGCTTTTGTATTTTGATATAAAAAGTGCACAAAATGGCTGTTTCAATTTAGATCTCTAGTCAATATAACCTTGAGGATAATATATTATGCCTAATATTTTTCAGACAGAGGTTTCTAGCATATAGCTGAGCATCTGTTTCCTCATCATTGTGGAATTTCCCTTCCCCATCCCCCTTACATTTTTCAAATACAGTATAGAGTAATGACAAGAGGATAGCAGATATACAGCCTGAAGCAAATATCACATCACTCAAAAATTTTCCTGTTTCTCTCGCATTAAATCTATACAATGATCAAGAGGAAACTGAAACAACTTCCCGTGATCTTTGCCTTGCCAAATATTCTACATTAATGCCAAATTTAAAAGAGAATCCACTGCTATAGGTGAAATCCTTCATCAAATTTAGCGTAAAATGTAAGTAGATTCCCAAAGCATAGCTAGGGAAGTTAAGAGGTAAATGGGACAGGTAGCTTGTATGCAGGGCCATTTTTGGTGTTATATTGAATCCTTACTAGAACAGAAAGACCAAACATGAATAGAATAGAATAGAATAGAATAGAATAGAATAGAATAGAATAGAATAGAATAGAATAGAATAGGCCAAGTGTGATTGGACACACAAGGAATTTGTATTCAGTGCATAAGCTCTCAGTGTACATAAAAATACATCAATCAAGAATCATACGATACAACACTTAGTGATAGTCATAGGTTACTAAATAAGCAATCAAATCATACTAGGAAACTAAATAAACACAAGCAACAAGGTTATAGTCATAAGTAGGAGGAGATAGGTAATAGGAAGGATAAGAAGAATAATAGTAACACAGTCTTAGTAATAGTTTGGGTTCACGGACAAATGCGCGCCCGACAAATGCGCGCCCGACAAATGCGCGCCCGACAAAACCGCAACATCAAAATTGCGCCCAAAAGCGCGCCAACAAATGCACGCCGACAAAAGCACGCCATCAACAAACAACATAGTGGGATGCGAAAACAACGTTATAACCCTAACCCTAGCCCTAATCACGCTTTTGTCAGCGCGCTTTTGTCGGTGCACATTTGTCGGCGCACTTTTGTCGGGCGTGTATTTGTTGGGTCAGGATAGTTTGACAGTGTTGTGGGAATTAGTTCTTTACTAGAGTGATGGCATGTGGGGAAAAACTGTCCTTGTGTCTAGTTGTTCTGATGTGCAGTGCTCTATAGCATTGTTTTAAGGGTAGAAGTTGAACAATTTATGTCCAGGATGTGAGGGGGATGTAGATATTTTCATAGCCCTCTATTAATAAAATAAAATCAAATATATTAACTTTATGCTTATAAATTAAAAGCAGGAAACTCCTGGAATAAAAATATGCTTTTATTATCACTTCAGCAAATGTTTCTAACACAGTGTTGTAACTGATTTTTTTTTCAGTGTGAGGCCATGGAGGAATAAATGTATTTATTGTCATATTTGCATTACCTAAATGTACTTTTGATAGGTGAACTGCCACAGAACATCATTAGAACTGATGTGTCATGCTTGTACTTCTTGAAAACCCACGTGTTTAATATTTATCATCTGAAGAGTTGGCTAGTCATATTCCACGAATGTTTTGAAAGGCATGGCGGATGGTGTACTCTTTAGTGAAAAAAACAGTGCTATGAGAAGCACTGAACTTGCAGTGCTCACAGCTCTTCTAATGAGACTTCCTTCTATGGGATGCTTTTTCTTCTTCGTTGCTACCACAAACCATTCCATTTTCCTCAAGACTATGATGGCTGGAAATGATGGAATTGACATTCAATACATCTGTAGGTCACAGGTTAGAGAAGAGTGAATTAAATGTGTGAAGTGATACATAGGACTACAAGAATGAGACAGAGCAGTGGTTCATATATGTTAGTGAGAAGACAGCAGCACTGAGGTATTGTGGACACAACTTTTGCCACCGTGTGATCTTTGCTGCTCACACCAAATTTGCCTGGTATTTGCCATTTATCTTTCAAGGACAATTCATTATTCAGCACAATATGTATGCTTGTACGTATGTATTTATTAAATTTCTATACCGCCCAGCTCACTTAAGTAACTATGGGCAGTTTACAACAGCATGATAAAACAATATGAACACATAAATAAAATCACAGATTAAAAACAGAGTTAAAAGCAGTTAAAAATTATAAAGTAAAAGTAAAAATCAAAGTTAAAGCATTCCAAAGGCTATAAAGTTCAAATCACCAACCAACCCATGGTTGTTTAACATTGTTAGGCTAATTGGTGGAGCCAAATCTTGGCAGTCTTCTGGAAAACCATGGCTTCAGTATGTAGAACGGGCAGGCGGAAGGACAGTATCTTTTAAGTACCTTAAGCAAAAACAAATCTTGACCAGTTCTTCTTCTGTCCAGTTTTCACAAGACTTTGTAAAGTCAGGTTCACAAACAAGTTCACCCTAGAGTGTCAGAGACTGTGTTTGTGAGAAGATGTTTGGGCATCAAATCCCATTCATATCATTCCAAGCATTATCTTTGAGATAACATTCCATTAATTATTTTCTTTACAGGCCAGATTTGCATTTTTGGGGGCAGTTTAGATACTAATGCTGTACAAATAATAAATTTAGAATTATCTGATTAGGCAATAGTTTCCATATCCCAGCCTGAAAAACACAGACTATAAGACAAGCAATGTAGCAAACAACTTTCCCTTCCAATAGTCTCCTGCCAATTCTCAGCCTTGGCCACCTGAAGCAACTTCATTACTCTGCCTGACTCTAGCTGCTTGAATTCCTTTTGACTAGTCATGCTAGGAACTGACAGGCAAAACATAAGTTTTAACTCTGAATCACAGGCAATAAATTATTGCAAAATATTTAAAAACGATCTGGTTCATTTCTATTTCGGTCAAGTTTATTCCACTATATCAGCACTTTATTCTCTCTTTTATCTGAAAATATCTGTCACGTCTACAAGATAAAGTATCTATGATACTATTCTTGTATTTAGAGAAAAACAAGTGCAGTAAGTTTATTATATTTCAATTTGGTCTTTATAGGAAGCAATGTGATTTGGAGATCTTGCCATGGTTAGTTCTTAGAAGACTTTTAATCCGGTTCCAGAATCAGTTCCCTTTCGATAATTTGTCCTACCAGGCTATGGTTGTATGGAATTTTTTTGGAAGAAATGCTTCAGATTTTTAAAAGAATAATAACAACAACAACAGCAGCAGCAGCAGCAGCAAAATCATAGATCAGCTAATCAGAAGATATAGATTGGATACAAGAAACATCAATGAAGCTGTAGAGATTGTAAAACAGTAGATAACAGCAACAGCTAGAAAAATTGAAAGATATGAGGCACCAATCATCCAATATAAACAAAATCAGCAATTTTGATCAGACCAACGGCGTTTTTATCAAAGTCTTAATGTGAATGATGACACCAAAAGTGAAAAACCAGAAAAGCAGGCCACAGTTGAATTCTGGAAAGAATTGTGGGAAAATGCAAAGGACTACAGTAAGGAATCAAAGTGGATACATGACTTTGAGAAAAGCATTGGCAACGAACAACTGAGATGAGTTTGAGTTTATTGACATTTGTATGCCGTCCACTCCCTTGCGACTCTGGGCGGCTTACAGACAAGACAAAGAAACATATATAAAAATTAAAATAAGAATACAAAGGTTAAAATTTCACACCATACATACTGTTAGAGTGGGGCTGGATACTGATCAACAGCCCCAGGCCTGCCAGAACAGCCAGGTCTTAGTAGCTTTATGGAAGGCCGGAAGAGTAGTAAGGGTCCGGATCTCTACGGAAAAATCGTTCCATAGGGCCAGAGCAGCTACAGAGAAGGCCCTCCCCCGGGGAGCCGCCAACCGACATTGACTGGCCGACGGCACCCGGAGGAGGCCCAATCTGTGTGATCTTATTGGTCGTTGGGAGGTAAATGGCAGGAGGCGGTCTCTCAGGTAGCCAGGTCCTAAACCATGTAGGGCTTTAAAAGTAATGACTAGCACCTTGAAGCACGTCCGGAGAACAATGGGGAGCCAGTGCAGCTTGCAGAGGATAGGTGTAACATGGGTGTATCTAGGTACACCCAATATCACTCGCGTGGCTGCATTCTGGACCAACTGCAGTCTTCGAACACTCTTCAGGGGCAGCCCCATGTAGAGCGCATTACAGTAATCCAGTCTTGAGGTGACGAGGGCGTGAGTGACCACCCGAAGGGCCTCCCAGTCCAGATAGGGCCGCAACTGGTGCACCAGGCGAACCTGGGCAAAGGCCCCCCTGGTCACAGCCGACAGATGATGTTCTAACGTCAGCTGTGGATCCAGGAGGACACCCAAATTGCGGACCCTCTCTGAGGGGTGTATAATTTCACCCCCCAGGCTAAGAGGGTGCATCAATAGCCACTCGGTCTTGTCGGGATTGAGTCCAAGCTTGTTCGCTCCCATCCAGACCCTGACAGCCTCCAGGCAGAACATCTATTAATCGAAGTAAAGAACAAAAATCTATTGAAGGTCCAACAGACGAAACAAGAATACAGAAAAGATGTGATAAAATCAAGAATGGAGAGTTGGCAAAACAAAGCATTGCATGGCCAATTTCTGGAAAAAATAAAAGATAAAGTGGATAGTGAAAAAACTTGGTTATGGTTAACAGCAGGTACATTAAAGAAAGAAACAGAGTCACTAATCCTGGCTGCTCAAGAACAAGCTATCCGCACAAATGCCATTAAGGCCAAAATCGAAAAATCCTCTGATGATGCCAAATGCAGACTTTGCAAAGAAGCTGATGAAACTGTTGATCACATACTCAGCTGCTGTAAAAAAAATCACGCAGACTGATTATAAATTGCGGCACAATTCAGTAGCACAAATGACCCATTGGAATTTGTGCAAAAATTATAATATTAAAACAGCAACAAACTGGTGGGAACATAAGCCTGAAAAAGTCACCAAAAATCAGATGGTCAAGATCTTCTGGGATTTTCGCATACAAACGGACAAAATACTGGCTCATAATACACCAGACATCACACTGGTTGAGAAAAATAAGGTTACAATCATAGACATTGCAATACCAGGTGAAAGCAGGGTCCACGAGAAGGAATATGAAAAAATCGCGAAATACCAGACTTAAAAATTGAAATTCAATGATTATGGCACAAACCAGCAGTGGTAATTCCAGTAGTAATTGGCACACTGGATGCTATTCCAAAAGCACTGGAATTACATTTAAAACAGTTAAAAATTGACAAAATCACCATCAGTCAAATGCAATAAGCCGCACTGCTTGGATCTGCACGCATATTACAAAAATATGTTACGACGTCCTAGGCCCCTGGGTGGGGCCCCACTAGTAATCAATGCCAAATCCGGCGAAACAACTGGCCGCTGTGATACAATTATGTTGTTGCGAATAATAATAATAATATCATCTTTATTACGGTCAAAGGCCAGCAACAGACATTACTTTTTACAATATATTGAAAAAAAGTACTGACATTAAAATATAAAAGTACTAACATTAAAAATACATATATGCTTTCAAACTGTTTGGGTCACTCCCTGGTTTATGTGGGTGAAAAGCCAGTAAGTGTGGGAGTAAATATAATGGTCCAGAAATTGTTAGGGATATGTCCAAATAATTGGTACAAGATGACAGCTATAATTCTGAGACCACAGAATTTTGCCACTGTATGCGTGGTAGACAGGTTTGAGTCCTGGAGGAGAAAGCCTACATAAAAATTGACTGCCCTTCCTGGCAGACCTATAAACTTTTGCTTTTGTGCGGTGGCAGTAGCGTAGCCAATGAGGTTTATTCCGAGACGCGATTATTGCTAATTGAACATAAGTATAAAATTCCTCTGTTATTCATTGAAGCATGCTTATCTTTTGGACGGGCTTTTGCATGAGTGTGAAAAAGATGTGACTATTTTAATAAATCAGATTGTTAAAGCAGTATTTGAAGCAACTCCTAAAGCTGAAAAAGCCCACAGCTTTTTTTTTCCAAAAAAGTACTATAATGAGAGATGCTGGACATCCAAACTGCTTCTTCGAAATAATTTTGTAGGCACAGACCTATTTATTTGTCACTGAAAAGCTATATATCAGCTTAAATATATAAGATCCTGAAAAGACAAGCATGAGAAAAAAAGAAGCCATACTGAATTTTACCTACTGTAATAACCCAGTACAAATTTTCCTATCCTACTAAGGAGAATCTGTAAAATTATTACCATATGAAGAAAGCATCCTTCTCTATAGGTGCAAATGCATCATATCAAAAAGCTTAAGGTTGTGAGCTGTTTCCATTTGGATGTCTATAACTATATTAGGACTTCCTGCCCACATTGACTGCAGTTTTTTTTTTTTAAAAAGAAGAAAAATGACAAGTATTTTTTCCTCCTGACTAGATCCATGTGTTGCTCAAGTTATTATGGGTGGAAAAAAGAGCTTCGTACATAAGAATACAATGAGTGGGAGTTTAGTTGTTTTAATACAGTGTCCTTCAGCATTCTTTTTCTCTTTGCTAATTTAGTAACATGTGATTGGCCTGTTCCGTTTCATACCAATTTTTTTTGGCTTTCAGCTCACCAAACTATGTGAATGACAACATCTGTGTGGGTGTTGATCAGAGATGATCCAAGACAAGCTTGCTTTATAACCAGTGCACCTAAATGTGAACATGAAGCGATTTCAGGAGCCATGAGGATGACTAGCTAGTTATTGAATAATCAAGGATTATGCAACTGGAATACAATGTTTGCACTGAAATTATATCCATCTAAAAAAATAGCATAGAGATTATTTATAGGTTTTGAGGGACAAAATCTGTAGAGCACATTCTTTAAAAACAGAACATCCCACAGATTCAAACTTCTTCAAATGGGACATGAGCAGCCACTGCCAGTAAGATAAGGAAGATGTATCAAAGAGATGAGAGCCATGGTATATGGTTAAAGTTTCAAGTTAGAAATCAGGAAACCATACATTCTAATTCCACCATGACCATGAAACCAGATGGGTGACCTTGGGCTAATCATACTCCCTTATTCTCAGGAAGGAGGGAATGGCAAACCGTTTCTGAAAAACCTTGCCAAGAAAGCAATAGGTTTGTTTCTATAGAAAATCTTTTTCATTTCCAGATAACTATTTTGATAACTGTAATTACCTCAGCCAACTCTAACTATACCTCACCCAATTCTAAATATTTTATGTCAGTAAAATAACTATAATATGTAAGAGCTGATCTGAAATAATGGAATATGCCATTTAGAAAGAATTGAAATTGGCCTGTTTTCTTTTGAAGCAGAAGAGGCAATTTTTGCCATTATGCCTATGGAATTAATTATTAGAATACTCACCATACAAAGATATAAAAATAATCATGATATGGAACAGCTGGAGATTCTATCATAGTTATATTTTTTACTTCTTGCCAACATTTCGAGCTAGGTCAAGATAGAAAGCAGACTTTGCAAAGATTATGGGGAAACTATAATTATCTACAACTAATAGGTGCTTGACAACAGTGCTTATTCCTTTGTCCAAAGTGTAATATTTATATAAAGAATTGTAGACGTGGTTAACAATGGTAATTAACATGGCTGCAAAGCACAATGTCATATGACCACACCATCTTATGATGGCAATTTTGAAAATTCCAGTTGTGATCATTAGGTAAAACATCAAATAATCTCCATTTGCAACTTAGGCTTTCCTATTGGCTTTCCTATTGAGTTTGTTGGAAGCTGGTAGCAGAGGTCACAAATAGAATAGAACTCTTTATTGGCCAAGTGTGCTTAGACATGCAAGGAATTTGTTTCAGGTGCATAAGATCTCAATGTACATACAACAATAATGATAAATCATTAACATAGTCATTGTAAAATACATTCATCATAAAACATTAGATACAACACTAAATGATAGTCATGTACACTAAATAAGCAATCAACATACATCATACTAGAATACTAAGTAAACAATATAAATCATAAGATACAAGCAACAAAGTTATAATCATAAGAAGATAAGGAGATAGGTAATAGGTAATGATGGTAATACTACCTTTTTTATATAGTTTAACAGTGTTGTGGGAATTAGTTGTTTAACAGAGTGATGGCATGTGGGGGGGAACTGTCCTTGTGTCTAGTTGTTTTGACGTGCACTGCTGTATAGCATCGTTTTGAGGGCAGAAGTTGAAACTGTTTATTTCAAGCATGTGAGGGATCTGTAGATATTTTCACAGCCCTCTTTCTGGCTCATGTAGTATATAGGTCCTCAACAGAAGGCAGGTTGGTAGCAATTGTTTTTTCTGCAGTTCTAATTACTTTTTGAAGTCTGTGTTTGTCTTGATTGGTTGCAGTGCCAAACCAGACAGTTATAGAGGTGCAGATGACAGAATTCCTCTTTAGAATGGTGATCATATGACTGCAGGACAGGGCAATTATTATAAATTGCAAGTCAGTTGACAATTAGAATTGTCTTTGGAATCATGTGATTGCAAGAATGTTATGATGACTGCAACTTTCTCAAACCATTCGAAACTTTGAATGGTCACTGGACAATTAACTTCATTGACTTCATATATGCTTTCTAAAAGAATGCATTTTTCTCCTAAACAGACAAGATAGTGCCTTACAAAAGCTGACCAGACTAGTAACTTAATCAAATGTGTGTGTCAAAGCCTTCCAATCTGCCTAAGACATTTAGTTTTCTTTTCTTTTTCTACAATCTTTTGACTGCTATTCGTTTCACATTCTATTCTGTCTAATAGCATGGCTGCCTCTGCACAATTATGGTATAACTCCATCTTGTACAGAGAAGAAGTACATTTCTCATGACATGTTTATATTTTGTTTAGTGTTAAAAAGCCTTCTCTATATGGGAACATATAACTGTAACTAGCATGGTTGTGTAAGTAGATAGAAAATTAGCTGACTAAGCTGGAGAGAATGCTGGAAAGCCTTAAGGTTAAGTCCATCTGGGACTATGCCATCATGGTGATCAGTTAATTATTATTCATTGGTCCCAAGGGTGGAAGTCTTGCATTAGTAATACAGTCATATAGAGGAAACTCTATTTATGGTTTTTCCTTCCTTGTCTAATCTATAAATTTAACAATAGGGCATTAACTTTAAAAAACAGTTTTTCACCATTGCTTGTAGTCTTTGGTGTGTTTGAAAATGATTTGCCCAGACTTTCCCTTAGTGTCTTGTAATTTGGAAGATTTTCACATGCCATAGTTTTCACCCCATTTCTATCTCCCTTTTATACTACTTTATCATTTTGAAGCCAACCTTCAATATATTTTGCTTCTGATGACCTTGAAAAGGCAGAACATTTTAGTTTTCCTTCTAGATAGGGTAGCTGAAGCAGCAACATGATTCAAACCATGTTGGCTTTGTTCTTGAGATAACAAAATATTCTAACCTTCAGTGTACATAAAAAGAAACAAATGCCAAGAATGCAAACACAGATATCCACATTTTCAATACAGGTTGTGTGCATTTGTGTGTGTCTGGATATTTCCATAAATAAATATACTAATGAGCAGTTGTTCATACAGAAGTCACCCTGATATAACAATCCTATTGTTTCTGTTCAAAAGCTTTTGCCAGCCATAATTTTGATGATCAGTCAGGTATTTTTTGCAACAGCTCAGACCTTGGCTGCATTGTAGAGCAGTGGTCTCCAACCTTGGCAACTTTAAGACTTGTGGACTTCAACTCTCAGAGTTCCTCAGCCAGCTTTGGGAGTTGAAGTCCACAGGTCTTAAAGTTGCCAAGGTTGGAGACCACTGTTGTAGAGTATTTTGCTTGGGACTAAAGACAGCCAACTTTTTTCAGGCCTAACTAGATCTTCCAAATGTTACTCATGTAAAAAGTATTACACAACAATTTTAGCCCTCAATAGATTTTTCTTCTATCCGTGTGAACAAAAAGAAAATAAAAGAAGAAAAATAGCTGTGGAAAACTACAAGAGTGTTGTAAGAGGAAGATTTTTATCCTGCTTTTATTATTATTTATATAAATAACTCAAAGTAGCAAACTTACCCAATACTCCTTCCTTCTTCTATTTTCCCCATGACAACAACCCTGTGAGGTGAGTTGGGCTGATGACGTGTAAATCCACATAAACTTATGTAAATGAGTAGGGCAATTGCATAATTTAAAACATATAGAGAAGGTGGTGCAGTGGTTAAATGCAGCACTGCAGGCTACTGCTAGATCAGCAGGTCAGCGGTTCAAATCTCACCAGCTCAGGGTTGACTCAGCCTTCCATCCTTCCGAGGTGGGTAAAATGAGGACCCAGATTGTTGGGGGCAATATGCTGACTCTCTGTAAACCGCTTAGAGAGGCCTGAAAGGCCTATGAAGCGGTATACAAGTCTACTGCTATTGCTATTGCTATTGCTAAATTCTTGGACTGAAAATTGGATCACAGCTATATATTGGTTCAACACAGTAGTAGCAATTCATTACAATTGTTGACCAGCTCAAAAAACAAAAAGAAATCAAATTAAATAGAAACCATAATAATTATAAAACTGGTGTGGTTCAAGTGTGATGTATTTTACAAGTAGTGAAACAACTTGTACTCTTAACCATGTTAAGAGAAATAAAATCACATTGATGACATAGAAATAACTGTAAATAAATTTGATCTCAGTGTTATTGGTAATCTGAATATAGATTAGATATGCTATTTATTTTTATTTTTATTTAATGAGCATTTATATGCCGCCCTTTTCCCTGAGGGGACTCAGGGCGGCTTACAACAATGGGGGGAAGGGAGTGCAAGACAAGACTTAAAAGAAAAAAAATGTGAATAAAGAAATTAACCATAAAAACACAACATTCACTCAACATTCGGGCGGGGTGAGAATAAATCCTATCCCCAGGCCTGACGGGATAGCCAGATCTTGAGGGCTGTGCGGAAGGCCTGGACTGTGGTGAGGGTGCGGATCTCCACGGGGAGGGTGTTCCATAGCGTCGGAGCTGCAACTGAGAAGGCTCTCCTCCGCGTAGTCGCCAGTCGGCACTGACTGGCGGATGGAATTCGGAGGAGGCCTACCCTGTGCGATCTGATGGAACGCAGGGAGGTAATTGGCAGGAGGCGGTCTCTCAGATAGCCAGATCCACTACCATGGAGCGCTTTATAGGTGGTAAGTAAGACCTTGAAGTGCACCCGACGATCAACAGGTAGCCAGCGCAGCTCACGGAGGATCGGTGTTATATGGGCGAACCGTGGTGCGCCCATGATCACTCGCGCGGCCGCGTTCTGAACTAGCTGAAGTCGCCGGATGCTCTTCAAGGGCAGCCCCATGTAGAGCACATTGCAGTATTCCAGCCTAGAGATCACAAGGGCTCGAGTGACTGTTGTGAGAGCCTCCCGGTTCAGGTAGGGCCGCAACTGGCGCACCAGGCGAACCTGGGCAAATGCCCCCCTGGTCACAGCCGACAAATGGTGGTCAAAGCTCAGCTGTGGATCCAGGAGGACTCCCAAGTTGCGGACCCTGTCTGAGGGGTATAAATTTTGCCCCCCCAGCCTGATTGATGGAACGTTAGCCGAATTTTTGGGAGGAAAACACAACAGCCACTCGGTCTTTTCTGGGTTGAGCACCAGTTTGTTAGCTCTCATAGATATGCTATCATTTACTGTAACTGAGCATCTTTGCAATAGAAGCAGTACATAAAATGTGGTTAACGAGGTGTCCTTAGTGCTCTCTAAACAGTTGTTTTCTTGCAGACATTTCATTACCAAAACTAGATAACATTATCAATGCTAATAAAGTATCGCCAGAAAACAACCAAGCTCAAAGAGCACATTTCAACCTTACAAATATTATCCTACATTAATATTGATTATTTTTTCAGGAACTCCTTCACAAGTTCAAAATCTTTGTTCAAATAGGATATCCCATAATCTCCTCTCAAGAACAGTTGTTGCATTAAATCTTGCTAGGATTAGGGCTAGTCTGAATTTTGGAACTGTTATTTCACACAGATACATAGCCAGCCTGAAAAAATGGTGAATGATTGCCCAAGTAATATATCTGAGTGGGGCGGTCAGGTCTAAATTCTTGGCACTCAGTGAGAAATCATAGCACTTTCACCCTACAATGAAAAAAAGTCATTGCGTGAAACACTGTCCCTAAATACCTGAAACATTTAACCACAATGGGAAGGAATTTGGAACTTAATACATACATTTCACTGTTGCAGAGATTGTACATTTTTAAATATATATATATTTTTACCTGAGAAACCATCATGATTTGCTTCATGGCGATCAAGAATGCAAAACTCAAAGCTTGAAAACAAAGTTAACTTTTAAAGTATTCTTATCTAATCTTTGAATTCTGTGTAACCGGCTGTTTTTTGAAAGAAAAGATTTATTTCTGTGCAGTTTTAATTTTCTGGAATGAAAAATATCCTCACAAAACAAGACCTGAGATTGGCATCTCTTAGTGGAATCTTTTTATCATGCCTAACACAGAAGCAGATATGAAATCCCTGTATAGAACACTCTGCCTGTGTCTACATCCTAACACCCTATCTTTTCTAATCCAGACTGCTTCTCACAATAATGTTATTTTATTGTCCTGTCAGGAGATGCATACGTGGCTGTTGGGAAATGAAGACTACTGCTTTTCCTGGTGCAGCTTTCAGAAACAGAAGGCCATTCCAAGGCCATAAATGGATTACCATTAATGAGGGCTCACACATTGTCCAGTAAACCTTCAAGTGCTTGTTTGTCTAGAGGGTGGAGATGAAATGCTTCTTGTATGTTATTGGAGGGTGGAACAGTGTGAAGAGAAGGTTAGTTATGATTTCAACACTGCATTAGGTGACATCAGTGTAAATTGAATGTCTTAAGAAGCAAGTCACTGACAGAAGGAACACTGGCCAGATCTTCACACATAGCAGTACATTTTCTTTATCCAATTACCCAAGGGTAGTGCTGGATAAATGTGTGATATAGAGGGGCCATAATATGTCACGGCATATTGTCAAAGACTGCCAATGCATCTAACCCAGGACAGTATTGCCTAAGCAAAATCTCTCTTTTTTAATTGGGGTTTCCTTGCCACAAATATTGGAAGTCAACTAGCGTGAGGCATGTTCTATATTTTTCCAGTCTCCTATTCTTAATTCAACACAATGTAGAGCACGTAAAAATATCTGCTGCTTTCTTTTCCATTTGAAATTATTAGTTCATACTGCTAGGCAGCAATAACTCACTATCAGTTTACATGAGTAGTAGTCAGCTAACAAATATGACAGAGTGTTAGTTTTGAGCCGAGGTGGCGCAGTGGTTAAATGCAGCACTGCAGGCTACTTCAGCTGACTGCAGTTCTGCAGTTCGGCTGTTCAAATCTCACCGGCTCAGGGTTGACTCAGCCTTTCATCCTTCCGAGGTGGGTAAAATGAGGACCCGGATTGTTGTTGGGGGCAATATGCTGACTCTGTAAACTCGCTTAGAGAGGGCTGAAAGGCTGAGAGGGTATATAAGTCTAACTGCTATTGCTATTGCTATTGTCATTTGCCATTGTTTTTGTTCTTGTGGGTTAACCATGAGATGTCAAAACAAAGCTCCCAGAACTGAAATTATTTTTCTCGCCATTAAGAATGGGTCAAGCGATGGAGTTGCAGTTACGTTAGTTAGTTAAATAAGAAAAATCAGTCCCTCCTTCATATTCCAAGTCATTCCTCTGAGTAAGCAGTTTTTCTTTGGTGATAACTGAAATGAGTAACTTTCTCCTTATGTACTTATCTCAGTTCTATTCCATGGAACTCTACCTCTTTTGACTTTTATCTCATTTATCTTCCAAGGCTTGTAGTGATCAGTGCACATAAATTATCTATCTATGTATTATCCATCCATCCTTTCGTCTATACACACACACACACACATACAGACCCACACACACCTACAGGCCTATTTCCACTTCATTTTCCACCACTTGTATAATTGCTGCATTTCCATTCCCACAGGTTTGATTTTGCTGTAGCAACGTTTTAATTCCCTGCTAGGATCCTTTAATCCTCTCTAGGATTTCTGGCACTTATCTTTTAAATGCTTTATGCTGCTTCAAATACCAGCTTTTAGCAGTGTTCATGTAAATAAAGTCAAGACAAAAGAGATACCATAACCCCATAAAGCAAAATAGTAACAAAGAGTAGTTACCTAGTCAAAATCAAGGAACAATACCAAGGTTAATCAATAACACCTACAAACTAGAATGGCAGAGGAAGGCCTGTTACAATAATCACTTTTCTAAATCTGGAGTAGGATACTATTCCACACCAATGGGATAGCTGTAGAATACATCTAGATCTATGACATTCTTTTAAAGAGGGGAAATGGAAGGGCACTTTATTTATTAATTAGTTTGTTTGTTTGTTTGTTTATTATTTTCTATCAATGTAACTTAACCACCAATCTCTCCCAGATTTTGGGGAGGTGCTCCCTTAGATATTAATTTTGGAACCATGAAGGGTTCCAAAATTTAGAGGTGAAAATTTTGCAGAGCTCATTGTCCCCCAATTGGTATTTTGTGATTGGCTATTTCAGCAACAGATGAATTTTCTTACAGCACTCATGGCAATTCTGTGTGTGTGTGTGTACGTGCGTGTGTGTTTGTGTGTATGTGTGCACGTGTATGTAACAATTTTAGATTATTACTATTATTTTTTTGCTATTTTATGGGTAGGTTGCAGCTTGTCCTAAGGCATATTTCATTACAATAACAGAAATTTGTTGTAAGCCAAATCTCTTGTATTGTGAAGAAACACAATATAGGTAAACAACAACAACAACAACATTCTCTTTGTCTCCAGCAACTATAACGTGCTGTAATTATTAGTTAGAGATTGGGAAAAAACTATTTGGTCCAGAAAAGGAACTCAACAGTGTCCTTGGGAAATGAAGAATTATCAAGTATTGGAATGACTCCATTCAATTAGGCCAGTATTTTTAATGGTATATTGAATTTTAATGGGATATTCTGGTTCAGAAAGACTCAGGCAACAAGCCACTCAGTCAATTCCTGTTGCAACTAATGGATCAATAATCAGTTGATCCCAAAAAGGGGACATTGTACTTGTAGGAAAACACCAAGTAGAAGAAGAAAGTCTTGCTGAAGGATTTTTATTATTATTCAGATTCTGGATTATCTGACTATTGACATGATCACAAGGCTGACTATCTCACCTCATCTTGCTGACTTGTGACAAGGTGAATGCATGTGCTCAGTTTTGAGACTGGGCTGTAAAATTCTGGTGAAATTCTGACCATTTATCAGCATAAAAGCTATCTTAATTTATATGTAGCAGCAATTTTTAAAAAAATGATATGTCTGAAGGTGCAATAAAAACTGGAAATATACTGACTAAGTTGGATGAACTAGTAGCTACTGAGGGAGTAAGCTTAGAAAAATGAGATGACAGGCCAGGAAGTAGGCTGTTTGCCAGACAAGGTAGCTGAGTATTCCTATCCTAGATGACAGTTCCAAAAACATAGCAGTAGCTCATATTAATAATTTCAGTGACAAAATGGATTTTTCTAATCAGCACGTAACCCTATACCACCTGAAACTCTTGAGAAGTCACCAGTTATTTGCCTTTTAAGATGAAAGGAGCTGTGGAATGTGCTGCCTTCAAAATGGAGTCCCTGTCTTGTCAGCATTTTAAGGGGTTTCCTGCTCTAGTAGGTTCAAAGAGCAATTACAGGCTCCAGCAAAAGTACAACAAATGAAAAACAGATGGCCTGGCTCTCCCCAAACCCTGGAGAATTAGCCAATGCTAGACCCAAGACCATTTAATAAGCTGAAGGGAAAGTTATCTTCTTTTACTCCCAAGGCTGTAGGAAGTGTTGTTACATTGAGGAAGACATTCAGTGGCTAGTACCTTTTTTTCTACACTTATCTCAGAGCCCAACACTGAAGTCCACAGAGGAGGATGATAAATGATACTAAAAAGCTGCTTTCTTTCCTACTTTCATGTCTCATTTCCCTCAGAAATCCTTTGACAGCCAAGAATGGGAGGGTAACCTTTATTGTTCTGCATACAGTATGCTTGTAACTAAGTTTTGGTTCCAAATGCTGACTTAGGGTCCTACGTATACTTTGCCCTGGAGAGGAATATATGGCAGATTAAACATCATGACGTCAAAGATTTGTCTTCCTTTCTCAAACACAATTTTCACTTCTAACCCTCAGATGTAGAATTCCAGATTAAAGTTAACTCTAGCATCTGGAAGTCTAGTGAATGGCAGTTCACAACCTCCTTGGTTGGTGGGTGCACTATCAAGCTCTTCTTACCATTTGGAGGTTTCATTTAAGAGCAGATGCTATTGGAAAGCTCCACTTTCTAGCATAATTTGTCTGGACCCTTTCTCCTTCCAATTATTCAAACTTTGGCCTGTTTTCCCAAAAAATGATGTTTTGAAAAGTTACTTTTAGATCATTTTGTTTGTGTTCTTTCCATCTTTGGCTGCCTAATTTGTAGTCATAGCCAGTCATGGCTGCATAATATCAATATATGGAGTACTCAGAAAATGTTTTCAATGCTATTCCTTGCTGCTGGAATTGATTTTGTTATGTTCTTTGGGGTGGGGGTAAAAGCTTAAGTCATTAATTCACCCATGTTCTGAAATTTCTACATCCTAAGATATCGGGGTCATTTTTTATGGTCCAAAAGAAGAAGGGGATGACAGAGAATGAGGTGGATGGATGGAGTCACCGAAGCAGGAGGCGTGAGCTTAAATGGACTCCAGAGGATGGTAGCAGACAGGAAGGTCTGAAGGAACGTTGTCCATGGGGTTGCGATGGGTCAGACACGACTTCGCAACTAACAACAACAAAAATGTCCCTTTCACCTGCTGTCTGGCTCTTTTTATCAGTGTCCTCAAGAGGGATTGCCAGGAGAAACTAAGATCTTCTGGAACTGCAGTTCTTAGAAGGGAGCATAAGCAAGTACACATCTTTCACACTCATAAAATCCTGAGTGCCAACATCTTTGTACAAATATTCTCATCCTCAGTGTATGCAAGCTGTGGAAAAAGATTTCTTTTTTTGAAAAAAGTCAGAAAAAAAGTGTGGGTTGGAATTAATAGGAAATGTCATGTGTTCTGGGAAAACTGAGCTTGCTTTTAAAACTCTTGGACTTAGTACAAAGAACCAATCATTTACTAAGCCTTTTCCCGTCTGCTGAAGATTATAATGACTGAAAGGAAAATAAATAAATGTGCCCGAATTCTAACCAAAAGGGGGCAAACATTTGAAGAGAGGTGATGCTAAAGTTACCAGGTGTGGCACAGGATGTTGTAGACTATCTGTTTCCAGGCTTTTTCAAGTTTACCATACAAAAAAAAAAAAGCCCACAAGCTACAAGCTGCTACATTAGGCTGTGACAACAGGCTAATGTATGCAAGCAATATTTTTTTTCACTGAATAATCAGCCTTCAGCTCATATATTGCTTTGTTTTCATGTCTGATGAACACAACAGTGAGTCTGTCCTTTTTGTTCCTCCCTCATGCCCTCTTGTATGAATGATTTACTTGCTTGTATAATTATTATATTTCATACATTCTATTCTTTCTTTGAAAAACAGAAGCGTATTTTAGCTTTGCAAACCCTGGGGCCAATGTGATTTGTAAGTATGCTGAGGGCAAAATTGGTCACATCTGGCACAATTAGATGCCAAAGGAACTATTATATAGACATCCTCTCCCCCCCCCCCAAATAAGCACTTGGCCTTATTTTTGGGAAGGTCTTATTATTTTTGAGGTGCAGGAGACTGTGAGCATGGTTACCTCAAGGCTGCTGCTGTGTTGCAATATTTTCAGGGAGGGCTTATTTTCAGGAGAGGGTTAATTTTAGTACATGCGCTCAAAAGCTCGATTGGGCTTATTATCCGGAGAGGTCTTATTTTCAGGGAAACATGGTAATATGTTGGGATTATAATGCCCAACACTCCCTGCAAGCAACTCAAGCTATTGCTTGATGGAAAACTCACCATTGGCATGTTTGGAATTCAGTCAAACAATATTTTTTTGTCTTATGCTTTGGGAAATACACACAAGACATTGAGTACTTTTGGCACAGCATGGGCTGCTGGCTGGACTTCTAAGTTGATGTCATTCCTTCTGCTTCAATCCGTAGGAACATATTGTCAAGCCACCGCTCACCAAACCTTTGTTTTCGTTGGGCAAAAGTAGTTTAGCTTATTATGGTTTGAAGACAACTTCTTCCCCTTGCCTAACCACAGTTAGCTTTATGAATTCAACTGGCTATATATCAACATTTATTTTGCAGCACTTGACACATTCCAAAACAAATCATTCCTAGATTCCACTGCAGGCTATAGGTTGCTTTGTGTTAGTTTATTGTCATCTAGAAATAAGGCTATTCCATACAACATAACAATCTGTCATTATTCTGCATAGAATAGTCTTTATTATCTAGCATTATTATTTGCATGACAGGAATGATTGTTCTTCTCTCTTGTAATTTAAGGAGAGTACAACTTGTGCCATTTGATTATAATGACTAAGACAATTTCAGACTAAAATGTTGCTGCACACCAGAAAGCAAAGCAAGAGTTCTGTTTACTTCAGATCCATTCCAGCAGGTAGAAGCTGACATTTTAAAACTTTGCAAAATAGCAATAGCACTTACACTTACATACCGCTTCATACTGTTTACAGCACTCTTTAAGTGGTTTACAGAGTCAGTATATTGCCCCCAACAATCTGGGTCCTCCTTTTACCCACCTCGGAAGGACGGAAGGCTGAGTCAACCTTGAGTCTGGTGAGATTTGAACTGCCAAATTGCTTGCAGCTGGCAGTCAACAGAAGTAGTCTCCAGTACTACACTCTAACCGCTGCGCCATGATGCACCAAATACCATGATTCACCAATTTAGTTTCCCACAATCCTCCTAGCACTGCTGAAGGAATGGTTATTGAGCCCAAGGTAGACTGTTGATGCTACTAGGTGAACCTTCAGCAAAAGAAAAAGGTTGGCCTTCCAGATCTGAGCTGCATAAATCCTGTGTCTATTAGATGGGGACAAGTTAATAGCTGCTGGTCTCTCTTTGCTGTCATCTAGTGATCATCTGAATTTTTACAATCTGATAGCATTGCAAGATTACAACTGAAAACCATATTACTGATTTATACACTGATTCAATTTATGGGTTTCTAAGTGATATATAAGGCTGAGCACATCATCAGTTCTAAAACAATTCTGGCTTATTGCTCATAGAGCCATTCCAGACACCAACAAGCTTCTTATCCCATGTTGTAATAGTGCAAAACAGCATTCAGTTTTATCATTGACCATTCATACCTTCCTTTTTCTGACTTCAATCTTGCCTTTTTGGAACAGAAGCCTAATGCTTGCACTTATCCACTTTTTTAACAAAAAAGATCCATACAGACATAAATCTCATGAATTCACATAAACATGGTAGCATTTAACAACTTCCATTAATACCAATTTTCTCCCCAAAATCCTTCACGCCCCACTATCTGAAAAGGAAAGTCCAAACGATTAGGTAGTTGACACAAGAAGGCTATCTTCATTTGCTGTTGCTCTGACTGGCCATTTAAACATTTTGTAAGTATCCCATAGGAAACTAAGTTATGACTATCCTGTCAGAAACATTTGAAAAGGAAAATTCTTACAAATAGCCAGTCACAGAGCAAGTATGAGCCCATGCAAGTTTTATTTACTCCCACTTGAAAAGAAATGCTTTGCCAGTGCTGCCCTACATAGATGCATTATAAATCTTAGAAAAAGACAGTCCTTGCCAGTGAATATTGTCAGAAAAAGTGTTCAGAAAGAAAGGTTGTTAGACCTTCTGTTTCCAATTCTTTTGTTTTTAATTTAGATTCTCCTTTGAAAAAAGCCAATAAATCAAAATAGATCAACCAGGATCATGTCACTATTATTTATTTTATTTTTATTTTATTTTATTTATTTTGGTTTGTCAAGCATGTATGAGAAAATAAGTATAAGTATGAATATAACATCGAAACCTATAAGCAGGTATACGTATATACATGAGTACAAATAAATGGGGACAGTAGGACAGGGAAGGTAGGCACGCTGGTGTGCTTATGCACACACCCTTACAGACCTCTTAGGAATGGGGTGAGGTCCACGGTAGAAAGTTTAAGGTTAAAGTTTTGGGGGTTTGAGGATGTAACAACAGAGTCGGGTAGAGCATTCCAGGCATTGACCACTCTGTTGCTGAAGTCATATTTTCTGCAATCGAGTTTGGAGCAGTTTTCTTTGAGTTTGTATCTATTGTTTGCCCGTGTATTATTGTGGTTGAAGCTGAAGTAGTCATTGACAGGTAGGACGTTATAGCAGACAATTTTGTGTACCAAGCTTAGGTCAGTTCGTAGGTGGCATAATTCTAGGTTGTCCAGGTCCAAAATTTCAATCCTAGTGGCATAAGGTATTCTATTGCGAGCAGAGGAATGGAGTACTCTTCTTGTGAAATACTTCTGGACTCGCCTGATTATATTAATGTTTGTTATAGAGTGTGGATTTCATGCATATGAGCTGTATTCGAGAACTGGTCTGGCAAAGGTTTTGTATGCCCTGGTTAGCAGTGCAATGTTACCAGAGATGTCTAAAATGTCTTTAAAAAGACATTTTGGTGACAACCATAGGGTAACTTTGGGGGGGGGGCAGTCTTGCTTTACACCTGTCCAAAACACTCAATATGGCACACATAATTCAATGATTTTTAAAATCTATATTAACCTTAACTTTGTTATGCCATCCAAATAGGCATGCTATCCAAATCTCAAATCCTGCCTTCCAACAACCTCCTATTTCGCAAAATCACCCACTCTTTTATCTGTCCCTGACAGAAAGCAGCAAAATACAATTTTAGATCAGGTAATCACAGCCTGCTTCTTTTTAAAACATCTTGCAACAGTTTATATTTAATTCTTGATTTTTAGTTTGCCATATAAATTTAGAAATATCTTTTTGCCATTGTTTGAATGGCACAACAGTTGTCAATGTCAGTATTGTTTGAAATAAAAATTAGCATCTTAGGTAAAACGTGTATCTCAGTCACTGAAATTCTACCCAACAGCAGATGTACTTTGTTCCACTTTAATAAGTCTTTTATTAAAAGTTCCATAGTTTAACATGCTTATTCTGCACCAATATAAAATTCACATCGGTCACTTAACTCCTAACTATTTAGCTTTCTTAATTTTAAAACCAGATGTTTCCACCAGTCTCTTGATCCCGTGTATTCCTATTCTTAACCAACATCTTTGTTTTTGTTTATTTATTTTAAAAACAGCTAATGCACTAAAGTCCTTCAGCTTACTAAGAGTTCAATACCATTCTGAGGCTCTTGTAAAATCAAAATTAGATCATCAGCAAAACTCCTCAATTAAGTTTTCTTTTCTTTTTTTAGTTTTCACTCCCATTATTTTCTCATCTTGTCCAATGCCTTTGTTCAAAATGTCTCTGTGTGTGTGTGTGTGTCTACATATAGAGAAAGACTTAATTCCTTAATAAAACTCTCCCCAAAGCCCACATCTTCATCTGATTTCTTTTCTAACATGCATCTTTCACAGAGACAAGAATTCCCTCTATTGCTAATGGTGGTAACGCTGACAATGTGAATTAGTCAAAAACTGCCTCCAGCCAAAACTTCCAGATCCCACATTCCAAACATAAGGCATTCCACCACGCTTGGCTGATGTTATTTTCTTTTTGGCACGTGGACATACGCATGCACTGCCCACAGCAGTCAGTTCTGAGGTTTCCTTGATGATGGGAAACACATGTTTTTGGCCATGTTACTGTTGTTCTGTCCCTAAAATAAGAAAGAAAACAAGAGTTTATGTGAGTCATTGCAAGAAGTTCCCATTGTAAAGTTTTGAATCATGTCCTGTATGAGGTTTTTAGGTTTTTTTTCCAGCTAATTCCAGATACTTTATTCAACAGTCATGCCATGAGATAAAAACCCTATGGAATTGTACCAGGCACTTTTCTCTTGGCTTTTATCATGCAGTCTGTTGACTGAATGATTTAGAGATACTTTGGGTCGTATTATCCTTTTCATATCCAGATTTCTAGAAGGAAGATGACCTGATGGGCATATAAAGATGGAAAATTGTATTTTTTTAAAAATGTTAAGAACTGTACTTTTTATTAACAAATAAGCTTCTTTTGCAACAGTAAAAGGAGAGGAATAAGAGATATTTGTTGGATATCTGTTCAATGATTCTTAAGATTAACCACAAGAATGGTTCTAAATTCACAACTATATTTTTCCTAATTTTGATATTTATGTAAGCAAATGTTTTAGGACATTGTTATTTCTGTTTTGAGGTTATTGATATATAGATAAAATTGCTGGGCACATCTGAAGACTAAGGCCTGCCCACATATTTTTTCACTAGGTCCTGAGATCAGCTGCAATCTCTTACCATCTTTAGATAGAAGCTTACAATGCCGGGTTTTTTTATGGATGTGTATTCAGATGTCATTCCTAGCTTTTATGGGACTGCTTCCATTCAGTTGTGACCTCAGAGCCTCTCCCTTCTGCTGACTCAGGATAAACCATTTTCTATCTCATTTGCCACTCTCTGTCCTGTCTCTATTGTGTTTCTTTCATGTCACTGTCAAATGGTTGGTGAGTATGCTGCTTATTATAATGATTTAGCTTTCTTTTCAACACCTCGCTGACGAGCAATGAAAGCATCCCCCAATGAAGACACTGCTGCAACAATGGCAAAGCTCTGACTTCAAAAATCTATCTGGGCTTCCCTGGGCTGGTTGAGAAGCCTTCCCATCACACATTTGGACATCCATCATTTAAAATAATGTGAATTAAAGAAATGCAATGGAAGATATCAGGGTAGAAATAGCCCCATGAGAACAACAGACCATAATAGCCCATTATGGGAGAAAGTAGCAAGAAGGTGACAAGGAACAGGGAGAAAGTAGAACTGCTTAACTTGTTTTTTGCATCTGTCTTTACACAAAAGGAAAAAAACCCAGTCCAAACTATCAAAAACAGTGTCGTAAAAAACAGATTAGCAATACAAGTTAAAATAGGCAAGAAAATGGTAAGAGAGCACCTGTCCAGCCTAGATGAGTTCAAATCACCATAGCCAGATTGATTACACCTCAAAGTTCTGAAAGAATTGGCAGAAGTGATCTCAGAACCACTGAACTATATCTTTCAAAGATCCTGGAGCACTGGGAAACTACCAGAGGACTGGAAAAGAGCTGATGTAATTCCTATCTTCAAAAAAGGAAAAAAAATAGATCCAGGAAACTACAGAACCTACCAGCCTGACTTCAATACCTGGGAAGATCCTGGAAAAGATAATAAAGCAAAGAATATACAACTACCTAGAGGGAAACAAAGTCATAACCAAAAGCCAACAGGATTTGCCAAAAATAGATCATGCCAGACAAATCTTATTGTATTGTTTGACAAAGTGACAAAGATAGTAGACCAGAGAAATGCTGTCAATATAATTTACTTGGACTTCAGTAAGACATTTGATAAAGTAGATCACACCCTCCTACTTGATAAGATAGAAAAATGTGGATTAGACAGCATCACCACCAGATGGATTCGTAACTGGCTTAACAACAGTACTCAACATATAATCCTCAGTGGAACTGCATCTACATAGAGAGTAGAATGTAGATGCAATGTAATACCCCAAGGCTCTGTTTTAGGCCTATTACTTTTCAACATCTTCATCTATGACATGGATGAGAGGATAGATGGGGAACTCATCGAATTTGCAGGTGACATCAAGCTGACAGTAATAGCTAATACTCCAGAAGGTAGGCTTAAGATACAGGATGAACTTGACAGACTTGAACATTGGACACTATCTAACAAAATGAAATGCAATGTTGAAAAAAGTAAGGTTCTACATTTAGGTGAGTTGGCCTGAGAGAAAGTCACTCAGCTGGTTTTCATGTATAAGGCAGGACTAGAACTCATGATCTCCCAGTCTCTAGACTTGTGCTTTAATCACTAGACCACTGCTGTCAAACTTGCCATGTCATGTTGCCATCATATAACGTATTGCAACATTTTTCCCCTTCACGGAGCTGGGATGGGTGTGATGCATCTGGCCCACAGGCTGCTAGATTGAGACCCCTGCACTAGACCAAATTATAATGCTACAAACCCATGTTAAACACAACCAGACTAAACATAGTCACAACACATATCTATGATCACACCCTATTATGGTCCCATGGCTTTGCTTTCAAGATAATGAGTGGCAAAACATAATAGAATGTGTACTTTGTGAGGCTCTTCTTTTGAATAGTGTTGGAATAAAACATAAAGATTATTTTTATATCAGTACAGCAAATGTCATTTTAAGGCTGCGTCACTCAAGGGCTTGGACAATGTAACTACAACCTTCATCAAACAAAAGAATTCTTATTAATTATGCCATGGTTAAATGCATATTAAAACAGGCTACCTCCTTCTATTCTTATAAAATGTTAATATTATTGAGTATATTATTGAGCATACTGGAAAGTAGCAGTTATGAGGTCCTTCATATATTAGATCTGATGTTGCAAGTTAATAGTCAAAGTGTTAACTTTTAATTCTTTAATAAAATGAAAGATGAAGTAGCCAGCTTCTGCTAATCTCTAGTTTCCCCCTTTGTTTCGGGTGCTGATAAATAAAGGTAGCAAAACTTATCACTCAAAGCCTGGGTTGCTTTGTCTCCTGTCTTACTAATGCATCTAAACTTAGTTTACCAAGTCAAAACCTGGCTACCATTCTCTCACACTAAGCTTATCTGAGCAATTCTTCCTGGTGCCATACAGAGTATGGCCTTGAATAGTGGTTTCCATTGTCCCAAAGCAAACATTTGACCATCCCCTTCAGTATTGCTTTTCTGTAATGATTCAAGTAGCAGAATTCAGCCTGAGACCTTTTGCAAGCAAGAAAAAGAGCTAAGATCATTTCCTAACTTTATACAGTAAACATTAATAATTCAAATGGGATGGGCAATATACATTTTCCAGATGTTGCTGGACTCATCCCTCATGACTACCTCATTTTAAGATTGCTGTGAGTTAAAGTTCAACAACAGAGCATATTATGTTGCCTATCCCCAAACCAATACTTATATATTCACTGCTAAAGTTTTAAAGGTTATCTGGAGAAATGACCTGCCTTTTTAATACTCCTATAGCTGTTTTTTAAAAAAACACTACAAATGTCCTCCCTCTGTCTGACTTCTTGATTATAAACTAGGCTATACAGCTAACTTGAGTGGGCAACAATATTCTATCTCTATATAAGGACTATTTTGCTCAGCGTCACACAACATTCCAAGGTAAAATACTTGTTAGGGGAAATCTACTCCTCCTGCTTGGCCCAAAGCCAATATAAGCCACCACTATTTCCTCAGTGCACAACACATGACAGTCATCTTCCTCTGAGTCCCAGCCCACAGTGCATTCCCTACTGTATTTTTTCAGCTTGATTCAAATCTGCTGTTTTCTGACGTAAGTGGCTTTAAATCCTCTTCAGAACAGATGCCTTAGGTGTTTTATTGCATTCTAATGGCAGCCCCAGTTCTAACTGTTTGCAATGCTTGGCAGGCCCTTCAGCAGCTTACCACTGCTCCAATAGCCATTTCATTTGGGCTTATGGGCAACAATTTCTATGCTGACTGGCAATTGTAGAGTGTTTTGTGTATTTGTCTTAAATATTCTTGCAGTTGATCTAATGGATGTCTGTTAAGCCTTCGCGAATGGAATGGAATGGAATAGGATAGGATAGGATAGAATAGAATAGAATAGAATAGAATAGAATAGAATAGAATAGAATAGAATATTGGCCAAGGATAATTGGACCAAAAGGAATTTGTCTTTGGTGCATATGTGCTCATTGTACATAAAAAGAAAAAAATATATCAAGAATTATAAGATACAACACTTAGTCATAGATTTTGCATTGCATTGGCATCCTTCAGTCTCAAAAGACAATAGCAATAGCAATAGCAGTAGACTTATATACCGCTTCATAGGCCTCTCTAAGCGGTTTACAGAGAGTCAGCATATTGCCCCCAACAATCTGGGTCCTCATTTTACCCACCTCGGAAGGGTGGAAGGCTGAGTCAACCCTGAGCCGGTGAGATTTGAACCGCTGAACTGCTGATCTAGCAGTAGCCTGCAGTGCTGCATTTAACCACTGCGCCACCTTGGCTCTTAGAGACTATGGTATCATGCTCTGGAAAGAGGTCAAAGCTGGAGTGGCCTCTCCAGAATGAGGCCTGGGTAGATTGATATGGAGGATAGACTGTTACCCAAGTCATAGGTTACTAATAAGCAAGCAAATCATACTAGGAAACAAATAAAACAATATAAATCATAAAAATACAAGCAACAAGGTTATAGTCATAAGTGGGATACCATATTTTTCAGAGTATAAGATGTATTTCCCCCTCCCCCCAAAAAAGTGGGTGGAAAAGTCTGTGCATCTTATACAGAAAATATTGTGGCAGGGGGAGGGGAGTTGATGTGGCACCAATCAGCTGTTCTAGGATGGGCCAGGGCAGTGGCAAATGGGCTGTGGCGGCAAAAGGGTCAGGGTGAATGGGCTGCGGCGAATGGTCAGCAATGAATGGGCCAAGCCAAAAGGGGCACACCAAATGGGCCTTGCCAGCTGTGTGAATGAGCCACAGCCAACAGGCTGCAGCAAATGGGCCAGATGAATACCAGATGGATGCTGGGAGGCTGAGGCAGATATTTTTTCTTGTTTTCTCCCCCAAAAGCTAGGTGCGTCTTATAGTCCAGAGCATCTTATAGTCTGAAAAAGTACAGTAGGTAATAGGAAAGATTATAAGAAGAATAGTAATAGAGTTCATGCCCCATTCACTCTTTCCATCTTTTTCAGCTTTGCTTCCTTTTGCTTTCCCACACCCTGGCCACAATATTTCTCTTTTTCCCTTATTATTATTTTTTAACTTATTTAAGTTTCAATAAAGGAATGCTGCTACTTTGTTTCTAGGAAACTGAACTATCAGTTCTTTCTTGATGTAAACTTGATGGGACTAGAGAGGAAGCTAGAACAAAAGGCTGTTCCCAGCTGCTTTGGAATGGTAGAATCAGAACAGCAATGGTATTGTAAGGGAAAGCCCAAAAACCAAATGATATGTTCTAGTGTCAAAAGAAATAATATAGGAAGGGGGAGGGTGCAAACATCTGAGAAAAGCAAAGGCAAAACAACAGGAAATATCCAAAAAGAAAAAGGAAGCCACTGGTAGATCAGTCCACATCGAAGCAGGCCAATGAACCTTGTCTTCTTTGCATTGATGGGAAAGGCAAGAAACCTGGGGGCTACTTATGATGACCACAGTCAGGGCTGGGCTTATGACTGTTGCCAAATCACTGCAATTGGGACTGGAATGTCTGAAGTTGGTTTAAAAACAGCTGGGAGACCACAGGAGATAAAACAGCTTATATTGCAGTGTCACATTGTTTTTAGTGACATATCTGAAGTGTATTGCCTCATTTTTTCCCCCCTTTAATTCTCGGCTCAGTTATCTCTAGTTAATTCCACCAAATAGCTAGTTGGTTCACAGATATAAGTAGAAGCAGCAGAGGGGAGACATACCGGGTGGTTGATTTTTCTTCCTTATCCCAAAATCATTTGAGTGGAGTGGTATAGAGATTTTGTAGACAGAAAGAGAGAACTTCATTATTATCTAATCCAAAACATTTCCATATTCTTTTTGGAGAGAAATAGTTTGAAGACAGGGCAAGGAAAATGCATATAATACATGCATTAGTGACAATTTATATTCAGAGTATAAGACACACCTTTTTCCCTCAAAAAAGAGGCTGAAAATCTGGGTGCGTCTTTTACACTGAATACAGCATTTTTGGCCTCCCAAAACCCTGCCCCCTTCACCAAAATGGCCATGCATAGCCTCTAGGAAGTTTTTGGAGAGCTCCTGGGGACTGGGAAGGGCAGAAATTAGCAAAAAAACAACCCATTTTTTGCTCAATTTTGCCGCCCCTGCCCCCAGCAGCACTCTATAAGCTTCCTAAAGGCTATCCATCCCCTTTTTTGTTTACAAAAAATGGGCCATTTTTTGCTCATTCCCGCCGCCCCCAGGAGCACTCTGCAAGCCTCCCTAAAAGCTATTCATGCCTGGGGGGGGGGGCATTTTCATGAAAAACAGGCTGGTTTTGGGAGGTTTGCAGAATGCAAAAAATTATATTTTTAAAATTTGCCTCTTCAAAACCTTGGTGCGTCTTATACTCCAGTGTGTCTTATACTCCGCAAAATACGGTAGTTTCCATTGGCAAGGAATAACCCAAAGGTTCAAGCTATGTAGCATGCTTTTTTTTTTGAAAAGAGAAACGTTTCTCCATTTATTTTTAGATTGTTGGTGAAGAAGATAGACTTACAATATATTTTGTGCTTGAGGGCATGATGAAACTGACAACCAGTTTTGCCGCAGCTCATGTCTTTCCCAATGAGGATTTGGTTATCATTTTTCTTTCTTACGTGCTGAATCTGTAAGTGTTCTTTATAGCAATTTACTGCCCTATTTCACACATGCACTGTCTCTTTCTTTGTTACATTCTGCCTCATGTGGTAAATATTTAGTTAAAATGGTTGTAATTTGAGACAATTCTTAAGGAAAATAAGTAACTAATGCTCTGGTGCTACAGAGGTCCAGATGTGATACAGGGCATCTGTGGCAATTTCTAACTTTGATTGAAAACCCTCACTAGCTATACCAAGAGACAACACAGGCACCTTAACACACGCTCTTAACCTTCCCACCAAAGGTGGTTCTTATTTTTCTACTTGCATTTTAACATGCTTTCGAACTGCTAGGTTGGCAGAAGCTGGGACAAGAAAGGGGAGCTGAGCTGTTGACCTTTCTGATCGACAAGCTCAGCATCTTAGCCACTGAGCCACTGGGTCCCTTCCGTGTGTGTGTGTATATCTGTGTGTGTGTCTGTGTCTGTGTCGCTGCTCCTCCCCATCGAGGTAGCTGATAGCAATTCAAGAGAGCCATTAGCCAGGAAATCTAACACACAGGAGAATGAATCTCTTTCATTCCTGTGTTCCTAATCCAAATAGCCTCTTCCCTGATCAAAGATAAATGTGTAGAGATATCCAGTCATGTCATGTCTACTTATACCCTCAAGCTTACTGAACCCAGATGCTCTTCTAAATGTACAAATATCTTCTGTTAAATCTAGAAATTCCTTTTTTGGCTGATGAGGTTTTGGATATGACTTTGCTAAATGCCTCTTATGCTTATGGTAACATTGTTTTTCTGTGGTTGATCTTTATCTGCCTGATAAAATATATACAATTAGATTTATTTCTGTCACTCAAAAATATAGAACTTTTGGTATTTTCTTAATTGTGTTTTATTTTGAAATATTTTTGGATAGGCTTTTTAGAAAGCTTTTAGGCTCTCTTTGAAAAGAAGAACAGCATATAAATGAAAATAGTAGCACTATCTCTACTACGGTGACTACTACAATGAATAGTTAAAATTATGGTTGATAATTAAATTAATGTTATGTACATATTATGAATACATATAATATGTTATATAGTATAAAAGTATAGCTTTTATTTTACTGTGTTTATTTTTCTGGCATAGAAAATTGACATGTATAAAATATTTTAAAAAGCTGTACAGTAACATCCAGGTATGTATGTATCTGTGTATGTATGTAAATATGTCACATCAAAGCTGAGATCATCTCAGGCTTTCTCTCCAAAGGTTCTTTGGGTCTAAACACCTGAGCTCTATCTTCTGTCTTGATGTAAAGACTTTATAGATGCTGTCATCATTGCGTCTTTTACCATGGATGCTTTGATCTGGTGCCATCCACTTTAACCCAGCTTGCATGAGAGATAGGATTACCTGTTCATCTTATGGCTAGTAAAAAGGCAAAAGATGATGAAAATGAAATAAATGTTACAGAGGCACCTGTAAACATGGAAATATGTAAATAACTTCACATTATTTTCTTCTGAGTTACTAGTTGAGATTCCTAGCAAAGTGCGGTGTTGTAGCAAATTTAGAGAGAATATAGTCAATGTCTATATCATTTTTAATTCTGTCCATTTCCACCCTGAATATTCAATGTATCATACATAAATTCCCCAGGCACTGAGGCCAAGCAGTTGCTTTGGGAGCTCTGGTGTTGATGTATATGTGTCCTGAGATTTGAATGCGGGGCCTCAATCTGGTTGCTTGTGCTGTTATATCCATCACCCGAAGTTTTACTGGATATATTATAAATTTAATCAATAAAGATAAATAAATAGATGAATAGATAGATAGGCAGACAGCATAAATCATATATGACATTAATTGATTATATACTGTAAATATAACCAGTCAACAATTTTCATGCTTCTGTTGTAAAATATTAAATAATAATAATGATGATGATGATGATGATGATCACATACTCAGCTGCTGTAAAAAATTCGCACAGACTAATTATAAATTGTGGCAAAATTCAGTAGCACAAATGATCCATTGGAATTTGTGCAAAAATTATAATATTAAAACAGCAACAAACTGGTGGGAACATCAGCCTGAAAAAGTCACCGAAAATCAGATGGTCAAGATCTTGTGGGATTTCCGTATACAAACAGACAAAATACTAGTGCATAATACACCAGACATCACACTGGTTGAGAAAAATAAGGTCATAATCATAGACATCGCAATACCAGGTGATAGCAGGGTCGCCAAGAATGAACATGAAAAAATCGCAAAATACCAGGACTTAAAAATCAAAATTCAATGACTATGGCACAAACCAGCAGTGGTAATTCCAGTGGTAATTGGCACACTGGGTGCTATTCCAAAAGCACTGGAATTACATTTAAAACAGTTAAAAATTGACAAAATCACCATCAGTCAAATGCAAAAAGCCGCACTGCTTGGATCTGCACGCATATTACGAAAATACGTTATGACGTCTTAGGCCCCTGGGTGGGGCCCGACTAGTAACCAATGCCAAATCCGGCGAAACAACTGGCCGCTGTGATACAATTGTATAATAACAACAACAACAACAACCCTATTGGAAAAAGCTATGAATTGGATGATTATATATCTCAACCTACTCTGTTGGAGAATCTTGTCAAACAACCCATTACATTTCCTTTGCGTAAGGCTAGAGTGGAATTCTACTCTGTCTCACTCAGCAGTCTGCTAGGTGTCATAAGGTTAGTGTGCTATATGATGGGATACAGCCCTCCCTCTTTCCTTTGGCATCCTCACCATCTGTTTACTTTTTCATTTCAGCAGTAGAATTGGAATAGGAAAATTTGCACAACAGGAAACTGCTCTTTCCTACACCTGTGGCAGTGTAAGATAAATAGAATAATATTGCACAGTCTACTAATGTTTTAAATTTAAACATTTACTGATTTGAAGTGACTGGCAGAACATTTTGCTCATGCTGGAATTTTCCCAGCTGTCCATATCCCCACTGCAAACATACTGCTGCCAGGTAATATCATTAGTCAGTGTGTACATACCATGTGTTCCACTCCTCATCCAAGGATGTGACTTTGACCACCATTGAATTCCCTATTAAAGGAGAGTAAAAGCATGACATTAAAGTTATTGCAATTTAACTCAGTTTCTACCTCGATATTTAAATTCATCTCTGGTTCTCATCTATAGCAAAAAGAAACTGGAGACCACATCAGTATGTATGGCTATCATATCTGGCTGCAAAAATCTGAATAGACTCTGGATGGCGGCAAAGACACACAGCAAACTCTACCACTTTGCTTCCCTCTAGTGGTTTTCAGGATTTTTCCAGCCCAGAAATTATGGTTCTGAGATCAAGATATAGTAAGATAGTTATAGAAAAATGAGGAGAGGTTATTTATTTTCAGGCAACATTTATAGGATGAGAGTATAAACAGAACCAGTTTTTTTTTCCCACCAGTTGTGCTCTTTCCTGATTACTTAGATAATTAGCAATAGTAATAGTATTTAGACTATATACTACTCCACAGTGCTTTACAGCCCTCTCGAGCAGTTTAGAGACTCAACATATTACCCCCAAAAATCTGGGTCTTCATTTTACTGAACTTGGAAGGATAGAAGACTAAGTCAACCTTAAACCGGTCAAGATCAAATTCCTGGCAGCGGGCAGAGTTAGCCTGCAATGCTGCATTATAACTTTGTGCCACTCATTTAAGCTTAGATATTTAGACTTAGGATCAGCTTAAGTTTGAAGTGCTTCACCAGAAGGTCCCTCTTGAAAATTGTGATGCCAGCTAACTAGTTCTTCATATACATATTGGATTTGATATAAAGCAGAAAATGGCAGCATTTTCTTGGTTAGTTCTTTGATGCAGGGTGCACTTACAGAAATTTAAGCTACACTGTGAAAAACAATTCTAAAGAAAACAGCAAAGTAATCCAGTCTTGCTTGCTATCCATAAAATCATAGTAAACACTTCACCATATCTGCCTAAACATGTTGATAAAATATGGACGTAAACCATGTTAAAGTGTTATCTACCAGTTCTTGAACTGAAATAAAGGTATCATGGCATAAAATTTGCAGTTTCAAATAGCAAACCCTGTTCCTCCAGAGTATAGTCATGAGATGCTGCTAGAGTAATGAGATCAGCACCTGATTGCTTTAATGTGAGACCCTCTTATCAAGTATTACCTGACAATAGAAGAACAACTACTTTCTCCCTAATATGGGGAGGATGGGAAGACTTGTCAAAGTATAATTGGGTGCTTGCAACATTATCATCTGCTTAAGGAGTTAGTTTGGTGTGGTGTTAAAGAAACCATGAAACCATGAGTTTCAATTCTGCCTTATGCACACTGCTACCTGGATGACTTAGAGCCACTCACTCCATTCCCTTGACCCAAGGAAGAAGGCAAAAGCAATTTCTGAAAACAGTATCATAAAACTGAATATCCACATTCATGTAATCAACACTTGATTGAATTGATGTCCCAAATGTAGCTCTTCCACATGCAGAAAGGATACGGAGTGGAGCAAAGCAGGAGTCAATGAAGAGGCCCCATCTTCAGCAGTGCTGTTGCAAGAGAACAGCACTGTGTGAATCACAGGTCCAGTTCTGTCTTTGTGACTGGTAGCACCTGGAAGTAACTCAGAGATGGTTATCAACCCAGCAAAATAATGTAGCTACTCAATCCAAGAAATAAAAATAGTAAATAATATGGTCATATGAAACCCATAGTTGTGTCAAAAGCAAAAGCAAATATGAAATGCACTCAAGTTTAGCAGAATCTCACTCTCTTTTTCATTTTATATCAAACTTGTGTGCTGCACTGAATAGCACTTTCAAAAAAGCCCTAGAAAAGGTTTTTAAAAACTAGGTTCTACAGTCTTTAAGAAGAACATTACACCCATGTTTATATACTGTATAACCTATGGAAAGTGCCTGTCAGAAGCGACATGGGCTGATATCTCTGGGAAAGCCAAGTGCCCTGCTTCTTGTGCAGTGGAAGCCAAAGTAGCTGTGGATGATAGTTCCCATTAAGTGAAGGAAACCACTCATGCCCTGAGCAATATAAAATGATCAGTAAAAGCTAGGCAAATTCCAACCCTAACTATGTCAGAAACCACACTATCAATGAACCCTGCAAGATAATATCCATGGCCAAAATTGTGCAGAAAGAGCAAACATTACTTTAAAACTGGAGCATCTAAAGATTACTTTACACTCCCTTAGCTGTGGGCTGGACAAGGGCAATATCATGAAGACATAATATGAAAATTTATAACCTTGGCATGTTTGTGCCACAGTTAAGAAGATAAGTTCAGGATGGTAACCTTGAAATGAATACTGTCCAAGAACAACATCTAACCCCCAATTTCATTTTTTAAAAATGTACGAAGCAACAAAACAAGAACACAAAGGCACCCTGAGAACCATTATAAAGAATGTTTTTAAAAATAATTCATTGCTAACAGACTGTTCCAATCAATAGGCATCACAGTGGTTCAGAAAACTGCAAAAACACTACAAGGAATTCTGGACAAAACAAAAAACTTCAAGCATGAATAAGAGAGAACCAAAATCATATACGTACAAAATAAACAGATGGCCTGCAGTCTGCACTACCCACAAGCCAGTTGCATCAAAGAAGTAAAGAATCCATAACTGCAATGAAGGGTAGGGATTGCACATACTTAATAGCCATCCACACCCCCATTGCATTTGACTGGGAAAACACAGAAATAATAATTACAACAACAATACCAACAGCAAGAGACGCAAGGAATTTGTGGAATTCTGGCACTCACATGGGCCACTCAGAGCCACCCAAAGTTACCTTGTATAGAAATGGACAACAAACAAATTTAATAAACAGATCACTGGAGCCAGATATACTGTACCACCCCTCACGTCATATATCCAGATGGTTTCTGGATATGCTCTACCTGACTCCATTGTTACATCCTCTAACCCTCACAGCTTCAACCTCAAACTGTCTACCATGGACCTTACCCTATTCCTAAGAGGTCCATAAAGGGGGCGTGCATAAGCGCAACAGCGTGTCTACCATCCCTGTCCTACTATCCCCATTTATTTGTATTCATTTCTTTTGTTCATGTCCATGTTCATATTTATACCTGCTATCTTGTACAAGTTTGACAAACTAATAAATAAAATAATAAAATGATCCAGAGCATATATAGCAAGGGAGACTAATGTAAATGGAAACAACATCACTCCTAGCAAACAATTTGCCAGCACCTCCCAGAAACCTCCAGTCACCAACCACCCTTCTGAATCCAAATCTTACACAGACAAGGAAGGAAGGAAGGAAGGAAGGAAGGGAGGAAGGGAGGGAGGGAGGGAGGGAGGAGGAAAGAAAGAAAGAAAGAAAGAAAGAAAGAAAGAAAGAAAGAAAGAAAGAAAGAAAGAAAGAAAGAGAAACACTTCTGAAATATTAGATATAGAAAACCTTGCTGGGGTGTAGAATACAATGCTTGAAAACTTGGCAATGATCTCCCAAAGCTCAGAAAATGAAACTGCTAAGTATGTGGAGCAAACCTGGGCTACTTTAGTTCTAAGAAATTCTCACTGACATCCTGCAATAAAACCAATAAGTACATTAAATTTAATTAACATAATTCAGCTGCACCAGAGTTTGACATAAGATGTTATAAAAGCGAAGTACACAGTGCCCACAACTAGGAGCAACGACTTCCTTCTGCTTCAGAATAATCCCACCATTTGATTCAATTGTCCAGGATGTAGGAAAAGATCTTCAAAGCAAAGGATGTGATTCTCATCTTCCTTTACCTCTGACTGAAGCAACTGTGAGGCTCATAGCTGTGTCCCGGACAGAGAAAGAAACTTTTGTTTTACACGAAGAGCCTCGATTACTGGAAAGGTGATATAAAGCAATTATGCAACTGCAGTAAAACCAAACATGTCATGTCTAAAATGCATGCCAAGTGATGTTCAACTACGCAAACATTACACTCCAAACATTCGACCAACTACTGCTTACTGACACTGAGGTGATTTTAATTGCTGGGCCTCTTTTTCTGTGAGACATTTATTTTTTTTCCTTTAAGAACAAGAAGAAGAAAAAGAGAAAAGAAACATACGCACAGAGAGATAGCAATCAGCTGATGAATGATCCACTGAGAACATTCCCATCACTGAAGTGTTGTGTAGACCAGACAAACAAAGGAAAAAAACAAAAAAGAGAAGGGAAGGATGAGAAACAAAGCAATAAACCGATGAACACGCCTTAAGTCTGTACAAAGAGGGAAGTTTGCAAAAACATCTCAGACACCCACATAATTCACAAAAAGATAAAAGAGAGAGGAGGGAAAGCACATTCAGATTTGAATGCTTCTGTTACTGAATCTTGCAATTTTGATACAAGTAATTTTAGACCTATGTGGCATCTGTTTCTTGATCTGCTCTACTTTGTAGGACTGACATTATAGAAGCTTTATATTATTTATTAGATTTTTATCCTGACTTTACTACTTTAGAAAGTAACTCAGAGCAGCAAACAGACATTTAACTAGAAGTTGTTGAGAGTAACACCAGTGCTCATTTGGACCATCCAACCAATGCAATTTTCATGTAATATTTTTACTTGACTGTTTGAAAGATTGTATAGGAGATGGCATAATATGGATTTATTTACTATTGAGAGGCTGGAAATAACTATAAAATAGATATGCCTGAAAATGCCAAGAATGTATGGCTAGAAAATATTTGGCAGGAAGCTGAATTAATCAGAGCAACAAATTCAGTAGGAGCCCCGAAAGGACAAAAAATGTGATCATTTGGTCAAGAAACATGTTTCATTTATCCAGTTTTAGAACATTTATTCAGGAAAGCAAATTGGCAAATGCAAAGTTAAACAGAAATACTTTGTACAAAGAAAGCCTCTTCTCAAAAGAAGCTGCAAAATAGTTTTGCAATCTAACAGCCATGATTTTTCAGCATGACGGGAATTTTTTACCAGCAAACAATGAAGGGATTGAGGTGAAGACATAGATGTCTTCTTATAGTGTTATCACGGGGCTTTTGAACCTATAGAGCCCAAGGAAATGAACAGTTCTCTGAAATCTTATCTACACCACTTATGGATTGAACCCTGGATAGTCTTGGTAATATCAGCTAGTAGAAAGACTGCAAGTTAGATGCAGGCAACAAGCAATATCAGATTTCAGTAACATGAAATGCATGGGCCAGTTAAAGAGGCATTGGTCCATCCACATTTCAAGAAGCCAACAAAAGCTAACAACTACTGTCCTATCTCTGATCTTCCCTTTGAGAAGAAGGCTAGTGAGTAGAGCTGCAGATTACAGACCTAGAATTGGGGCAAAAACTTCACTGGTGATTTTCATGGATTACCTATGGGAGGATCTGGATGGAGTTGGTGTGAACATCCTTGTCCACCCAGATTTTTCAGAGGTTTTGATGCTGTCAACCATATTACTTTTCTTGACTGTGTGTGAGGGTTAGGAGTTGGGGGCATAGTGGTATATATAATTTTTATATAGCCACCCATATTATAACAAACTCTGGGTGGTTCCCAAACAAAAACTAAAGTAAGTATCTTATTCAACATCTATATCAGCGGTGTCAAACTCACATTGTCATGGCAGCATAATGTGACATATCGGGACTTTCTTCCTTTTTGCTAAACCAGGTGTGGGCGTGGCCAGCATGTGATGCATCCGGCCCATGGGCCAGGAGTTTGTCAGCCCTGATCTATACCGAAATGATGGGATAGGTTATCCATATGTTCAGAGTGAGTTATCATCAATATGCAGCTGATACTTCTCTACTATGGACAGATTAGATTAGGAAAATGGAGAAAGTCAAGAACTGGTGTTTGGAGATTGAGGGGTATAGACAGGGAAAAACAGGCTGAAACTCAACTCAAAAGCCATTTGAATCCAAGATTGCACCTTTTTTATGGGGTTGTGTTTCCCCCAAAGAGCATGGTCACCAACCTGGATTCATAACTCTGTGTCTGGAGGGCTTTTACACGGCTTTGGCTATTAAATCACAACTTTTAAAGGTTGCTTTCCTTGGAACAACATACTGTGCCTATGCATATTCTAGAAATAATAATTATGCACAACATTGACTTTGATGTGCATTAACATAATTAGGTGGAAATTTGCCTAAAATAAATGTAAAGAATCCAACCTCACAATCCTATGCACTTCTACTCAGAAGTAAGCATTTTGAACACAGCATTCCAAACTATAATTCTTTTCTTGTAGCTCTGAAAAAGCAAAGAATTTTGATGATGGGAAAAACAGCTCTGTTACTATTGTTTGAATAGAGCAGCTCATTCATATTTGTTTAATTTAGTCTTGTGAAGTGTAGTATCACCTCAAAGAATGAATCAACTCCGCCTCCGCAGCCTTTTACTTTCCTGTCAAAGGAGGGGTAAAAAATTTCCTTTCTACGTCAAGAAGACTTACCAAGTGGGTTTAAACAGACCACAGTCACTCTACAACTCCAGACATGTGCACAGAAAGAAGAAGGCTTCTGTGCTGTTCCCAAAAGAATTTCTCGGTTTCCTGCTACTCACAATTCCCAAACATTGTCCGTCTTAACATATTTATTTAAGAAAGAAAATAATGACACTAGTTAAGGTAATGGTAGCAGAAGAGGGTGAGGAGTGGGGGATAATGTTTGGCCAGAGCTTTGAGAAAGTTATTTTCTTGAAGAGTAAAAAAAGGGGAAGGGGGATAGGGAGTTTTTAAATGTTCATTGTTCTGAATTGTGTGTATTTCATAGATACAGCATGTCTTTTTCGATATTGCTTAAATGGATGATATTGTGTTTATCAGCTGTGCTTCCAAGATACAAAGCATCTTAGATCAGATTGAAGTTGAACCCATGTTGATTTCCATTATAATCACACAAATTATAGGCTAGAAAATATAGAATATGGAATCATAGGGCTGGAAGGGACATTGGAGGTCTACTAGTCCACCCCTTGCTCAAAACAGGAGGCCTTAAACTTAATGCAATCTGATGCCTTCCTTACTGGGAATTTTGTAGGTTAGTTCAACAAATTTTGAGGATACTAGATAGTTGGCTGCTGAAAAGCAAGTGTTATCAGATTCAAATATCATACTGCAAGTGTAGTCATATTGAATTACGTGTGTAGCTGTGGTTGCAACGTTGCATCATGTATAAAGAAGTAGAAAATATGCCACAGAGTGTGCCAGTGGAGATCAGTTTGACAGCAAGTGTTTTTAATCTCCATTCTTTAGAGATATTCAGTAGAAAAGTGTGGACAAGTTTATATTTGTGTTGTTTTTCTAGTATCTGCTTATCAATCTGATGATAGTGACCTTTACAATTTCATAAAAAGTGTTCAGCACAAGATGGAGGGGGCCTATGAAAAAAATGCACACAGATACAGATTATGAATGATAATTTGAGGAGGAAAAAACATTATCCTAACTTGGAATATGTTTTGTTGTTTCAGTCTTGACTTCCTGAAGCACTTTTTCTAATGCTATATTTTAATGAATTCATTAATTCGTTCCAATACTATGCACCATTTAGAGCAGTTCATTCAGTTTGGGTGTATTTACATTCCTTGTAGGCCAAGTAGCAAGTAACATTTACTGGTTGAATTTGGGCAATCAAAGATTACACAATACATGTTTCTCAAAGGCTATGGGATTTTTCCAAAGGATTGCCTAGCTCTCAGATAGAGTGATCTAACTCTTTCAGATGCCTGGATGAAACTATGTAAATGTCAATAGCTAAAGTGTCTCAAATATATAAAATAAAAAACACCAAACACTGAAAAGTATGGAAAAATATGTATCTGCCATATCTGGGGAAAATGAGCATGCCCCAATATACTATCACTAGAGGTGGTATATTTTATTTTATTGTTGTTAGCATCAATGAGAAAAATAGCTTAAGCAAGTGATGCAGAGAAACAAAAGAAAGGAAAAACAAAATCACATTTTTTTTCATTACCCTGTTATTATGAGCCCAGGAGGAGGTTTCTCCATTCAACTAGTTCTCCAATCTCCAGTAGTAGGATTATTCTAACAGAACCAATAATTTGCCAGGTAGATGCAGCATTATACTCGCACATTATTTCTTAGCAGTCCAAACCATTACTCTTGTTTCCAATATTCTTTATACCATTGGATATTTACAGTAAAAGAATTAACGCAATGCCAAACATGATGCTTGTTGTCCTTTTTCTTTTCCTGCTTTTTATTTCAGGAAATCCGTCATCTTGTTGAAAGTAAAAACATCATGGGCAGAAGGGAGAAAAACAAAAAGTTCCAATGCATAAAAGTGAAAATAAATTTCTCCCCCACTGTTCTTTACTTTGCTTAAATAAAGCCGTGTTCCCTGCTTGTTTTATAATCAACGGGTTTCCGCCATGTTCCACAGTGTGAATTCTGCACATTAAAAAAATGATATGTTTTCCTTACCCTCAGTGCCGCTTTTAAAGAAAAAGAAAGAAAAGAAACATTTTCTTTATTTGGCAAGTGGCAATTTGGGATTTATTGGTCCCCAACTTGTGATTTCATGGACAGCTTTTTGAATATATGATCGATTTGCCATTCCTCTAGTGCTTTTCACAATTCTTCTGGCTAGAATGTTGACAAAACTTTGATGATTTCTTTTCAACAGACGTTTATACTGAACTTGAGCTGTATCTCGTGTCACAATTGGGAAAAGCTTCTTGAGTCATATAAAAAGGTTTAAATGACACAATCTTGGAAAGACAGTAGCAAAAGCTCCATGTCTAGCCAGGACCCACCAGCTGCTACAATAGCATGCTCTAACTAAAGCAAGTATTATGAACAGAGGCCTGTGGTCTGAGATTTCTTTGTTCCAGAAGTAAAGAGACACCACAAATTATCCTCCAGCTTTTCAAGGGCAATTATGGAAACAATAGTCAAAGTGCTGGGTAGGTCTTGTTTGAGAGCTTGTTCTCCATTGTGGTTTACCATGGAGCAAAAAGACCACCAGCCAGGAGAAACTTTAGCAATCAACTTGGTTCTTAGAAAATTACACCTCAAGTCCACACTAACTTCTTGTCAATTGTTAATTCCTATGAATAAACATACTAGAGCTCAGGTATTTAAAGTAACTATGCTGCTAAACTAACAGGAAGCATGCCAACTCATGTTGCTGAAAGAATTTGCATCAGTGAAATTTGCCCACCTGCATGCTTGGATATTCCACCATTCTTATTTCCCAAGATCAGGCTGAGGTTTCTGATTCTTGACTCTTGCAAATGATTATCTATGTTTTTGCTTTATTTACAAAAAAACTGGTGTAGGTTACCTAATGTCACTCCCTTTTTCAGGAGAATGGCAGTGGTGGGATTCAATTTTTTTTACTACCGGTTCTGTAGACATGGTGTGGTGGTTGGTGTTTCTGTTTTGCAGAAACATTGTGTGAAATATTAAAAAATAAAAGATTGGAGGTAGGGGTTCTTCATTATTCTTTTCCTAAAAGACTCAGTTTGGGAATAAATCCAACAAACATAAATGCTGCTTGTGAAAACTCTTCTGATTTCTTCTATGAAATTAAAATAGTCATGTCTTATTTTACAAAGAAAAAAACAATTTTCTGTTTGAAGGGCTGGCTCTCCAGTTGAGGTCAACTTTAAAAATAAAGGACCATGAAAGCAAAGACCCAGACCTGTAAAATTGTCCATCTACAGTACATGTTCAAGCTGCATCAGGACCGCAGCTTGAACTAGCACGGGAAATAAATCCTGAACCCCTAAGCAGAGATGCTTTGTTTTATTGCTATGACTATAGTAAATATTCCTGAATATACATCTCTATATAGAAATAAGCACATATCGACTTTATGCAAATCTGTGATCGCTTGTGTATAGAAGAGAAAGATGGGCTCCAGAAACTGCTAGCCTAAATGAGAACAGCTGTCACTTTATTGCCCCGTCTTTTAGACTGATCTTAATCTGCAGCAAGAGCAATCACTCTGTTTCAAGTGGCATTTATGAGGTGCAGATATCTGAAATGCTACAGAAGGCATTGGAGCCCACTTTGGTAAAACCTTAAGTTCTGTCTTCATTAGGCATCAGGTTTAACCAGCATAAACTGGATGTTGCAATGGCAGGTCTCGTATCTACAGCCTCTCCAGAGATGGAGCTATCTCATTCAGTGCCAATGTAAGTTCCATTGTCAATCCAATTGTCTTCTGTACGAACACAGTATGGCAGGGGTGCCAAACTCGATTTCATTGAGGGCCGCATCAGGATTGTGTTTCGTCTTGGGGGGGCAGGGGTGGACGTGACCAGGGTGGGTGTGGACAGCACGATCTCACTCATGTTGGGGGTGCCTGCGATGGCCTGAGCGCTCTGCCAGCAAAAACAGGCTCCCAAACTCCGTTTTCAGCTGCGACTGCCTTCCGCAACCTTCTACCAGTGAAAATGGAGCTTTGGAAGGCTGCATGCAGACCTCACAAGCTCTGTTTTCTCTTGCAGAGGCACTGTAGGCTGGTTCTTTCCTATTTCCAGGGCAGTCCTGCAGGCCAGATCTAAGCACCCGACAGGCCAGATCTGGGCCTCGGGCCTTGAGTTTGAAACCCCTGCTGTATGGCTAATTTTGGCCAGTCCTCCAACTAGATTTTGTTGCAGGCAGGAAACTATTTCAGCTAGCCCCTAGCTGTATTGGGAAAATAGGAATAACTAAAAAAAAAACCATCAAACATTCAAATGTGCAACTAAGATTTGGAGGGTTCATCCTGTTGCTTTACTTACAGTGAATAGTTCATTTGTCTCTAGTGTGACAGTGTCATTTCCTATTCCATAACTCTACCAGCCTCTCCTTCTATGATCAGTACAGGCGACTTTGTAAATTCAAATAACATTATCCTTTTTGTTTTCCTGTTTCTCATAAGAAAACAAATCTTAACTAAACAAATACTCTGGAGTTCCATGGTTTGTTTTATACAAGGTTTCAGTACAAACATGTTTGTTCTAGTTAAACTCTTGCCATATCCTTTCTTAATTATATTCAACACCTTCCCACGAGAACTGTGACTGGGGTTATATAAATAGCCGGCTTGGGTCTCAGCTTCACTCTTGAGGCTGTTATGCCCTTCATGCATGTAGCACAAGCACATCATTAAAGTGAAAATCCTACCACATTAGAATTGCAGTAGAATTATTGATTGCAACAAGAATTATTACAAGTGAATATACATGGGAACTGGATTATACCAATCTTCACCCATGAGGACCATAAGATTATTTTGGGGAGCCTTGAAGCATATTTTGCTTCATCCAGCAGTGCAAAAGAATTGTCCATAGGAAAGGTTGCTGGTCCTCATTCCAGCTTCTCTGAAATCCACTGGAGAAGTACATAGCAGTAAGAATGGAAAGAGGAAAAGGGAAAGTCAGGGAGGGGAGTGTTTGAAAGGGTAAATAGGGGGAGCAAAAGTAACTTTCTAAGTGTAATGGAATGTGTCATGCCCCCATCGGAGCCTGAATCTGCAGAAAAGATGAGCTAGAGCTGGACCCGACGGTGGTTGAAGGGGTGGCCTTGTTGGCGTCAGAGGAAGGATGAGGCAGCAGGATGAGGCAGCACCGGGCCACTCAGGCTTGGGACAGCTTGCCAGCAGGGAGAAAGAGGGGCAGGATAACCAAGGGAAGACAGGCAGTGGAGATGAAAAGCAACGGAGCTCAGGCAATGAGCAAGGACCTCCCACTCCTGATCCCCGAGCACAGAGAATGAAGAGAGGGCAGGAACAGCACAGACTGACTCAATAATTCAGGGGGAGAGCACCCCACCCCTCTTCGCAAGCACACTTGGAGACTGAGACTTAAGGAAATGCTGTATGGAGGGGCATTTGTTGGGAACAAATGCTGAATTTGTGGAGTTTTGTGTGCCGTTGATGACATATGGAGTTTGCTAGATTTTTTGCCTTATACCTTGCTTCCTGGACTAATTGCCTTATTCCTTGTTTCCTGGACTCATTGACTTATTCCCTTGCCCCGCTAGACTTCTTGCTTTGTACTAACAGCATTTTGCTGGACTACTGGAGGTGTGTGTGTGTGTGTGTGTGTGTGTGTGTGTGTGAGCGAGGGGGGCTCTGGGACTGCCATAAATGGGGGAGCATTTGAGGGAAAGTTGGAGGTAATAAACAGGTATTTTGAACTATCAGCTGACTGTGTGGCCACTGTGCCTTGCCCCAGATCATCACAGAATGCATGGATGACCTTGAGGAAAGAAAAAAAGAGATGTTGCCTGGGAAACATTAAGACAAGAGGCTGCAGTCCCTTAATGGTCAGAGAAACAAAGGAAGGGCCTGAGATAATGGAACAAGTGTGGGAAGTTCATATCTTCCAACTTGCAAGATCTGTCAATGTAGCCTTAATAAAGTAGATTTAACTCATGTAATCATGTTTCTTGACTGGTTTACTTGGCAAGATTGACACTATGGCTGGAAGTTCACTGTTCAAGTGAGACGGTTGACTACTAAAACTAAGAGTGTTTTAATGATGATGCCTTATGGAATGCTTCTGCAGGGAGTCTCAAGCAGTACCCAATTCATACATTTATTGGTGAAATTCATTATGCTTTTAAATGCTTTCTTTTTAGTTGCATGACATATGACTAATCTTTTCTTTAGATTGAGGTGTCCTTCTAAGCTACATGTATTTCTGCTTTAATGCATTGTGTGTAATGAGAAGGCACATGAAAATGAAATTATAATATAATGTTTCTTGTATATGCAAAAACAAGTAGTCCTCAATGTACAACTACAATGGAGCCCAAAATTCCTATTGCTAAGTGAGACATTTGTTAAGTTTGCCCCATTTTATGACCTTTCTTGCCATAGTTGTTAAGGGAATCTCTGCAGCGGTTAACTTAGCAACACAGTTGTTACATGAATCTGGTTTCTCCATTGACTTTGCTTGTGAGAAGTTCACAAATTTGATCACATGACCCTGGGACAGAAACTGTGCCCACTATCTGAATCAGCGGTGGGTTTCCATTTATCTTACTATCGGTTTGCCCCGTGCACGCGCAATCCAGGTGGGTAGGCAGAGCCTCCCGCCACCGCCACTACTGTTTGCCCGATCCAGGGCAAAATGGTAGAAACCCACCTCTGATCTGAATTTTGATAATATGACAATGGGATGCTGCAACATTGGTAAGTGTGAAAATAAGTCAAAAGTGACTTTGAACCAGGAAAATCTGTCAGCATTGATGTTAGCGATGGGAGTAAATGATCACAACTTGACCCTACCTCTGACATTTCCTTAGTGTGGGCTACGTGTGCAACTACTGCACAGTTTAGTCTGTCTGGATGCAAAGCCATGTTTCCCATTCCAAAGCTATATCAAACAAGAGAGGTAGTGGCAATATTGCTGGGGAGAGCATGTCCTAGCCCTGGCCATGGCTATGATAACCTTGCTCTCTCACCTTCCCGAAGAACTGTGACATATGGTTTATGGGAAACCATATGTTTATGGGAATTTGGAACTCTGCAATATGAGGTACTCTTAATTTCAAAAATAAAGTCAGATATTGGAAGTTTGCCACCTTGCCACCTTTCTTGCTAATCAACATAATGCAACAGAGAGCTTCAGTGAAGAATAACTTCTTATATATAGAATTGCCACAGATGGAGATAACATACTCCATTCTATATTTTGATCTTAACCAGGTTTCTCTTTAAAGAGGAAACTGATGATTGAACAGGAATAATATATTTTATTGGTTTTTAAAACTAAACATAATTTGCATCATCCTGTTTGATGAATCTAAAGTACTAAATTTTGTTATCTATACTTTTCCCATCATGGTGGTCAGCTTCAAAGGGGGGAAAAAGTTTCAGGAGAGTAGAGGGTGGAATTTTAGCAGCTCCAATCTTACTCATTTTTGTAAAAATATTTATATGCTGCTCCAGTCCTTACAGACTATGGGCACTATGCAGCATGAAGTAAATGTAAAGGTTCCCCTCACACATATGTGCTCGTTGTTCCTGACTCTAGGGGGCAGTGTTCATCTCCGTTTCAAAGCCGAAGAGCCAGTGCTGTCTGAAGACGTCTCCGTGGGCATGTGGCCGGCATGATTAAATACCAAAGGCACACGGAACGCTGTTACCTTCCCACCAAAGATGGTTCCTATTTTTCTACTTGCATTTTTACATACTTTTAAACTGCTAGGTTGGCAGAAGCTGGGACAAGTAACGGGAGTCACTCCATTACGCTTTGCTAGGGATTCAAACCGCCGAACTGCTGACCTTTCAATTAACAAGCTCAGTGTCTTAGCCACTGAGCCACCATGTCCCTTAACTATGCAGCATACAATGCAATACAAACAAAATGATCCAAAATAACAATGGCAGTCAGCCATTCTCCCAACAGGTTTTAGGCCAAAAGCTTGCTAGAACTGTACTGTGATTAACTTTTCCTAAAAGCAAGGTTGGTTGGTTGGTGTTGCTCATATTTCTTAGGCTAAAGTGTTACAGAAAGTGAGGACTACCATGACGCCCAAAACTAATCATCTTACAAAGGAGGAAAAGACCCTCCACAGGCTACAAAAAAGATTCCAAAGTTCTGTTTTATTCCTGAGACTATTTATCATGTATATGAAGCCTTTGTATGAGATCACATTAAGATTTAGAATAAAGCATCATCAATATGCATGTGACAACTCTGCCTCTTTTCATCAGATTTAGTACTGGCAGTGAAAATGTTGAATCAACATTATGGACTGGGTGAGGGCCAACAAACTGCAGCTCAGTCCAAATGAGCTAGGAATACAGTTAGTGGAAGGCTTATCTGTCAAGCAGAGTGGCATTCAGCATGTTCTGGAATTAGCTGCAGGCCTCTAAATAATTACGTTTATAGCTTGGAGATTTTCTAGAGCTTTCATGGTCATTAGAGGCCTACTGTGACACAGAGTGCCTTTTACCACAGTACACTGATCTGCCTGTTATCATTCTTCTCAGACAGAGATAACCTTGTACAGTAATTAGTGTCCTAGCAACAACACATTTAATTTACTTTAAAGCACAGGTCTTCAAACTTGGCAACATTAAGATGCTGGCTGGAGAATTCTGGGAGTTGAAGTCCTCAAGTCTTAAAGTTGCCAAGTTTGGGGATCCCTGCTTTAAAGAATTTACATGTGGGGTTGCCCTTGAAAGTTATCCACATGCTTCAGTTAATATTTATTTTATTTTTTATTTGTTTGGTTTGTCAAGCATTTATAAGATAATAGATATAAGTATATACAAGATTATGGATACATGAAATGGATACGAGTAAATGGGGTTGGTAGGACAGAAACGGTAGGCACGTCGGTGCGCTTATGCACGCTCCTTACAGACCTCTTAGGAATAGGGTGAAGTCCACAGTAGACAGTCTAAGGTTAAAGTTTTGGGGGTTTGGGAAAGAAACCACTGAGCCTGGTAGAGCATTCCAGACATTGACCACTCTGTTGCTGAAGTTGTATTTTCTGCAACTGAGTTTGGAGCAGTTTAACCTTTAAGTTTGCATCTATTGTGTGATTGTGTATTGTTGTGGTTGAAGCTGAAGTAGTTATTGATATTCTACTGAGTAGAAATAAGCATTATAAACATATTAAGCTAGTTTTATAAGAACTTTCCTGTTCATCTCTGGTCTTAGTTCAAGGGGGTGGTATTAACTTATAAAGACTTTCACAGGTACAAACTACAATATCTGAAACCTGGGGTTCTCTTGGATGCATAGTTTCTGTTCCAGGAGCAGGTGACAGCTATAGCCAGGAGAGTTTTACATTAATTCCAAGTGTACCAGTTGTGCCCATTTGAAGATCAGGAGGCACTAATCACAATCACTCATGCTTTAGTCAACCCTCACCCCCCGCCCTTTAAATCACCGCAACATGTTCAGTGTGAGGCTGCTCTTGAAGAGCATCTGGAACAGGCATGAAATCCTCTTATCTTCACTACTGGTTCGGTAGCTTGTGCGTCTGTCCATGCACAGTACATTGGTGGGTTCTGATCCTGTTGCAACCGGTACGGTGCAATGGAACCCGGCATCTCCCAAATGCACGCGTGCAGCACGCATGCACACACACAGAGCACGTGCATGCGTCCTTACCTCTGTGACGCCTCTGCGATGCTCCAGCTGCTCAGCAGAGCATCGCACAATCACTGTATGCTCCGTGTGTATGTGCAGAAGCGCCGAAGAGCTCAAATACATGTAGGGAGTTTGGGCAGGTGGGTGGGCCCTCCGGAGCCCATACTGGAATGGTACCCGATGCTCCCGGCAGGCACCAATACGCCCGTACTGGGGCATACCACCTAAAATCCACCACTGGCGCAGTACTTTCTGGGAATGAACAGAAGGTCAGTGATGATGTATGGTGGGTGGGCAGAGCTTCGTGCCGTCACCACTACGGGTTTGCCCAAACCGGTGCGAACAGCAGAATACCACCTCTGAACTGAAAGGTTCAACTGCAGTACATCAATATAACACCACTGCTATGAGAACTGCACTGGCTGCCAGTGAGCTTCCAGATACAATTCCAAATGATGGCTATCACCTTTAAAGCCTTCATGGCATGGGACCCAATTAATCCCCAGTGGTATTCACCATCCCACCAGATTTGGCAGAATGGACATAGTCCAGGTACCTTCAATGAAACATTGTCGCCTGGTAAGTCTCCGGAAATGTCCCTTTCTGTCATATTACCTGCCCCGTGGAATAGCTTCTTTCTCCAAACACAGACAGTCCCAACTCTATTAGCCTTTCACAAGGATCTGGCTTTCCCCTATTTAATCCAGGATGTTCATTGGGGGGGGGGGGATCTCTAGTACAGTTGTATCTGATTGTGCCTTGATTGTGTTTTATTTGGTTTCTCTTTTTCTTATTTTGTTCATTACTGAAGGTTTTTTTTTAACAGATGGCTGACCATATGCACTGGTTGGATAAATACATACAGTACATAAATATATTGTTTTCACTAAGTTCTTACATGTACACTAAGACCTTTAGAGCCTTGATATTGGAGCCTTTCCTTGTGACTTCAATGGCTATCCAAAACAACTATTTCAGAGATATTCTTCTAACTTTGTTTTGTCTTTTCCCAGCATGTATCCCCTTTTATTGCATTTAAGCAAGTTAAAATACATTTTTAATTTGTATGCTCTGAATAAAATAATATGCTAATTTCAAACAAAAATGCTGTTAAAGCTGTTTAAATGAATATGTTTTAATTGTTTTACATTAATGCAAACTGTTCTTACATTTTTATTTTGCAATTTTAATTTGTTATGAAGTCTCCTGGAACAATCTGCTTTTGAAGGGTGACATACCAAATTTAACAACAAATAAATATAATGGTTCAAGTAGAAGTTGGGAGATTTGTACACAACAGTTGGTGATTGCAAATTTAACATATTTTTAAATCCCCAAATAACTTCCACCAATATCTGAGCAGTGTGTGTGGCAGCTGCTTATAAAGTCTGCACATCTGAAGAATTCTGTTAATTTTTTTTTAAAGCCATTCATGTGCACTCATGTGCATCTGCCACATATCTAGGCTTTGTTCTCCAGAAAATATTGACAAAAGTTGTTGGGAAGTGCTTGTTGAAAGCTTCATTCTCCATAAGACTGTCAGACATATTTTCTTTTGATCATATGATAACCAAATGTTTCCAGGATCTGTTGAACACATCCAGACTGAAATCGCAACATTGAAACAGGCTTTCATGTTCTACTTTGATAACAATTTCTTTCTCTTTTCAGCTCACAACTCCAGTTTTTCCAATGGTCATCAAGCTGGGACATGCTCATGCAGGAATGGGAAAGGTAAGCACGTGCATAGACATTCTCACATGAATATGCAGAACCTCTTCAGTCCAATAAGTCAAACTTCTAAAATCTTTGTTTCAGCCCTTTCTTAAAAGAGGTAAAGCCATATATTGATCGTGTTGGCCAGACCATATGAAAGAAACAGATGGTTATTATCTAGCGGGCAGGATATTGAAGTAAAAAACGGTTACAGGAAATATAATATGAGGAGGGCAAGTATATTTTCTTCCATGGTAAATTCACAAAACCTGGAAACGTATCAGGGATAATTGTTTCCTAGGAAAGCTAGATTCTGTCTTTCATTGTATAAGCAGAATTTTTAATTGCAGAGCCTTTAACAGCAACATGGCAAAATATTCCTGCTTCTCCCCCTTCTCCCCCTTTTCTGGCACATAAGTCTGTGTGCATTCAGTTTTAATAAAATAAAGCAAAAATAAATCCTAGGATATCCATTGGCATTGAAAATAACAGTATCTTATTATTAGTTAGAATAATTCTCAGACGCTACAAAATATGCTATAACTTGGTTTTTCTGCCCAATAAAGCCATTTTTCCTGGAAGTCTATTTTTATATCAGTATCTTCTTTGTTCCAAGGCAAATAAGAACTTGATTTTGAACTTAAGTGGCAATTCATTTGTAAGGAGAAAGTTGAGACCTCTTCAGTCTAACAAGCACTTTCTCTGCTTGGCAACCAACCTTGTAAGGAAGAACTAAACTAATCTGAGAAACAGTTAATTACCGGCCTTATGTGGGTCTTGCTTAATCATGATATTTGAGAAAATCACAATAGCTTTGGATCATACAACACATGCTAGGACACCGAGATGGGGAACCTATGGCACGTGTGCCACAGGTGGCATGTGGAGGCATTTGTCAGGGCAAGTGAGGCGTTGCCTGTCAGCTGGCCAGCGTGCATGCACGCACTGGCCAGCTGACTTTTTCGCCCTCCCCAGGCTCCAGAAGCTTTATAGGAGCCTGGGGAGGGTGAAAACAGACTCCCCTGCCCCCCCCCCCCGGTGGCCCTCTGGAGGCTTCAGGAGCTTCCCTGAAGCCTCTGGAGTGCAAAAACCTGACTCTACGGGCAAACCAGAAGTTCAGGAATGGACTTCCAGTTTGCTCGTAGGGCTGGTTTAAGCCCTCCGGAACTTTCAGGAGCCTTCCGGAGGCTTCCCTGAAGGCTACGGAAGACTAAAAATGCCCCAATGGACAAACCAGAAGTGACTTCAGGAAAGCTCCTGAAACCTCTGGAGCGCCCGGGGAGGCTGTTTTCACCCTCCCCAAGCTCCTATAAAGCCTCTGGAGCCTGGGGAGGGAGAAAAAACCATGCAAAAAATGGGGGGCACCTGTCATGCGCACATATGCACTGGGGGTCACGCATTGCATTATGAGTGCGGCATGCCCACGCATGCCCCCTCCCTCGCTTATGGAACGAGAGCCAAAAAAGGTTTGCCATCGCTGGCCTAGCACATATCTCAACCTATACAATTAAAACCACGGTATAACTAAGTACAATTTGTAAACCTACCAGTACCAAATATATAGCAAACAAATGAGAGACTAAAGCTGGTAGAATTTAAATTGAGAGTAAAGAAGCCTAAAAAGTGAATTGGTTGTACCATTCCGTAATGTTTATATATTTTTATTAATTTTAATATAGTTGGCTTCCATTTGAATTAAATACTGGGCCACTGTGATCATCCACCTTTTTAAAATGCTTTTTGTATTTCCATTATGGATTGGAAAAATCCACAAATTAGGCAAATTATTCCAGACAAAGGAACATACATTTCTAAAAAGAAAACATCATCACTCTGTAATCCAGCATTGTCCAAAGATATTTCCGTGGTCATGTGACTAGCAAGATTATATGTCAAAGCACACAGAATGCTGTTACCTTCCCATCAAAGTGGTATATATTTATCTACATGCATTTCCATGCTTTCAAACTGCTAGGTGGGCAGGAGCTTGGGCAAGTACAGGAGCTCACCCCATCATGAAGTGCTCAGGTCTCAAACCCAGGCTGCCTGCTTTCCAGTCGACAAGCCCAGTGTTTTTAACTACTGAACCATCACAGCCCATGAATGCACACATATGTGCATATGAAAATACATGATTTATTATCAGCCCCAAATCAATCCACTTCAGAATAAAGGCCTCTTCATCTGCTTTAAAGCTTTTTCACAATACTTTCAAATTAAATTGTATCAACTTCCCAGTATTTCTTTGGACATTTTCTAGGTTTCTTAAGATTAGTTCATATGTAATCAAGGATTATTGTTTTGCAGCATAGATATGCTCATCAAGTGATACGGCTAGCCCATTCCATTTCCATGAGGCAATCTATTTAGCTATGTTATGTACTCCTATCTTTCGGCAAACCTATATACTTATATTTTTATCACTTTATGCTATGTTCAGCATTTGCCATTTCATGTTTTCAACTATACAACTTTAAACTTCTGCATTGTCCAAATTTCACATCCATATGTCATCACATCAATTGATTGATTAAGCAATTCCATCTTCTAGGGTTGATATATTGGGTTTGAGCATGAAATTGTCCAAGTGCTCTTCAATCTAGTTCAAAATTTCTTCTATAATGTCATCTTCTATGGTAATTTTTTTGACTGAAGGGCAGAGAGAGAGGGGAGAGAGAGAGAGAGAGAGAGAGGGAGGGAGAGAGAGAGAGAGAGAGAGAGATTTATAATTCAATGCGTATTTACTTTATCTAATGCCAACTATTGATTGAACCAGCAGGAAGGAAATTCAGATCTACCGGCCAACAGATCAAGAGTTCAGAGCAAATTAGAAATCAGATAAGTTCTTGTGTTTGGCTGTCATAGCCAAGATTTCCTGCTGCACAAACTTTGGAATTCTATACAAGCCAAAAATATATTGCCATTCTGATGTATTCTATTTCATTTTATATTAAAAGGAAGCCAGTAATTACAATGCTTCCTTTTAATTGGATGCCACATCTTAAGAGGGCAACTCAATCCTTGGCAAGTCCATTTGTTATCTTCACCCATGCAAAAGCCTCTACAGTAATCCCATGTAAAGTAACTTAAGATAATTGCCTTTCCTGGATCTAATCTTGCAATTTATCTATACTCAATCCAGAAATGTGCACTGAAAATAACTGGTCTTTGACTTTGATTTTATATAAACTAATCTGATAGTTTGTGATATCCTGGGGGGGGGGGGGTGCCTCAACTTCAGTGACCCCAGCAGAAGTTTTTCTTTACTAGTTTGGTTGTAGGATCAAAATTGTCAGAAGTAAATGTTCATTATCTTCAGTTATGGTTATGTTTATATACTTTGCTTCTTAATGGTAAGATTTTCTGAAAGGATTCATTGAGGTTTTCAACATTTCTGTGGTATAAAGTTTATTTACAGAGGGAGAGGGAGAAAAACTGAAATAAGATGGTTTACAGCATTAGCACTTTTCCCCATCAGATTTTTAGGAGAATCCTATTACTATTAGATTTGTTGTAGGAAGAAAATTAAGTTCTCTGCCTTAATTTCTCCCCCTGGCAAACAAAGCTTGTAGAGTCCTTAGTGCTCTCTGAACTTGGTTGTTTTCTTGCAAACAATTTGTTACCAGACAAGTAACATTTTCAGTGCTAAAAAAGAGTGAAATTTGCTGTTTATATATTGTAGCTTGTCCTATCGGTGTTACTAGGAGTGTTCTTTTCTCCTTAGTATTTCCTTGATTAGGTTATTGTTTACTGCTTGAGTATTTGTCCGAATTGGTCTTTGGTTTACTTAAAATGTTTTGGAGGGCTTGCTGATTACAATAGTCTTTAGGTTGTTTGAGATATTTTTGGTGTATAGCAGAATTAGTCTTTTCGCAGCTTGTGTTGATTGTGCAGTAGTGAGTTCAATGGTCAGGTACTTTTTGATAAAGTTTCATGGGTATTCATTTTGTTGGAAGATGTGTATATACTTTTTCTGGACATCAGAAACTGGAAACAAACTACCCACACAATGAAACTCCTCTAATACTTACTGTCAGAGAACACCCAAACTGATTGTTCAATTTATAGAATTATCGACAAGAATTACTGAGGTGGCAAATATTTTTTTCAAAGAAAAATATTTTAAGAAGGGATACAAAGCATGGGACTAAATATTTCTCATAATGTAGCTTGCAGGGTTACTTTCTAATTCCCCAATACATATTTTCCCAATTACATATTTGCTGTTATTTGTCACAGTTATCATTGTCCCTATTCTCACTCTCCTTGCCTTTTTCCATGAAATAAAATACAAAAGACAACAAAAGAATTGTTGGTGGCATAATGTGACCAACCCTCCAAATCATAAGAACATAAATGGTGTCATTTGAATGGAGCATTTTTATTTCACACCAGCATCAAAATTCTTCAACCAGCCCACCTTTGCAATCTGAATTATATTGATGAGCTGAACTACATTAATTATATGTAAATCAAGAAATCTCAAAAGGTATAAACAGATTGATAACAAAAGCTACATTAATAACAAAAGCTACATGTTCTTACGAATGAATCTTTTGAATTTTAACTTGTCCCACTCTATATTTATGTAATACTAGCCAGGTCGTACAAGCTGACATTGAAATCTCCCAGGTCTCCTGATTCAAATTCCAATTATATACTCATTTATTAGCTGTTTAGTTAAGGCCAAAATATACCAGCAGACAAGGACTGCAAGCCAAAAGAGACTCTCTGAAAGAAACTTATCTGAATGGATTTTATTTAACAAAAGTTCCAAGATATAGGTCAAGGTTGTCATACAGACACAAACATCATGCAAGACTCCAAGATCAGATGGTTGTTTCCAAAAAGGAGTCATGGGTCACGGCTCAAGGGTGGGTTGCTGCTGGCATTACTGCTGGTTCAGCGCGCAAAAAAATTGTTGCAAAGGTTTTCTCTAGACCTATTATGAGCCACAGTGGAGCAGTGGTAAGAGTGCAGTATTGCAGACTTCTTCTACTGACTGCCAGCTGCCTGCAATTTGATAGTTCAATTCTCACCAGGATTAAGGTTGACTCATCCTTCTATCCTTCCGGGGTGGGTAAAATGAGGACCAGTGGTGGGTTGATAACTGGTTTACTACTGGTTTACTACCAGTTTGCTCATGCTCACGCATGTGCAGAAGTGTCCAGGTGGATGGGCAGAGCCTCCCACCACTGCCACTACCAGTTCGGCTGAACCAGGCTGAACCGGGAGCAACCTACCTCTGATGAGGACCCAAAATTGTTGGAGGCAATATGCTGACTCTGTAAATTGCTTAGAGGGGGCTTAGAGGGGGTTGTAAAATAGTGCTATTTCTAGTGCTGTTGCTATTACTGACCAAATGACAGGACAGGATATATCTACAAATTTCTCCATATCTATATGAAACTTAAAACACTCATTGTGAAATATGCCATTTATATAATAACCTGGCTCCCAACCGTACCACTTTCCTTCAAATAGAGTCTTCACCTTTCTTTGACCAGATCATGGAACAGTGTTGTGCCAGTTTTATATTGAAGGGAAAGTACATTTCCTATTTATGGGTAATGTGTATTTTTGTAACTTTAACTTTGTTTTTAGGCCTCTAAAATTAGATCAAATAAAGAGATTTCTTCATATCCCTGTTAGTCATATTTCTTTCTCTTTTTTAAAGTACCTATTTAAGGCAATTCATGGACCAACACTTAGTTGTTTGTAGTTACTATTTGAATTATTTAGGGTGGAGTATTTTCATGCTTTGGGGATTTGGGTTGTTTGTTTTTTTACATGTAACCAAAAATAAGGTCATTAATGTCTTGTTTAAACATCAAGTCTTTTAGAGGAGAAAGTTTGTTCATCATCATGCTTTTTCCAAAGCTAGAAATAAGTGATTCTGAAGTATGAAAAACTGCTTGCAAAAGGAAAAGAGTAAAAGTCTTTAGCTGACAACAGGCAAATATTTTCTTTAAAGGAGGGCAAATAAGTTTAGATGTAACACAGGTTAAGCGTCCCATTCACAAATTCTGATTCATTTTACCAGCTGCACTCTTTGCTGTAAATTGAGCTCGAATAATGAGCTCAATTATTAAATCTTTTTTCTGAAAGTGACATTGTGTCACAATGTCAGTCTCTAGAAATTATTAGTAACATGGATTGTTCAGAATAAACCTCTTGTAGATGGAAATAACTGAAGCATTGTAATTGAGTTTTAAAATTCTTTCTGTAAGAAGATTTATAGTTTGTTTCTTGGCATGACTTCTTTGCAAAATAATTAAGTCTTTGGTTTCTAAATGGAAGCTCTTGGGAAATTGAAATGAGAAATTAGTAGAACGCATATCACACTGAGCTAGTGCTTGTATTCTTTCAAGAAAAAATGTAAGCGATATTTAAGCTTTCCACCCTTTGTCTATGTCTGTGTATATGAAATATATATTCTTGAAAAGAACTTCATAGTAATGTAAATCAAAATATTCTCCAGAAAATACCTCCAAGGTCCTTTCCAACTCTGTTATTCTGTTATTCCAAGCTAAATATTCCTAGAATCTCATATTTAATCTCAAAACATTTAAAGGCACATACTGTACATTCACATATCTTCAATACAAAAAGAATAGTTAATTCAGACTTCTTAGCCATTATTGAATATTCACACCAATGTCCAGCATATTGCAACTCCTTCTGTCTCTTTTTCTCTTATAATCGTATTAAAATTAATTAGATTACTAATACCTGTAGTCCGAGTTCCCTTTGTGCAATTAAATAAATAAAATTTCCATACAGCTTTACTAATATATGAGTCTGATCACTGGCCAAAAGCTGCTTCTTTTTTGTCAAACCACACCTTGCCTTTTAGGGATAGAACCAAACTCTTCACTTAGTTTACTGAAGATTTGCTACCTCTTATCTATAAAACTCAATTGTTCAAACCTAAAGATCTATCTTAATACAGAGCTGCTTATATTCGGAGAAAGGAAAAAAATCGATCAAATTAGTGGTTCCAACCAAAAATACAGTGTGCAACACTTAGTTCAGAAATGTGTTTATTGAACACCAAATTAGGAGCACCCAAAATTGAACATGTAACCTAAGACTTATGAGATTAAAAAAAAAAACCTGCAGTGTGTGTTCCATGGAAACAAAGCCACTCTTTAAATTTCCATTTCCTCCTATTTGAAAGGAGCCAAAGTATACATCTTTAGTCCAGATACTTTCACTTTTCATTTATAACCTAATTAAGCTTTCCCCTTTCAAAAAAAAGTTAATGGAATTGAAGGGGGAAACATTGACAGTGACCTGGGAGATAAAGCCATGAGCAACATATGAACTTAATTTCCTGAGCCACAGAAAGGGCTGATCTTGCATTGTCTTCTGCCTTGATTTTTTTTCAGTACTTTTTTAATACTCAGTTTTAAAGTCAGCTTTTTGCCTCTACTGAATGTTCCTTTCCCAGCTCTGAAATATGGGCACTTCTATCCAAGCTCCTCACTTCAGCACAAAGATATCCCACCCTTCATACACTGTTCATCAGCAGTTGCTTACACATTACACAAGTACCTGCAGTTGGCATGTTGACAAATCAGCCAACGCTGTTGATTACCCCAAATTATTTTTCTATTTTTTTAAAAATAACAACAATAATAATAATAATTAATAATAATTTCACAAACTGACTACCTAAAACGCCATGACCACGTTGCTAAGATCATTCACTGGAAATTGTGTCAAAAGTTTGGATTTGAGTACAGCAAAAACCACTGGGAACATCAGGTTCAGAAGGTTTTAGAGAATGAGAAAGTCAAGATCTTGTGGGACTTCAGAATCCAGACTGACAGGCACTTGGCCCACGAAACACCTGACATAACAATAGTTGAAAAGAAAAAAGTATGGTTCATTGATATTGCAATATCTGGAGATGCACGAATTGAAGATAAACAGCAAGAAAAAAATCACAAAGTACCGGGACTTGCAAATTGAAGTTGAGTGACTGTGGAAAAAGAAAATGTGTGTTGCCCTGATTGTAATTGGAGTCCTTGAAGCAATACCCAAAGGGCTACCTCGCTATTTGGAAATTTTAAATTTATCAGACTTGAACATTCTGATTCTACAAAAAACCATCCTACTTGGAACAGCTTATATCCTCTGACGTTACCTGAACAGTTCCTAGGTTAGGACTCGAGCTGTTGAGCTACCAACCAGCCCCAAAGGCTGTGAATCTCACCAAAGATTAACCACGTAATAATAATAATAATAATTTAAAAAGCAGCCAGTCTGTGAATTGTCAAAGTCTTTGCCTGAAGCAGCTAACATCAGGTGAAACTCAGACGCCAACTGCCAATAACATTCTAATATTCTAACATAATATGTTGAGACCTTGGAAAAAGTTCAGAGAAGAGCAACTAAGATGTTCAAAGGCCTAGAGACTAAAACATATGAAGAATGGCTGCAGGGTTTGGCTTTGGCTAGTCTGAAGGAAAGAAGAATTAGGAGTAACATGATAGCAGTATTCCAGAATTTGAGAAGCTGCCACAAAAAGGAGGGGGATCAAATTATTTTACAAAACACCAGAGGGCAGGACAAGAAACAATGGTTGGAAATTAATCAAAGAGAGAAGCAACCTGGAATTAAGAAGAAACGTCCTAATAGTGAGGACAATTAACCAGTGGAATAGCTTCCCATCAGAAATCATGGACACTCCATCACTGGAGCTTTTTAAGAAGAAACTAGACAGCCACTTGTCTGAAATGGTATAGGTTCTCCTGCTTGAATGGTCGACTGGTCCGTTCCAGCTCTATGCTGTGCTGTGCTGTGCTGTGCTGTGCTGTGCTGTGTTATGCTATGCTATTCCTTATTCTGAAGCACGCTATGGAGGTAGAGTCAGCAGTGCAGAGCCCACTTGTGTGTGTGAAATAAGGCACTTTGTGTGCAACAGTCAAACTTAGGTCAGCTTTGGCTCCTTTAGCCAGAAGATCTACCAAGCTGTCTGGATTCAGCCTTGCCTTGCCTGTTAATTAGAAGGCAAACAATCTATGAACTGAGTGAGAAATTAAATGGGTATATACAGGTAGTCCTCAACTTACAACAGTTCATTCAGTGACCACTTGAAGTTCAAATGGCACTGAAAAAAGTGACATGACCATTTTTCACACTTACAATTGTTGCAGCATCCCTATGGTCACATGATCAGAATCCAGATGCTTGGCAACTGGCCCATATTTATGACAGTTGCAGTGTCCCTGGATCATGTGATCTCCTTGCGCGAACTTTCAACAAAGTCAATGGGGAAACCAGATTCACTTACAAGCAAGTTACTAATTTAACAACTGCAGTGATTTGTTTAACAAATTTGGCAAACAAAAGTTGTAAAATGGGACAAAATTCACTTAACAAATTTCTCAATTAACGACGTAAATTTTAGGCTCAATTGTGGTCGTAAGTTGAGGACTACCTATATAATGATAAAATGCTGAGGGCTCCTGGGTACCTACAAAGTTGTGGTGTCCCAATGCTTTTCCTGAAGTCCTCAAACTCATTGAAGATGTGAGATGTAAGAAGTACAATATGTATATTTTCCTCAAATCTGCAATGTTTCTCTGCAGTTACTTCTTTTGTGTGTGGTTGTATAAAGGGGAAAAAACATACTGTACACAAACTGATTTCATGCAAACATAACTGACCCCTCAGCAGACAAGGATCAGATACAATTATGCTTGTATCTATTTGGACCTCAGCAGATCAGCACAGAATACTTTTATTTGGATGCTGATATCTGCTTAAAAAAACAGATACAGGAAGTTGCAAAAGGCATAGTGAGACCATCCACTTCCTTTGTTCATTTGTTTGTTTGTTTGTTTGAACATTAATTGCTCTTGGGATCATTTGGCTGAAAAATATAGGAAAAAGTTCAAAGAAGTTTTCAAGTAGAGATAACACAATATTTTAACATTATCTGGACATGAAATTTGTAATCCTTTTAATCCCAGCGTCCTGGATTATTAGATAGCACTCCTAACAGTACTTAACACTGTCACTTTTATTTGGCAAAAATGCCACCCATTAATAAAGTTGGAGGATCAAATTTTAACAATAAGCAATCACTCCTATTCTCAAGCATAGACTTGAAAAAAGCATGCTCCCACATGCATGCACACACACACACATACAGACATTTCAAAGCTAAGAAGTCTGTAATCAAGAGAGTATACGGCTTCTGCTCTTTCACACACTCTTATTTGGCCATTGTGTGAGACAAGACTGTGTTCACATAGTATTTAGAAGCAAGATGCTTACTCCATGGTTATAACATTGCAGTCTGGTCAAATGCCAATAGCAATGACACCTACTTACATACCGCTTCATAATGCTTTACAGCCCTCTTCACAGAATCTCAGATTATTGCCCTCAACAATCTGGGCCTTCATTTTATCCAACTTGGAAGGATTGAAAGCTGAGTCAACCTTGAGCCGATCAAGATCAAGCTGCTGTCAGGCAGCAGAATTAGCCTGCAATACTGCATTCTAACCACTGCACCACCATGGCTCCTATCTTTCCAAAGAAAGAGAAACCACGAGAGTCTGCCCTTACTGGAAGTTTCAGAGGTTTAGATTAGCTAAATTCCAATCATTGTGACGTAATACTCCGAAATAGCAAAATTGTTCTGGAAAGAATAATCAGAGAGCTTGTGGGCTGTATAATAATTTCCGTCCCTGATCTTTTCATAAAAACCCATATATTGGGAAGGGTCATTTAGGCCAGGAAACCCAAGTCAACATCCTACTGAGTGCAGTAATCCAAATTAAAGAATTCCTGAGATGTGATTACTCTGTTTCCAACTGTTTTTGGCTTGCCAAGAAAGCTATGTGTAAATGCAGCAAGTTTTTTTAAAACTCTATATTACTGTAGATAGATAAATGGGCTTCAGGTTTTATCTTCCTTCCTCAATCTGATGATTTCCAGATGAATTCGGACTTCCATGATACATGCCAGCATTTAGAATTCTGAAAGTTAAAATCCCAACCCAGTTGGAGGCCACCAGTTTCAGGATTAATAGTTTACATTTATTTGGACTACCAATAATAAGTAAACTTAAAGGGGGAACAAGGGGATCAGCATGGGGCTGATGTGCTCTACATGGGGCTGCCCTTGAGGAGCATCCGGCGACTTCAGCTAGTGCAGAACGCAGCCGCGCGAGTGATCGCGGGTGCACCTCGATTCACCCGCATAACACCTATCCTCCGCGAGCTGCGCTGGCTACCTGTCGATCTCCGGATGCGCTTCAAGGTGCTATTAATCACCCATAAAGCCCTACATGGCAGTGGATCTGGCTACTTGAGAGACCGCCTTCTGCCAATTACCTCCCTACGACCTATAAGATCCCATAGACTAGGCCTCCTCCGCATTCCATCGGCCAGCCAGTGTCGGCTGGCAACTACAAGGAGGAGGGCCTTCTCAGCAGTAGCCCCGACCCTTTGGAACGAGCTCCCCGTGGAGATTCGTACCCTCTCCACCGTCCAAGCCTTCCGCATAGCCGTGAAGAACTGGCTCGCCCGTCAGGCCTGGGGATAAGGATCGCTACCCCGCCCGAATGATGAATGCATGTTGTTTACTATTTTATTATATGTTGTTGTCTTAATGTTGTATTCCCCCCTCCCTGGTTTCCTGTGAGCCGCCCTGAGTCCCCTCAGGGAAAAGGGCGGCCTACAAATGCTAATAAACCAAACCAAACCAAGCATTCCAGAAGAAAGAAAATTGAATCAAAGTTTTGACATGAATAAAGTTGATCTCCAACTAATCTTTCCTAGAGCCTGTAGATGACTCTAGAGCAGGGGTGTCAAACCTGCAGCTTGCGGGCCAGATGCATCATGTGCTGGCCCCACCCCCTCTTGGTTTAGCGAAGGGGGGGAAAGTCCCAATAAGTCACGTGACACCACTGTGACACCGCATGTTTGACACTCCTGCTCTAGAGTCATCTCTGCCCTGAGATGATGTCAACAGCAACCCGCCTCTTTAAGTCATGTATCAATTTATTAAATGGGCTGCAGTATTCCAACAATAACTTTAGAATTCAAATTGTGTAACTGATATAAAAAATAATGATGCTGTCCAGTTAAGTACAACTTCTGTTGACCACAGACACAGTTTTCTTGAGGTGTTTTTTGTGGCCCTTCACTCACATATTTGACCAATCCTGCTTAACTTCCTAGCCCAGGAGTGTCAAACTCACAGGGTCACTTTGTAGTCATGTGACATATTATTTTTTCCCCTTTTGCTAAACCGGGGATGGACATGGCCAGTGTGTAATGCATTGGATGCGGGCCGCGGGTTTGGCACCCCTATGCTAGCCCAAGAAGTTGCCAGCTTGAATCCAAGTTGTCAATTTACTAGAAGACTAAATGGTGAAGTTAGTCCTTTGGACTGCTAGATATTCTGCTATTTCAGCTCTGTCTTCTTGGGGCGGGTTAGTCCATTTCAGTGGTGGGTTTCAAAAATTTTTAGAACCTCTTCTGTAGGTGTGGCCTGCTTTGTGGGAGTAGCTTGCCAGACATGTGACCAGGTGGGAGTGGCTTGCCAGACACGTGACCAGATGGGAGTGGCTTGCCAGACATGTGACCAAGTGGGAGTGGCTTGGCGCTTAGCAACCAAAATATTGGCTCAGAAACTCTGGCATTTGAAACACGCAAGTCTTAAAGCTGTCAAGTTACAAGACCCTTGCACCCCTAACCCTTTAGGGAAAAAAACCCCTGGGGTATTCAAACTTGACAGCTTTAAGACTTGTGGACTTCAACTCCCAGAATTCCTCCTCTCACTCTTCATCTTGATGATGTGCGGACGGACGGAGGGAGGGAGCTGGAACTGATTCTAAACGGCACTGTAGATTTGTGGAACCTCTTCTATAGAAGAGGTTAGAACTGGCAGGAACCCAGCCCTGGTCCATTTCCACATGAAGTCCTCTTTTATTTTGTAAGAATGCATTTGGGGTTGCAAAGTGAGACACCAGAATTTTGCTGTTAAATTTACTGTAAATATTTTAAAAATAAAATTAGATGCAGCAAGGAGTTTCATAGCATCAAGCTTAGTGGCTCTAAGATGTCTATTTTTCTATCCAAATGCAGCTTACTATGCTTTTTTATTTCTGTTTTTTAAAAAATCATGTTTATTGCACAATACAAGTTGGTAAGTTGGCTCCAACAAGATCACAGTCTCAAACACTGAGAAAAAAATCAGATGTATATGTTTAATCAGGAAGAGAAATGCGATTATTTTATTAACATGTTTAAGTTTAATGACAGAAGAGCATCCAGTTTTATAATATTGACAGTTAATAGCAATGCAGTCTATAGTATAATTATTGCAAATGTCACACACCATGTTAAAATAATAAGCACTATCACTGATTGGGGGGGTTGTTAGCAACATCTAAAGTATATATTTCTACAATTCCATAATATATTTACAATGGTAAAAGTTAAAAATGGCAGCAGAATTGCTTTCTTTTCCACATAGACATTCTATATCTCCAGCAGCTGCACAAACAGACAGAAGCAACATGGGTCCACTCCATGCCAGAAAAATGTTTGTTCATTTTTCTTTGTCATGCAGCTCTCAAAGAGCACCCTTCTCTGTAAAGACAGGGACAAGCAAACAATTCTTGGTAAAAAGCAGTCCGGATAAGATCCAATAAGCCTTTCTGGTCCTAAACCTAGAGCTACCAGATCTGGCACTGCAAATGTCAAATAATCACTAAATGGCACCAAAGCGATAAAACCCCTAACTTTTATTCTTTCCACTGCCCCCCATTCCAACATTTACTCTTTAAAGCTATCTAGCTGTTATCCTGATTTTTGCAGGCCACATCACATATTTACCTAAATTTGCAAACTGCTACTACATACACACACTGGTGTCTTTTCAACCACATACAAAACCAAACTGAGACAGAACTTCCATCTGCAATCTGGTACTTTCCAGATGATATGAATGAATATAGTTATTATCTCCAGCTTGAGGATGATATGGTTTTTAGTGTATGACATGTTAAAAGCACCAGGCAAAATTGAGATAACTTCAGGTTTTTTTAATTTCTGTATCTTTAAGAATCTCAGAAAAGGTTATAATTCGTGATATACATAAATTAACACAGCAACATGCAATACATATAAATAATACTTTTAAAAGCCTCAATCAAAAGGAATCATAATATAGAGGTACAGATTTTCAGAAGGAATCATAGAGCATGTTCGGGCTATGTTAAGATTTTACTGTAAGAGTAAAAAAAACAGAGCAATATTGTACAATATTAGGGAAGGGCATTTAAAAACTCTAGACAAAGAAAGAGGGAGTGGGAGAGACAGAACATAGGAAGCCCTCTCCCACATTCTTACATCATGCATATCTCCCAGGCACAGCGGTTTTTAAGAGAGCTTTCTTCCTGCTTCGGATACATATTACTGGAACAGATATTTCTCAGACTTCAGAGTCTTTAACCATTGTTTAAGACCTTAAAAGTTATTATGAAAACTCTGAAACCTGACTTGTAGCATATAGCGTATTTCCTTTAGGATGTTTGAAACAGCTGCATTCTGTACCAGTTGCAACAGTTCCAGCCAACTGCAAGGCATTCTGCAGTAGTTGTCAGACTTTGTGCTATTGAGACTGTTGGAAGAAAAATCCAGGTCCAGTTCTAAACTGGGAATAAAATGGAGGCTGATTGGAAAGAAGGATTCTGTTTATTGGTGAACAGAACCAACACACAGAGAGCATACAGTTCTGGTACAGCTGACAAAATGGAGTTGAGAGTGGGTGGGTTTTTATACCTTCTTTGGGCTTTGTATTTGAGTTTCCTATTCCTGTGCAAGAACATGCCTCAAATTGAACTGGATTTAAGTGAGAATCAACCCATCACGTTTCCAGGTTGGAGGGTAGATGTTCAGTTCCACAAAAGAGATTCAAATTAGTATCCCCCACCCACCTCTGCTCTATTAATTCCTGTGCACTCCAAGGACATTTCCAAGGAGGTCTTTATGCCAATTCAAAAGCAGCTCTGGTTTCTTGTGATCCCATGTTAACTGAGTTTAGTCTGAGCCTATTTCTGTTTTAATCAAAACAGCGATGATGATAATGATGATGATGATGATGATGATGATGATGATGATGATGATGATGATGATGCAAATCATAATCTTTTTCAACAGGGAGATTTTGGAGAGACTATAGGTATTTTTCTGCAGGAAGGATCTCTTGCTTTATCTTTTCTCTTTCTTTCTGAGTTTTAGCCCTCTTAACAAGTCCAGGAAGGGGGATACTATTTTTACATAAAAGAGTGAAGAGGCCTATTTTGTTTCTCAGTCTTTTTTCCCCTTCCCTTTTGGGGTGGAGGTGGGAGAATTGATTTTGGTTACCCCAGTGCAATCAAGTTGGTGGCAGCATAGAAGTGCTGTTCCTGTTTTTGCAACATTCTGCAATTGTTTTAGAATATACTAAGGGCATTCTGGGCTATCCTTCCATTTTAAGGTGATCTCTAGTAGAGAAGCAATGTTGTCTTGATAGGCAGCTTCACACCATTGCAAGCATCAGATTGATTTATATATTTTGCGAACAGGAAAATACACACAGTACATATTTTAAAACACGAAAGAGCAAACAAGAATGTGTTTCATTTCCTTTTTCTGTGGAATGATGACAAGGATTGGGAGAGGGGCATTGCTTCAAGACTTGCAATAGCTTTGATATGGTAAATAGTTATCTAGAACAAATCATGGAAAATAGCAAACGTATTGTGATGATTGATTTGTCTTCTTATTCTGCCTCTCTATGTGTCAGGTCTGGAAGCCATCTTTTGCATTGGGCCTTCCAGCCTCCACATTTAAAGCTGTGGGAAAATGGGAGGAGGGATAGTATGGAATATGCGAGATATATAGTCACAATAACTTTCCTTTGTCAGAGAGTCAAGGACATCTTGTCCTGCACCTGGAGGAGTGCGACTGGGAGACATCTTTAGTTGGGACAATGCCTGATTGGGCCATGTGATGGACATGTGGGTGCTGGGCAGGGACTTTGACATTCATTTGGGTGGGAAAAACCTGGAAGCTTTCAGATTCGGGTTTTCCAGATGTGCAAATATGACATCTCTAATAAATTTGAACTTTGAGGAACTTCAAGCCTCGGAGTCTTATTTCATTGGAGAAGTTAATTGAAACTCTGACATTAACCCGAATCCTATTTAAAAACTCTAACCAGCTCCCAAACCTCGGGGTGCTGTCCGGGGTCCTGAGCCCCAAACACCAATTCATGACACTATGTGGTTCTATTATTCTCAGATTGATAGGAATGAAGATGATTAGTAGGCTTATTTCAAATAGCTTTGGAGGAATTGAGCAATGGACAAAACTACGATTCTGTTTCTCTGAAAGAGGTGAGCAGTGAGCACAGAAATGTCTTACAACTCCTATCCCTCAAGTTTTTTTAAATGCATTCCCATCCCAGGGCATTTCACCCAGCAAAATGACAGTAATTCCTAGTAATCCCTGACTGACTGCACTGTTTTTCATTTTTCTGTTTTGGATCTTTATCAATCATAGGTGAAAATTGAGAACCAGCATGATTTCCAGGACATTGTAAGTGTGGTAGCCATGGCCAAAACGTATGTCACGACAGAAAGTTTTGTGGACTCCAAGTACGACATCCGAATCCAGAAAATTGGCAACAATTACAAAGCTTACATGTGAGGTTTTTTTTTTACAGATATTGTGACTATGTTGAAGAGATTTTGTTTTCAATTTAAAACAAAAGTAGTAACCAAAGAAATGTTAGAATTCTAAACGCATGTTACATTCTAAATATTGCATTCTTCTCTTGTTTTAAAGGCTAGCCAAGAAAAGTAATGTATGTTAAATGAAAAGAGAAATAATAACTTTGATATAATGCATTCCCTTCTGGTGAGGCTTTAGGCAGCTGCCAAACATATTGTCTTAACAGGATTCTGAATCACTAGTTAAAGAAATTCACACGTTGCGGTTGCTTTGCTGTTCAGCAGCACATAAAAAAAGACATGTTGGAAGATCTATTAAAAGGATTAGGCAACCAACAGTGGATTTGGTGCCCTTCAGATGTGAGAGATGCAATTCTAGAGCTGCAGCCCCAATATACATGGACAGCAACAGTTATAGGTTGCGGAAGGCTAGGGAAAATGGCAACTGAAAATATTATACCCGATATTGGACTAGATAAGTGTTAAATATCAACAGCCTTTACTATGGATGTGGATAACAAGCCCTTTTGCAATGGGTAGAAACTAATAATTAAGACTAAGATCTCAACAATAACAGGAAAAGCAAAATTTGCAACCCATGGAATTTAACCACAACTAATCCTTGATATAATTGTATCATTCTTAGAACATACTCCCAAATGCAATTGTTTGTTCAATTGTTCAATTGTTCACAATATAATATTTTCTCAAATATATTGTGTTACAAAGAACATTTGTCAAGCAAAATGTAAGACATTTTGTCATCAGTAGCATCTCAGAAATTTTTTGTACATTCATTTGACGAGTACAAGAAAGAGAGGGGGAGAGAAAGAAAGAAAGAAAGAAAGAAAGAAAGAAAGAAAGAAAGAAAGAAAGATAGAAAGAAAGAAAGAAAGAAAGGAGGGAGGAAGGAATTCATTTTTATTAATATTTTTAAAAAACTAAACAGACAAAAAATAAAAAAATTAGAGCAAACTTTGAATTGGTAGGTGGACAAAGAAATAGCAAAATTGTGCAGTTAGTGCTCAGTATATTGTTGATAATGGATTAAAAAGCAACACGCATTGAGTTGTTTTTAACAAAAAGGAAAAGGATTATGTTTCTTTTTAAATGTCTGAGTTGAATGCCAATATCTCCACTATTTATTATTTAAAGATAAATCAACCAAGAGAAAAGAGAAAAAAGGGGGGGAGGGATCTGCTAAAAGCATTATTGAGTAAATATTTAGTTTCCAACTTCCCATTTTTATCCTGACTGATATTGAAGATTTATACAATTCAAAATTTTCTGTATTTCTAACTTCAGTTCTTTAATCAATTCTTTTCCCCTTAAAATGTAATGTAGTGTAATATAATGTTTACAGTTGTCTTGCTATGTAATATATAATATGCATGGAAACTATTTTTGCTTGAATTTAGTCCAATTGTGAATATATGCTGCTAATTTTACCAATGTTGATTATACTTCGCATTCTGACATTATCAGTAATATTCCCAATGTTGTGTTAAACCTCTCCTTGAAGCCATCAACATGCATCTTAGTAAACTGTGATTTTTGTGTGTGATATAAAATGTATATAGACAACACATGATGATCTAAATTTATTTTTGTGATGCCATCTTTTCTGACGGCAGATGAAGGACGCAGTGACTCAGTGGCTAAGACGCTGAGCTTGTTGATCAGAAAGGTCGGCAGTTCAGTGGTTCAAATCCCTAGTGCCATGTAATGGAGTGAGCTCCCGTTACTTGTCCCAGCTTCTGCCAACCAACAGTTCAAAAGCACATAAAAAGGCAAATAGAAAAATAGGGACCACCTTTGGTGGGAAGGTAACAACATTCCGTTTGCCTTTGGCATTTAGTCATGCCGGCTACATGACCATGGAGTCGTCTTCGGACAGCGCTGGCTCTTTGGCTTTGAAACGGAGATAAGCACCGCCCCCTAGAGTTGGGAATGACTAGCACATATGTGTGACGGGAACTTTTACCTTTACTTGAGGGCAGAAGAGATGCTACCTTACAAAAGTTAAGACTGCACAATTGAATTTATTGCATTTATATGCCGCCCTTTTTCCCGAAGGGGATTCACAAGGAGGAGACATCAGCCAAAATTGTAAAGTAGATTCAGCTCTTGATCTGAAATGATTTTTAAAAGTCCAGAAAGATTAGCACTTCCTTAGCTTGTCAATATCATTTCCTTAACAAAATAATAATGTATTTGAAGGAACCTCTCCATATATCTTGCTTAGCCTTTGCTGTAAACATTAAACCACATTGTGTTGGTCTTACCCAAGCATCATCCAAAATGTAATTAAATGTATCTTATAGCTAGTTCTCTTCCAGTGTGTGGAAAAATATTTGTATCACTGTAACAAGTTATGCGCTCAAAGCTGGTACCATGGCTGATACTGAAATTAAAATTCTGAATATTAGTTTCAAAATGTTCTACTTTTCAGAAGACAGCTATGTTCTTGTACCTTTCTGATGATGCCCATCAAGAGCCTGTGAAAGCTGACATTTGATCATAGTATCTGATCATGCAGCGGGCCGATTTTGTAGATGCTACATTCTAAATGTAATTTCAGTAGACCAAGTCTGCCAGCGGCACTACCAGCAAGCACAGGCATTAATAACCAGTTACAAAAAAAAGGACTTGAGTCCTTTAATACCACTTGAGGAATCAGTGGGAGAAAGTCAGTGGGTGGTTTTTAGTGCCATTCAATCTCTGTCAGAAGAGATAGCTGTATTTCTATCACAATAGGAAGCAGACCTCAATGAAAGTCACTGGTTTAGCTTTTTATCCTATCATCTCCCTTTTTTTAAGGCCAATTCTAAAGCTCACTGATTTCTGTGGGAAGCTTTTGCTTGGCTTTTTTGGCATAGAACTTCATGAGCAGTTTAAATTCTATGCTACAGTGGGCAAGGTTAATTATTCCACAGCCTTTTCACAGGCATTTCTACTGTACAATGCCTGGCATACCCTGTAAAAGAGTTCATAAGGCTGATATAAGAACACCCAACAAGGATTTGGATAAAGATGTAACTATGTGGGAGGCTGCCAGCATTTAGAGGGCCATTTCCAGCTTATGGATGGTGTTACGCATTGACTGAATCATCAGCAACAGTTAAAAGCTTCGAAGACAGCAGGGCTCTGAAAGGATTTTGTGCCAACTCAGTCTGTCCTGCTTCCCTCATTTTTTCCCTCCTTTGTTCAGTTTGGAGAGGAATTACAATGTTTGGGAGCATTGATTGTTCTCATATGGCTTGTTTGTTTTTCCCAGGAGGACATCGATCTCTGGAAACTGGAAAGCAAACACAGGTTCTGCCATGTTGGAACAGATCGCCATGACTGAGAGGTATTAAATAGAAAAGAGCTACTATTACTAACATACAATCTTTGGGGTACATCTGATAGGCTTAAAACTGCATTAGGTATTATCTCAAACAGCCAGCAGTAGTGCAAAAACCCAATTTGCATTCTTGAACATTAAAGCATGGCATCTGCTGCTTTCTGCTTCTCCTCCTTCTCATTTAACTGCTCAACTCTAGTGTTCCTTTCTCTGGAGCGAGAAAGCACAGTGGGGTGATATCTCCTATTCAGCCTGGATTGTCATGCCAAGAAGGCAGAGGGAGAGGCAGGCTGAAAGGAGAATATGCCTGAGCTTTTCCATTTCCAGTCAAGGCAGGTTTCCTATACCAACATTTTGTGCACAGAACTATTCAGCTTACAGTCAGGTTGTTATATGTGTTTACTACATTGCCGTTGTATATTTTATTACACATTATGGCAAAGTAATAAAGCACCAACGTCCTAGGCTAAACCTGACTGTATTAAAATAGGTTTAAAAGACCTGTGTGTGTGTACTTGCAGTATATATAACATTGAATTCAATAGGCCAACATAAGGCAATGTCTTCTGCACGCATTCAAATGCAAGTCTGTAAAAGATGATATATAATCATAATTAACTTGAAGAATGTAATAGTTTTTGAATTGTGTTGTATTAATATTATACTTTCAAGTACTCCTTTATGAAATATGAGAGACACATGAATCTCACTGGGCTCAGCTAAATCTTGGTAACCCACATATTATAATAGGAATGCAAAACAGAGGCACAAGTAATTGATCAGTCTTCTATTGAGCCCTTATGATGCCATGTTAGCACTGTAGCTGAATTTTAAGCAAATCCTATGTAGAATCAGTATGCGGACGATACGCAGCTGTATCTGTCCGCCCCGTGCCAACTCAGTGAAGCGGTTGACGTGATGTGCCAGTGCCTCGAGGCTGTTAGGGACTGGATGGGGGTTAACAAGCTTGTACTCAATCCAGATAAGACTGAGTGGCTGGTGTGTTTCCCTCCTACTAATTGGCCAAGTGTTCCATCTCTCAGGCTGGGGGGTCAAACAGTACGCCCCTCAGACAGGGTTCGCAATTTGGGAGTCCTCCTGGACCCACAGCTGACTTTTGAACACCACTTGTCGGCTGTGACCAGGGGGGCATTTGCCCAGGTTCGCCTGGTGCACCAGTTGCGTCCCTACCTGAACCGGGAGGCCCTCACAACAGTCACCCGCGCCCTTGTGATCTCTAGACTGGACTACTGCAACGTGCTCTACATGGAGCAGCCCTTGAAGAGCATTCAGAGACTTCAGCTTGTCCAGAATGCAGCCGCGCGAGCGATCGTGAGTGTTCCTCGGTTCACCCACATAACACCTATCCTCCGCGAGCTGCACTGGCTGCCTATTGGTCTCCGGATATGCTTCAAAGCGCTAGTCGTCACTTATAAAGCCCTTCATGGTATTGGACCTGGGTACTTGAGAAACCGCCTGCTGCCAATTACCTCCACTAGACCGATTAGATCCCACAGATTAGGCCTCCTCCGAATTCCATCCGCCGGCCAGTGTCGACTGGCGACTACCCGGAGGAGAGCCTCCTCTGTGGCTGCTCCGACCCTCTGGAACGAACTCCCCGTGGAGATTCGAACCCTCACCACCCTCCAGGCCTTCCGCAAAGCCCTTAAAACCTGTCTGTTCCGACAGGCCTGGGGCTAAAGAGCTGTTGCCCCCGTCTCGAATGGTATGACTGTTGTGTGTTTTAAATTATGCATTGTTATGTTTCGTTTTAATTTTTTGTCTGTATTCCCCTTCCCTGGTTTGAGTTGTGAGCCGCCCTGAGTCCCCTTCGGGGGGAAAGGGCGGCATATAAATATAATAAACAACAACAACAAACAAACAAAAGAATCCTGGCATGAATCAATTTGAATGTTTCACTTCCTACAGATTCTAGGCAGGACTGATGCTAGCCAGAATTCATTCAATAAAGGAGAATATTGATAGCTCAGGGTTGAAATGAGGGGTCCTTGGTGCTCTCTGAACTTGCTTGTTTTCTTGTAATCATTGCATTACTATAACCAGGTAACATCATCAGTGCTAATAAGGAGTGATGTTTGCCGTCAGGTTATAGTCTGGTGTCTTGCCTGTCAATGTGGGTAGGGTGGTCTTAGAGATTCTTTGGTTGGGCTGTTTACTGACGGCTCTGTTTCTTCATTGGGGTATTGCTTACTTGATTCGTCTGAAGTTAACCTTGGAGTTAATCTATGCTGATCTGGGTGCTGATTACTGGTGGAGAGGTGCTGGAGTCTTTCTCTTTTGGGCTGAACGAATTCAGTTAGCATTTTCTGGTTCCCCACTTCCTCTAATTTTTGTGGTGGAATAGATTATCGAACAATTTGAACATCTCTTTAGTTATTTTTTTAAAAAAGCATTTGAACAGACTCCTATTCAGCACTTCTTGGATGGCCACATGACTATGCGAGTTACTGAAGTATTCAGGATGGGCTTATAATGCCCAACTATTATTGCATTCGAATCTTGTTTGAGACTGTTGAATTATTTCCTATCTACACTTACCCTAGAAAGTTGTATGCTGTCTTTCCAACATCTTCTTGTTCATTCTTTCATGAGGAGCCACTTTGTTCCCTTCCTCCAGCCCTAGATTTCCATGAAGTTCCTTGTGAATTAGCATGGGCAACCTGCTTGATTCATGGGGTTAATCCGCAATGTCAACAGCACATTCCTAGTACCCTTCTCCTCACACAAACCCAGTGTGGGAAAGAATTAGCTCACCAATGATAATTTATTCTAATTTTAGAGTCTCTCTTCAAGAAAGGTATTCAGATTTTCACCTTTGTCCCCATTGTTTCTGCCTTTCCTTAATGCTTTGTCACCTCGCTCTAGAAGTGCCGTGGTGTTACAATGGCAATACTGTTAGGATGATGTCAGTCAGAAATCAGTATGAGCCATTTCTCCATTAGACACAGATTTCCACTATATGAGGGCATTCCCAAGGTATTTCAGAACAGAAACATGGTCTGCAGAATCTCAAGTCCTTTTGGACTTCTGAAAAGCCTTCAGAGGCAATATAACTATTTTTTCTCCTACTGTAATGGGTGAAAGAAAAGAAAATTTAAGGAAAATAAAAATACAAGAAATATTTCTCCTATCTATTGTTTGGTCAGCATGAGTGAATATGCAGCTTTGGATAAAGTGGTTCATTTGCCATCAGATTTCATTGCACTTATAGGATCAAGTAACTCTTTGCTCCCTTTTAATGATTCACAAGATAAGCTATCTAAGTTGTCTATTTAATTAGGCTTAATAGGTAGGGCTGGCCCTAATAAGACTTTTTTTTAACTTTAATTGACTATAAACTACAGACAGAGTATTTAGCAAGTACTGCTACTTATGCAGAAATATTAAAAACTCCAACTCTACCTTTTATTCCTACCAGCTGAGGAGGTCTGAGTCCTATCAGTCCAAGAATTCAGCTGGCAGGATTCAGGAGAAGAGTGTTATCTGCCATTGCACCTGCCCTTCAGATCATCTTGCTCTTCACTTGGGAGCCATAAGAGCCAAAAGACCTGACTTTGCCAGTAAGCTTGGGGCTCCAATGTAGAAGCATCACAGCGGAGGTGGTTGATCAATTAATAACAGATCCACTTCCCCTCCATTCCATCTTTTAATGGGGTTGCAATATTTGGCTCTTCAATGTATTTTATTTATGTCTTTTTAGCTTTGTATAGTTTTTATCTATTAAGATTGTAAGCTGCCCAGAGTTACCCTGAAATAATAAATTTTAGAAATAAATAAATAATAAAAATACCCAAGACTACAAAATCGTATCCTGGTTTACATCTCTTCAGCTTCGATTCAGGAAAGCAGCAGACTATGCAAACCCCTTTTAAACCCTTATAAAAGATAAAAATAAGGAAGTACACCTAAATACAGAAAGGATGAAATACAGAATACCTTTTTTGTTTTATAGGCCTTCCATGTATTAGATATTTTGATATGGCTACAGAAAACTCATATGCAGCTTTCAAAAGCAATGCATTGCCCCGTGTCACTTCTGTAAGTGACTGACAACTTAGATATAAAAGCTAAAAGCAACATAACAAACTGCAATAAAATGTAAAATAAAGAAACCAAAGGAATAAAAACAGTTGGCAGTAGCATAGTAATTAAACTGCACTGAAATCAAGTGAAATGGGGATCATCTTTGACCCTGCTTTGACAGACATGCCCATGTGCTTTTCTTGGAAACGATACAGAAGTAGTTTTCCAATGTATTCTGAATCCTTTTTTATTATTAATTTCCAGTCTTGCTTACAATTCAGGAATTGTGCCTCTCACCCAATTCTAATTAAGTCTAATTAGAATTAGAATGAATTAGCATTAATTAAGCTAAGGTTGCCTAGGTGCTATCACCCAGCAGAGCAAAAGCATTTTACCTACGATTACAATCAACAAAGAACATTTCAGGGGCTAGGAAGACAGAGCTCCACAACCAATGACACCCAAGTGCTACCGCTGCTGATCATTGCCATCTAGTTGTCCAATGTGGGCAACAAGGAATTAAAGCCGTTTGCCTCTCTGATCCTTTTCCCTTTGGGCAGTGATTGACGTAAGGATGTCAACATAAGCAACAAATGGGTGGAAATGAGGGGTTATTCTCACTGACGGCATGTCAAAACATGCGGCCACTTTAAATTTTATGTCCATTAAAGAACATAATAGCCAGGAAGATTCCTATGGCGATGGATCATCTTCCGATATCTCTAGCCCTAATCCTTGCCACAATTGTCTACAAAAGAAAGGAAAGTCCCTTTTGTCATATGGTCTGGAAGATACATGAGGAATTACATTCCATGTTCTTTATCCAGGCTGGGTTTCTAATCCTCTCCACAAATGTTTGGAATTTTTGTAATTTGCTCATTGTTCAAGAGAATAGAAACATGCGGTTAAAAATTCCTGTTGCTTGTTTCATTTAGAGAACTGTGGCGAGACCATGTGCTTCCAGAGAATTTTCTTCTTTCTTATCATCTAAAGCAGAAGGGGTACTTACTGGGAACTGTTTTTCTGCCTACCATGCCCCTTTTGAGATTCTGTTTTAAAAGGATTATGAAGGGAAAGAGTTGCAGGGAAGGGAAAGAGGCTAGTCATACTGTTGTTTTCCCCCCAAAAATACCAGGAAGACTAAGCTTTCCAGCACTAGGAACTTTTTTCTTTATTAGAGAAAACAGCCCATTAAATGTTTGGTATTGCTTGATATAGTGATAAGAATTAACATACCTATTAAGACACAAAATAGGACAGTACTGAACTAAGGACAGAAGTCATTCTTTGTCCAGCTTTCTCAAAAGATTTAGCACTTAGATTTGTATATCACTTCACAGTGCTTTATGGCCCTCTGTAAGCAGTTTACAGAGTCATCCAACAATCTGGGTCTTCATTTTACCAACTTTGGAAAGATGAAAGGCTGTGTCAACCTTGAGCTGGTGAGAATTGAACTGCCAAATTGCTGGCAGCCGACAGTCAGCAGAAGTAGTCTGCACTACTGTATTCTAACCACAGTGCCAACAAAGCTCTCAATTCTTCTAATTCTCTTTCTTTTCCCACCAAGTTCCTGAGGACGTGGTTATTCTATTTGATTCTGTGTTATAAAGTTGGTGTTAATTCTTAATCACCACATATATAGATTATCTCCAGTGGCCTCTTCTCAACCCAGTTCTTCAAGTCTTCCAATAGTTCACCTATCACCACAGCAATTGGGTTTTTCTCTTTCCTTCCATTTTTCAGCTTTATAACCTTGTCAACAGAGCTAGCTCTTTGCACAATGCATCCAAAATATGGTATTTGTGAACATTTTATGATAATTTTTTGTTAAGGTCCATATTTTTTTTCTTAGCTATTCATGATATTCTCTGGTTTTGATGTTGAATTTCCTCTAACATCAAAATTAAAACATGTCAATACACTTTCCATCTTGCATTTTCAAAGTCCAATGTTTACTTCCATTAAGTGTCACAGAAAAAAAGCCATTACATGGCAGGAATAGCCAACACTCCAGAAGACAGGCTTAAGATACAGAAGGATCTTGACAAATTTGAACATTGGGCACTATCTAACAAAATGAAATTCAATAGTGAAAAAGTAAAGTTCTACATTTAGGCAAGAAAAATGAAATGCACAGGTACAGTATAGGTGGTACCTTCCTCAACAGTAGTAACTGTGAGAGGGATCTTGGAGTCCTAGTGGACAACCATTTAAATATGAGCCAGCAGTGTGCAACAGTTGCCAAAAAAGCCAACACAGTTCTAGGCTACATAAACGGAGGGATAGAATCAAGATCACGTGAAGTGTTATGCCTTGGTAAGGCCACACTTGGAATACTGCATTCAATTTTGGTTCCCACAATGTAGAAAAGATGTGGAGACTCTAGAAAGAGTACAGAGAAGAGCAACAAAGATAATTAGGGGACTGGAGACTAAAACATATGAAGAATGGTTGCAGGAACTGGGTATATCTAGTTTAATGAAAAGAAGGACTAGGGGAGACATGATAGCAGTGTTCCAATATCTCAGGGGTTGCCACAAAGAAGAGGGAGTCAAACTATTCTCCAAGGCACCTGAGGTTAAAAAAGAAGCAATGGCTGGAAACTAATCAAGGAGAGAAGCAACTTAGAACTGAGGAGAAATTTCCTGACAGTTAGAACAATTAATCAGTGGAACAGCTTGCCTCCAGAAGTTTTGAATGCCCCAACACTGGAAGTTTTTAAGAAGATGTTGGATAGCCATTTGTCTGGAACAGTATAGGGTTTCCTGCCTAGGCAGGGGGTTGGACTAAAAGACCTCCAAGGTCCCTTCCAACTCTGCTGTTGTATTGTATTGTATTGTATTGTATTGTATTGTATTGTATTGTATTGTAAAGATGTTGATCTTTGCAGGTAAAGATTGATAGGGCATTTAATATCTTTTGTAACACTTTCAACACAATTGATAATCTGGAGTGTATTTATTACATTCTTGTTCCTGTAGTGTTGACAGTTGAATGTAAAATGCAGAAGCTATACAATAAATTAATATTTTCATCACAAATATGGATTTAATCAGAAATATTTTAATTTAAGAAAATATCTATATTATTAGCATAAAACCATTGTAAAACAAAGCTATCCCTTTTGTGGAAAGTTAAGAATTTTGCCATCCCTAAATAAGAAGCTTGTTTTATTTATTTATTTTAATCACAGTTTAAACAAATAATAATCCTATCTGGTTTTGGCAGATACCGGCTCTGGGCAGATTCTGTTGCGGAGATGTTTGGTGGCCTTGACATCTGTGCAGTCAAAGCTGTTCACAGCAAGGATGGCAAAGATTATATCATTGAGGTGAGGAAAGCCGAATGAATAGAGTGTAAGTATCATTTAAACAACGAGATTCATCATGGAAACCCATCACTTGCCTCTAGCTCCTCTCCTGTCCACCCAGCAGTTCTAAAGCATTATTGCGAGTAGATAAATGGGTACCACTCTAATGGGAAAGGCTAGTTGCATGAAGAGAATGGGGGTTGATGCTGGACCTGGTCGGATGCAAGGTGAGATTGTGGAAGAGACTCTGGAAGATGTCACCAACCTAAATGCTACTAGCCAGCTGGTACAAGCTAGTTTACCTCCCGTGGATAAGCGTGCAAGCACAAAACTGAACAAACTAGGAATTAGGCTGTCAGGATACTCTGTAACAGGGGTGTCAAGCTCACATCATCACATTGTCATCACGTGATGTATTGCAACTTTTCTTCCTTCACTAAAGTGTGGGTGGGCATGGCCAGCACATGACACATACAGCCCGCGGGCCGCAGGTTTGACACCCCTGCTCTGTAACATAGCATTGTAGAGCTCTCTGACAAATGTATGCCATATGAAATTAATAAAAAACATGGCAACCCATCCTGACACGCATGCAGTTATTTCAGCACTTTGCCTACATATCTTTTTCACCTATTCCGTCTTAGAACGGAATCTATTAAATCATTTAACTAGATTTAATAAAAGACAGAGCACTTGGCTTCAAAATAGTGGGGTATTAACTATTCTCAGGTTTATACATCCATGTCAAAATAATTAGGAAGCACTTTTCCATTTCAGTCTGCCAGGCCCTTTCAAGCACCTTTTGTACCTTTAAATTACAAGGAGTAGGATTTTTCCTCCTCGGATGCACTTTGAAACAAGGTGAATGCTATGAATGGAAATAATAAAGGGCAGGGAAACAAAACCCATATTAACTTGAAAAAAAATAAACCTGGCAGTTCAATAACAATGTTCAGGATGCTAATTCCACTCAACTTCCTTTTCCACTTGCTTCATTGGTGTAGATGGTAAGTATATGATCTAAAGGAGAGAAAGAAAGAGGCAGAACAAAGTTAAATGCCCTGTAATAGAGAGGACTCCTGTCTCTTTTCATCACCCAGCTTTTATAGATTGCACCACAATGGGATGTGTAGACTGAACTTTGTGCTGTTTTCATTAGACTTGGGAAGCTAGCCAATTCAGAGGAAGGAAAGAGTAGATTATGCACATCAAAGCAGCGATATAAGAAAAGAAAAAGTTTAAAGCAGAGAGAAATGGAACAATGGAAATCAAAGGCTGGTGGAGTCAAAAGATAAGAAAACCAATGACCTTGTTGGCGGCCATCAGACCAGAAAAGGGGATCTATCCTGCTCCTGTGTCTTTTAACAATTAAACAAAAACTTAGCAGGTGCATGGTGTTTTCCAGATGTTTTGCTACAATTCCTGCAATCCCTCACCCTTGGTCAGGATAATTGAAGGTGATAGTTGAACTCCAAACACCTGGAAGGCACCAGCTTGCCCTATTGGGTTAGCTTTCTTCAGATGCTGGTATTCATATTTCTTCAGGAGGTTCTAATATGTATTGTTGCAGTTCTTCTCTGTTTGGCCTAACCCCAAAATGAAGCCTTGAATCAAAGCCGCAGCTTTTTAAAGATTCCAGCTAAAACAAAATAAGAAAATTCCCCGAGGAGCTTGTGGGTGGCGTGAATAATATATCCTTCTGTCCCTCTTTATCAGGGACACACTAGATCTAAAAAAAAAAAAACCCTTGAAGTTTTCTGAAGTAGAGCTCACCATGCTGAGAGAAACTTATTTGTCAGAGTAGAGAGGGTCAGACCATGGAGAGGGATGGATATTTGAAAATCATCAAAGCTGAAATGCAAGACCTCCTCAAGGGGTGGGGAGAGAAGATAATCAGGGCAACTGCAGAGAAAAATGAGCAAGTGTCCTTGGTTACCATATGAGGATGCTGGAATGGAGACTCAGTGTCTGCCCTGCTGTAAACTCCACCAACGCAGGGAGGTGAATAGAACCGGCTTACTGCAACATTCAGGGCCACTGACATATCCAAATAGCTGCATGTGGGAGAGCATTCCCACCCACTGAGCCTTGGGAAGCTGATGAGAACCACATGAGCCCTCTAAGACCAGCACATTCTTCTGATGCATAAATGTCCTGCAGGAATCAGTGACAGGTCAAAGGTTATGTGACACAAGTGTGCTGCCAGGAAAGCGGGGGGGGGGGGGGAGAGATCTCTGCTTTTTCTATTTCTTCTCTTCCTGTAAATCAAGCAAGAACAACTGTCGTGTGGGTCATTTTTACTGGTTCACACAAAATTGTACTTGCCAGAACCTTCATATGGAGGTGGAATATATACTGTACAGGTGGCTTCAGGCCAAAATCAAATGACCTTTCTTCTGATTATCCCAAGTTATAATTTAGAAATCCTAGGCGTACTATTGATGCAAAGCATTTAAAAGCACAAACTAGGAAACTGGAAAGCAGCACAGGATATTAGCAGATTAGGCTTTTATTGTACAGCTGCTCTGTTTTGTTCTAGAATTTTACAAGAAATCTAAACAATATTCTGCATTTCTAATTCTCCCATCTTTTTCCATGGCTGTTTCAGCTATTTTCTTACCAAAACAGGTATTGATTTAGAAGAAAAAAAGTAGTATAGGTATATGTGTGTTTTTTTTTCAAAAAATTGCTAGACATAGGAATCCTGTCTGAAAAACATTTCATTTCTGGCCTTACTTTCATGTACAATACAGGTTGTCTATTTACCGTCATCATTGCAGTCACTGAAGATAACTCCCTCCCAAACCATAAACTGTGATTATTCCATCCCCCATCTCTAAGGAGAGAACATACATTAAAAATGAAGGGAAAGCAAAGTGAGCACGGCTTATCTTTAAAAGTTGATCAATATTTCTGTTAATAGTGATTTCATTTGTGATATACTAAAATCTTTCCAGTAAAAATAGAAAACAAAGAGAAGTTAAATCACTTGTTTTCCTAGTTGAATAATCCCAACTTTTAATATAAAGCACAGTTTTATTTCTCCATCTAGACCACATAAGGATGCAGATTTTCTCCCTTGCATAATTTTCTATCTAGTCTGTCTCTGCTCCTGCATTCCGCACATATAGATATGTCTCAGGATCCTACCTTGGGGCTTTATAGCACTTAGCAATAGCACTTAGACTTATATACCGCTTCATAATGCTTTACAGCCCTCTCTAGATGATTTATAGAGTCAGCATATTGTCCCCAATAATCTGAGTCCTCATTTAACCGATCTTGGAAGGATGCAAGGCTGAGTCAATTCTAACTACTGTGCCACTAAAGGACTGTTTTAGTAATGGGGATTGGGATAGCTGAGAAATAATTGCTTTTAACCCCATCCATTTATCATAAATGAAAGGAGAATTGCAGCAAAGACTATAGACTTAATTATCCTATGCTTGCAGTATCTGAATTCCCTATGAATATATATAGGGTCACAACCACTTACTTAGTCCAGCCATTTTAAGTACTGTAATGAGAATTACCTAGGAAGATAAGAAAGAATCACAACCTAGCTCCAAAACAAGAATTATCTTTAATAAAAGAGAATTGCAGCAAACCCTATAGGATGACTGCAGAACTGCAGCAAATGCTGTAGGACGAAACCCTATAGAATGAATATTCCTATTGACATGCTTCCAAAACCAGCTGATTCTTTTTTTTAACAATCTTTTAAATCACGTACAATAAGGGAGGTGTACAATTAGATATAAATCACAAGAACAATCAAATCAATAAAACAAATCTTTTTGAAATATGCATCTATCCCTTCCTAAAATTGTGCATACAGTAGTTTGAGCTGACATGTTATTTTAAAAGCATTCATGTATGGATATTTATTTCCTATTACTTATATACTGCCATAGTTGTGCATTTCTAGGTGGCTCACAAATCTAAAAGCCAAACTATATAACCATATGGAAATACTCATTAAAAATAATATACCATTAGGATAGCATCCTGGCAGAGATAGCAGGCAAAGGGCAGGTGTTAATGTCCAAAGGCTGTTCATTTGTGTAATACGGTATATAGAAATTTCTGGAACAGCCATATTTTAGCATCTTTCTGAAGACACGATAAAACCCAATCAGACCTCCTTAGCAGATAACCAGGTTGAGAAAATGTTCATCTTTTAGATAAGCTGCTTATACAGTAGCAGATGAAGAGACATTTTTAAAATCAATTGTCAGTTCCTCCATTTTAAATTCAAACAGGTCAGTCTTAGAGGAGATCAACCCTGGCTGCTCTTTAAAATGCCAGATCCTGAAGATGAAACTCAAAATACTTTGGCCATCTAGTGAGAAGGACTCACTGGAGAAGAGCCTAATGCTGGGAAAGATTGAGGGCAAAAGAAAAATGGAACAACAGAGAATGAGGTGGCTGGATGGAGTCACTGAAGCAGTAGGTGTGAGCTTAAATGGACTCCAGAGGATGGGAGAAGACAGGAAGGCCTAGAGGAATGTTGTCCATGGGGTCACGATGGGTCAGACACGACTTTACAACTAACAACAACCCCTTTAAATATAATCATTTCATTGTTCTTTGTATTTAGCCCTACTGCTAATGATGTAAATGTCTAGTTAACCTTATGCTACTGGACATGCTCACGTGATGTTTTTAATCAGTTTTTGTGATAATACAAATTTACTGACTCATGAAACTCATGGAAACAGGAATGTTTAGCCTACAGATTTCATGGAATTAGGGAAGTAGTAGAAGAAAGGGGGCTTTCCATGTAGATTCCTCTCTTTGACCATATCCCTCCTTTGTTTGAGAGACTTTTATCAGGAAAAAACAAGCGTAGTGGAGACAGCCACAAACCTTGTACAGGGTAAACGGCAGAACTGCATAGCTGGGTCAACCTGTTTTTTCTCAGCTACTACATGAATGTCTTATTCCCAGAATCAAGGAAAATAAGTTTTGCACTGAGTTTATCTTGTGTTCATTTCAGCTTTGGAAGGTCATTTTGTGTCCACTCTTAAGACTATAAATTAATTTTAAATAATTGCTTCTTGTTTAATGCAGAAAGCTTTATTTTCCAATATACTTTAATGGTGTGATAATACTTGCGATTTTTAAGTTTCTATTGATGCTTCTACTTGTTTTTATTTTATTTTACTTCTTATTTCTATACTGCATTTTCTTTTTACTGTTGCATTTCAGTTGTAATTGTTTTTGAGATTTTTTTAAATGGAAAGCAATATACAACTAACAGCCAATTTGTAGTAGTTAAGGCCTTGGGCACAAAGCCAGTCAGATTACCTTGAGCCAGCCAGTCTCTCAGCCCTAGGAAGAAGGCAAGGGTGAACCTGTTCTGACCTAGGCTTCCCGAGACAGTAAAAAGCACACACTTAGTCCCCCAAACCCTCTTTTTATTTCAACAACAACAAATTATGTTCATTCACAGCCCGTAATGGATCACAAATAGTTTGTAAAGAGTCCGACAGAAGTCTGCCAAAGTCTTTTGGGATAAGGCTGATAAGCACCCACCTTTATCTCTCTTGAAACGCTGCCAAAGACCTAATTGGCAATTAGCGATGCAAGGCCACACGGAGCACAGAGTCAAAACGGAGCTTCAGACTTTAAACTGACCAGAACGAACAAAGTTGCTTCCTGCAAAGTATCACGTGCCTTTGCTCCTCCTTTATGTCTTATGGGAAGGGCCAATCATCTCCAAGCCTTGCTCCAGAGTCGCCCCTTTTGTCTTAACTGTTCTTGCCTTCTGGCAGCTCAGTGCATGCGCGCAATGGGAACAGCCTCCGCCTGTTCCTCTGCCTCACTGATGTCCGATCCTGGAGGCTCCAGTGGCAGCACATAACTCCCAGATGGCCCTGGCCCCCTCTCTGCCTCCGATGCCTTCCCAAGACTCCAGGACTGGCCCATGTTCCTCCCCAGCCTCCTCATTGTCCAACTCTGCTTCCAGGTGTAAAGGCCGCCGGCGAACTACAACAGAAGCACTTCTGAAAAACCTTGCTAAGAAAATGCTGGGAATAATTCGGGCAGTCATCAGGAGTCAACACTGACTCGAAAGTATTAAAAAAAATAGACAATTATTTCAGATAGCTAGAAAAACTGATAAAACATCTCATGCTCACATTACTTACCTGGGCCCGCTAGAAGATAATTTTCTAGAAATTATGAGCTAATTTCCCCAATCCTGATTTTATAAGGTCCACTCCCTATTTTGTAGTAAGATAACAGATGCCAGCCATGTGACTGGGTGGGAGTGGCTTGCCGGCCATGTGACTAGGTGGGCATGGCCAACTTGTAAAATGTGGTGAAACTCACTTAACAACACTCTTGCTTAGCAACCAAAATGTTGGCTCAGAAACTCTGGCATTTGAGGCACACAAGTCTTAAAGCTGTCAAGTTACAAAACCCTTGCACCCCTAACCCTTTAGAAAAAAAAAACCCCAGGGGTATTCAAACTTGACAGCTTTAAGATTTGTGGACTTCAACTTCCAGAATTCCTTGATGATGTGCAGACAGGCAGGGGGAGGGATCTGGAACCCGTTCTAAACGGCACTGTAGATTTCTGGAACCTCTTCTATAGAAGTTAGAACTGGCAGGAACCCACCCCTTATCCTTGGTCACAATGTTAGACATCAGGAGGCGGTGAATTCAATTTTTGTAGTTTTGCAACTTCTAAGCCTATTGATGTTTTCGTTTTCATGGAAGATCTTCTGACTTCATATGGAGTAAAAAAGAGAGTAAAGTTGACTATTATCACTCTCATGGAGACCCCAATTGCTATTTTCTTGAATAGAACTACAAAGACTTGGGAGATATGAGGGCACCATCTTGTGGTCAGAATAAGCATATAAATATAGTTTCAGAGGAAATATTTTTCACATGAAATCTAAAACTGTAGATGAAAAATATAACTAAAGAGAGAAGAACTCAATGTATATTGGTTTGTGAAGAGTTCCATGTCATTCTTGCTCATCTTATATTGCAATCGATTTTTCCACCCTGCAAATTTGCATAGCATTAAAAACTTGGCTTTGCTGTCAAATCTGGGCCCTGACAGCATGGGTGAGCCTGCTTCTTAGTTATATTTATTATGTAATGTTATGGTTCTCAGCTACTTTATGCAGTGTTGTTTATCTTTTTAATTATTGGTTGCATTTTTATTTTTTTGTTGAACATTTCTTCTTTACATGTCTCTATTACATATTTAACAGGTCTGTGCCTTTATTCATACAACTAGAATCAATATTAATATGTATACATTATATACATTCTATTTTCAAATGTTCTAACCCTTTATACATTTCCATTTCTTATTTCAATTATCTATCCATTCATATCATTTCTCCCGTACTGCATAATATTCCGAATCAGCCTTTCCCTTTAATGTGAGTTTTTCCATTTCTGCAAAATCAAATATTTTTTTGATTACTAATCCCTCTGGCGGAGTACTCTTTCTTCCAATATTGCGCAAAAACAATCCTCGCCACCATTATTATATATAACATCAAGTATTTAAACTTTCTACTATACTTCACCCTAATTATCCCCAGGAGAAACATTTCTGGTTCGAATTCTATTTGACATTTGGCTAAATCCGGCAGCCAACTCAGGTTGTGTTGTGTTTTTATTTTGTTGTCTGCTTTGAGTAATTTATATTAGATGATTAGCCATATAAATGCAGTAAAAGAAAGTATCGGCCTGCTGCACACCTTATGCCAAAATGTAGTCCTGTTTTTTTAAAGAAAAAAATTACAGAAACTGCACAAATCCATCCAATTAGAGTTTATTGAGTAAACTATCATTAGGCAAACCATGGCTTAGCATATTGCATATAAAGGACCAATGAATAGAGAAGATTTTCAGCCAAGGCTGAAACTGTTAAATTTGTCAAGGAAAACCTAAAATTTTCCTTCAGCAATTTATACAATAGTTAGGTCGGTTGCAATCCCATCCTTGTGAAATATGGAGAGCTTTATTCTTTCCTGTGTTAGGAAAAGTTTATTGTGTTCTAACTTTAAAAAAATATGAATGATGTCACTGAAAAAGTCAGTGTCACATTTTTAAAAAAAGCCTCTGACTTGTATGGAAACTGACACACAAGAGAGCAAGAAGCAAAGCCATCATGTTCTTGAACATGTGTTTTTGCAGTGTCTGAGATTTTCTGTTGCACTAGATAACCAGATTGAAAAGAATGTTTTCCTTGTTTCAACAGGTGATGGACAGCTCAATGCCTCTGATAGGAGAGCACGTGGAGGAAGATAGGCAGCTTATAGCTGATATGGTGGTCTCCAGGATGACACAGACTTTAACGACTGTGGGATCTTCGCCTTCACCTCTGAGGCCTTGGGTAAGAATAGGAGGCATCTTTCAGATAAATCAATCTAACCAGGTGCTAGTTTTCAAATGACATCTAAAAACGTTGTTGTTAGTTGCGAAGTCGTGTCCGACCCATTGCGACCCCATGGACAACATTCCTCCAGGCCTTCCTGTCCTCTACCATCCTCTGGAGTCCATTTAAGCTCACATCTACTGCTTCAGTGACTCCATCCGGCCATCTCGTTCTCTGTCATCCCCTTCTTCTTTTGCCCTCAATCTTTCCCAGAATTAGGCTCTTCTCCAGTGAGTCCTTCAGTCCAGTGAGTTTAAAAACATAGACCTTTTCAATACTTTCTTATTTTGAAAAAATCTTACTCTGAATAAAATTCTATGCTCTTTTTTTCTAGAATTCCTAAATACATTACAGACATGTAATTCTGCACTTTTTAAACAGTATAACACAGTAGCTGAGGCTACAATCTGAAGTGTAAAGCTGAACAGAGGGGGGAAGGACTTGAAAATTCTTTAAAATTGTTTTTACAACAGCATAGACAACTGTGTAAGCAACATGCAGTGCTATTCATTGAACAAGTGCAGAATATTGTAGATTTGCATGTGTAACTTTCCTTTGTCTTCATCAAGGTTATGTTTAAAAATTCAAGGTTTATCTTTAGAAAGGCAGATGGCAATACTATGCAAAAAGCAGCAATGCAAATAATGTAAATATTAATTTCATTTATCTGAATAAACAGGTGATACAAGGCATACTTATTACCTTATTGGAATGGCAGCAAAAATCAAATGGCAGATGTGCACAGATATCTGTATGAAATCCATTCCTCAATTTGGTTAATCCTGAAGACAGCTATCACATTCGCCATCCCTTCCAAATATTTTAAGCTGTCAAAGTCCACTGAGCCAATCAGCTTCTGAATTAAGGCTATAAAAATATATTTATAAGCTACTGAATGTTGAATAGTGAATGCTCTTGACTCGGAAACACATTTAATTGTTGCATTGTGTTCAGTCTCAGGTCAGATAGAAGTGTCCTTATTTTAGGAACATACCCATTCACAATATCAATTGTTCTCCCACTGACTAGGGAGTCTAAGAGTGCCATGCAACCCTGAAGGAGATTGGTGGGCTGTCTTTTCATTTTGTAATTGTTCCTTTTAACTTTGCTTTAATCTTGTTTTTAACTGTTTTTAAGTATAGCTTTAATATCATTTTACTGTTTTATCTGTAAACCACCCAGAGGCATTGCATATGTGATGGGTGGTATAGATAGATAGATAGATAGATAGATAGATAGATAGATAGATAGATAGATAGATAGATAGATAGATAGATAGATAGATAGCGAGCGAGCGAGCGAGAGAGAGAGAGAGAGAGAGAGAGAGAGAGAGATAGAGATAGATAGATAGATAGATAGATAGATAGAGAGAGAGAGAGAGAGAGAGATTATACACACACACACACACACACACACACACACACACACACACACACACACACACACACACCTTCCAGGCCCACAGATGACATGTGTTTGAATATCACTTGGAATTATAGCAAAAGAGAAATGTTATTCTCATGTTCTTTTCTTGGTCTTTTCACTTGGTGCTATGGTCAGCTGATTGCTGAACCAGGCCTTTGATTTAATAGGTTGCTTCTTATCCTAAAATCAAAACTATGGATAAAAAGTAACTAAACTTGAGTGTTTCTAAACCCTTATTTATTCATTATAAAAGAATTAAGCATCTCTAATTTTTACAACTTTTAAATGTGGTGGAGTTGGTTCAGATCAAAACCCATATGCAAATTTCTAAACTAAAAAAAATCCAATATATTAAAGAAGCATTAATATAAATGAGATGTTTCCCTTTAGAGAGGCTCCAGTAGGATTTCCCTGAAAGGCCATTATAGCACTCTAGCATGTCACTTGCCATCCTAATGTTCTGCAGGTTGTTCAGATCCTTATATAAGACACCAGACATGTCTCAAGATTGCAAGGTTTGTCCTAAGCAGCTTTTAAGATAGACTGTATTACAATTAGTTATGCTTCATTAAGTGACTTTGTGAAGAAGCATTAGAATTGAAATTGGCTTATTAAAGGCTATGCAAAAAAGAACTCAGCTTTCCCTATTGTATGCATAAATCTGCACCTACCTAAATTCTTCCTTTACTCAGATAAGGAATAAAAGTTCAAGAAGTGTTATACATTTTGCTAAAGTTACATAGTTTCCATTCCCATCTACAACATATTTTCCCCATTTATTCTATTCTACAGTCAAGGATTAACTATAAATATGGGCTTATATTCACCAACTAGATCAGTGTTGGTGAACTTTTAGGCACCAAGTGCCCAAAGTGCGCGCATGCACACCCAAACTGCAAGGTGCAGGCGCATGCACGCCCTATGCATGTGCAGCAGAGACCTTAAGACCAGCTGGCTGGCAGGAGGCACATGCACATGCGCAGCAGACCTGAAACACAGCTGGGGTGACAGCGCACATGCCCACAGAAGGGGCTCTGTGTGTCACCTCTGGCATGTGTACACTGTACTAGATAATTGGATCATTTAAACAATCCAGTTCAAAGAACGAACAACGGTAGATGCAAGCATTTTGTACTGACTCGTTAGGACCAAACTTACAACAACATGGTTAAAAGCGACATAAAACATAGGGTCCAGCGAGAGCGTTAGTGAAACATGTGACATATGTGGAAACCAGCCCATGGGAAACCTTATGCCCACGGAAGGCTTCGAGTGACGTACAGTTGTTTTTGCACACACAAAGGAGGCTTCAATCGATTGATGGCAACCGCTTCGGCGAAATGCAGAAAACAAGAGTTCCTGTGGTGTAGCAAAACTGTGAACACAGTATTTAAATTGACCCGTAGCTAGTATGTCTCACGATAGAAGGCATTTTGTGGCCAGGGTTTGCTGTTGGATTACTCAATATTGTCTGAACCCACTTCGGAAAGTGCACCTTCATTCTGAAAGCCAGGCACCTATCAGTTCTGCCAATGTAATTGTCTCTGTACTTACAAATTGGTAAATACAATGTGCTTTGACGCTGATAGGTTGTGCTTCCTTGATTGATGGTAGCGGCATCGGGGATGGGTTCCGGCAGTCACTACTGCTGGTTTGCTTATGGCCATGCACATGCTTGATGTGCGCTGTGCAGTCATATGCAGTGCAATAAAAAGTGCTCTGCACATGTGCAAAAGCAAAAAACAAGATGGCGGCACCTATGACACCATCGGGAGAACTGGTTAGGGGCATGGCAGGCCTGGGTCGCTGCCGGTTCCAGCAACCCAGGCCGCCAAACCATTACTGATTCTGCTGAACTGGTCCAAACTGGTAGGAATCCACCTCTGTGCAACATCGTTCTAGAGATATTTCCTTACCTACAGACTTATATGGGTTTTTAAAAAGTGTGAGTAGGAAGGATTTCCAACTTCCTGCTAACTCCCATTGACTTACCTTACAGAACGCAGGCAGAGCGTGTTGGAAATGACAATCATGTAAGTACAGCTGAGCACAGAGCATAGCACTACCGAAACAGCTACAACTTTGCCAAATTTCAATCCCACAGGAGTCCCAAATCCTGTATTTTAGAGACAGTTTTTAAGTTCGATCATTTGAGATATGTTAATGGTTGTAATCGGGCCAATAGTTGCCCTATGATGCTTACCCAATTTAAGGTTACCAAAAAAAATCAGACACAAGAGGTTTAGTAGCAGTTAATTTGAAATTGCTATGGGCAATACATAACATACTTCTGTTGATTCTCTTTGTGATATTTTGACTGTACTGTCTTTATTTCAAGCCTCCATCATTGAAATCCCAAATGTCAGGACCACATCTTGGACAGTTTTCCCAACCCCGACCACCACCTCAAGGTACTACCTCTACTATGTAATTTTTAAGAATGAGGTACTAGTTCCCTGTGTAAAAGTATGAGTAATTAAATGTGGCTGTCAAGATTTCTGCTGATTTTTTGAGTGGAATATGGTGACAGGACAGGGTTAAGTTGAATAAATTACAACAGTATTTATAGAGAAGGCGAAAAGATGAAGAATATATATGTATTTCTTCTCAGACAGTCCATCCTGAAAAAGTATTAGATTTAACATCCAAGCTTAATAAGGAAACAGAAGCAATGCCAATATAAACTTGCGAAATGTTGAAATATATTTTTGTTTCAGATGCGCAGCTTGCCCAGAGATTGAAGTTACAAATTTCAAAAATTAAAGAGCAGAATTTAAAATGCAGTTTATTAGGGGAATGTTAGCGAACTGAGACAATAAAGATGTTTTTTTAATCTTTTGCTAAACTATGGCAAGGATCTATAAATATTTGTGCCAGTGGGTATGTGTGATAAGTGACTGCAATGGGAGTGCTCAAAGGAAATGGTTTTCCTGAGAGACTTTGCCATTTACAAAATGGCTGTTAGAGTTGGCACCACTAGACAGAAAACACTAGTTTGCCAGAAGAAAATAGTGACCCACTCTTCTTTCATCCTTTCTAATTTAGTGCATTTGGTATCAGCCTGTAAACCTTTTGGCAGTTTCTCTGTTCATAGTTACTGATTCTTTAAAGAAGTTAGCTATCTAGGGGAGCCATATATTCAACCTCCTTTATGAAAATTTTCCAAAGTTGACTACGAGGGGGTGGAAATACAGAGATAATATATTCATGGGAACAAAAGACATTTTAAGATCCTTGAAAGTGTTCATATTTCTTAGAACTCTTCATCAGCTAAGGTTTATAATTAATTATAAGTGATTAATAATCCAAGAAAAGGAAGTGTCCAGTCTTCCAATGAACTTGTATCAGATCAGTCTCATAATATTGACAAAGATCAGATCTTTTATAAAAACTAACGTTGTTTTACAGACTGTGTCTGAATCCCTTTGTTCCAGGTGGCCCATGGCAGCCTCAAGGATCACAGCCCATACAGCCAGGAGCCCCGCCACAGCAAAGGCTATCCCCACAGGGTCAGCAACCTCTGAGCCCTCAGTCCATCTCATCACAGCAGCAGAAATCTCCTGGATCTCCCCAGCAAACTAGATCATCTTCAGGAAGCTCACCAAGTCAGCCTTCCAAATTAGGCACGTTTCCTGCCCAGCAACCTCGGCCTCCGGCACAAGGATGGGCTCCTGGCCAAGGATTCAGTGAACCTTCTAAGCAGCATCCTCATCTAAAGTATGTGGGATTTTTTTTTACAATGGATAAGTCTTGCAATTTAAAGTTAAGGTGAAGCCATTATCAGTGTCTTCTCCAGAATAGAACACCAAAACAAGTGCATACATGAGACTCAACAACTGAACATAAAGGGAAGACTACATTAAACCTAATTTTTGGCACAGTCTTATATAGGGAGAAACATTTTCCAGCTTAACCGCAGCCCACCCTGAAAATAATATTCAAATCTAACATAAATCCTAATAATACGGTAATGTTAAGAGTTTGTGAACTCTTTTGAATTGTCATGACTGCATAAATATGACATAAAGCATCACAGAAACCTTAAACCTAAAGAAAAGCCTAATAAAAAAATAAGTCAAACATATTGTATTTTTTTTTAATTGTGGAAAATGATCCAAAGCTAGATATATATGGCAAAAGCATGTGAGCCTTTGCTTTTAGGAATTGGTATGCCCACCTTGGTCAGTAACTAATAACTGTAACTAATAATTTGTGATAACTCTTGGATCTCTTCTGAACATTAGTCTGAAGGAATTCTTGAAGGAAGGAATCCTGAAGGAACGTTTCTTCTGCTTTTGCCATTCTTTGGTCATATAGCTTCTGTTTTGGATCATTGATTTGCTGCTTCTCTAGAGCTTCACCTCAGACAGATATCCTAATTTCCTGTACGATTTGCTGATGCAATCCAAAATTCATAATTCCATCAAAGATGAAAATCACCTGAAAACTTGCAAAGCTGGCCCAAGGCATGACATTGCAACATTTCATATACTTTTGCCACACAAAAATGTAGCTTTAGATCATTGAGCCACGGTGGTGCAGTGGTTAAGAGTGCAGTACTGCAGGCTACTTCTGCTGGTGGGCTGCCAGCAGTTTGAGATTGAATCTCACCAGGCTCAAGGTTGACTCAGCCTTCCATACTTCCGAGATCGATAAAATGAGGACCCAGATTGTTGGGGGAAATATATTGACTCTATAAACCGCTTAAGAGAGGGCTGTAAAACACTATGAAGCGGTATATAAATCTAATTGCTATTGCCTTCAATAAATCAATGGACAAGTATGTTTTTGATTCATAGCTTTAATGCTCTCTATCTAGTTTTTAGGATTCATGTGGAGAACTGATCACATTTAGGTGATATTTATGCATATTGAAAACTCAAAAGGGTTTATAAACTTTCAAGCACCACTATAGGTGTCTAACACTAGCAACCCATTACTTCCTAAAGCTTCTAAAATTTTATAAAGGAAATAACCAGATTTTTAGAGCCAAGGTGGCGCAGTGGTTAAAAGCAGCACTGCAGGCTACTGCTAGATCAGCAGGTCAGCGGTTCAAATCTCACCGGCTCAGGGTTGACTCAGCCTTCCATCCTTCCGAGGTGGGTAAAATGAGGACCCAGATTGTTGGGGGCAATATGCTGACTCTCTGTAAACCGCTTAGAGAGGCCTGAAAGGCCTATGAAGCGGTATATAAGTCTACTGCTATTGCTATAAGTCTACTGCTATTTATTCCTTTTTCTTCTTTTTTTCAGCAAATCACAATCCTTGACAAACACCTTCAACATCTCAGAATCTTCACAGCGAGGTATCACAAACGAAGATGAGGCAAAGGCTGAAACCATCCGCAACCTGAGAAAGTCATTTGCTAGCCTGTTTTCTGATTAGCGTCACAATCCAACCTTAGAGCAATTTTGGATATTTGGGTCTTCTTTTCTTGCATATTCCTCACTCATTTTATAGTTCCCTATACAAATTTGTGTTTAAATGTATCGGTCATTATAGTTTCTTGTATGTATTCCTATATTCAGCAAAGGGGAAAAAATCAAGAGAGAATTCAATCTGCCTCCCTGTGATCTGGATCCTATTGGCGTCTAAACTTAACAGAACTAACAGAAAGCAAATACATGTCCATCATCACCTACACGCAGAGGTCATCTCATGCACAATCAGGCCTATAGAATGCTGCAGTGCATATAAACTGCCTTGAACACTTGCTGTGCCATTTACAGCAGATGTGCAGAAAAGAGGCAAATGAGGTGAAACATATAATCATCTCCCTCAATGTTCATTTATCTTAACTCTTTTTATCTACTAGCATGATTCTTCATGTCTTTTATAAGTCAGTTTTAGTTTACTTTTTTAAAAACTCAATTATGAAACTACTACTCAGAAAATGTGTTATCTGTTACATCCTCTTCAAATCCAGAATTATTCTTTCTCAATTCAATTTTACTGGACTAAATTATTTTAATTCTTAGGTAGCACACAACTGAAGCATTTTACTTTGGTTGGTTATACAATCAGGATGAAATCCATTCTGATTCCCAGGTGCAATAGTGTAGAGAGATCATTTGGCATTAAAATCCTTTGCTTGCTCTGTTACAATGGTGCAATTTGCCCAAGACCTAGTATCAACTGTCCTATTCCAAAGTAATAAATTAAACTATAATGGCGTAGGTCTTTACACTGAAGTACTATGTATGGAAATGAATACACAGGTCTTGAACTGTATCAGCATGCCAGAATTCATATTTAGAGCTGTGTATCATGCATTTCAGAAAAAGATAATTGAAGCAAAGATCTTTGATCCCAGCCTCAAAGTTCTCCCCAATATCAGTATGCCATAACATTTTTAGCCACCCAAGTCAGGATACAAATGAAGTGTTAAAAGAGATGAGGAAAATATGAGTTCCGTTGCAAAAATTTTAGAGATTTCTCACTTTAAGCATTGATATGATCCATCTCCTTTTACTTTTATCTATGCAAAACTGATGCAAATGGGACATGGCATTATGTGTGCATTTGCTGTATATAGATTGTACAGCAGGCATGTCCAACCCGCATGTGGCCCTAGACAGCTAGTAATGCAGCCCCACAAGATTGTAAATTTTTAACATTGTGATTTATATACATTAACTACCGTTTTATATGCGGCTCAAGACAATTCTTCACTCAATTCAGGCTAGGGAAGCCAAAGGTTGGACACCCATGCTCTAGAGCCGTGATGGCAAACCTATGGCATGTGTCACAGGTGGCACAGAGCCCTCTCTGCGGACATGCAAGCCATCACCCCAGGTCAGCTCCACCATGTTATGTGTGCGCACCTCCCGCAGGCCAGCTAGTTTTCGTGTCTCTGCCGCACATGCGCAGGGGATGGGGGAAATGTGGAAGATGGGCATTCATGCACGGGTTGGGGCACAGAGAGGTCATGGAGCATGCACGGGGGTCATGTGCACATGTACAGGATGGAGTTCGTGCGGGAATGCATGTGCATGTATGGAATGGGGCACACGCAGTGGTCGTAGGCATGCACGGGGGGATTGTACACACATTGCATTTTGGGCGCGCTTGCATGCACGCTTTCGGCACTCCGCAACAAAAAGGTTAAGTCATCACTGCTCTAGAGTAAGTCTACTGCAAGCACATAATTTTTCAACTCAGTAGAGCCAAGTTCAAAAAAGCCAAACTGCTTTGTTCTTTAGTATTGTTTGCACAGGGAAAACTCTGAATAGGTTAGCAAGAGCTACTTTTTTCCAAGTTCTAGAAGGGAACCTTACCTACTTCCCCGCCTTTTTCCTAAATCCTGTAACAACATTTGGTAGATTGATGAAAACAAAGATTACCACTACTTTGAATGTTTACCAGCTATATGGAATGCATCTGAATAACAATTCAGCATTTTAAGAGAAGAAAAGATAAGGATCCACTTCCATTTCAAATTACCCAACTGGAATTGCTTGTCAAACCCAGCCTATAGTTTCAGTTTCAAGCTAAATGTTGACAGCAAGGTGAACAAATTTCTTCAATTTTATCAGTGTGACTTACTTCTCTGAATGTGTCATGTGCGATGGCCCTGTACAGCCAACTGTTCAATGACTTCAGTGTGCAATAGGAAAATTCCGACAGAATTTGCTAGTGCAGTTTCCCATCCCCAGCACATAATAAATTAATGTAATTCTTAGATCTACTAAATTTCAACTTCAAGTCTCTTCTCAAGTAAGTTTAACCTACCTCAATAAGGATAGAACCATTACATACTAGTCCATTTTGCACTGGAATATTACAGAAATGTTAAATAATTCCTCTCATAAGCAGCCTATTTTGCAAGCCAAAGAACTAATTATACCAATGTTGTTGGAACAAAGGTCTTTATCATCTGCAATATTCCGAGCAGTATGCATCCTGAGTGGAAAAATGCCACCACAGTGCAAGTATTAGAAATACAATTACAAAGAACCAATTGTTTAGTAGCAAAGCAAAATTGTGTTGTTAAGACTCAAGCAATTTTAGAACTGATTTATGCATGTTTGAGTTCTAACAAGGTTGATTACAGCACTTTACTGTATTATAAACTAGCACTTAAGTATTAACTGTTGGTCTGTTGGTGACATGATAGCAGTGTTCTAATACCTAAGGGGCTGCCACAAAGAAGACGGGGTTAACTTATTCTCCAAAGCACCTGAAGGTAGGACAAGAAGCAATGGATGGAAACTAATCAAGGAGAGAACTAAGACATTTCCTGAAAGTTAGAACAAATAATCAGTGGTCACAAATACTGTGATAGTAAATAAACACATCTTTATAATACTCCACCTATAAAGTACTATATATTGTAAATATAGTACAACCACATCTTTAATTTAGGCTTAATATGTGAGTTCATTAATGTAAAACTAATTTAAATTTAAATTTCATCAAGTTGAAATTTAGAATGAGACAAAATTGACACATCAAATCAGTGCACTTAAGTGATTATTTTTGTTTTGTTAATAAGGCTGAAAATACTATACAGAGAAAAATTCGGAGGAATAGCAAAGATAATACATTTTCCCTTGAGCAGCCATCAATAGACAGTCATCGATTATTTATGCTCAACCTTAGAAGATCACCTTCTAATAAGACTTATATTTCTTTATCCACTGATCAACTAGACTCAGTTATGTCTATTTATCTCTAAGAATTGCACATCTTGTAATTATACATTTGAAAATAACTAGGAATGTTTACCCAATTTAGTTGGCTGAAAAATGTTTAAAAACAATAATCATGCTCATTAGTCCCATCAATTACACGATTCTTTAAATGTACAGATGGCCCTGTCATTTTATTTCATAAAGTACTTGGGGTACTTTCTGTTGATATTTACTAGAAAAAAATTGAAATAGAAAGGCAGCAACTTTTTACCAGATCTTCTGACATTCACCATTTCTCATCTTCTGGGTTATACTGTGTAGCATGTTATTATTCAACTATTTGTAAGGTGAACAGTTCAATGTCTTATTCTCTCATATGTAAAAAAAAAATCATTTAAACTCAATATTCTTTGTGCTTTGAAATCCCCAATACCAACATTGCTTTTCAAGTAATAAAGAAAATACATAAAGTGTCCGAAGAACAATCAAATCAGGTGATTTTTGCAGCCTTCCAAGTGCCAGATATTGCATAGAACAGAAAATCTTTTCATGGAAAAAACACTGAGTCAGGCTAATTACTGGGAGAAAAGAACATAGCACAAATATTTAAATAACAGATCTAAAAATGAAAACAACCCAGACCAACTTAGAATCTTATATTTTAAAGTGCTTTTTATCTGATGCAACAAAAGCAAACCTCCTTTTACTTTCTAGGGAGCCTGCCACTGTAAATGAAAAGAATAGTGTCCCTCAATATTCTTGCAAAAGGTATCGGCGTTTCCAAGGGAGGCAGGAAAAATTGTTTGCATTGAACTGTTGGGCCCAAGTCTATGGAATCAATACGCTATAGTACTTATGCATCGTCATAACTTTAAAACAGTAGACATCATAGCTCTGAAGCTGTACAATTTTAAAGTAAGCCCACAAAGAGAGGTTTATCAATAAGGCTGAAAGAGTTCTCATATGAATGCACGGCGACTATCAATTGGGCGGCTCCGATTGGATCTTCCTGGGAGAGTTGGATTGGGTTCTGGAAATGACACAAAAGGATCGAAATATGGTAAAGTGGAGAATGGATCTAAGTGTGGGGCAATAGGAAGATACTGATTTGGAAGCTCAGCGGGGCCAGGAAAGAGGGAGTTTATTGGATCACCAATGGAAGGGACTGCTAACCTCTCATCAAATTCACCACCAATGATATTGGGGGGATAAAGTGGATTAGGACAAAAAGGATTGGGATACAATGGACTGGGGTGAAATGGCACAGGGAGGGGAGGAGGGGGCAGAAACATTGTGTGTCTCCACTTCAGTGCGTCTTTCTTCTGCTTCAATTTTTTCTTGTACAGCTGTAAAAAGGGGGAAAATAAAATTTAGCTTGACATTTCATAGCGTTGTTGTTACAAAAGTTTTCTAGTACAGGCATAGATATTTAGAATATATGAACCAAATTTATTAGCACAACTATCTCCATGCCTTCTGCAGCTTCATAGTTTTTTTTATTTCATGCAATTTTTCAGTCGATATGAGATTTCAGATCAGAATCCAACAGCTTGAAAGAAGCAGTGCAGGCTGGCATCCATTTGAATAATAATGTTCATCTGCTCTTTCAGCTGAGATCTTTAAAGTAGAGTTTGCTTCCTATGATAACTGGAGGTTTCAGTTAGCTGAGAATGTAACTTGGTTATTCTAACTGCACATATTCTTTTAAAAAAAGCAAAGCAAAACCAAAAAAACATATCATGACATCCACTTACTTCTTTCCAATCTGTGTCTCGAGATCTGGCAACCGGATCTGCATAAACATGTAAGATACAAATCAGCTTGCTACAGTAATTCTATAACGATGTAGACAACACATTAGGTTAACTTGCACTGATTGCATGACTGCCCCAAGACAATAACCATTTATTGGACACAATGTTCAAACAGCTTCATAGACGTATAATTCCTTACAAAGAACCCTGGCAAATTAACTTGTAAAGCTGACAACAAGCCTCTCATTCAGCGTCATACCATTAGAAAAAAAGTTTTATGAACAATTACCTCTGAAATCTCGCAAGTATATGAACCTCCACAATAACTGGTCATTTGAAGCAGCATAAAGATCATGACAAACAGCAGACAAAGAAATTAATGAGCGAAAGTCCAAGAGCCTGAAGATTCGGAGTTTCAGCTCCAATGGAAGAACCACCAGGCCAAACACATCAGGTAGATTCAATGCTAAAAGGAGAATGGGAAGAACAACATTATTACAACATTCCAACAGTTTTCTTATCCATTTCATAATTATAATTACATACTGCATGAAACAAAGCATATTGGTAAGATTTAGCTAAAGAAAAAGCCTATTTTAATGCAAATGCTTTGAATTTAATCATGCATTTATCAAAGACATCAAAAATGACATAATACTAAGCTCGTTTAACTGGGTTCTCTTTACCTACTTTTAGGACTTCTATTGGAAACAAATCGCATCAGAAAAATTATACAGAAATACTGAAACTTCAAAAGAGTTCATTAATTTTAAGCATCACTGTATTTCTATTGAAACATATGACTAAGTGGTATTAAAAGACAATGTTACCAGAGGTATGATGGCCACTAACCAAATTGTCAATAGTCCCTGAAATAAAACTCTAAAGCACCCTCCCTAACAGATTTAGAAGGCACTTATTTAGGGAGAAGTCACATTAGACTTTCCACAATGAAAGGTTTCACTCTCCTGATTAGAGCCAAAATCCTTTGGCAGCTACATAATGAGATCAGTATGCAATATCATCCAGTTTTTCTTCAGCCTAATCAAAAAGAAAAGAAAAGAAACAAAAAACACCCCTATTCAGATCAAAGTTAATATATTATTGCTTTACTATGTTGTCAAGCCACATAGGAAATAGCCTCTTTGGCTGGCTCAACTACAATAGAATGTTGCCTGTTAAGTGAAACAGGAATTGTTTCAAAAGGCACTTACAGATTTTAATCTATTTTATAACATTTCTCAAATTAGAATTTGGTACTTGTTCAACTTGCAAGTCACAGCTGCAGCCATGATAGGATGAGAAGCAGAAGGAAGTGTCTAATTTATAAATAGCAAAAGAATTATGACTTAGAAACTGAGTAGCCATCTAGTGGTGGAGACAGAATCTTTCTGCGTTGAGATCCATTCTGGTTACTTGGCATCAGAGCCTAAACAGAATAGCAAATTTGTTTGCACAAATGAGCTTCAGGCTGTACCCTTGAGGGTCTACACCAGGGGTCTCAAATTGGATTTCTTCGAGGGCCAGATCAGCATTGTAATTATCATCCACTGGACAGGGGCAGGGGGAGGAGAGGAATGCGACGGATGCCTCCTGCAGCACTCTGCCAGCCAAAACATAGCGCAGGGCACCAGCATGCTGCCAGCCAAAACAGGACATAGGGAACATGAATGGCCCCCATGCACCCCGTTTTCAGCCTGGATGGCCTGCAGCATTCTGCCAGACAAAATGGGGCACGGTGGCACGCACAGCCCCACGTGCCCCATTTTGACCAGTAGTGCACACTCCCCCCATGCCCTGTTTTGGCAGGCAGAATTCTGGAAGCCATCCAAGGTGAAAATGGGACGCAAGGGTGGGCCACATGCAGCCTCCCCATGCCCCATTTCGCCGGCATCCCGTTTTTGCCGGAAGGGTGGTGTCCGTCCTGTCCCTCCCCCCACCCAGCTGGAAGCAACACAGCATGTCCTTTGCTATTTCCAGGCCAGCCCTGCAGGCCTTGAGTTTGACACCCCTGGTCTAGACCACTATTTTTCAAACTTGGCAACTTTTAAGATATCTGTACTTCAGTTTCCAGTATTGCCCAAGTTCAGTTTCTGGGAGTTGAAACCAACACATCTTACTTGCTGAGGTTGAGAAACACTAGTTTAGACAGCAGCAGAGAGCTCAATGTATAGAGAGTCATCTCAACTCTTAACACAGTTTGAACCAAACATGATCACATTTAATAAGTAAAGGGAATCCAGAATCATACTGAAAAAATATTACTATTATACTCTCAAAACAGTCTTGCTAAATGAGTTCAGTTGTGTGTGTCCATGTCTTATGCTAAGCACATTGGGCTCCAAACATACTTCACTCATCATTCTTGGTGGTTTTACCTGTTCCATAATAAATATTCTACAAAAAGATTTATAAGACTCCTTCCATGATGTGCTTACCTTGCCGAGTAGCAGCCAGAAGAGGGTATACCAGTCGATCTTTAAAGAGACAAGAGAGCTTCTGCAGGTCCTTATACACGCCTGCAACATTTCCTTTAGGAAAAAATAAAAATAAGTATCATCTGCTCAGTATATTCTATTCTAATTATTTGTCTCCAAGAATAAATCACCAAGCAGTAAAATGGAAAACAGCTGGTTCTATCATTCAGACTGGCAATATGCTGTAATAATTTGATTTACAACAAATAGCAAAGCCTGCATGGGCTGATGAATTTGGTGGACCTATTAGCATGGTTAAACAGCACAAAAGAGAATCTATGGAAAGTTTCTTTTAAAGTTTTTAATGAGGAAGAAGATAAGAAACTGCATTATATCGACTGTCAATAATAAGCATCTATGGCTGTTTCATTATTTCACTTTGAGCTGGGAAACTATTGTTATCCCCTTTATGAATGCTATTAGAATTTTGAACACAATGGGTCCCCCTAGTGAGGCATTATCTGCCATTACACCATTAGCTTAATATTGCATAAACAAGCAAGTGGTTTACAAAGAAAAGATTGTGTAAACGTTTTTTTACAGATACAGCCTTAGAAATGTAAATGGTGAAAGGTTGAAAGTGGAAGGTTGCCTCTTGTGAAGCCTGTATTAGAATCTAGCTCAAAACCTCCCCCTGGACACAACATTTTCCTACAGGTTATTGTGCAGAAATGAAAGAAAACACATTTGGACAAGTTTGGATAAAGCTCTAACTTAGATTAGTTGCACAAATCGAAAGGATTGGCATAAAGCTTCCAACTCAAGCATCAGTATCTCCTTCTGCTGTGGCCAAGAAGGAGAATAAACCAGAATTGCAAATAAAAGTAAAGTCTTCTTGATAAATTGTGTTTGTGTGTGTGTCAACACAACTAATCTGTCAATCTGTATTTGCTTGTTAATTTCCCACATGTATTTTAAATTATCTTTTTAAAAAGCTGTTTATTTTAAATTGGTATCAAATTCTCCAGATTTACCATGGGTTTCTTGAAACATTAGAATAAATATGTTTTTATGTTTGGGGGGGGGGGGGGAGAGGAATGTATCATAATAAATTAGGGGTTTTTTTCAGAATATTTTTGTCAGCCACACACTTTTTTTCACCTGTAGCAGATTTTCTAGACCCACCACAATTGTCTAGATCAATGATGACAAATCTTTTTGGCACTGATCAGGTGGCCGGCGCACACATGCGTGCAAAGAGGCTCTGAGTGCCATCTCTGGCACGTGTGATATAGGTTCGCCATCACAGGTCTCTAATGTATAAGTATTTTCTACGGCCCTAAGAAAAAATATGTCTCTTGCAATATATTTTTACATTGCTTGGAATGTTTTGTTTTCATAAAATATTTTACTAACAAACTCAAAGCCTGATAGGAGTTCATGAGGTCTTTGTAGTTATTTGAATAAGTTTTAAATATTCAATGATGCAACTTAAAAATGCCTCCCATCTACTGCACTCAGCTTCATCTTCTAATTTGCTCAGTTAACAATTACAATTACTGTGGCATTACTCATCTATTAGCTTCTTGCTGTTCAAAATTCAGATTCAGATACCTGAGTGTTCAAAGCAGATAAATGTTGCTGGCAGAAGCTGTAGTCTCTTCACACTTTTGATGTCAATGTCAATCTTCAGCATTGCTAAAAAATAAAAAAAGACACTAAAAGAACTTAACAAAAACATTACTGATGATTCTGAACTTCCTGGGGAAACTCAACAGAATAAATTTAGCCAATAGCAGTGCGTGCTATGAGAAACACAATAAAAAATACAACAGACAACACCCTTCTTTCCCATTGGAGCCTGTGTGGCATAATATTCCAGGATATATGAAGGAATCTAACTAGCTTGGATTATCAAGTGTAATGTGTTACAAAGTGAATAGTTCAATTTTTTCTGTGCTCATGGAAAGTCTCCCTCACTTCCTTCGAATGGGACTTTTCTGATACCTTAAACAGCATCTCAGATGGGACTGCCTACTGTTCTATCTCTTTTGATACTGTATCTCGTTATCTGTTTACAGCCTAGTGCTTCTTTTTAAGCAAATCAGTTTAAATATACTACTAAAGGCTTCATGACTGATTACTTGTAACCTTCAACCTTCAAACCTACAAAACATGCATCACAGGGCACTATTTTTTCAATCAACATACCCTTAAATGGGCTAACAAACCAAACCCATAACTCTCATGCAATTGAAATTTGCCTAAATTGTGGGCAGTTCAGTTCTGCCGCAGTCAGCTAGACACATGATTGTCAATTACAACACTCCCTATCAGCTTTCCACAAGAAACACCAATGGGCAAGACAGCAATAAGTAGGAAGCCGTTCCCATCCCCATAGCTTTTTTGCCTGCCAGATGTCATTCTATTTCTCTTTCTGTTTATCTTTGGAAATATCTCTGGAGCAAAGGTTCATTGAGCCATTGAGTTATCTAGTTATTATTACTTTACCATTGTCTCATTTAAATGAATATTTTATAAGTGTTTTAACTGAGCACCGAGAATAGGAGAATTGATGAAAGACTGAAGAGCTGGTTGGAAATGAAGCAGGAACATAGAATGGCCACTATCAGATCTCAATTTGCTGCTCAGAGGAAGAGCTGGAGCCAATTTGATGCAGAGCATCAGGAAGAGAGATTTGGAAGACAGTGGGCATGGACATGAATCAATCAGCCACGGATGGAGAAGGACTGCAAGGAGAGCTGGTGGCGAGATTTGTGAAACAGGGAGGATGTGCTGGGAAGTCAACAAAAGGGTTGGAGGAAGATGATTAGGGTGACTGATAACCAATGTAAATTCCATGCACATCTGGTTAAAAATGTTCAGTCTGGAGATAATAAATATCACATTTCTTCCAAGACAAAGAAGATAGGCAGTTGAAACATTGGAAGAAGGAAAACATCAATCTTGGCAAAAGTTGTATTGAAACCTTTGCAAAATCAGCTAAGAAAGCTTTTTTCTAGAGTTTATGTGTCCAAGTTTACATTTTTATTGCTGATTCTTCAGAGATGGACATGACAGTCAAGTTGCAAAATATAAACTACCATTTCTTTTTTAATATAGTTCAAAAGGCTAATTTATCTCACTTCATAGCACTTCTCAACGCATTGACATATTTAGTAACGCCTAAAAGCTGACATCACGTATGATGTAAGAGTCAACTGATTCTTATGTCTTTTAAGTTTGTTAGCAGTTACATAGCATGGAAGACAAAGAATAACAAATAAATATCAGAATATACCTACCATTGATAACAATAAGATCTCCCAGAGGCACACAAGTAAGGGCAGCAATGCCATTTTCACAGAGGGGATGGGCATACTGTAGCTTATAAACACCTCTGTTCCGCCATTTGTCAGGCATTCTTGTTGCCTTTGACTGTGTTCCCTATAAATAATAAAAGAGGAATTTAACAAGGCAACTAAAACTTGACTACAGATTTGTTGTGTGTTTCCAATAGCACTACTAAAATCATAGGGAGGGGAATATTGATTAGGGCAACAGTGCAACTAAAGCATGTAAACAGTCATTGTCAAATCTTTCTCAGTCAGTCAGGCAAGAAATTACAAGAAAGCCTTACCGAGAACCACAATTCTAATCAGGAGATTTATTGTTATCAAGTTAATAAAGCCATTACAAAAGTGGCCCTTGAGTACCAATGAGGCCCCATTCATCCTGAAATAAAAGTTCCTGCTTGTGTGCCTCTTCATCCAACCTCTGTAATGTTAACAGGCTAGAAGTCACTTTCTTTTGATCAAGAGTCCATGTCCACCTCCTTCGAGAGTTTTCACAGGTCAGGTGTGCATTGTTTGCAGCCCAACCCAGCGGAAAGCAGTCCCAATCATTGGCAGAGCTTTACACCTTATTGTTAATTATATATTTATGCAATTTGATAACTAGTTTTCATTAAGATCATCATCTAAAATTATGCTGTTGATAATGAAGAGGCTAAATTGAAATGTTATGAATCAAACTCAAAGCCACAAATATTTGCCAAAAAAAGTACCAAGATTAAAATATCAAATTCAGAACTTAATTCTGCATACATTGCTGCGCTGGGAAGTTTGATAAATCTTTGATAACTCATACTCACTATCCCAGTTCTAACTAGTCTAATTATTTTTAATGTGATACACTCTACATATTAGAAAGGAGAAATCTATATTCTATTATTTCATTCATCTTCCATGGGCTAACCCTAACCCTAACCCTAAATAGCTTCCATGCTAAAGCTCATTAAAAAGGGACAATCAGATATGTTTCTTTAATTGGAATTCTGCATTTATTTTAATATTCAACATTCACAATACAAATTTATGTTGTAAAGCAACACCTAGAATACTATATGCAATTCTGGTTTTCACATTTCTTTCACTAGATAATGTGTTGTGCTCAATGGGTATGCAGTACAAATTACAACTAATGCAGAACAATGTGTGGCCATAATATTCTGGATTGTGACAACCAATATATTCATGAGCAATAGTATGTGTTATCAGCTAATCATGACTTACTAGAAACCAACATTATCTTATTACTGACCTAAGATCTATGTCAATGATGAAAATTATGAGAAATTATGAGAAATGAAAATCAACCAAATCTGATGGGATGCATAGTATTTACATTCAGACATCCTTTTTAAAAATTTGCTTACTTGAGGTATATATCCTGTCTCCATCATAATAAGATGGATCAAAACTATCAAGGCATCATTGGCACTGGTACATTCTGCAGAATGGTATAGGGTCTGAAGCGAGTGTGGTACTTGTCCATCCGTAGCTTCAGAGCAAAGCATTGGCTCTGAAGGATAAGAACCTGAAGCTTCTTGGAAGTCAAAGTCATCAGATACAGCTTCTGAAGCAAATGCTTGGCTGGATTCTTCCTTGAAAGGATAGCAGCAAAAACAAGAGAGCATTAAAATTATATTAAAATTATATTTAAAATGATAAGAGCAAAGGGTTTCTGTGAAAAAAAAACTGGTTTCTCTAAAATTAATGAAAGCAGTATCTCAATATTTTCCCTACTCAATATTTTCCCTACTAGGCATAATAGCAATAGCACTTAGACTTTTATACCGCTTCATAGTGCTTTACAGCCCTTTCTAAGCGGTTTACAGAGTCAGCATATTGCTCCCAACAATCTGGGTCCTCATTTTACCCACCTCGGAAGGATGGAAGGCTGAGTCAATCTTGAACCTAGTGAGATTTGAACTGCCAAATTGCAGGCAGCAGAGGTAGCCTGCAGTACTGCACTCTAATCTCTGCACCACCGTGGCTCACTTAAGACATCTACACTTGTAATGGACTTACCATATGGTCTATATTCATCTGAATATCATCTTGAACTGTATGGTCTGGTACATCTACATTGTGTCTTTCGCTATCTTGAATTTTAAATTGATTGTGACAAATGGCTGAAGTGGATGGTTCATGATTATTCTGTTGTGGTTGCAGAGATGAGATGTGAGCTGGAAATACTCTTAATTCTGTCTCAGTATCTTCCAATATCAAACAAATCAAGTCTCCTGAAACAATCCCAAATGATGCTAGGGTTTCCTCATCTCCAGTAAGGGAGTCTTTGTTGTTCAACGTTATCGCAAACTTGATGTCAGAACTGCAGGGAAACAACATTAAGCACGCATTTTGTATTGTGAAACACACAACTGCAAACTAAAAGAGATCCTTAATTACCTAATTCCACAATTTACTATAATGCAACAATAAGAATAGCCACTAAAACCAAAACAATTCTCAAACTAATTCATTTTCACCTGCCTTTATTATACATGTTACTTTTTTTAGAAATGTAAGTCTAATACATATTTAAAAGTAGTATTTGTAGTATTAGCATTTAAATTATTAGTAGCAGAATGCGAAAGAGGAAGGCCACATTTCTAAAAGAATGCTTTCAGTCTTACCAAATAAAAAATATTATCAAAGCTCTTGAATTTGCATGCATTGCAGTAGCTAAATAGTATCTAATTTATGATTTGCCTTTCAAAAGTATTATTTTACGTTTTGCATGTAATTTTTAAAAAAGAAAATTAATAGGTACCAAGGGAAATCTTTCACAATCAAACACAATGTCCATCTCCACAAAACCTAAATGGTGCATTTCACCTTACAACATTTGCAACTCACTTTTGAACACAAGAGATATTTTAATATTCAACAATCACAAAATCAGTTTTTATACATATTTTTTTCAGTGACTATTATTTTACAGGACATGTTTGAGGAAAACAGCAATGTTTAATTTTTAAAATAATTACTTTTTTCACTGTAAACTCAAGGAAAATCAATCCCAAATCTCTAGCATACCAAACCCTACCACTATAAGTCTCAGCTATGAACTCTAGCATTCATTCTTCTGGGATTCCAGAAAACGCTTAATACCTGGCTCTATTCCCAGGCCTGGGATTAATGTAGGTAATTTATTGGCTGAACCCCTATCATATTGTTTTTGTACTGTTTGATGTTATGGTTCAAGTTATTTTTGTGGGATATGTGTGTGTGTTTGTAAGCCACTCAGTCTTCTAGAGAGGATATCCAGAATTCAACTGAATAAAATAAGCCATTGTGACAAGTAATTAGAGGTATGTGTACTACTAACACTTTAATAAATCACATAATTTCCATGAAATAACTATCAGTTTCTATTCTAACTGTAGGCCGTAAATGAAACTGAACATGTAACCTTACTTTGACTTTCAGTTTCAAAAGAAAAATACTATCATCTTTCTTACAGTATATCTCTCATGAACAGGACAGAAAAGGTCTGATTCTAACTATCACAACATAATCTTAATACCTTCATGAATATACCTATGACTAGTAAGACTGGATTCAGGATTATAGATCAACTAGTTCACTAAAATACAATCTCATCTCTGTACAGTTTACTTGGGAAAATAAAATGTGTTTCTTAGTATATTGACTCAGTTACTTAATTCTCCAATTACTCTACACATTAGTTTATTTGAAAAGTTAGGAATCCAGGAATCCATCATTCAATGAAAACATTTCTAAAATATCCATCAAGCCACATGAATTAAAAGGTTTGCTATATAAATTTTGAAATTAAATCTGCTCTACAGAAAGGAATAGATATTCAGTAACTAGATCAAAACCTGTGCAGATTCCCCATGATACTTGCAAAAAACGTGTTTGTTTTTTTCAATAAACTAGGTACAGATGTACAATTCTGAAAATTAGGCAAACCTGAAAGATGACGACTTGGCATTAGGTGGAGGGAGGAAGAAAATGAATCAGTTCTAATCTAACTTGCTACACTGTTTAGACAATATGTCTTGCAAAACTGTTTTACCAAAAATTCAAAAGACTTCAACATTAAAAAAATGACTAAAGATTGGGAAATATAATCACTGAAGACACTATTCAGGTGATATGTTCTCCACTTTTTCGGAAAGCAAGATTCTGAACATTGCTGGTATGTAAATATTTATTTTTGTTTTGCTTTGGTCAATGCATTGAAACATTGACCAAGCTATTTCTAGCCTGAAATGCATGAGCTGCTTCTTCTTTTTTTTTTTTAGAAAACTGTCGTGTTTTCCTCTGCACAAAAATTGTGTGTGAAGGATGGGACTGACTCCACATACATTCCACGTAATTTATAATGCTACAAATGCCAACAATACTGCAAGCCCCATCATTAAGCCAAAAATCCTAAAATCTGATTCTACACTGTAACAATAAAGCCTCCTATAAGCCATGCCTGACTTCTGGCTAACTCCCTAAACACATCCATGTAACTTTCTCGGCAGCAATACAGAAAGTGGGTAAAACCATCCGTTCCTTGAGATGCTTTCCCCAACTCCCCGCTATTTGCCAATCTCACAGTTAAGTTTTTAACTTAAAGCAATCCATCTTGGGAACCAATCTTGTTAGGATATCAAGTTAACATGTAATTTTAGTCACGAGGGAAATCCTTTTAATATTTCCCTCATTCCTATTTTGTACCAGGCCAAAATATATAGGCAGGCAGGCAGGCAGGCAGATCCTTTGGATCCCCAAATTATGTATTCGTCTGTTCCATTCACTGTCACTATCGAATTGAAGCGTTTTGATGACCTCCAAGCCTACCGTCCCTGTCCTAAAGTTCCCTTTTATTCGTATCCATTTCATGTATTCAAATCATCGTTTAGACGACGATTTTAGTCTGAATCGTTTAGACTTATATATGTTATCTAATACATGCTTGAGGAAATAAATAAATAAAAGTATAAAACATGTATTGTCTTCCACGAGTCTTCTCCGACTCTGGGCCATTCCTCTGGGCTCTCCTACAAATGGAAACCGTTTCCATTTCCTAAAAAAGGGAAAGCCCGGCTTCCCATCACTCTCGTCGACCACCACCCCTCACACTCATTGCCAGGCAGCTCCGCTCGCCGATACCTGTAACCCCAAGCGGGCAGGAGGGTTTGGCCAAGGTGCGCACGCAGATCCCTCAGCCGTGGCTCCGCCTCCGCCAACTCCAACGGAGCCGTCTGCCTCTGCAGCCGTACGCGGAGCTTCATGGCGGCGAACTACGCTCGCGCCGCCTAAGCTCCCTGGCCCCCTCCTCCCCGCCCCGCGCGCCCGAGAGGCCCCTTCGCGAAGGTGGCGGCACAGGAGGCCGCAAGCGAAGACGCCGCCGCCGTTGTTTGTTGTGGGTTTGGGCTGCCGAGGAACCGCCTCCTTGACCCCGGCGACCTTGCGATGACGTAGTTCCGTTCTTCGGCTTGAACCCTCCCCTCTCGGCGCCTGCGTCGTTCCACGCAACCACTTCCCCCACCCTCACCGAAGGAAGGCAGAAACAGACGGTGCTGCGCGATGATAATTCGGTGCTCGCCTTATCATCCCTGCTCTCTACCGAAATTGATGACATCGGCCTTCTTCCCGTCTGGCGCTTCTCTGATAGCCAAGGGCTGTCATCTAAAGCCGGGTTCTCCAACCTTGGCCACTTGAAGACTAGTGGACTTCAGCTCCCAGAATTCCTCAGCCAGCTGGCTGAGGAATTCTGGGAGTTGAAGTCCACAAGTCTTCAAGTGGCCAAGGTTGGAGACCCCTGATCTAAAGCAGGGGTCGCCGACTTTGGCAACTTTAAGCCTGGCGAACTTCAACTCCCAGAATTCCCCCACCTGGCTGGGGGAATTCTAGGACTTGAAGTCCACTTGTCTTAAAGTTGGCGAAGTTGGAGACCCCTGATCTAAAGAGGATTCCCATGGGTGCTTTTTCAAGAGGCAACTGGAGTTTCTGGTTTTTTTTTCCTTGAAGACATTTCACTTCTCATCCAAGAAGATTCTTTTAATTTCTTCAGAGCTGAAAAAGCTTCTTGGTTAAGAAGTGAAATGTCTTTAAGGAAAAAAACTAGAAAGTCCAGTTGCCTCTTGAAAAAGCACCTTTGGGACAGCCATGACCTGGATGACTGAGAATCTCCATAGACTAAAAGAGGATTCCTTATCCTGGGGGTCGAGCCATCCTTGTCCACAGCATCTGGTTATGGGATGTCATCAGGCTGCACAAAACAGGATGTGGAGGACTAGGGGGTTTGGTGATTTATGACGGCAGGGTCTTGCTTTACAACAGGATTACAACATGGCAGCTCTATTATGGAACGATTCATGTTGTTAAAAAAGGAAGAATCTCGTTCAAATAATCTCAGTTGCTGGTACCTTTCTAGATGACTGTAATGGGAGCAATATGAAAGTGGTTTCCTTTATCTCCAGTTACTTTTTCCACTTCACAATTAGGGGAGGGAGGGGGGTTTCTGGTGGTCTCCCATCCAAAAACTTACTAGGTCTAACAGGTCTGAGCTTCTTGGCTTCCAAGCCCAGATAGGTTGGCATATGCTACACACCAACACTTTACATACATACATTCACACATATACACACATGGAAATATATACATTTATTTTATATTAAATGGGAATGGGTTTATATATTGTGCCAAGCATAATTTCTTTTCATTATGGTTTGTTAAAAGAAGCCATAATTGCTTGTACATTAAACTAAGTTTTAAAATATGATTTATAAATTCCATTGACTGGATTAATACTAGAAACCGTAACTACCACAGAATGGCTTGATGCTAGTTATTCAATCAATGCCCCATTTATGGTAAAATTGACTGGAATCATTTCTTGTAATACCTGATCATACAGTCTTTGTTTTAGTAGGAATCATGTTAATGTTAAATTTAACTGTAAATAAAATCAAATTTAGTTTTGCTTCTAGTCCTGTCTATGACTTTTCTGAAGTTAGCGAAGATACCATTTAAAGGCCAACTATGGCCTTAGTCCAGAAAAAATTACCGTATATGCTATTATTAATTATGTGAAGCATTATAGTTATGATTTTAAACCATGGTTTGTATTTTATCTCACATTTACAGCTTATTCAGTAAACCATGTTTAACTAATTGTAACAGTGCAATGTGTGAATTACTGACATGTTTATGGAGTTATTGTTTAGTTGCAAAACAGTGAACTTCTGAATATCTGAAAACATGTAACATATATCATGATTAACATATCTCTATTAAATTAATAGCATGGTTCTTGGATTTATTTTATTACTTAATTACAATTTATCAAAGGTACTACTAGGCCTATAAATTGTTTGCTTATCAAACAATCTTAACTGAACATTTGTATTTGTACCTATACAACATCCTAGATTTTACTGCACTTCAGTTCATTTACCATACAGTTCAATATCATATTGGACAATACTTTTTCTTTCCTGGTGAAAATGATTAAATGAGCATCCGTCTCAGGTGTTAGGGGCTGGAATAGTTTTTGTCTTATGGGATTGCTGAAAATAACACACAATGTTCCTTTGCCATTCTAAAAGAGAATTGAATATATGTGAACCCCGGGATATTTGTCTTTTCCATCAGACAGACTTGGGACTGACCACAATGTGAAGTTCAAACAATAACTAGCAAGTCAAATACACTAAATAAAAGTAGTATGATTAATTAGAACATGTAGCATTTTGCTGCTGATCATTAAAATATCTGTGTGAGTTGGCACACTTTTTATTTTTATTCTGATGTTAGCAAAAACAAAATGTAGAAAGAATCTAAGCTGGCTTAATTGGCAATCAAATTTATGTGGGAGAAGTCCCAATGGTAATTACACAGAAGTAGACACATTCATTTGCCTTGATTCCCTTCTAACTCATTCAGAAACTGGAGAACCATATATATTTAGAAGTTAGTCATATATTCATGTAGAGATGGAAGCTTGAAGTTTGAGTGAAGGGGCAAGAGTATTTTACGCACAATTCTCTCTCGATTCCTAAACTTCCAGTTTGCCCATAGGGCTGATTTTCCGCGCTTTGGAGGCTTCAGGGAAACCTCCGGAGGGCAAAAAACGGCCTCAAAAGAAGGCTGAAGTCAGCTGGCCAGTGTGCGCATGTGGGCTGGCCAGCTGACAGGGCATCACATCGCGTGCCCTAATAAATGGCTCTGCGTGTCACCTGTGGCACACGTGCCATAGGTTCACCATCACAGTTCTAATGCAATATTTTCTATAAAAACAAGATTCTCTATCACTTTCTCTAAAAATGCATCAGAAACTCTCTTCTTTCCATAAAGTCTTAATCCAGGAAAAAAACTATTAAGCTGCTTTAAAAAAATAATCATGTACATTCTAACTTTAGTTGAGAAAGTGAAGTTCAAAGGAGATGAAGAGAAATTGATAAATTAATTTGTAGGACATCATTTGAAAGGATTAAATATTAAAAATTATGATGTGTTCTATCTGGCAGCTTCTAACAGACTTGCTGAATAAGACTGAATGATGAGGTTTTATGCTAGTAGGTAGAAGCTGGGGTATGGGATAAAGAAGTTTTTGATTGAAATACACTATATTGCCAAAAGTATTCACTCACAATTTAGTCTGATTATGTGGATGGGTGAGCGAATACTTTTGGCAGTATAGTGTATTAGAGAAGGATATTAAGTTTCTGAAAATGTTTGCACTTGTCTTGATGAAAGGGAATGCAATTTCTTTTTAAAAATTGTTTTCATTTTATATATTTTTCCTCCTTTTTCCCTTCCCCTGTTTTCTTTGCAATTTTCATTGTTTCTTTTTTATATTTTTTTATATTTCTCTTCATTTGTATTCTTTTTAAACTGCGATAAAAATATTTTTAAAAATGTAACTTTCGGTGGCTGAATTAAAAATTAAATAAAATACATGTAACAGAAATAACCTGGTGCCAAGCCATGAAGGCCTTTGAGGATCGTAAACATTGGAGGTGAAACACAGCTTCTTAAAGTTTTTAAACTTCAGCATTTCTGAGTGGCTGCTATGGACAGAGTCTCAGTTCAGTTAGCTGGCATGTCCTCATTTCTGACTAACCGTTTCAGGATGCTGAATTGTGCATCCGGGACCACAAACAATGAAACCACATATACAAACAAAAGTAATCAGGCCAACATTGTTTTTAAAAAATGAATGAAGTGTTTGCTTCTGCTTGTAGGATGTACAGTTCTCTCAGTTCTCCTTGCAGTATCGTGCTCAGAAAAAAATTGCTCCGTAAATTGCTTCTGACATTTAGAATACTGGGAGTCTTTAAAGGTAAGGTCTTTCTTTTCAAAGATTATTACAATTATCCTGTACCTTGATTTTAACCCTACATGTATTCCTGGGTTTTGTTTTCTGATCTTAATTTGCTTTGCAAATTAAGGGTGTTGTAAGCAGACTTTAATTTCTTTCAAGGAGACCTGTTGAAATCAGGGATAATCATGATAAAGCATCTCTTTTATTTCAGGACTAAGCCTGCATCTATGCATTGAAATTAATATGATGTCTATAGGATTCTACTTTTTTTTCTACAAAACTATTTACAATGAAGACATTTTAAAAATATGCAGATGACAATGTTACAGCTGTTAAATATATGGCAAAGGGTGTATGATAGACTCATAATGGAATTTTTGAAATCTCATGTAAACATATTCCTAATAATTTTAGATCTAAATATTTAATTGTTATTGGCTAATTGTGCCTTAAATTTTACTTTTAACAAACATGAAATTAGGATTAGGATTATGAAAAAACTAAGTTTACAATATATTTTAACAGGTAATACTCAACAAAAGGTGAATAAGGAAGATGAGATTCTGGTGGGTTTTCATTCTTTTAAGTTTATTTCTTTTTCAACTTGAGGCTAACCCTGAAGTCAGAATAAGAATTACACAAAGGGGATTGAATTATGGTAAATTGATTTATTTTATTTTGCAACTATATTTCAATATACTTCAAACCTTTTATATAATACTATGGATTTCCTCAAAGCATCATAGCAATTGCAATGGTCATCTCAGAGAACTTGAGTAATTTGAGCCTGCAGCATACATCTGCCTAAAATGCTGTTAGTAAACATGCTTAAGGAATCTCATATCTATAAAGTAGAAATTAAATTGCATACCTACGCAAGTCCATTCCTAACTGTCTGAAAATGAAATACAATAAGCATTTCCATTTATTGATAGAAGTAAGATCTTCCTTATGAAGTAAGAACTTCATTTCCAATTTTAAGTACTCATTAAATTCTCTTCCCTTTCCATGCAGTTGACAAAATAACCTTCTTTCTTGACAATATTTCAAGGTATGTAAGAAGCAGAATATGAAGAATTAGAATAATTACTAACAAATCTGCCCCTAATTTTCCATCTTCAAATATGCTCACAAGAATATTGGGTTGGGTGGCTTATGAATCCAAGTAAATAATAAATAAATTGGCAGATGATGGATCTGAAGATTATGTATTTCCTTTAGCAAAAGAAATTGGAATGAAGCTCCTTGAACAAGAACTAAAGGCAAGAATATTTCCAGATGAGATTGGCACTGAGAAATACTTTTTTGGCACAGTTGACTACACAGTATCAAGGTAGTTTGACTATTTGTGCCATTTATGTGTTATCTTAATTTTAATTTCTGAATTTTGTGACAATATACCAGTTTCTTGGTATAAAATATATTCATTTATTTCAGTATAACTACTGCTGTTTATTATTATTTTCTATAAATGCATATTTTATTTTACAGTTATTCTTTTAGTTTCATAAGCCATGTCAAAGAACTTTATTCTGAGTTAACATGTCCTTCTTTACATTACATAGATTAAGCTTCATTTCATCTTGCAATATGATATGTCAAGCTTCTCTCTTTATAGGATTCAAATCATGTCTATTTCAGTATATAATTCTTCTGTGATCCTGATACCTGAAAATGGTATTAGACTATTACTTAAAAATATTTCTGTGACAGTTACTACACACTGGACCTTCAACAACTGGTTGATGTAAGTGCAATTTTGTAAATTTAAGGCTATTTATTCTGTCACCTGATAACTGAAAATAATTAAAGCTATGCATTTGATTAGATGCTTTCATCCAGGTAGTATTTAAATTGGAAATTAAAAAAAAAACTGAAAAATAAATATACTTTTTAAACCAAATGAAATATTGAGTTTAACTCTTGCTATGTCTTTTTATTTTTCCCTGTGTAGTGACTATCAGGGAGAAGTTGAAATATCAATTTTAGGACTGTCTATTACAACAGATATGATTGTGGCACTAAATAATATAGGAGATTTGCTGGTGTCTATTCAAAACTGCCAAGTGAGCACTGGTAAAATTGAAGTCCAGCTTAATAGTGAAGGAAGGTAAATTCAAGAAATATATTATTTAATGATATTTAATTATAAGGAACTACAGTAATGGGGATCTGTTTTTAATGAATTTTTAATATATTGAACAGTGCATTGTTGTCGGAATTTTGTTGTTTGTATGAGGTTGCAAATTATGTAGATAGCTTAAATAGTAGCAGAATTTGGTCTGTTATATACAAAGCCTGATAAACATCAAAGTCTGATAAGTTTCACTCAGGTCACCCTAATGAATATATAGATATATGTACCTGTAATGTGTAGATTAAAAAATTGTGTACATTAAAGGCTTCCATGTATTAGAAACATCCAGTTATTTACACACAGTCCTAAGTCTGTCTGTTGTGAACTATGCCCCAACAAATTAAATGGGATTTATAACATTCCAGTCTTCTTCAGATAAATAGCTCAGTTTTCCACATTGTGTTTCATATGTGGAAACCAAATGGAGAATCCAATCATTTTAAAACTTCTCCCAAAAGTAGCATGCCATGAGGCATTATTTTAATTAATTAATTAAGCTTCATAGCAGTTAACTTTCAATGAGCATTCAACTGTTGCAGATGTCTGCATATTTCTATCTAAAATTTAATTATGAAGGAATTAACATACATGCTGGTTTTTTTTTAAATCTCCAGGTGGTTTTATAACGCTTTTGTTCAACATTTGGAAAAGGTTATACATACAAGATTGGAAAGCCAAGTAAGTTTGGGAAATTTGAGTGGGTTATAAATTTGCCTACAAAGAACAATATGTTCTTTTTCTTAGTCGACTCTTTCCTACGCTTGACAAAAAGTAAAAATCTTATGTATGTATATATATATTTTTTCACAGCTCTGCCTAAATGTTATATTAAGAATCCAAAAGGAAACTGAAGTACTTAAAGGACTAAAAGGTGAGTCTGTGACAAACTATCTATATTTTGCTGATGGACTTACTGTACTGTAAACTAACAACATTTGAGCAATATGCAAAATCTTTAAAATCTAAGAATTGTGAAGTTGAAAATGAAAGGTATTCTGATCTTTTTGTTTTGATAAATACTATTTATGTGATACTTACACTGATATTGCGTTAAGAGAAGTGTGCTTAAAACAGCCCAGCTTTCTGTGCTCAATATAAAATTACAGTTTTTCACAAGTGGAATTATATTTGTCATCCACATACACAGTGGGGTTTTTTAAATTACCGTGTTTTCCCCAAAATAAGACAGGGTCTTATTTTCTTTTGACCCCTGAAATAAGCACCTGGCCTTATTTTCGGGGTGGTCTTGTTATTTTTGAGGTGCAGGAGGCAGTGAGCGTGGTCACCTCATGGCTGCTGCTGTTTTGTAATATTTTCAGGGAAGGGCTTATTTTAGCGCATGCGCTCAAAAGCCCAATTGGGTTTATTGTCCAGGGAGGTCTTATTTTCAGGGAAACAGGATATATGTTTCTGTCAGTTGAAGGCTTCCTTTCCAAAAACAATTTCATATTTCTATTTTACCTTTTCTTGATTTGTACATGAAAGACCTCATGAAAACAACTGTTGGAAAGGCAGCTATTGACTGAAGATCTCTGTAATATTACTGGCAATTTATTTCAATACAAAAAAGAGGGTCTATTTCTTCCTATTGCATGACATGAGGGTTCCTTTGCTCACCCTCTTTCTTGTTACATTTCTCTAGCTTTCAAATTGCTGTTATAGCATCCAGTACTCCCACTATAGGGAAATCCTATCACCATTTCACTTTAGAGTAAAGAAACCCCAAATGCAGAATTCAAATTTGGTTTGTTGCAGGGGTGGGTTCCGGTTCTGGGGGTGGCATGGCCGGCTGAGTTACTACCTACTCAGCTGAACCGGTCCAAACCAGTAGGAACCCACCTCTGGTTTGTTGCAGTGAAAGTACCGTATCGTGTTACACTCAGATGTAGCATGGAGATTTTTTCTTAAATGGGAGTGTTTGGTTTGATTTATTTCATTTATACTATTGATTGTTTTATTTATGTATTTAGAATGTTGCTGTTCCTTCTAGGGGGAGCTGCATTTTGATTAGGTTATTACAGAAAGTAATACAGTAATACAGAAAGTAGGCTGGATAAATGGCACACTGTTTTCTACCATGGCATAGCTAACAAACCAAGAATAGTAGCAAGTACAGGCCAGAGAATTGTAATCTCTTTCAAATATCTTGCATCTTTTATCAAACTATTTTGTGGCAGTTTCTTGTAGCTGTGGTCAATCTGCTCATATTCAGGACATGGGCTAGGAAGGATAAACAAAGAATAAAACCTTTTTTTTTTCCTCTGAAACTAAAGTTCAAGTCTTATCAGGAGATCTGTTAATTTCAATATTATCTGTGCCTAATAGGCAATAGGCATTGCTCACGAGCAGAAACGATTAGTCGCTTGTCATGGTCCTAACATTTTGGTCTGCTTCAAGTTTTGTGTACTAGTTATATCAAAACACTTTGCTTGATTAGCTAGTCATCGGTAAGATTAATGGCAAGGTTGTTGGATTTAGAAAGGAAAATTCTTGAAATTCCTGCTGTGTCAGGCCTGCAGTTATATCCCTTTTAGGATCTTTGGCCTGCCACACTCTCTATTATTTCATTATGCTGTTTCATTAGTGTAGTAGTTGGGAAGGGGGAATAGAAAGGAGTAGAATTGTGGAATGTGTTGTTGTCGTTCTTTTCTAAAAGCCCAAGGTCATCTTTTGTCTCCGCCCCTCTGCACCTGATCGGAAGCAGCTGGGTGGAGATGCCAGCGTGGGCAAAGAAGATTGGACCATGTGATGGATTTATGGGTTTTGGGATAAGATCATGAACTTTCAACTGGATGGAATCCCAGGAAGTTCAGATTTGGGATTCCACAGATGTGCTAAGATGTCTGACTTATTAAATTGGAACTTTAAGGATCGTTTTGCTTTGGACTCTGATTTAATTCTGCATGATACTTGGAATGCTGACATGTTGTTTGTGAGGTTTCCTGATGGCATTGAGATGGTCATTGGTTTATAGCCCTACCCTACCTTACAGGATGTGTGGAAAGGGGGTGGGGATCTGAAATCTTGAGTATATGAGATCTTGAGGAAGAGAGAGTTTGAGAGACCTCAATGTCCCTTTTTCAATAACATTGCAGGTATATTCCAGATTAATCCCCTCATCCAAGTAAAGTATTCACTTATTACACCTCCTGAAGTCTTTAAATCCCATGTTGATCTGGATTTTAAGGTAATTCTATTGGTTGTTATACTGTTTGAAATTGTAGTTTAATAGGATATTTTTGTGTTAAGGATCATCCAGAGATCTTCAAAAACCTAAAGCATTGTTTCTTTGTTTTATAAATTTATTAAACTTATAAATATAATTGTATGTTATTATTAAATTGAAAAAACTGTCAGATTCTCTGATTCAATGTTTGTCCATTTCTAGGAAATGTAGATAAACATTTTGATTCTTGCATTTCATTCATTCATTTCATTTATATTTATTTTGTTTTAGCTTACATTTAATTCTTAGATTTTTTTTCATAAATACAAGTATCTCCTTCATTGGGAAGGGACACGAATTAATAACAAAAACTAAACACAGCTAAAATTGGACTTAAATCTGCCTTCCTAGACCATTTTAGTCTGTGTAATTACAAACTCCATAACTCCCAGCTATGCCTGAGGCATAATGGTAATTATAGCGAAAGCATAGAATAGGAATAGAAAATTTGAAAAAGCTGAAAGTCAAAAGTAAAATAAATCAAAACTCAGAGCCAAACAAGATATTGTAACTGTTCATTCACCACTTGCAAATATTGTCTTTCTTATATTTTGATTGAAAATTTTGAACAAGATAAAAATAATACTGTACAAATATTAGAAAAGAAACAAAGAAAATAATTTCTTTGTTTCAAGTCCACCCTATAAACAGCAAACGACCGGCCTGCGGTGGCTCTGCCAGCAAAAATGGAGCTCAGCCCTCCATTTTTGGGAGCTCAGCCCTCCAAAAATGGCTCGCAGCCCTCCTGGGGCTCTTTTTTTGGCTGCGATGGCCTCTTGTAACCCTCTGCCAGTGAAAACAGAGCTCGGGAAGGCCTAGCCCAGTCTGCCCAGGCTCTGTTTTCAGCCACGATGGCCTCCTGGAGCCTTCTACCAGCAAAATCAGAGCCCAGGAAAGCTGCTCCAGGAGACCGTTGCAGCCAAAAATGGAGCCTTGATGAGTGATCCCAAGCTGGCCATGCCCTCCCTGGCCATGCCCCACCCAGAGCCCAAGGTCAAACACAACCTGATGCCACCCTCAATGAAATCGAGTTTGACACACCTGCTCTAAGGTTATAACAAAATATCTTAAGGGTCATTTTTTTCAGCAGAAACTACATAAGCGATTTTCCACCAATAATACATGTAATACTTGATGCATAAAGTATAAAGAAATTTTAAAATATATAATTTCTAAATTAAATTACTGCTGTAGGTTTTGACCCTGTCCTAGATGCTGACAAAATACTGTGGATCACCTTGTACTCTGTGCTGCACTTCTGATCCAAAGTTGTCTGAGATAAAGTTGAAAACATACAATGAAGTAAATGGGAACATTTCTTTCAAATATCAGAAATGGAGGCCAATAAGGGGCAATGGAGGGATGCGATGGCTCACTGGCTAAGATGCTGGGTTTGTTGATCAGATAGATTGGCAGTTCAGCGGTTTGAATCCCTAGCGCCGCGTAACGGAGTGAGCTCCTGTTACTTGTCCCAGCTTTTGCCAACCTAGCAGTTCAAAAACATGTAAAAATGCAAGTAGAAAAATAGGGACCACTTTGGTGGGAAGGTTACAGTGTTCTGTGTGCCTTTGGTGTTTAGTCATGCCAGCCATATGACCACGGAGTGGTCTTCGGACAGCGCTAGCTTTGCAGCTTTGAAATGGAGATAAGCACTGCCCCCTAGAGGCAGGAAACAATTAGCACATATGGGCAAGGGAAACCTTTACCTCTGAGGAGCAATGGACTTTTTAAACAACCATCCTTTTGGTCCCTGTGAGTTCATTATAAAAATATGTAGCTGCATAAATGGAATTAGATTTTTGGAGTTGCATTTTTCAATCAAAATGACCTCATTCACTTGTGGGAAATCTGTAGCTGGAATGGTAAAGAAATGCATGAGCAGTCCCGGACATTTTCTCAGAGAAGGAGGTACACTTTTAAATTAAGCACATTGAAATCAATAAGACTAACACGCCATTAAGAGGCCGTGGAGTACCTGTTTCGTTCTATAAGTAAAAATTTGTTCTATAAATATCTTTTTCAGGTTTCTGTGTATTTTTCAAGTAATCGCACCGAATCTTCCTTTGCGGCTGCTCCCTTCACTTTTCCAGAAAAGAACAACTATATGCTCTTCGGTGGAATTTCTGAATCTTTGCTAAACTCTATTACTTCAACTTATTACACTATTAGAGTGTCAAAGATAACTTTTTCTGAAGAGGTAATTGTCAATAGTATCAACAGCATTATTAGTAGTATTACATATTTTGTGAATGAGCCTAAACTTTTGAAAAGTCCTAAGTGATCTTGAAAAAAATGCATGTGATCATATATGGGGTCAAAGTAACCACTAACTCAAGCAAAGCAACTGATATGGATATTATAAAGGCTGCAAATATCTGTCATTTAAACTTGTGTTCATATTGTTCATATTCATATGTTTATTTCTAGAAAGAAATCTTGGTGTTTTTTTCAAACTTGAAGATCTTCATTGTTGGATAATTGTTTGATTATGTACCATCATGTCAGAGTCAATTTTTAGCAACTAAGTTTTTTTGCTATACAGCAGTCATTTGGATTTTTGCAGCCCCTTTCTTGAGTACTTGAAGGACTATGAACAGCAGCAAAGAGGAAAGCAATAATCTATATTCCAACTCCCTGTTATGTTTGTTAACACCGTGCCGAATAACTTTAATGTCAAACCAAGTTAATAGATGACTAACAAGCAGTAATCTCATCCTAATTTTTGTACATTTGGTCTCCCTAGATTCAATATGCCTTTTATAAAAGGGGCAACACAACACAATACAAACTCAAGTTTTCACCTTTCTCATCCATCCAATCACTCATTCCATTTCAACAAAGAAGCATCATTCTCACTGCTAGCTGGATGTCTTAAGACCCTCTTTCTTGACCTAGCCTATTTCACAGAATTATTGGGGCGGGAAGTGGAAAGCACTATGTAGACCTTCTTAAGGTTCCAAAAGAAAGGTAGGATATAAATTTGAAAAATAAATATGTGGAAAGAAACATAAAAATTTCTGCTCCTATGCATACAACACTCCATGATGGTAATCAAGGGAAGGGATTTAAGTAGTGTTTCATTTAAAAGATGAGTAGGAGACTCATATATTTCTTTCGTTTTGCAGCATTCTTCATACTTTAATTTAACCACAGATACCTTAAGCAAAGTCATTCCTCAAGTAAGCATGAACTATTTTAAAAAATCTAAACAATTATGGGTTTATATACATGAATGTTTGATAAGTATTGATTGGTTTCCAAAAGTTTTCAGCATTTACTTTTGACAAAATGTGATTTTAGGACAGATTGTCTCTTTCAGCATGCATTCAAGAAAAGGATCAAAGGACATGTGACAGCAGGAAAGTCATGTTGATATTTGTCCATTTCCTCCTCCATGGAAATTAATGATTTGACTGAACAATGAAGGAAAAATATTAATCCAGCTCCATTAGGATCAGAATCTCAACCCATACGAACCAATATAAGATCTGATTCTTTGTTTTTCTAATTTTGTAGCTACTCTACAAAAGTAGTTGCTCTCACCCTAGTATGGCAGGAGTAGATATGAGGCATAGAAATTTTGTAAATTCTGAATGACAACATGCACATAATGTGTAAGTAATATGTAAAAACCTAAGAATTTTATTACTCTTCATATTGCTAATTCCATCTTTGAAATAACCATACTTAACAATTCTAAACAAATTTATCAGAACATAAATCTCACTGGATAGTGGGATTACATGTCCAAGTATACATGCATGGGATTAATCACATACGCATGTTGTTTTAAAGTAAAGATATGTAGCAATGTAGATTTGAGGCCAAATAATTATGTATATAATTATTATAAAATAATTATTTATTTGTGCAGGTTAGGCAGCATTATGCCAAATCACACCCAGTGAGAATGAAATTGATGGTGACTGCAGCTCCAGTTTTAAGACTGAAAAATAACAGTTTCACTATAGAGATTCCTTGTTTTGTAGTAGTATCTGCTCTTCTGTCAAACTCAATGAATAAACCCATCTTTGCTGTGAATGTAGTAAGTAATTATAGAATATTATAATATATAAAAGTAATTGGTTGAATAAAACTAACTTCTTCCCTGCCACTTATTATAGAGATGATCAAGAGCCAGCCCATGAAAATCACATCTATGTAATAATTTGATGTAATGTGCAAAAGTGATTAAACCGCTTGTTTTCTTGGTTCCCATCCATTTTTCTCATTTCTGACTTTCTGTTTTTATGCTTGTTTTTAGTATTTTTCCTTGTTTTAAAATGTTTTCTCCATGTCCAGGCTTACCACTGCCTTGGTATTTGTCAATCAGATTTGTTGGCACTGATATCACTCAGCTGATTGGTGGGATTCAAATTTTTTACTACAGGTTCTGTGGGCGTGGCATGGTAGGTGTGGCATGGTTTGGTGGGCGTGGCTTGGTGGACATGGCAAGGGAAGGATACTGTGAAATCTCTATTCCCTCCCCATTCCAGGGGAAGGTTACTACAAAATCCCCATTCCCTCCCAATCCGCTGGGACTCGAGAAGCAAAGAATAGATGGGGGGGGCAGTCAGAGGTGGTATTTACCGCTTCTCCGAACTACTTAAAATTTCCACTACCGGTTTCCAGAACTGGTCAGAACCTGCTGAATATCATCTCTGACTCAGCTGTCTTCAGTTCTCCATACTTCTCCTAGAAATCCCATCCAGGATTTTTTCTATCTTTATATTATAAAAGGCCAAATCTAATAATACTAATCCACTGGCCCTATTTTAGGATTGACTATTTGAATTCCTCCTTTAGCACTCACTTTTACAAAGGAAGCAATATTTGCTTTTGAAGCAAAGTATAGGTGTGTGAGCTTCTCTTTGATATAATTGTCATAGATAATGCAAATATAGAGTGTTCTCTGTTGTTATTAGCTTGTCTTTGATTTGTTAGTTAGGATAGTGTTGTTCTTAGCTATGGTTCACTGAACCATATAAGAGATTGTCATGTAGGTGAATTAAATGACTCCCTCAAGAGGTATATGGTCCATGCTTATTATTAAAAAAATTGTTGGCATTCACATTTTAATTGGTGCTAAGAAGACAGTAGTCTGTTTAAGAATTGAAATTAATGAAATTGCTCACAATCAAATTGTTTAAATATTTGGTCCACCTAGTATTCTCTTAAGCAAATGAGAGGTTAAAATGTCATTTTTTAAAACTTTAATAATTTAACTTTGCTCTCTACTCAAAGAAAGAGCTAGAGGTTTTACATAACATTAACAGCAAATAGGTCAGCCTGTTCCCCAGCTGTACAATACTTTGGGTGAAACACAAAAAAGAAAATGGTGAGAAATGACTACCTTTAGATATTCAGGCACCATCTCAGGTTACAAAGAACTTAAGTTACCTACTGGAAACAATTTGGAGAAAAGAGATGTTGGTAAAGTAGAACATGAAAAATTCTCCCCTGTTGAATAAAAGATCAAGAACAAAAAAAAGAACTTCTATTTTGCATATATGAATAGAACACTCTAGTTTTAGCCCAAATAAACACAAATATTATTTTGTCCATCTATTAATACTTTTTCCTCTCTTTGTAGTCTATAGGTTTGAAAGCCAATGCAGTAATAGCTGAGCAAAAGCTAATTGTCTTATTGCAGCTGCAGAGGTAATCAAGAAACTCAGTCCATTATTACAATTTAAACAATAATTACTTTCTAAATTTCTCACTTGGGATTGTCATTGCTGTCATTTACACAATGTAAAAAGAAACATGGTAGATTTGATTTTTTTTTCAGCATTTTGGTGAAGGTGTGGGGTTTCGGGAGGCCAAAATGCTGTATTCAGTGCATAAGAGATTTTCAACTTTTTTGAGGGGAAAAAGGTGCATCTTATACTCCGAAAAATACGGTATATAGATTAGTTCTAGTGCTAAAGATAATGAATAGCATCATGAATACTATCTTACTGGACACTAATCCATGCTAGTATTATTCCTACATTTTGTGATAAAGGAAGTTGATTACTCTCCCAGCTGTGATTTATCTAGGAAGGTTGTAGCTTCTCTTCAACAGACATGTTCAAGCAAAACTTGTATAGATGTTTGCTGGTGAGCTCATTTTAATTTGGATTTTTGCATTAGAATGAGTGCCCCCTTCCATCTGTACCAATTCACACTAAAATGTTAAGACTTACAAATACCAAATTATCGTATTCCTATGTTTTATTTTAGATTATACCTGTCTCTGACTTATTCAAGCATTGGCTTTTTCCAGGTAAATGACAAATGACAATAATAATAGAAACATGTATTAGAATACTTCTTATTGTGAAAATACAAGGCAATGAGTTTTAATTCTGAGCTTGAACCAGCAGTTAAAAACAGAAGTTAGAGTTTCTCCTAGATTGTGTGAATGAAAAGGCAATCTGACTTATTAGCTTTTAGCTATACAGATGCAGTTATACAACATTTTCAAGCAATCAAAACGTATACAGAAACGTATGATCATTTAAAGAGAAAAGAAATTCACCCCTTCATTACTCTAAATATATAATTTAGAGTAAACACAATTTACTCTAAACACAAGTTTATTGAAAAGAAATTCAGAGTAGAATAAAGGTTAAGAGTAGAAAGGAGGACAGTCATAAAAATAAATTCTTATGGTCAGATTTTTTTATACCTATTTGTATACATGTTATAATAAAATACAACTCAATATATTTGCTCTTGACTCCACGGCAATTCATAATTAGATAGCCATGGAATCATAGGTCTTGGAGTCCATTCTAGCCTTCCAGTCCAACTGTCTGTCCTAGGAAGGAGTCATTATACTATCCAGGACAAATGGTTGTCCAAACTTTTCATGAAAATTCCAGCAATGGAGCAGCCACAACTGCAGGAAGCAAGCTGTCCCACTGATTAATTGTTCATATTGCCAGAAAATTCTCCATTGTTTCCAGATTGAATCTGGATAAATACTAGGAGCAAGAGGAATTACCAGGGACAAGACTAGGGACAAGAAGAGAGGGCTTTGATGAGATTTTATATTAATTAAGTGGGGTGACTGATTTATTTTCTGGTCAATGGGCAGTATATACTCTTATAGAAGTAAATTCATCAGGTGGGAGATCAAAATTGGGAATCTTGAGTATTTGTAAAATAATGCTGGTTGAGACATGACTAGAGAAAATTGAAAAATAGAGTCAAATCAGAAGAGAACTTAAATGAAGCAAACTAATCAAGGTCAAACTTTGCCTAAATATACGTATGTCAATTTTCTGGGAGTAGTGTTAAATATAGCTTTCTATTATATAGGTCCAACGTTTGAAGAACCTCTTATCTTACTCCTTACAGAATACAGTAATTCCACCAATCTCTGGTAAGATTATGAAAACTTTCTTCAGAAGTTATAGTTCTTGGGTCATCATTTAAGTTAACAAATATTTCCCAAGGGTTACCAAGATCCTAAGTCTTATAGAAAGGTATAACAGAAACAGACATCAACAGAAACAGACATCAACTTTGTTACTCCTAAGAATAAGAACTAAAAAGTAAAATCATGTTTAAAAACAATCAGAAATGTCGGCAACAAAATGGCATGCAATTAAGTCTTGAGAATAATAAATATAGTGTGATAGCTAAGTAATAAATGTCAATATGATCAGAATCTACATTTACTTATTTGTTACATTTATATACAACCTTTTTCCAGAAACTTATGGAGACATACAGATGTTAGATTTATATCTCACTCTTATTTTGTGCAATCCTATTACATAGCTCCTCCTCTTCTTTTCCCCACAATCACTCTGTGAGGCAAAGGTGGGTTCCTACCAGTTCAGACCGGTTCAGCCAAGTAGGTAGTAACTCACCCAGCCACCCCCCCCCCAAACTGGTTCTATTTGCGGTGGCATAGGGACCACCATCTTGTTTTTTGCTTCTGCACATGTGCAGAAGCAATTTTTTTACTACTGTGCATGCATGCATAGCGGGCATCAAGCGTGCCCCTGAGTGAACCAGCAGTAACAGATGCCGGAACCCACCCCTGCTGTGAGGTACATTAGGCTGAGAGGTAATGACTGATTCTGATCACTAAGAGTTGCCTTGAGCTTGGCATTCCATGTTATAGTCTTAATTACACTATAATAATTAACATTATTATTTGCTCCTAGAAAGCCACCAAAATGCCACTTCAAATTATCCAGAGCTTGTGTTACTAAGAAGAATCATATTGCACCTATTTGTTGTGTATTTTCCTTTTAATGCCTTTTTTTTCTTTGTTATCTTAAGCTGCACTGAAGAGAGGATTACAGTTACCCACAATGGGCAAACTTGTTTTTTCTGAAGCTGTGACTGAAGTTGAAAAGGTAGAATTCAGTTTTCTTTGCAGAATATCCTCTTTGTTTCCCTCTATTTTTAATTGTAAAGTGATGGTGTCCTTGCTGACGAAACTCATAAGTTTAAGTTATTGAGAAGATACATTTGGGAATATTCAGAACTTCAGCCCCAACACAAATAACAACAAACTACAAACTACTTTGTTTTTAATGAAATAATCAGATATTGGCTCAAAATCTAGCGTTAATAGCTAAGAATGGATATACTTATAAGCTGGAGGGTTTATTAGACTGATGTGCTTCTCCATCCCATAACATTTTTGCAGCACCTTCATTTTCTACATGTTAATTTGATTGTCTGAATTGTACATAAGTCTCTGTCACTGTGGAGGCAATATGAGATGACATGACTTCAGTGCATGTTCAATCAATATTAGGAGACCCTTGAAATAGGGGTCTGAATGGATTTGGCATTTTTAGCAAGGAACCTGTAGCATGATTAGATTGCTTTCTAAAGCAAAACCCTTTTGAATATAAATATTACCATTTTATCAATTATCAAATGATAAATTTAAGATTGTCAATAACCATTCCCAGTTAGTTATAATACAACTACTTCAGAACTGCTATGTTAATTTAACACCTGTAAAGGAAACCACGATCTCTAATTTAGTTTAGGTGTAAACTAAACTATAAGGACAAAGTCAGACATCTCATTTAGCTCTTTCAGGCTAGGCTTTCTGCTTAAAGTTTTCTTGATGAAAAATAGCAACCTTCAAGTCAGCAATGAAGTGTCCTAAAATTAATTTAATTTAAAATTATTAATCTGTCTCCTAAACCCATTCTGTATCAGAATGTCTCAGAATCTTACATTATACTATATATGAAATTTAGTTCTACACATTTTAAACAATATTTTAGATGCCCTAATAACTAAAGTCCCCTCTGCACAATGGAGGGAAGTTAAAATTGTGAGTTACAAATCCACAAGAAAACAATGATAATAAAATGTTGCAAAATACAGTCAGCAATGAGGGGTACAATTAGCGCATAGTGAAACCAACATGAAAACTATTTAAATGTAACTGGAGATGATAAATTATTTCTTTCTGTTGATGTTTTTAACTTCCCAGGGATATATACTGATTTCCTCTGACCTAAATTACGAATATTAAGAAATTGGATGTTTCATCAAGTGGAAGAATTACTGTGGAATACTTAACACTCTGCAAGCAGTTTTCTCTAGATGATTTTAAAGAAGACCACGATCGTTTGAAATAAGTGTCAAAAACAAAACATTAACCGTCTCTAAACTTTCAAATGCTGTGAAATAAACAATTTGTTGGTACAACCACATCACATTTTGAAATCTCAAAAGTTTGTTTGATATCACTATTACTGTTTGTGAAATAATCTGTTAGTATTTTCCAATTCTCTCTCTCTCAGTAGCGCATGCAACCTTTGTGTTTTGGAATTAAAGTATTTATTTTAAGGAAGGAAGAAAATGTGTAAATATTTATTTGGGCCAAGAAAAAGCACATCCATAATGGTGTAGCTTGTGAAAAGACATCACGGAGCTGATTATTTTATTGCTTAAATGGGCTGACTTTTTAAATAGATGTTTTGAGTTTCCTCATTGTATTTGATGGATATACAGATAATCTTCAATTTACAACCATTCATTTAGCAACTATTACAATGGCACTGAAGAAAGTATCCTCGCGGTCATGGGATCAAAATTTGGATGCTGGTCAACCAACATGTATTTATAGCAATAGCACTTAGACTTATATACCACTTCATAGTGCTTTACAGCCCTCTCTAAGTGATTTACAGAGTCAGCATATTGTCCCCAACAATCTGGGTCCTCCTTTTATCGACCTCGGAAGGATGAAACAGTAAGTCAACCTTAAGCCGGTCAGGATCAAACTGCCAAATTGCAGGCAGCTGGCAGGCAGCAGAAGTTGCCTGCAGTACTGCATTCTGTCTTGTTAAGAATAAATGTTGTTTTATTGCACAACCTGCCTTGCCTCAGTTCCTGTCTGCCTAGATCTCCATACTGAGCAACCATCATCTTGAACTGACCCAAAAAACATACTGCTCAGAAACAGAAGATAGAGACATGTCTGTGTCCACTGACATTCTTCTGCAACTCATATTTGAATATGTGTTACCTCTAACCAGAGGTATCACGGAATCCCTTATAAAACATGAAATTATTAATTTCTCTTTTAAAGCCAGCATAGTGGCCAAAATGACAATCAAGATTAATGAATTCCCCAAGTGTCTTCTTTTAATGTAAGCAGATACCACTCATACAGAAGAAAGATGTGGGTTTAGGGTTTAGAGGTTTAGAGAACCAAAGATTTTCAAATTTTCAAAATTTCCTTTTGAAGGAACCAAACTATATAGACCAAGAAAGCCAGAACATAACTGAGGATCTCGGCGTGATGAATATATAAAGTATTCTAAATAATACCCTACAAAACTGCTATATTTTACAAATAACTTTTTTCTTTATTTTGTTTTTGTTTCAGAATTATATACTAAACATACAACATTTCAAAAATATTCAACATTTGAAACATGACCTCAGTTAATAGTCTAATAAGTTCTCAGCTCTTGGTAGTTATACATTTTCATTAAGCTATCCTTTTCTATAATTCACCCTTCCCCACTATGAGACCCTTCAACTCTATTAAACTAAGTCTCCATAAACCATTACCATGTCAGGGAAATGTGATTCATTGGCTTTTATCAAACCCCTAAAGGTCCTGACCTTCTATACCGAGATTTCCCTTTGCAAATTTAAATCCCTAGTTAGTCACTCTTTGTAAGATATAAAGGTAGATAGAAATATATCTTGGGAAGATCTAGGTATGTTTTACAATAGTTCATTAAATAGTTTCTTAGGTATGAGCATATATTCTCTATCATAAACAAGTATGTTGAAATGAAGAAGGATGAGAAGGATGAGAAATAAATGTTTTTAGGAAAAGAACTAAAAAGAACTAAAAACTACTTTTTCAAAGTCAGGTGAGCATATTTCCAAAAGTGTTCCCTTTCTTAATTCTATGCATTTTGGCTACTGTTTAAACCTGGCATCAACACAGGAGTTCTAGTAAAACAACAGTATTGATCCCATAAGGCTAAATTCTGCAACCATAAAGCATATTAAGATTTTGTCCTTATTCTAATATCCCAAGCCATGTTATCTGCAATATTTGCTCTTTTAGAGACCAAATCTGTTAAAAGCCTATTGAGACAAACAAGTAGAACTTAAAATTATTATTATTATATTAACTCTGGAACCTTTTATATTGCGGCCAACAATACAATAATCAAGCTTTTGCTTTAATAAGGAAAATAATTATGCATAAAAGTATTATATGTCAGAGTTTCATTCCACAGTACGTAAACTTTTGGCTCCCTTTAGAAACCATTTAGGGATGTGGTGGATCAGTGGCTAAGATGAGCTTGTCAATCAGAAAGGTCAGCAGTTCGGCGGTTCGAATCCCTAGTGCTGTGTAACGAAGTGAGCTCCTGTTACTTGTCCCAGCTTCTGCCAACCTTACGTTCGAAAGAACGTAAAAAACGCAAGTAGAAAAATAGGAATCGCCTTTGACGGGAAGGTAACGGCGTTCCGTGCACCTTGACATTTAGTCATGCCAGCCATATGACCACAGAGATGTCTTCGGACAGCGCTGGCTCTTCGGCTTTGAAAAGGAGATGAGCACTTTCCCCTAGAGTTGGGAACAAGTAACACATATGTGCAAAGGGAATCTTTACCTTTACCTTTAGAAACCATTTACTAGCAGCTTTATTTGTCCAAGGAGTCATAAACTATCGAAAAGATAGGAAACAGTCTGACAAATCCATTCAGCAATGGTAACAGCCCAGAAATCTACAAAGATAGAAATACAGGAGTAATCCTTTATCTTTTTAAAGAATACCTTAACTAGATCCATTGTTTGTACATCATAAGGTATAGTTAATGTTTGCTTGAACTTAAAAGATTTCTTACAGATTATGTTCATTGTATGAGTTTCTACCACAGCTGGGTTAAAAATAAAGGTGCCTGTTTATGAGATGGACAAGATTCATCCTGTACTCACTGAGATTCATCCTAACAAAACTAAGGTAATGAAAACCCATGGATTTGGTGATTAATCAGATGGTTAGTTGCGAGGAGAAAAGAAGCTTTGATTCTAAGGGAAATAATTAGTTGGGTGTCTTTCAAGAACAGAAAGAAACAAAAATTCTTAGCTGGTCTAAAATGAATGAGGCAAAATTAGCTTTCAGCAGCTGCTGGCCAAAATAAGTGCTATTGTGTAGCAAGTCCTGATTAAATTCAATGAGCTGGATCACCACTTCTGCTCATTAATTCTAAATAAAGAGCCAGTTTCTCATAAACTATTCATTGAGAAAGTACTCTGTGGAAAACAAACTTAATTCAGGAGGTAAACATAGTAACCAATGACTGAAATTCATCATAAAACTGAAAATTTTACATAACAAAAAAAGACAAATAATTTATGTTTCTATCCTTTGTTATAATTTGTGGATCATATGAATGATAATAGCACCTTTGCCTTGAGTTCTGGATGATAAGCATCTTTTTTAATGATTGTCCTTGTATAGAGAGATTTTTTTTAAGTTAGAAGCAAGAGAAAGTAGTTGTGATAAAAATTAGCAACTGTGTTTTTCCTGGTTTTATTGGGGCTACTTGGAATAAGAATAATAATCTCAGCAATAGGTTTATTTTAATAGCGGCAATACATCCAATAAGTGACAATTGCAGATTTTTTTTCCTCCAATTCTTTTTCCTGTTTTTTTTGTAATATTTTTTGTTATTATTTTTGTTTTGCCTTTATTGATTTTTAGACCTGCCACCTCACCAAATTCTTCTACTCTCTGAATTAATTGAGGTCCAGATTCTAATGGTGCTTCTAATATAAATACTAAATCATCATCATATGCTTGAATTTTATATTCTTTTTAAATTTGTATTGGACTAAGAATAGGAGGACTCGCGTTCACATCAGCCACGAAAGCTTAGTGGGTGCTTGGGCCAATCATTTTCAGCCCAACACAATTTACAAGATGGTGTTATAATAAAAGTCTAATATGTAAGCTACCATGAGTTTCTACAGAAAGTGCAGGCCCTAAATCTAACTAGGTAATAATATTTACTTGCCCTTGTAAATTGCTTTTTGGGATTCATATGAATAAGGCATGAAGATAAATATCCTATTGCAATGTGTTCATATGACAACAAATTCTTACAGATACAATATGATTGTAAGCATGTTAACTCAGAAGTATGATTTCAGTGGGGCTTTCTGTCTCAGCCTTATGCATAAATTTGGCCTCAGACTATTTCTCAGTGTGTTTAAAATTAAAGTCTGACACAGTATAATTTTTTTTCTTTGGGAAACATAGAACTCACTATGACCAAATCAATATTTTTCATTCAAGGCAAAATTAAAATATGAAAAAGGTTATTTCAGTATCTCTTTACAAAGAGTTTCCCAATTGTTGCTATCTGTAATGGAGAGGGGAAAAAAGGTAAACAGGAGAGGGTGGGTTGCCCAGAAAATGGCCAGCAGCTGTGCTGCATTCATCCTGTTTCTTTAAGACTTCTTCCCAGAGGGCAGGGCAGCTATAAAAGCTGCTCTGAGAAGAGCTGGGGTGTCACGTCTGTGAGAGAGAAGAGAGACAGAGCAAAAAGGTGTGTGCTAATGTGTGGAAGTAAAGCAGTTTGAAAGAGATACTGTTTTCTCTAGCAGTATTCACCAGGACTAGGAGTAGTAGGATTCACAAGGAGTACTACAGTAGTAGGAGTGGTGAAGAGTAGGGGTGAGTAGTAATAGCTTGTGAATAATTGTCTAGGGACCTATGCTGGCTCTTGGGTGTTTTGACCCAACTAAATTGGATATACTTAAAAGAACCTGTGAGAAAGTAATAGTGGTGGATATCCAACAGAAAGTTCCAAACACAAGTGGAATTGGCTTAAACTCAAGGAATTCATTAAATACTCCATGAAAAGAGAACAAACCTTGGTGACAAAAGGGAGGGAGTTTGGCCTTGCAATGCTCAGGCTTTGCAAGCAATATCCAACATCCTGGCTGCAGAAACCAAACATCTCACTAGAGCCTACGCCAAACAGACATGGAAAAAAGCAGAAGAGACAGATTCTGCCTTAAAACAGATTACTACTTTTGTAGAGACATATAACCACTCTACACCAGTAATTAAACCAAAGAAGAAAGCAAATCAACCAGAAACTGGGCTAGGTTCTAATACCATTACAAAAGTGTTGAAGCCACAGCAAGAAAGGCTTTGATTAATTAAAAGAGCAACTTTGGAGGGAGACAGAGTCTAGATCTAGAATGTAAAAGTGTAAAAGAGAAGCAAGAAGAGAAGAGGATGGGGAGCTGATACACTTCCGGAAGGGTCACATTCACCTTTAGCATTTTCAGAACATATAGTAAGGGAGGTGGTACATAAAAGTACATAAAAGACATAAAACTCCCTAAATTGACAGAGGAAGAAGACATAGAAGCTTGCTTTACTAAGTAAGCTTACTTATATGTTTGAAAAAATTACAACCTCTTGCAAATGGTCTGAGAATGAATGGGTGTTCAGAATTGCCTCATGTTTAATGGGAAAGGTTTTGAGAACTTATAATAGTCTTCCAGTGAAAGAGGCAATTGATTATTACTATGTTAAAGGATATTATACACAGGTGTATGATGTAAGCCCTTATATCTATAGACAGGGGTTTAGGAGTTACACATATGGCAAACCCAAAGGGTTTGTGAGTTAGACTTTTCTGTATCTTCTTATTGCTAACTAACTGTCAACTGGGTTGGCATGGCCAGATCTGATAACATAGCTCAGCCTAGAAGTTTCAAACTTCAAACTGAAGTTCTAGCACAAAGATATTTACTTCTTTGCCCTGTAGTTATTTGAGCAGCAGAAGATAATATTATGGTATTGATTCCCACTAAATATGAAGTTATAATAATAAAGCTGATGCATATTAACCTGAGAATTTTATTGAAAACAAAAGATTCTTGTCAGCATAATATTGAGCAAAGGTTTTACTGTTTGATAAACCAGTCAGCTTTATTTTCATTAGAAAGGAAGTCCATTTGCCTATTCACAAGTGGGCATACGTTTATTGCTAATTTTTGTGAGATGTTTAACTTCAACCTAATCTAAATTAGAATGTGTTCACTGATTCCAGTTCACTGCATGCAAAGTGTCATAAGAACAGCATAAGCACTTACAAATGAAGGAAAATTTAATATTGCCAATATTTTATTCCAAAGTTCAGTGCTCTGATATATTTTTTTAAAAATGTGATTCTGAGAATATACAGAATGCCTTCACATCTTTATAATTGCCTTTTCATGATCAAGATGCTAAGTTTTAAAGGATGGGAGGTTTCTTTTTCTCTGGAAAAAAATTAAATGAGTGCGGTCAGATAGTTAAACAGTACTTATTTAGTCACCACATTTTTTTAAAATTAATTTATCTTTATACATTTCTGTGAAAAAAGGGAGGAAGAGGGGAAGAAAGAGAATGAAAGTTTCTATCACTTTCCTTATCTTGGGCTTATCCATCCTGCTTCTTGAGGCTAACCCAGGAATCAAAGTGAAAATCACACAAAAAGCATTGGACTATGGTGAGTATGGAAGAAATATTTGGAATTATGACTATGTTGTAACCTTCAGAAGAATGAGTGTACTAGAGGAAATTTAATCAAGATGTTGACCCAAATGCCAACCTTGCTTATACCAGTTAAGGTTAATAAATAATGTATCTTCCCCTTAAGAGGAAATTTCCTCTGAGTTCTTACAAGAAATGTGGGATATAATAATTGGTTATAATAATCAGTAAGATGTTAGGCTAGATTTGGCATTTTTATCGACCTATTAAGTCCTTTCCAAAGATGTGTGATAGGTAGATGTTATTTAAAGGTATCATTCCAGCAAGTAAAGCTGTTTTTTGCAATTGATTGGTGGTGATTTTGCATTGGTGATAGTGATAATGTTCAAGTGGTTGATTTAACCTTGGTGAAATTGGCAGCATATAATTTTAATAACTGTTTTGGGATTGCACCCAAAATACAATTTACTATTAGTATTCTCTTTGCTTTCTTTTGCCACTGTTGTTTACTTTTTCTTGTAAACCTTTGTATTTTGTGATTTTCTTCAATTCTTTTTCTCCTGCTTCCAGTACTACAATATCCACTATCCAAACTTTTGTGTCATTGTATTATTCCATAATAAAATAATGCATGGCCCTCAATCACTATTAGCAGATCTTTAATACTATTCTGCATAGGATGGACCAAGGCATTTTCAAAATACTTTAGTAACTTAAAATGCAATTAAGTCATTCCTAGCAACCACTCCAGACTGATAAAAACATAGAAGCAGAATAAGAAGTAACACAAATTTCTTTAAATTACTATTTCAGTGTACATGTACGTTGTATGCTTATAGGTAATCAATTTGGAGTAGAGCTTCTGAAGCAGAAATTAAAAGAAAAAACCTTTGAAGACTGGAATGGAGACTCTACATATGGGTTTTTTGCACTCAAGTACGCAATTTCAAAGTAAGGAATGTTTTCATAACAGGGCCCTTTAGTATAGCTCAGTGTTAAGTACTTCCAATGGTTTTCTATCCCTCTTAGGCAATATACACCTCATTAATTTCACAACCCTGTCTGGGAGCAAGCACTGTTTTAATACAGATTTGTCAAAGTTCCAGTTCTTTACTACGCCCAAAAAACCCATTTGATTCCTTTTTTTTTTCACCTTTAGTTTTGAAATGGTGAATGAATAAAGGCGTTCTTTCTGCACTTATTGGAATCTGGTTTCCAGTTGAAGAGATAGCCTACTATGGCTATGTTTCCTATTACCTAGTATGGTTATGTTGTAGTCATCTCCCAGTTTCTGATTAATGTTTCATATAGCCCAATTTAGTAATGTGCTTCTCTTATCATTCTATTATGCGCAAGGTTCAACAGCCATTTCTAGTCTCTATAAAACTAAGCCAATAATCTCAAAGGATGGTAGAAGATTAAACTGCTGCCATGTTTAAGTCACTAACTGAGCAAATTTAGCCTTGCTTTCAGCAACACAGAGCAATATATATTCAGGCACTGAACATAGAAGGCCTAGTTATTCTACTACACAAATAGCTGTCCAGCTGCTTAAGAATATACCAGAAAAACCTATCAAGTGATGGGTCCCCAAGGGCAGCATTTTCTAAATATCCTGGTTGAATTATAACTGGTCTTCTGGAAACTTGAAACCAAGAGGTTTTTTTAAAGGCTCTTTGGGAAGTGAATCGTCAACATCTTACCTGTGATACTGTGACCCAAAAAACAACTGGGATTTCTTTTTTGCTCTTGTGGTCAGCAACATCACCCATCACATGAACAACTTGCAGGATTCAGGAAAGTCCAGTTGCTTATGAAGAACACCTTTGGGACAAGCATGACCTGGACAATTTAGAATGCCAATAGATTCTAAATTCATTTGTGATATTGTGAAAAAAGTGTGTGTTATCTTTGTTTTATATAGTTATAGGGCAAATGTCACGGAGTCATTTTCTAAGCTTGGCAGTATACAAATATAATAAACAAATATAATAAAGTGACATAACACTTAAATATAATACAATAAATAAATGTAGTTTGGTTAGTATCATCTAAAAAAAGTCACATGTAGAGTCCATTGAGTTCTGTAATGCTTGGAAAAACAGATATAAGTGCATGATACAAAATCCGTAGGTGCTTAGTGTTTCACCAGAAATTGGATGGTGGGTTATACTATTCCTGCTAGTCTTACCTATGTTCATGGATTGTGGTTTAAATCAAGCTAATATAATTTTGGTGTTTGACAGGATAAGAATTAATAACATGGAATTCCCCAATACATCCTTGTCTCTCATCTCTGGAACTGGGATTAAACTATTAGTTGAAAATGCTTCAGCAATTGCCACTGCGGATTGGAGCGTGGAGACCTGGCTATTGTAAGTGGAACAATGAGGCAAGACATTAATATCATGTCAGCTTTACAAATTCAAATGCTTGCACACATTTTCTAAAGCACGCATAATAGTCCCAGGAGGAGGAGATGGAAATGCAAGTCTTTTATTCCATTGTGCTCCTGTCAAAAAATGTTCCCCAAAGTGACTGTTTGAATCAGGAGGGACATTGTCAAGGCAGAATGGTGAAAGTACCGTGAATATACAAGGCAACCACAAACGCATTATTATATTTTAATTTTAAAAATTCACCAATATTGCAAAATAAATTTTAAAAAACTAGGTTTATGTGCTTTATCTTGAGTTCATTGAAGGGTGTTGCAAAGGAATAAAAAAATTAATTTAATTTAATTTATTTTGTCAAGCATGTATAAGATAACAGATATAAGTATAAACATGATTATGAATACAGGAAATAGATACGAATAAGTGGGGACAGTATTGAATTGAATTGAATTGAATTGGTTTATTTATAGGCCGCCCTTTTCCCTGAGGGGACTCAGGGCGGCTAACAACTCATAGGAAGGGGGATACAGACAATAACATATAACATTACATATAATTAAAAAGTAAACAACATTCATCCAACATTCGGGTGGGGGCAGATCAATCTCTACCCCCAGGCCTGGCAGGATAGCCAGTTTTTTAGGGCTGCGCGGAAGGTCTGAAGGGTGGTGAGGGTACGGATCCCCACGGGGAGCTCGTTCCAGAGGGTCGGAGCTACCACTGAAAAGGCTCTCCTCCGCGTAGTGGCCAGCTGACACTGGCTGGCAGATGGCACTCGGAGGAGGCCTAATCTATGAGATCTAATCGGTCTCGAGGAGGTAATCGGCAGGAGGTGGTCTTCCAAGTACCCAGATCCACTACCATGGAGGGCTTTGTAGGTGGTAAGAAGCACCTTGAAGCGCACACGGAGATCAACAGGTAGCCAGTGCAGCTCGCGGAGGATAGGTGTTATGTGGGTGAACCGAGGTGCACCCACAATCACTCGCGCGGCTGCATTCTGGACTAGCTGAAGTCGCCGGATGCTCTTCAAGGGCAGCCCCATGTAGAGCACGTTGCAGTATTCCAGCCTAGAGGTCACGAGGGCACGAGTGACTGTTGTGAGTGCCTCCCGATTCAGGTAGGGTCGCAACTGGCGCACCAGGCGAACCTGGGCGAATGCCCCCCTGGTCACAGCCGACAGGTGGTGATCAAAGGTCAGCTGTGGATCCAGGAGGACTCCCAAGTTGCGAACCCTGTCTGAAGGGTGTAAAATTTGGCCCCCCAGCCTGAGTGATGGAATGCTAGCCAAATTGTTGGGAGGGAAACACAACAGCCACTCGGTCTTTTCTGGGTTGAGTACAAGCTTGTTAGCCCGCATCCAGTCTCTAACGGCCTCAAGACCCTGGTTCATCACGTCCACCGCTTCATTGAGTTGGCACGGGGCGGACAGATACAGCTGTGTATCGTCCGCATATTGATGGTATCTTATCCCGTGCCTCCGAATGATCTCGCCCAGCAGTTTCATGTAGATGTTAAATAGTACGGGGGACAGGACCGACCCCTGCGGCACCCCATATGTTAGGGGCCTCATGGTCGATCTCTGTCCCCCGACCAACACCGACTGCGACCTGTCCGAGAGGTAGGAGGAGAACCACTGCAGAACAGTGCCTCCCACCCCCACCTCCCGCAGTCGTCGCAGAAGGATACCATGGTCGATGGTATCAAAAGCCGCTTTCGTAGGACAGGAATGGTAGGCACGCTGGTCCGCTTATGCACGCCCCTTACAGACCTTTTATGAATGGAACAGTAGACAGTCTAAGGTTAAGGTTATGGAGGTTTGCCTTATCTTGCAAGATAAGACAGCCTGCCTCTTGAAGAAATACATATTTAGAAATACATATTTAGACAAATTTTATGCCTAAAAAACTGCAACTTCTAATTTTTTGCAGGTAAAGGAAAACCCACAATTAATTAAAAAGATACTTTTATCCTGGATCACATAGAAAATAGGGAGATTCAGGAAGTAAGGAAAGTAAGCAGTTAAGGAGAGCAGCTGCATCTCGCTGCCCTCAGCATCTTCAACCAAAGACAATGATCTTATTCTGCCTAAAATACAGCCAATTTTGTAAGAATGCAGATACTGTATATACCCACTGCATAAATCTCAGGAGGTTGCAGATTGACTTCAACTTACAACAGTTTATTTAGTGACCATTCAAAGTTACAAAGGCACTGACAAAAGTGACTTTATGGCCATTTTTCACACTTATGACCATTGCAACATCCCTGTGATCACGTGATCAAAATTCAGATGCTTACCAGTTGTCTCATATTTATGACACTTGCAGTGTCCCAGGGTCAAGTGATCACCTTCTACCACCTTCTGACCAGCAAAGTCAATGGGGAAACCAGATTCATTTAACAATCGGGTTATTAACTTTAACAACTGCTATGATTCACTTAACAATTATGGCAAGAAAGCTGGTAAAATGGGGCAAAATTTATCAAATGTCTCACTTAGCAACAGAAATTTTGGGCTCAATTGTGGTCATAAATTGAGGACTACCTGTACATTCTTTTGAGTGGGTGGAATTGCTTTTCTGGTAGGTACTTCGGGTGTATTTAGACATAGCTTAGATTTTGCATCAACTTTCCATAATTTAGTGCTATCCAGAGATGTCAGCAAGAAATGAGTGAAGTTGTAATGAATCTTTAAGAAAGGCTTTCAAAAAAAAAGCTATGTTACTTGCTAAAAAGAACCCACCTTCATGTTCTTCAGCAAAACCTTTCCTGGCATTTTATTTTTTATTAACTTTATTACATTTTAAAGAGAAATAAAATATAAAATAAAAGGAAAAATGGGAGGATAAAGTGAAAGAAGAAACAACAAGAAAATTTAAAAAGTTAATTTCTGACTTTCTTCAGTATAGATACTGAAATATATAATATAGGAACCCCTTAGTCTAAGGTTAAAACAAAAAAGCAGAAACACCATATAAAAATATACAATTTAAGCAATCATAAGTGGAAAGATACACAATTTCCCATAACTGAAGAGTGGATTGTGGAATTAATGGAACTGGCAGAGATGTCAAACTGACACCTTTGAAATAAGACAAACCTTTATCTTGCTTTGTTTGTTGAATTTTCTATTTGAGAAAGATAAAAATGAACTTTTAATTTTTGATTATTAAGATCTGTTATTCTTATAGAAACATGTGTTTTACTTTGATTATTAGACATGTATATTATATATTATATGTTGTGTATATATTATATCTTAGTGGTTATTTTGTTATTTAATTCTAAAGCAATCCTGGCATTTTCTTGAGAATGAGAATAAAATGAAAATTTGTGTTTTATTGTCCACAGCAAAGATTCTGGAAGTGGGGCTGTCTTCATTTCAGGAGTAAACATCACAGCAATCGTAAAAGTGTCTCAGAATGTATTTGGTCATTTAAAATTGTTGCTTGAGAGCTGTAAAGGAAATGTAGATGATGTGGACATCACATTGAATCAATCTTATAGGTACAGTGGAAAATGTACTAATTAAGAAGTATACTTGCAAGTATTGACTTTAGGATCCCTAAAACAGTTTGATTATCAGTTTTTAAACACTAGTATGTGTAGCTTTTACTATTACAAATAATACAAATAATACAGAGGTGGTGTTCAGCAGGTTCTGACCAGTTCTGGAGAACCAGTAGAGGAAATTTTGAGTAGTTCAGAGAACTGGTAAATACCACCTCTGACTGGCCCCACCCCATCTATTCTCTGCCTCCCGAGTCCCAGCTGATCGGGAGGAAATGGGGATTTTGCAGTAACCTTTCCCTGGAGTGGGGAGGGAATGAAGATTTTACAGTATCCTTCCCCTGCCATGCCCACCAAGCCAAGCCACACCCACCAAGCCACACCCACAGAACCTGTAATAAAAAATATTGAATCCCACTCACTACTGAAATAAAATATTCCATAATACTACAGAAAGCCAGCCTAGGAATTACTGTACATTATTGAGACTCACTTCTGATGGTTCAGCATAATTGACTGAATAAATACAGGTGATTTGTTTGATTAAGAAGGAAAAATATGTCTAATGATTTTAATAAGCATCAGGAAATATAAGCCATAACTGCAATCTCGAACGTATACCACCAGTTTCTCTCTATAAAAAAACCTTCAGATTTATTTGCAATAAATATTCTAATTAAAAATTTGGAAACATTTAGTAGAAAACTAGTACAAGACTTCAATTATGATTCAATCATGTTCAAGAACGTTACAGCTGATCCCCACCTTCAAAAAATACAGGGATCAGTTTTAAAAAATCTAGAATTGTTTAAACATCTAACTAATATTGAGATTGATTTCCCCATATAATAGATGCACACATAGAAAATTTAATTAACACAAGTTAATATTCTTGCTTTTTTTTTCAGATGGTTGTATACATACTCAACTGCTTCTCTGGTAAATTCTCTCTGTAACATACTGGCCACAAATGTAAGCCACAAGGATTTATTTCATTATGTTTTCTTCCTGAATCCAATTTCTTCTAAAAATGTGTTTATTAAAGTAAATAACAAGAGCCTTAATATGTGTAAAAATGTTATAATATTGGTGGGATTCAAATAATTTAACAATCGATTCTCTACCCTAATGATTTCTTCCAAACTGTGAACCAAATAGTACACCAAACTGCTCAGAAAGTTAACAACCGGTTCTCCCAAAGTGGTGCAAACTGGCTGAATCCCACCACTGATTATAAGTACTTTGCAGTTTGCAAGTTGTGTATCATATATGTGCACAAATTATCACAAATACATTTTCAAAACTAACCAATTAAAAACTATAAAAGGCAGCTTAATGTGGCATCTGCAAGTTTGATGAGTTTCCCATCTATCCCCTCATCCAAGTCATTGATGAAGATGTTGAAAAGTACTGGGCCTAAAACAGAACCTTGGGGTACTCCACTGCATACTTCCCTCCATGTAGATGCAGTTCCATTGAGGGACTACATGTTGAGTGCGGTTGGTCAGCCAGTTACGAATCCATCTGGTGTTGATGCTATCTAACCCAATTTTTTCTACTTTAGTGGTAGGTTATGGTCTACTTTATCAAATGCCTTACTGAAGTCCAAGTAAATTATATCAACAGTATTCCTCTGGTCCACTAATTTTGTCACTTTGTCAAAGAATGCAATAAGAAGATGAGATCAAACATTCAAAATAAATCACTTGAAATATTCTAAATATCTGATTTGGGATATTTATTGTTCAGCTCCATAATCATCAGACTCATTATCATTTTTGATTTATGGATTGCTGTTGTACATTATATTCTCTGCTTAAATAAAGTCTCTCTGACTATAGAGAGACACTCAATGAATGAATGTTTTCTTTTCACTGAAGCAGAATTTAGATGCTCCAGAATTATAGAGCTTGCTTCCTTTTGAAAGATATCTGGGGCTACTTGGCTATTTTTCAGAAACATTCTATTTTGCTTGGTTTCTATAGATTTCATTGACAAGGGACAAAGCATTTAGAATAAGATTTATAGTACCAGTTATGTATTTAACTAACTACAACAAATGTTTTTAATTTATGGATAGATTTTTAAAATCATTATTCTTCAAATACAGGATAAATCAAGATATAAGTATAGATATACAGACTTATGAAGTCTTAGGAATATCATATTACTAACATATAAATAAACATTGACTAGAATAATAATTTTTGCTTGCATTCCTATAGTTGTGTCCGCAAATGAATTTTGTGATCCAAAAGATTAATAAAGACTTCAGCCAATATCCAGGTATATTTTCTGGGTTGTTCTGGCAAAATGAGTTAATCATTTTAGTTTTATAAAACCTTCCAGTTCTAGTAAACTAATGATGGGATAGTTTCACAAATGCTATTGTTGAGTTTCTGAAAAGAAAAATGATGACTAGAATGTTATTTTTGTAATTTAAAAATATAATAATTGGTGCTTGTTTTATAGAATCATAAAATTGTAGAGTGAGAATGAATGCCCAGATATAATCCAGCCTGCTTCAATGCACAGAAAAATGAGTTAGATGGTGAATGAGACATGGTTTGTTCTGGAGGATTCTGGTCTCATCAAAAAGACCAAAATTATGGTTGATGCTAAATCGTTTCGTTCGTTTCGTTTATTGGTTTTGTATCCCGAAGGACTCCGGGCAGCTCACAATAAAACGGGGGAGGGGATAAATAAGACAATACAAACAATATTAAAATACACAACAGTCACAAATGGAGCAGTGCTGGATACTTCAACAGCCCCCAGCCTGCCGGAACAGCCAGGACTTAGTAGCTTTACGGAAGGCCGGGAGGGTAGTAAGGGTCCGGATCTCCACGGGGAGCTCGTTCCAGAGGGCCGGAGCAACAACAGAGAAGGCTCTCCCCCGGGGGGTCGCCAGCCGACATTGGCTGGCAGATGGGACCCGGAGAAGGCCCGAGCCTGTGTGATTGAATCGGTCTTTGGGAGGTAATTGGCAGGAGGCGGTCTCTCAGGTACCCAGGTCCGATGCCATGCAGGGCTTTATAAGTAACAACTAGCACCTTGAAGCGAGTCCGGAGACTGATGGGCAGCCAGTGCAGCTCGCGGAGGATAGGTGTAACGTGGGTGTTCCTAGGTGCACCCACAATCGCTCGCGTGGCTGCATTCTGGACTAGCTGAAGTCTTCGAACACTTTTCAAGGGCAGCCCCATGTTGAGCGCTTTACAGTAATCCAGTCTTGAGGTGACGAGGGCGTGAGTGACTATCTGAAGTGCCTCCCAATCCAGATAGGGTTGCAATTGGTGCACTAGGCGGACCTGGGCAAAGACCCCCCTGGTCACAGCCGACAAATGGTAATCTAAAGTCAGCTGTGAACTTATAAGGCAGAAATGCATAAATTTTGCAAACTTATACTTGAGTAAGCATGCTTAGGGTTATGATGAAAATACAGCTTTACAATATTTATGTAACTAGTCAAGCAGTCTCCTCTACTAGTACCATCACTTTTGTTTAAAAAAATCATTATCAGGACTAGTTTGCATCCTGCCTATTGTCATTAAGCATTGTTGTCTAATCCTGACAATTTTATCCCATATCCCAACAGTCCAAACTCAGATTGGTAACTTTGCAGTAATAGACTATTCCCTGATAAACTCTTCAACTATCTTGGAAACATCAATTAACTTGGATTTAAAGGTAAAGTCTAATCTATTTATAATGTACATTTTCTGAAATTGCATTATGATATCTCTTGTTATTCACTTGAAAGTATAAGCATCATTTTGTCTCAGCAATAACTTTGATGACAAACCATATCAAAGAGATATTGAAATACATTAGTGCTATTTTTGCTGCACCAATGTTTTCCTACTCTGTAAACCGAGGTGGTGCTGTGGTTAGAGTGCAGTAATGACAGCACTTTGGCAGATAGAATCTCTCCAGGCTCAAGGATGACTCAGCCTTCCATCCTTCCAAGGTGGATAAAACGAGGACCTAGATTGTTGGGGGCAAGATGCTGATTCTGTAAATCGCTTAGATAAAGCTGTAAAAGCACCATGAAGTGGTATATAAGTCTAAATGCTATTGCTATTGCTACTCTAGCTAGTGGCAACAGTTGTGAAGCTAAAATAGTCCAAGATTTGAGGAACATCTGTAAGTCACAGTTTATTATTTTTTTTAAAAAAAAGTTTGACTTTTGAGATTCCCATGTTTAGGGTTCTAGTGCTCTGACCATATGTCTTATGCTCTTAATTTCAAGGATGCATTTCAATGATCTGGTTCCCTGAAAACTTATTTTAAAGGCCGAAATTTGCAAGCTATATCTTATCACTTCTGAAATTCTTTTCAGGGAACAGTCTATCCAGTGGAAGAAATCACAGAGCCCCACTTCAAGCCAACTCCCTTTGTTCTGAATGAGAACAACTCTATGTTCTATATAGGAATCTCAGAATATTTTTTGCAGTCTGCTTCACTAGCTTACTACACTTCTGGTGCTTTTACTATCTCTGCTGAGCAAGAGGAAATGGTAAGTGCAAAGCACTATGTTTTAAAGAAAGGGATGTTATGTATTAGTCTGCCATTTAAAATCCTGCCCAAGACCAGCCTTCTCCTTGACATAGTTTACTATGGGCCTTTCTTTCTACTTGCAACTAATCATGATACAAACATGTCCAAGTGAAGCCTATTTTCTGTTATATTTCGATGGCTTTGCCTTTATCGCAGAGGTGGTATTCAGCAGGTTCTGACCAGTTCTGGAGAACCGGTAGTGGAAATTTTGAGTAGTTTGGAGAACTGGTATATACCATCTGTGACTGGCCTGCCCCCATCTATTCTCTGCCTCCCGAGTCCCAGCTGATGGGGAGGGAATGGGGATTTTCCCCCTGGAGTGGGGAGGGAATGGAGATTTTACAGTATCCTTCCCCTGCCATGCCCACCAAGCCACACCCACAAAGCCATACCCACAGAACCAGTAGTAAAAAAAAATTGAATCCCACAACTGCTTTATCCCCTCTCTAGTTCATGAGTGAGTGAGACTTCAGTTGCTGGGGCTAGGGTTATGACGCCTTGTTTGTCCTTGTTAAGACATCTTCAAATTGGAGCCTGAAAGTACCGGTAGCTGGGAACAAAGGCAAGAGAAACAAGTTAGGTATTGGCAGTAGGGATACTAAATATCATATAGATATAGTTTCTGTCTAATCAAGACTGAGTGGACAGTCCTTCAGGTCAACAGTTCATAAGGCTGCACGAGATAGGAATTAATGAAGAAAAGGACTTCATCTTGCCAAAGAGAACTGACTGAAGAAGGGATTTGTCATGGAAAAATGGATTCAGAAGCATTCATAGAAAGGCTTCTAGGAGTTGCAAACAGTTCTTAGTAATATGAGCCATTTTTTTCTTCACATCTATCTGATATCTTGGCTTTGCATAGACATACTCTATTAACCCTCTGAAATTTTTTTCTATGACAACTACATTCTGAAGCATATAGATTCTGAAAATTGCAATCCCAACGCATCTGTTTATTTAGAAGTGTATTCTGTCAAATGACAGCTCATACAGCACCTCTTGGCTGTTGTTCAAAGGAATTCCAAATGGCATCAACCTTTAATCTTTAGTAATATCTTGAGGTTGGGGTGGGATCTAATGACTTGCTTTCATTTGTGAAACTCTTAGTACAGAACTATTTAATAACTCCTATACCTTAATATTTCTGGATTTAATTTAAAAACAGCTAAGAATCTGGGAGTTATACCAAGGCTCCCTCCAAATTCATCTTTGTTCATCCCTCCTTTCCTTGCTAATTACATTTTTCACCTTCAAACGAAAATAGAAATAATATTCTGCAGGCTTAATTTGCTTATGGCTATCATATGTACTAAAGGCTTCTATTAAATAGAAGTATTTTTGAACAAAGGTTTGGCAAACTCTATTTGCTAGTAAGAAAATTGAATCAGAACATTCTTTTTAAAAATAGAGAAGTGCCTTTAGGGGGCTACAGTAAATTAAAGCACCCTGGTAAATAATTGACCTGTCCAGCCCCTGTTGGAACACAGGTGAAAAGGAGACCATTGTCTCTCCAGATAATTAAATCCCTATAAAGCCACATAATTTTTGTAAGATAACCTAACATGTCATTTCATTTTACAGCTTTTTTCTTATTTCAACTTAACCACAGATGCATTGGAGAACATCATTCCTACTGTAAGTGTTTTTTAATCTCTTTGAAACTTGCTGTTTACATTTTTAAAACCCTGTTTTAATTTTTCTGAAACTTGGTTTCTACTTTTAAACTCTACAGATAGCTCATATTTATGCAAAGCCACTTCCAGTAATTATGAACATAAGAATCATTGATGCACCTGTGATTAGTCTGCATGACAATAAATTTATTCTGGAGTTTTCTGCTTCTATGGAGGTATTGGCAAAGATGCCAAACTCAACCACCAAATCCATGTTCACCTTGAATATAGTAAGTCTTACACTATCCAATTCTCTCTAGACCTGTTTGTAGGAATATGTGAAGTTATGATCCATCCTGCAAATTTTTCATCTTACTGAGACTGTTAAGAGCCCACCCACCCTCCTCCGTGCTTGGATGTTGGCTATAAAATAGTTCCCTGATCCATCTCAAATCTAACTCTATTCTAAGGATAGGCTATAGGTAACCCAGATGTTTTAGATTAGAATTTTAGTTTTTTGACTCATTTGCCCTCATGAAAGTTAAAGTTCAAAACAACTGGCTTACTTCTGCCTAAATTATTCAAAAGTCACTGAAAGGGTACATGTTATTCATAGCAATTGTTTTCATTTTACATCTCCAAATAAAATAAAATGAAATTTGAGAAAGTTTGGCTGCTTCAGTTGCCAGGCTGCTCCTGCAGTCACATGACCCTCATTATCAATATTCCTTCTGTGACAGTTTCCCAGCCATTCTTGCAATTTCTCAGTCCCTACTCTACCTGGCAGCAGCACAACGGAATGGAAGGGAACGGACCTGTATGCATTTTCTTCTGTTCCCCAGGCATCTTCCCCAATCTACATGCACCTCTTATGTATCCTTCTACATCCTTTCCAGCCCATGTCCCCACCCCCACCCCCTCACATGCCCTACCCCACTTGTATGGTACTTCTCATGCATCTCTGTGAACATTTCCTGACTCATGTCATCCCCCTCATTTATCCGAACGAACCCACTTGGAATCTCTCATACACACCTGTATATCTTTCCTGACCCATATGGCACCTCTCATGCATTCTCAACTATCCTTCCTCCTAACCAGCACATCCACACACATTCTCACTTCCTCTCCCACCTGATAGCAGCACTCAACTGCCTGGCAGGCTTGGACTGGTTGATTTTCTCCCTGCAAGCATTCAATAGTCAAAGTAAATTGGGAAGCCAGCAGGAACTCTAGAGAGAAGGAAGGAATTTTCAGAGTTGCAAGATTCTATTAATGTAGCTTTACAATATAAAGTAAAATGATCTTATCTGATTGTGTTTCCTGTCTGATCTACCTGGTAAGGCAGACCTCAATCTTGCCTGTCTGAAAGTGCAATTCTCTCACCATCTCATTTATAGTCCAAGAAACTAGAAAGGGTCCCTTCAGAGCATCTTGTTCCATCCAGTATTTAGCAGGGGGCTATGCTGTCTCTTATCCAACCATTCTCTAGGCAACATCACTTTGCCTCGAATCCTAAGGTCTTTCTCAGATACTATTTCAGCAGCTGTCTAACTGTAAAAGAATTACTTACTATATAGTAACATTTCATTTTCACAGACAACCAGAACTCATGCAGATTTGTTTATATTTAACCGGAAGTTGCTAACTACATTGTGCTTGAGCAGGTAAAAACCTTTGTTAGATTTTTAATCCAATGTATCCCAAAACTGCTTAAATTGATTAATCTAGTATTTAAAAGTATGGCAGCTTAAAATAAATATAAAATATAAAAAGGTCATGCTGCAATTGTATTATGGAGCTGTATTTGTGAAATGGAGTACATCAGGTTGAGGGATGATAATCAAAGATGTAAAGGTAGGAAAGAAGCAATATACATGGAGTGTTATGGCCAACTCACATTTTATCTCCTCTTTCAAACTGAATCATGATGAATCAATTTAACTCTTATCAAAGAAAATGCACATGTCTTGATTGCTTAGAAATTCTGGGATTGGATATGATTGTACGGCTATATGGATGGGAAATACTGTGTATAAAAATCATTACTGAACACTGGAGTAATTGTGATAGTACCCAGCATAGTTGTGAATTTAACAATAAGATACAATTGGTAAAATTTTACTGTTTGTGAAAAATAAACTTATGGTTTCCATCCTGTACAATGCTGAACTTTCTTCAGTTATACCCAGATACCCATATCTTAAAAATATGTCTTTAAGGTAGACATAAAGGAATCTCCCACATTTCACTATTCCATTACAAACCTTTAAAAAACAGTTGACATGTTTTCACTGGCTAAAATTGACAAAACTCAATTTTAGCCAGTGAAAACATGGGAGTAAGAACTTCCCTGTTTGAAGAAAAAAAAAACAGAAGAAAGGATAAGATGCCATCCTCCCTCTGCTGAATCTATTTTAAAAGTCCAGAACATGGGGTGAACTTGCCTTACCAGCAGCCTCTGCCTACTCTCTTGAAACAATGGGTGGGTTGTCCTCACACCTGAGCAAACAGGAAGTGTGGATTGCCCCAGTGTGAGTGATTAAGATCATTGAGAGAAATCTGAGCCCCAATTTTTCTTATTCAAGACCAACAATCCATCAGCAATGCCACACTGACATTACTATCTTGGTCATGTTAGTAATCTCTGATTATGCCTTCTTTTTTTTGCAGTTTCCACATCTCCCTGGTTCATTCCAATGTTGGGCTCTTTGAGGTAAATTTCAGCCTCTAGGGAAAATAAGCAGGTGCAACTTTTAGCAGATAGAAATGAACGGCTTAGAAAGCATATTACCATACTTCACCTTTTAAATTTTCTTCATAGAACTATTAAATTCTATAAAATAGGCTGTCCTGGTGATTGATCCCATTATTTTTTTCTTTTCCTTTAATTTTAACTTTCTTTCCAATAATATTTCAGTATGATTGCCCCTTCCCCTATTGTTTTCTTGAGAACTATTTCACTATATAGTGTTTTATATCTAAAAATGAAAAAGGAATTTGTGAGACAAAGGACTGAGGGGAATTCTACCAGTTACCATTCTTAGATTCTGCATTTAGTATCTCTTCACAGTTTCCCATTTTCTATCTTTCTACAGGTAGTTAGTATTGTTGTATTATTATTGAGTATATTCACTCTTCACTGAACTGTCTGTGGCATCCTCCACCTTTAGGGTCTTTTAACACAGACATACACATACACAGATACAGAGACATTTTATACAATTCTTGAGATTCAACAGCATGCTTCAGGCTGGGAATTTGAATTTTCTTCCATAAGAAGTTGATGCTTCATTTTCAAGATAATTTCTTTCAATAATGTGTACATTATTGCAAAAAATAGTAAAACAAAGGTTTATGAGAAATGTTATTAAATTTTTAAAAATGCAAATAAAATAATGTGCAAATATAATATTGTATAGGGTTTAGGGAAAGGCTGCAAAAATGGGAAGCAAATAATTTTCAGTCTAAATTAGAAATTATTAGGAAACTTAGAAAATTGTTTTCGGTATATAGCATCAGGTCACTTTGCTGGTGGAATATATCATCCATTGATATATTGATAAAACTAAATAATCCTGTTTAAACACTGTCATCCCAGTTCTCTTACTGAAGAAAAATTAACCTTTGTTTTACATTGCAGGCTTCACTTCTGGATAATTTCTTGTCTTACATTTTACGAACTGGAATAATTCCAGCAGCCAATTGTAAGCATAGCTTCATCTTTCTTTCTCTAAATTTCTTGTTTCTTTGATTACTTTTGTTTCTAAGCCAGGTTCAAATATACTAAAGACTTGTAAATATAAATTCCTGTAAATTCCAGCCAGTATGGCCATAAACCAAGTTAAAATCCAATACCAGAGTAGAGAGGCTAATCAAGAACTTCTAAGCCTTGTGGTTAAAATGTATCTGTTGTATAGTTTAGGTTTTAATCCCTGCATAACAGTTACGCAGAATAACCATTCATGTGATCAGTACTGTACTACCTACAAAATAACTACTTTTGTATTCACAAATTCAGTGGAATCCAAATACAGCATAACAACTGCAAAAAAAATGTTGATCTCAGTGCCTTTCTTTCCTGTCTTTAAAATGAGATGTAATATTAAACTTTTTAAAGAAAGTATAAATTACTTTTTGCTGAATAAAAAATAAAACAAATGTTAAAATATTCATATTTGATCAATAATATACAACATATTAAGCTTTTAGATTAAGGAATGCATGCAATTTAAAAACCTAGTCATAACTACCTAGTCATAACTACCATACTCTTTTTTTCTATGTTTTATTAAGTTAAACTAAAGGATGGATTTCCTCTGTCTGTCTTGGACCCAGTGATTCTTATGAAGCCGAGTATTAGAACGTATGAGGTAAGATTTGGTAATGTCTATTCTTATCTTATATCCCCAGAGTGAAAAATAAAAGATGATTAGGATGATGTATTTAGATTAGATGATATTTGTCAGAAAGTTGTCATGTTGTGCTTCCAATATAGTGAGTTGCTCCATGAAAGAGATAGGTGGTCTCCAAATTTGAGAAATAAATACATGCATTTTCAGTATGTCCTATTCAGACCCCCTTTATGACCAAACAAACATATAAAACATATCCACAAATATTTGTATTTCTGTAACTAAAATATTTATATTATTTATTTATTAAATGTTTACAACCACCCATCCCACCCACAATGACTCCATAATACCGACGACATGACTGTTTTTATTTCTTTTTGTCAATCATAAGCTACTTATTTCTAGAATTCAATTCACAAAACAGTGAGAAGTGAGATTTCTAATAATCAAGCTGTTATAAATCTGCAATTAAATATGTTTTTGTATATCTTCTTAGGGTTTCTTGCTGATTTCCAGTGACATTCAAAGCCTACGAAAACGAGGAACATCTCGATCTCCAAGCAAACATTGACTTTTTGTTTTATTATAGATGCATAAAATGCATAAGAGCCAATATGCATTTGTGAGTGTGTGAATAGGTGCATGAAATTTTTAATAGTTCAACCAGAAGTTCAGAAATGCATAGCACATTGGTTTAAGATAGCAACAAACTGAAGGTGAAAATATTGACCCAAACACTGTCACAACTATACTGTATATCGGGAGTGGGTAATGAGTTTCCACAGTGCCTCAAAATGGAGCTTCTCAATTTTGGAGGCAAAATCAATAAAGTGATTTTAGCCAGGAGACGGAGTGGTATTACGGTAAGTGCACAGATAGTAGTCTCCTGCTTCTAAGTCTACCTTAATCCTCCCCCCTCCACCCAAAAAAATCCCCTCCCCACTCCTTTCAGGGACATCACAGTATCACTTGATAGCCTCTTGTGGCCTTCTGGAAGGTCAAGTTGTTGTCTCCAGCCCTACTCCTCCTATGGATTCCACTGTCCACATTCCTATACCTGTTACATATGGCCAAAAGATTTCTAATTCTAGTACATTAAGTGAAACGACAATTTAATTAGGAAAGAGAAAGAATTTGACAGTTTGCAGTGCTGTTAGATACTTTGTATTAGAAATACCATTATTTATTTATGTTCCCTTCTTCCTGAAGTGGAGATCATGTAAGCTTTTGTAATATTTTATTGAATTTGTTATCTGGGTTCAAACAAACCAATGTTTTTAATATCGTTACAACACACTAGATTAAAAGGAAACCACAATATAATTTAGTATGATGAGTGAATCTAATTTCTGTGTAAGAAAAATATTTGATAATGGTAACTTTGCATCTACCAGACCTGGCTGTAAAAATTTGGGTATCAGCACAGATACACAACTTTTTCTCTTTCTTTTTCTTTCTTTCTTTTTCTTTCTTTTTTCTCATTCTTTCTTTTTTCTTTCTTTCACAAACCAACAACCTATGGTAAACCAAGCTATGTCAAACCTGAGCCACGGTGGTGCAGTGGTTAGACTGAAGTACTGCACACTACTTCTGCTGACTGCAGGCTGCCTGCAATTTGGCAGCTCCAATCTCACCAGGCTCAATGTTGACTTAGCCTTCCATCCTTCAGAGGTGGGTAAAATGAGGACCCAGACTGTTGGGGGCAATATCCTGACTCTGTAAACTGCTTAGAGAGGGCTGTAAAGCACTGTAAAGCACTGTAAAGCGGTATATAAGCCTAAGCGCTAGTGCTAGTGCTAAACCTCAAATGTTTTTTTTTCCAGACTAGAAACAGGAAGACTGAGTTCTAGTCCCACCTTAGGCATGAAAGCCAGCTGGATGGTGCCAGTCACGCTCTCAGCCCAACTCACCTCAAAGGTTGTTGTTGTGGGGGGAAAGAGGAGGAAGAATTATTAGGTGTTCACTGCCTTGAGTTATTTATAAAAATAATATAGGCAGGATAAATATATATATATTTATATATATATAAAGTTATTAAAACCTTTTTAAATATAATATATATATATATATATATATATATATATATATATATATATATATATATATATATATATATATATATATATATATATATATATGTTTTTATTTGTGCTGATAAATAAATAAAGGAAGACTAGTATAGATCTATTTCAAGCTATTTAGCTCTCATCAGCTAGCCATATCCTTACTGGGATTCGAACTTGGGCATACCAGGGGTTGTGACTTTAAGTATATATATATATATATATATATATATATATATATATATATATATATATATATATATATATATATATATATATATATATATATATATATATATATATATATATATATATATATATATATATATATATATATATATATAATATATATATATTTAAAAAGTTATTAAAACCCATTTGGGGATTTGACAACCTTTACATATAACATTAGACCTGGTTCAAAAACATGGATTCTGTAATGGAGTCTGCACTGAGTCCTCTAGATCCACTGGGTATGATCCCCATAATTCCAAGTAAATGCAATCTAGCTGGCTGTGGATTATGGGGCAAAAATGGACCACTTCAAACCTAAATAGTGGTGTCAATTGTCTTCACTGTGAATTTGGGATATAATGTAAGTGAAAAAAAGAATTAGCAAATTTCATTTTGCAGTTATGTATTTGGGATATATGTGTGTGTGTGTGTGTGTGTTTTATTTGTGCTGATAAATAAATGGAGACTAGTATAGATCTATTTCAAGCTATTTAGCTCTCATCAGCTAGCTAATGGCTAAGATCTCTGCCTGGTGTGCCTAGTATGCCATATAGCCCAGGTTCAAATCCCAGTAAGGGTATGGCTAGCTGATGAGAGCTAAATAGCTTGAAATAGATCTATACTAGTCTCCCTTTATTTATTTATCAGCACAAATAAAAAAAACACAAATATAACAAAGGCAACAGTAAAAAAATATTGGGTTTCTGTCGTGATGGACTCTTGTGACGAGCCGATTGACAGATCATGGAAGCAGTTAGCTTCCTCCCATAACTGGGGCTTACCAGGGGTTGTAAAAATCTTATATATATATATATATAAGATTTTTACAACAAGATTTATATATATTTAGAGTATTTAGAGTATTTATTAATACTTATAGGCCGCCCTTTTCCCTGAGGGGACTCAGGGCGGCTTACATAAAATGAGGGGAAGGGATATACAAACAATAACACATACAATACATAAAGTAAAATAATAAGCAACATTCATTCATCATTCGGGTGGGGGCAATTATCTTTGTCCCCAGGCCTGACGGGCTAGCCAGGTCTTGAGGGCTGTGCGGAAGGCCTGGACGGTGGTGAGGGTACGAATCTCCACGGGGAGGTCGTTCCAAAGGGTCGGAGCTACTACTGAGAAGGCTCTCCTCCTTGTAGTTGCCAGTCGGAGGAGGCCTAATCTATGTGATCTAATTGGTCGCAGGGAGGTAATTGGCAGGAGGCGGTCTCTCAAGTACACACACACACACACACACACACACACACACACACACACCAAATATATAACTGCAAAATGAAACTTGCTAATTATACACACACACACACACACACACACACACCTGCAAAATGAAATTTGTTAATTATTTTTTCACTTAATGTACATTATGACTGGATTCATGCAATTTAGTTTGTTTCTGGCTTAGCATGCTACATCTAATTATTGTTGAATTTGTTATATAAATTAACCTAATTTAATTTATTGAATACGCCATGGTTAAACAAATAATGGCTTAGCCCAATGTGTCCAATTTATATAGGAAAAAAAACATTTCATCGTTGTATTATTACTGCAATATTACAGATCTTGCCCAACTTAAAATTATTATATAGACAAGACTCATCATTCTTTGAAGAGCCACTAAACTTTCACAAAGATTCTGTCAATCCAATGTCAATTTTTCCTGACAAGTCCTATTGTATTTAATGAACACTGTAATAGCTAGTCTTTGGTTTACAACTGGTTACTTAGCGACCAAAGTTACAGCCTAACTGTGCTGTCCCAAAAGTATACAGCTAATGTGTAGGAATTAAGAACTGTTTCCTTTAAAAAACTACCTCATGGGAAATATAACCACCTTATGCGAAATGTAGGCGGAACTGCCTTGTAGGAAATGTAGTTCCATAACATGTGACCACACTTGTGTTCCCTGATTGGGCAGCGGGTATTCTGCCTGGGAAAAGTGATTTATTACCGGTCACTCTCTGAATCGCCCTTTGTTAACTGGGATGGGGCAGAACGCGTCTCCTCTCATCGTCTCCGCTCATCGAGGGATATAGGAAACCACACACTTTTTACACTACGTGATGGGACAGATCATGGAAAGTCATTGCTGGGGCAGAACACTAACTGAAAAGGGGGACTTACAATCCAGATCCAAAGTTCTGACAGTCACCTTCTCAACTCTTGTGTCCACAATTTGGGAACTTGGCAACACAGTAACTTTTATATCTATTTTCAGTAACTGCATTTTTAGGACAGTAAAACCAGCACTCAGTCCCAGTTTTCAACAAAACTCTACTATAGTGAACAATGGGTTTGCTTAATGACTGCTTAAAGGCAGAAATGTTTGTTTAATAACTATTATAAAACATGTTGTAAAATTGGATCGGTCATGCCTTATGTGTAGCCTTTTGCAATGCTATTCACCAAATGATTAGGGACTTCTGGTTTTAAATTTGAGGGCTGCAGTTTCAACTCAGCACCAATATCCTATCTGTCTTCATCTGAATTCACAACAACCTACAGAAGAGTCAAATGGAGGGTCATGGACCAGATGCGCACCAGAATAGCATAACATCAGTAAAGATGCTATTGCACATCTTTAAAATATGCCTTGGAATTGACACACAAACTAACAATATGCTGTAATAGAACTGCTTAGTTTCCCTTGGTTTTTTTCTTGAATTATGGCATGAAAATGGACACTTTACCTTAAGGAAAAGCAGAAATGTCCCTTTAAAAAAAAAACCAAAAATCAAGCCAACTTTATTACAACCATGAAAGTGATTTGTGTTGCAGACCCAAGCAGCTCTTTAATTTTCAAATATCAAAGGAGAGCTAATGGGGGTATCTTATGTTTTCATTCACACCAAAATTTGAGATGATAAGAGGTGCAGTCTAGTGGGTATCAGAACATAGGCAGGCCGCATCTTGTAGTTTCCACTACTGGATGTGTGAGCATCAATCAGAAAACCCTTGATTCTGAAGGGCTGCTTTATATTGGTAGATGTAATTACCACAAATTCAGCAAATAATTTGGTGGCTAAAATTCATCCCCTATTAAAAAATATTCAGTTTGTACTATATTGCAGCAAAAACATGGGGTATCGTGGCACCTTAAAAGACTAATAAATATATGAACTCCTGAATTACAGTAGTTTCTTTTATGATGTTTGCATATCCCATGAAATCTTATAAGAATTAAATGTCATTCTCCAGCAACTGATGTATATTTATAGATAGCCACCTCTTATTGAAAGTACACCTAGAATCGTGGTTCGGCTGTTCTCCATATTCAAAAGCGTATTCCCACATTTTCTCCATTTCACTCTGAGCCCGCTTTTGTTTCATCTGATATAAGACACAACCCCAAAACACCAACTTTTAGCTGTTTATAATGGGGGAGGTGGGAAAGGAAAGAGAGAAAGAGGGAAAAAGACAGACAGACAGACAGAGGAATCTTAGCAATTTGACCCGTTTCAAAACTACCGAAGCAAAACAGGAAGTAAAGACGCAGAGCATCCCTTTATTTCCGTCCAGCGGTCGTCCGAGGTTTTGCAGCGTTGCTCCAGTTATCCTAAATTGAGCCTTTTCGGCCGCCGTACGATTTCTTCTAGCCTAGTAGATAATTGAGGCGGCGCCTTCTCGGCCCCCGTACTGACGTAGGTGAACGTGGCCTATCTTTGCCGGGAAGCACCTGAGGGGAGGGGAGGAAAACCGCTATTCTGTTATACTTAACTTCGGGACGTTTGTTTTCCTTTTCGCCATGAGCCGAAGCTATAACGATGAATTGCAATATTTGGAGAAACTGGATAAGAACTCCTGGCGCATCAAGAAAGGATTTGTGCCCAACATGAACGTGAGTTGCTTAGAGGCGTTTTCATCGCTGAACTTCGTTCTGGAGCATGATAATGAATAGCTAAAAGTCCTCCCGAGATCCCTTCATTCCTTTGGGGCGACCATTCTGCCAGTGCGGTGAAAATGAAACATGACGAGGGTTCACTTGCTTGGGTTTGCTCAGTTTTCAAACGAATTGAACCGAGTTTGCATATGATTTTAACCTCCTACAGTGCATACGATTGCATTTTATTATTTTGTATAATTGTCAAACGATATTGACTCCAAAGGATGAAAGGCGATTGATCATTATAAATAAGGCATCTAGAATTGCCAGTTTCCTGCTGGGGAAAAATTTTGATCTGCAAATGCAGCTAATCAGATCTGCAAATGCAGCTGATACCAATTGCGCTATGGATGGTTCCTCTTAGAAGTGGATTGTTTACTTGAGTCAAAATATTGACATTTTTGGTTATTTAGGAAGCTTCAGACTAACAATCAAGTAAACAATATCCCAGTCAAGAAACTGCCAAAAAGCCATCAGCAAACAGCCCAAAGAATCTATAAGACCACCCCCACCCACACAGACAAGTAAGTCATCAGAATATAAACTGACAGCAAAATCACTCTTTACTAGCACTGATATTACCTAGTTTTGGTAATGAAACCTCTGCAAGAAAAAAAGCAAGCTGAGAGAGCACCAAGGGCACCTCATTAGGAAGCTATCTATAAGACAGCGGTCTCCCAACTTCTCTGGCACTAGGGATAAATTTTGTATAAGACATTTTTTCCGCAGACCAGGAGGTGGGTGGGGGGGAATGGTTTCAGGCGAAACCTAGAGTCCATGCATGGAAAGATGAAACTTTCCTTGCTTACCCACTGCTTGTGCATCCTGGTTCCCAACTGACCGTGGACCAGAGTTGCGGGAACCCTGCTCTAAACTATTTTCAACAAATCTAAATCTTTACTGGAAGGTATTTTTAAAATAACCATAATTATAATCTAATTATCTAGAATTAAGTATTCTAGTTTGCATGACATAGTTAACCAATATTTGTTTGAAGGGTGAATCCTACTTTTGAATATGTGGTCCATTTTCTAATTTTCTTCTTTTTGTCTCTAGGTGGAGGGTGTATTTTATGTAAATGAGCCTTTGGAGAAGTTGATGTTTGAAGAACTAAGAAATGCATGCCGAGGTGGAGGTATGTTTGAGTTTTCAATTGTTTGTTTGAATCGCCTTGTTTCCTTATGCCTCCAATATTTGTCTCCTTTAAATCTGTCACATGTTCAACAAATATACCTAGAAATCCAGTACAGCTTCTTCTATGTTTAGTTATCATAAATATATTGTGGTTAATTAAAAGCATGTAGAAGATTGATAGTAAGCCTTTTTTTTATCTTCATTAATCTGTTTGGATAAACACATATTATCCTTTGGTTTATGAAGAACCATTGGTTGGGCATGAGAAAATAACTATTTGCTTTTTAGTTCTGCTTGCTTAAATATAAAAACACATACCCTTTAAATTCCAATTTTGAATTGGTATGTTTTATGCCCAGTCTAACTCGTTTCATAATATTTTCATTTTCTATAGGCCTAGCATGTGAAATATGCCTGTGATTGTAGCTATGGCCCTTTATATTTTTATGTAGGAATAAGCCTTAAATTCATCATTCGTAGTTCTGATAAAATGTTAAGAGAATAGCACTGTTCTTTGTCCTTAAAAATGTTAATTCTGAATTATATTTTCATATGAAACAAGAAATTAGTTCCTACCTTTTTTTTTAGGTGCTGGTGGCTTTCTTCCAGCCATGAAACAAATTGGGAATGTAGCTGCATTGCCTGGTATTGTTCATGTGAGTCCTTGTTATTTTAAATCCAGAATAAAACCATTATAGGAAGAGTTTACTATGGATTCTTCTATGTAATAAAATGCTACAAGAATAGTAGAACTATTGCTTCAAATAGAAATAAGAATGATTTCTAATAGAAAAGAATATATGTAGTTCATGATTGAACTGTGAAGCCTTTAGTGCTTCTGAACTTTGTTTACTTGCAGATATATTATCCAAGTAGGTGCCATCATCAGTGCAAGGACGGATAATGAAACATCTGCAAGCAAACAATCAAGTTCAGAATTACCAAGAACTCCACAATAGGACTGCTGTCAAACTTCCCTATCCTAACAGTTTCTTGATGTGTAAATTTAGATATTCAAGGGTATGATGAAAATAGAGGGCTTATATTTGCCATTAATTTTTTTAATGAAATGAGATATTTATTTGCAGTTTGTCTTGTGAATATGATACACCTCTTGATATAAATGTTGAAACCTCTGCTTTTGGATGTTGTACAATGGCAATGTGAATAGACTAGCTCCACTTCATATCATAGGAATATCATTCAAATTTATTCTGATATTCATTGCTTTTCTTCCCTCCTCCCCCTCCCCCCCATTTTTAACCTAAATACCTAAATTGTATTTCAGCGATCTATTGGACTTCCTGATGTCCATTCAGGGTATGGCTTCGCTATTGGCAATATGGCAGCCTTTGATATGAGTGATCCAGAAGCAGTAGTTTCCCCAGGTATGGACAACTATTGTTGGTATCTGTGTGGAAAGAGAACTCTTAGGTATCTCCAAATATGTGTTAGATGTGTCAGGCTCCAATTCAAAGGACAACTGTACAGAGATATTGTTAATCACTCTATGTAAGTAACATGTGACTGGTGATAGGTTCTGTAGTATGTTACATTTTCAACTGTTAGGCAGTTTTTAGTTTGACGGCCAAAAAGATTTAATTATCCAAACAATTTACAGTACAGATACCAAAATTTTTATTCTGGGCTGACCTGAAGTAAAGTTTCCAGTATACATATACTGGCCAAAGAAAAATATTGACATTGATTTTTTGAGGACAGTATCTATTTATTAGATTTATCTTAAAATAACAAGTGCTTGCATTGCAAAATTCAATGTTAAGCTGAAATAATTTTTATGAAGTTTATGTGATTATGGAGGATAAATATGTGTATGATGAAGTGTAACATTTCAGTATGTTTACCCTGAAATTAATGCAGAATAGTTATGTTCTTTCCATGTAATACAAATATAGCACTTAGACTTATATACTGCTTCATAGTGCTTTACAGTCCTCTCTAAGCGGTTTATAGAGTCAGCATATTGCCCCCCCAACAACCTGGGTCCTCCTTTTACTGAACTTGGAAGGATGGAAGGAAACCCTTGAACCAGTGAGAATCCAACTGTTGGCATTAGGCAGAATTAGCCTGCATTCTAACCACCGCACCATCATGGCTCTTTATTATGATAAAGAAATATTATATACCGAACTATATAAGTTTACTGAATGTAATTTATTATAGCTGCGACAAAAACGCAGTTGATTGCAGTGATGAGTTCTGAGTTTTCTGGGTTCAGAAAACTTAGTAATTGAATATTTTGAGTTCATAATATTAGGTAATTTCACAAAATGACTTGAGCTAAGTTTTAAAAGATATGTTCTGGTTACTCACACAGGAGGTGTAGGGTTTGACATTAACTGTGGTGTTCGGTTACTGCGGACCAACCTTGATGAGTGTGATGTCCAGCCAGTAAAGGAGCAGCTTGCACAATCCATGTTTGACCACATTCCTGTAGGAGTGGGATCCAAGGGTGTCATCCCCATGAATGCCAAGTAAGAGTAATTTTTTATTTTATTTTCTTGAATGTCAGTATCATTGCTTCCTTTTTGAAGGGAAAGGTGGCAGAAGGAAAACAAAATATAACTTATCACATGCACTGCAAATCTGTAACAAACATTTAAAAATGCCAGAATATTTTGCAGTTATTGCTACATAGCTGTTTGAAAGCTTTGCTAAGGTTAGTCATCATATATCTAAAGGACTTTTATTTCCATTTTACCTGGGAATTATGTTTATGCAACTGGAGGGCATCCAGGTCTGCCATCAAAGCTTCTACACTTTGCTGGTATCCTATCATAAAATGCAAGGAGGGGAGGGGGGGGAGGAAGGACATGGGAATATGAAGACAAAATGTGGGGAGGGGGCCTTGATAGAAACCAGAGGTACAAAGCCAAAGAAAACCAGCCGCTAAGGACACTTGGCTTGGTAACATAATGTAAAACTGCATCAAATAGTGCCAAACAACCAAGCATGCTATTGCACACTGGTGGTCAAAGTGGGGACGGCCATGCAAAGGCAAAAAGTGTAACCTTTGTGCGGGAATATTCAGATCTAGCCTTCCTTTCACTGCAACCACTTAACTTTAGCATAAGAACCTATCACTTTAACCAAATGGAGTCAAGGGTCTTTCTTACCTAAATATCTCAGTTGGGGCAGGCCTGACATAGGAAGATATCAGGGGAACTTTTTAAAAAATTATAGACTGGGACTGGGACCAATTAGAACAGTCCAGTCTAGTGCCACCAAAGCATGCCATCATGTTTAAATTGACACATCCCTGTTGTTCTTCCTCAAAGTTCATTATCTTCTCTAGAACCTGTCCTATGCTTGCCAAATCTTTGAATATTTGCTGCATATTTGCAGTTCTTTTGCCCCTGTAAGGTGAGGAGAAAGGAAACTTTCTAACTTATCTAGATTGTGGGTTGTTTTTTTTCAGTGTGATAACAATAACTCTGGATTTAGTTACTATTTTATTTATAGAAGAAAATGAAAATGAACCTCACTTATTTGAAAGAGTATTTTACATAAAGGTCTATGTTCCAATTTCAAGGTTTGCTAATGAATTGTCATTAAAATATCCCTATAAAAATAAAAAGGAAACCACAAGCAATAAATCGTACTTTAAGATCAGAGGTTTGTTTCATGAGCAATTTGGAACATGAATAGCCAACATAGCAATACAATTGCACAACAAAACTTACATTTTAATGCCATTGCAATGGATTCCTTAATGACAGATAGCAAGTCTTACAAGGACTGCTATTTGGCAAAGGACCCCATTCTCATCTTAAGCCACATTACTTATACCTTCTTTTTTACTGACCTATGCAGTCCATAGTTTCACTTCTTAGCTCTTTCTTATGACTGTCACTGACCGTCACTCTGTGCAAACACCTGTGTACATTTGAAGCTCTCAGCTATTAGTTACTTTTAGTTCCTCATTTCCCACATCTCATTCTTCCTGTTCTGAATATATCCATATCAAGTACAAACTTTTGCAGAAAATGCAGACACAAGTCAGCACATTAGAAATATGTCTGGTACATTTTGCAATTATGTTAGTTTAAAACTTGGTTCAGTGAGGACTGTAAGCTCACTCCTAGGCCTGCAACTTTCCAATGGATATATTTCTCATCTCACAGAATGCTTGATTTAAAAGATTTACATAGCCACCCACCTTACAGAACACAATTCTGGGTGGGTCACAATGATCAAGCAAAAACGAAAAACAGAACATTAAGTACCTAATCCACCATATCAGTGCATCAAATTATGCAATCCTCAGGTTCAACTTTACCCTATCCCAGAATCTGAGAGAAAGTGTGTAGCCCTTTTCAACTTTCGTGAAAGCTAAAAGTTGGGGGGACCTTCCAGATCCCAAGGGAAAGGTTGTTCCACAGGGCATGGTTTTTCATGGAAAAGGGATGCTTTCTACTTCTCACTAGATGACAACATTTGACAACACAGTGGAACCTGGAGAGTATTTATACTCTGAGTAATGTGATAATTGTGAATGAAGATGTAGGAGTGAGTCTATGGTAACATTCATTCTGTATTTGTTTGTGGTCTCCTAATTGGAATGTCTTTCATCCCCAGGGACTTGGAGGAAGCTTTAGAGATGGGGGTAGACTGGTCCTTACGAGAAGGCTATGCCTGGGCGGAGGATAAAGAGCATTGTGAAGAATATGGGAGGATGTTGCAGGCAGATCCAAATAAAGTGTCGGCAAGAGCTAAGAAAAGGGGTTTACCTCAGGTAATCAGATATGTAGATATAATTTTGGGTGATCATTTCATGCTGATTTAATTTTAATGCAATCAGGTTGATTTTAATAATATTAAAGCAAACCAGAACAATATCCAGAGATTTGATTAGCTGATGTCATGGTTCAAAAGGTTACCCATCCACTTTTGGTTTCCATGTGTCATGCTCTGATGACTCACTCAGTGTGTCCATGGCTGAGGGTGGAGTTAGACCTGGCTGTCTGCAGCCCGAGTCCAGCATCTGTAACTATAGCACCACTCTGGCTCTTGCATTGATTAAGGAGTACTTCACTTTTTTGTAATGAAATTTCACCTTTTGATTGATTAACCTTAAATGTTGCCTTTTATTTTTGTTTGGTTTGGTGATTCAGTATTAATTTACATCTGATCTAATGTTTTGATTTTAGTCTAATGCTCTTTAGGAAATGTACATTTTAAAAAGAGCTTAACAGTTCAGAAAATGAAGAGAAGCTTTTCCCTTAACGTCTGAAATGTGAAAGTAATTTCCTTAATGTCCATTAATAAGATGAATGGATGTAAGATTGCATTAATTTTCCAGAGTTTCTAGTAAAAATCACAGTCTTTCATTTTTCATATTGGGAACAGCTAAGTTTTCCTATTCTGTTTAACAGCTGGGGACTTTGGGAGCAGGAAACCACTATGCTGAGATACAGGTTGTGGATGACATTTATAATGAATATGCTGCCCGAAAGATGGGTATAGACCACAAGGGACAAATATGTGTGATGATCCACAGTGGGAGCAGAGGCCTTGGCCACCAAGTAGCTACAGGTATGTGGCTTATGCCCTTCTTTGTTCTAGGAATTAAATGTGACTATCCAGCGTAATATTAGAGCTAGTTTCTACATCACAATCTGTATGTGGAAAAAATATACCCCCCTTTATGCAATTAATTTAAATGTATGGTATCTAAACTATATTTTAAGTTCTAGGCCTGCTGGTCCATATCACTATTTCTGAATTTATTTGGTCCTATTTTTACAGATGCCTTAGTAGCTATGGAAAAAGCAATGAAACGGGACAAGATCATAGTGAATGACCGCCAGTTGGCATGTGCCAGGATAGATTCTCAGGAGGGCCAAGATTATTTGAAAGGGATGGCAGCAGCTGGAAATTACGCATGGGTCAATCGTTCCTCCATGACTTTTCTTACTAGACAGGTAAGAGAGGACAGCAGTAGCTCATCACTTCTGTCTCTTTAAAAATGAGGTATTTTTACCTCATCAGGTATAACTGATGAGGGAAATTGGGCTCTGGCTAAGATATTCTTCCCAACCTGGTGTCCTGGTGTGTTTTGATGGTGGATGACATAGACTTCAGTCCCAGAATAACTGGAAAGCATGGATTCGTAAAGTAGGTCTGTGATATATCTATCTTGAAAGAAATACAGGTAGTCCTTACTTACTGGTTGCCTTGTTTAGTGACCATCCAAAGTTATAATGGTGCCAAAAATGGCTTTGCAATCAATTCTTGCATTTTCGACCATCATAGCATTTGGTGCTTTGCAACTGGTGCATATTTACAACTGGTGCAACATATTGTAGTCAAGTTATTATCATTTGTGTGCTTCTTAATTGGCTTCTGCCAAGCAGAATTCAGAACGTAGAAGTAACATCATAAGTCACAGTTATTCATTGCTTAGCAATCATGTTGGTAGTCCCAATTAGTGATACATGTATATCAGTGCAAACAAACATAGTTACATTCTGCTTCATGACATCAGACCAACAATTTCAGAAGTACTAAATTTATTTAAGAGATGAATTTGAGATTCAGTTTCCAATACATGGGCTCCCACATTGGATCCCTCTGAGGTATGAATACATTTGGCTTCCATTTCTAAACATTAAATGTCAGCTGAGCTTTTATTTAATTATAATTAAATTATAAAATTGTAGCCCTTTTTTCCAAAATTGACTTGCCCTAAATTTGGATCATACTGTCTAGCTCTTTAGGGTTGAAAGCCAATTGACTTTAGTTCATTAAGATATTAGGTTTAAAGGTAAAGGTTCCCCTCACACCTACATGCTAGTCGTTCCTGACTCTAGGGGGCGGTGCTCATCTCCGTTTCAAAGCTGAAGAGCCAGCACTGTAAAAAGACGTCTATGTGATCATGTGGCCAGCATGACTAAAGGCACACAGAACGCTGTTACCTTCCCACCTAAGGTGGTCCCTATTTTTCTATTTGCATTTTTACATGCTTTATAACTGTTAGGTTGGCAGAAGCTGGGACAAGTAATGGGAACTCACTCCGGTACACAGCGCTAGGGATTCAAACCACCAAACTGCCGTCCTCTTAGCCATTGAGCCCCCCCCCCCCCCCTGGTTAGGTTTAGATCATGCCCATTTTGTGCATGAGTGGAGCAGTGCTCCAAATGGTTGCTCACAGTTCATATGAATAGCGTTGCCATAAACAATGGCCATTTTCTGCTTTAAAAACAGGCTTGACCTGTTTTTCGAATTGAAGGATTGTGTAATCTTGAGCAGTGAGGCAACATTCAGAAAAACTTTTTTTAATGCTTCCTCTGAACTATTTGCTCCATTCCAGCCATAGTCTGAAGTACATTTTACCAAATATAATTGCCTTTCCCATTCCCTATTAGTCAGTTTAGAGAATGTCTTTCAAGTACAGTTATACAAGATTTGCTATTAAAATATTTTTTTAGAATTCAGGAAGCTTGACATAAACTGATTGTTAAAGAAAGAATTGCAGATAATTGTAACTAAAATTCCAGTTTCCGTAAACAATTTCAGCTCTAATCCCTCTTCCCATATATGCCAACCCCTCAAAATATATTATTAGAACTACTTTGTTTACCTGTATTGTTTTCTAGGCATTTGCTAAAGTCTTCAACACCACCCCTGATGATCTGGACATGCATGTAATATACGATGTGTCTCACAACATTGCAAAAGTAGAACAGCATGTGGTAGATGGAAAAGAACGGACCCTGTTGGTGCATAGGAAAGGATCAACCAGAGCATTCCCTCCTCACCACCCTCTTATAGCTGTTGATTACCAAGTAGGAACTTCTGAGATTTCTCTCTTGTTAGCATTCACAAGCTGTCATTTTCCTTTGCATCCTTGGTGGAGTTTTTCATTTAATTGATTGTATAACCTAATCCAGGGGTCTGCAACCTTAAACTCAAAGGAGCCATTTGGACCCATTTCCCACAGAAAACAAAAACACCAGGAGCCACAAAACCTGGGTGGGTGTGGCCAACTCAACATCATTCATTCCTACCCAGTCACATGGCACACATCCTGCCACGCCTACCCAGGTTTTGGGACTCACATTGTTTTCTGTGGGAAATGGATATCTCTGTGTGTGTGTGTGTTTTTTTTTTCCTCTCTCTATCTCTGTCCCCCCCCCCCCATTTCTCTCAGGCCAGGCAAGTAGTCATTGGAACGGGAGGGCAAAGGGGCGGGGCCAGCCAGTGGTGGGTTCAGCCAACAGGGAGCCACAGCAGGGAAATGAAAGAGCCGCATGCAACTCTGGAGCTGTGGGTTCTTGACACCCGGCCTAATCTAATTTCACAAATATAATGCAAGTACATTCACAAATATTTCCTCTTTTGTAAGTTAGTTTAGAGCAGAAGCTGATCAGCTGATTCTGATAAAAATATATACCAGCTGTATTTCATCAACATTTATTTTTATTGTTTGATAATAATTGGCACTCATTCCAGCATAACTCTAATATTGATTGTATGTGTGTCTCCAGCTGACCGGCCAGCCAGTGTTGATCGGTGGAACAATGGGAACTTGCAGTTACGTCCTTACTGGTACTGAACAAGGCATGACTGAAACCTTTGGAACCACTTGCCATGGAGCAGTGAGTAGGAAACCACTTGCCATACTCTAAATCATGGGCTTTTTGCGTCATACTTCTGTACATGTGGATAATATGCTAATCAAAAGAAAGCTTCAGTTATTCTGGCAAGAGGGGTGGGGTCACAAATCTTATGTGTGTGGGATCAAATGAGGATGCAGAGAGATTATAGTAATTTAGAAATGCAGGCAATGTAGTATAGAATGTCCAGGATGATTTAGATGGTGTATGTATTTAATGTATTCAATCCCAACTCTAAGATGACTCTGGATTATGTACAATTAAACCAAACGGGAGGGAAGGAAGAACCATCTAACTATATCCACACTCTGCATAATATTTGGCAGGGACCCCCGCCAGCCTAATCAAAGGCCTGGAAGAACAGCCACATTTGTAGTTTTTGTAGACTACTATCAGGGTGGCACCCACACAAATAGCAGGGGAGATCTCATGCCAGAAGGCAGGGAAGCAGGGAATACTTCCTTGAATGCCAATAGATGACATAATTTAATAAAGAAACCCTGAGCATGCTAATCCTGGTAGATCAAGTAAGCCAGTCCAATACTATAGAAAATAGTTGGTCCTTCAAGTAACCAGACTCTATAGCAATTAGACTTATATACCAATTCATAGTGCTTTACAGCACTCTATGCAATTTACACAGTCAGCATATTGCTCCCAACAATATGGGTTCTCATTTCACCGACCTCAGAAGGATGGAAGGCTGACTCAACCTTGAGCTGGTCAGAATCAAACTCCTGGCAGTAAACAAAGTTAGCCTGCAATACTGCATTCTAACCATTGCGCTACCACAACACTAAAAATAATGGCATTTTATAGGTCATAGCTACTATCTTGCACCCAGAAGAATACTGAAAGCAAATATAGACTCACAAAGTATTAAATAGGCATATCAAGACATGCCCATCACTGCTCTGACTGCTGCATTCTTGACCAATTAAGTTCCCAAGTGGTCTTCCAAGTTAACCCCATGTAGAGCACATTGCATTAGTTGATCCATGAAGTGACTCAGTTACAAAACAAATTCCTGGCTGTTTTAATTAGGATCCAGCAATCAGGTGGCTGAAAGTAACTGCATTGAGAACCTGCCCACTTCCTCAAGATTTACTGACTCAAACTCATAATACAGTCAGTCAAGGTCCAAGGTGGAGCACATTTAAGCAACTGTCCTTATATATGTATGTGTGTATTAGAAAACTTTAAGAAATTAAGGAATCTTAAAAGTCTGTTCCCTTTATTTTAATGTATGGCCAAGGCCACATGTAACTGCTTTCTTCATTCACAATGACAATGTTTGCTTCAGTTGAAGATTGGTACTTAAAGAAATATATTATCCTACAGGGCCGTGCATTGTCCCGTGCCAAATCGCGACGTAACTTGGATTTCCAGGATGTGTTGGACAAGTTGGCAGATATGGGAATAGCGATCCGTGTTGCATCTCCCAAGCTGGTCATGGAAGAAGTGAGAGTTCTTTTAATTTTTCTGTGGACAGTTTTATTTCTGGGGTGTATTTCTTTTCACTGCAAAGTATTAGCATCTCTTATTGGGGGGAAAAATACAGATCAGAATCTAACAAATTTAAATGCCCTAATTGCTTCCTGGAAAGGGCTCCCTTTTTCCTTTGGGATTTGGGATAAATTGTTTTCTCTTAACACCTCAAAGCATATCATTTCCTTTTTTCATCTCCTTTTTCCTAGGCGCCTGAATCTTATAAGAATGTGACAGATGTGGTTAACACCTGCCATGCAGCTGGCATAAGCAAGAAAGCGATTAAACTGAGGCCCATTGCAGTAATCAAAGGGTAAAGATGCCATTCACAGAATCTGACAGAACCTCTTCTTACTCACACTACTCGGTAATTATATTTCCATCCAGATGGAAACTGACAACCTGTTAGAACTTTTGGACTTAAAAAATATGATACAAGAAAAGATAAACCAAGATGTGTTGCTCTTTTGATCCAGTGGCAAGTTGTCTGTTGCTGACTGAGTTTCTTTACGGGGGGAAATGTGAAACAGTTATCTGATTCTAATAAATGGTTTGTTCTGCCTATAATAAGACTTCTAATCACTGCTAATTTGATAGCCATCTTTTTTCAAGAAGGCTGTTTTTGTTGGATTTTTTCCTTAAGTTTAGTTGTTTCTCTTGAATAAAGACTTAGGTTCCTGAGTAATAATATATAACATCTCATGAATTTATTTGTTAACATGGCAATTTTGACCAATAAATTAAGCCTGACTAAGCTAGTAATCCGTAGGACGTAGGAAAATTTGCAAATATTCTTACTGCAGAAGGCTGTGACTTAGCAATTTTTTCTGAGATGTTTTTGACTAGGCATGGATAAGTTGCATCCCCACTACACGACAGGGGATACTTTAGGAGCAGATGATTCTGTGCGCATTGCATGCCAGTAATGTCCCTGATCTGAAGTTTTACTTGTACTTTAGTGGACAAACAATACTACTTTCTTGAAAAGAGACCAGCTTTCCATGAAGACTAGATAGTTTTCATTAATGCTTTAAGCCATTCATGTCTAGAACAGACATAATAGCTATATTGGTAAAGAACCGTGGTGACGCAGTAGTTAGAATGCAGCATTGCTTGCTAATTCTGCCAACTGCCAGCAGTTCAATTATCACTGGCTCAAGGTTGACTCAACCTTCCATCCTTCCGAGATTGGTAAAATGAGAAGCCAGGTTGTTGAGGGCAATATGCTGACTCTGTAAACTTCTTAGAGAGGGCTGTAAAGCACCGTTAAGTGGTATATAGTACGTCTAAGCACTATTGCTGTTGCTATCCTTCAAGCTGTCAATAAAAATACAAAAACTTGGTCTTTTCTTGCATCGTCTTACGCTGTCTAAATAGATCATAGAGAGCAGGGCTTTGAAACTCGCACCCCGCAATGTGTCGGATGCGTCACACTCTCTCCATGCCCAATTTAACGAACGGAAAGTCATGATACGTCACATGATGCCGCTGTGATGACACAAGTTTGACATCCCTGTTGTAAAGAGAGAGCAGTATCTGAGTTTTTGGCTAGTATTACTGCGCTACAAGTAAATTTAATTTGAACTTTACAAAAAAATCTCCAATAGTCCTAAATTCAGTTTGTTTGGATGAAGCTGTGTTGATTTTACAGAACTCAATGAGTTCTTATGCCTCATTGTAAAATGTGTTACAATGAAATTGTAGCAGTTCGGCAGTTCAAATCTCCCCAAATCTCAAGTTTGACTCAGCCTACCATCCTTCCGAGGTGGGTAAAATGAGGGGCAATATGCTGACTCTGTAACCTGCTTAGAGAGGGCTGTAAAGCCCTGTGAAGAAGTATATATGTCTTAAGTGCTATTGCTATATCAGAGTGCCATCAGTAGAGGGCAGCTTAATAAAGATATAAACTGAAAGAAATGACGCTACTACAGAAAAGTTTGAAAAACTCTGGATAAAGAGTGCAGCCTGGCCTTTATATATTCTTTTGAAAAAGATTGGGAAACTGATGTCAGTAGTAGTTTGTAATTAACTTAACAAGCCTAATAAAATAAAGCCTAAACATAAGATAAAACAGAAAATAGTTTGTAAAAGCTACATAAAATCTACCCGTCAAGCTAAGAACATGGCTTATGTGTGTTGAATCTCTGTGTCTCTTTATGTAGTTTTGGCACTCTTGCAAACAATAACATAAGATCACGTGATTGTTTTTAGTACAAAGAAAGAAAGATAGAAAACTTGACAATCTAATTACTGACACACACAAAAAAGCTCCCCTACATTTGTATGAACTCCTTTTGTTTATGTGTGCCTTCCGGTATATCTAAAGACAGAATATTGATTTAGCCAACCAGCCTACTTACCGAATACTGCATCAGAAAGGATAAAATACAGTATATGGCTTACAGTATATTAGGGGCAGTTGTACTACTGAAGGAGAACCAAGTATGAATAAAGTGGGTTTGTTAGTGAATTCACTTGAGTGTGTGTTTGTTTTGTACTGAAAAAGATAATTTATTCTTTCCTCCTATGTTCACAGTTCATACACACTTCATTCTTAAATAAAACTTTTTCTAACTGGAATAATTTATGATTCTAGTTCCTGCATCAAAGAAAACAAAATATCACTTCTTCATTAATACAGTTCACAATAATATCTAAAATATTTGGTCTTTTGGAATGTCGAGAGCTTGTTGCAAATATCATGGCAACACTTGGAGAGATGCGCTGCCTGTCCCTGAAAGCAGTAATGTGGGGCATGGACATTGACAAGGAAGAGGTCCATGGATGTTGTGTTGAGGATCCCGGACAAAGTTTGCTAATTTCCCTTTTTGCAATGAACTCAGATCATGCATGAAGAATGGGGAAAATGGAGCAACTGAGAAATAAGTGATAAAAGGTTTACAGAAGTACTGAAGCTAATACTGTAATTCTAAAATTATTAACTAATGGTGAGCTGGAAAGCATTGCTACTCTACCTGCAGTGCAAACTCTCAAAGCGAACCCAATTTAATGGGTTAACACGAGAAATTTCAGAAATTTGAGTTTTCTAATATTCTCTCTATGCCTGCTACTTCTTTTTTTACCATAACTTTTGCTTGAAGAACGAAGAACTAGAATTAGTTCAAGGACTACTCAGTCTCTCATAATATGGTATCTTCTAAGTGTTTCTTAACTGTAGTTCTCACAAATTCTAGCCACTATAGTCAAAGAACATCTAGGCCATAACAGGCAAGAATTTCAGAATTCTATATTTTTTACTTTCTATTTGTATAACACCTATCCCACAACTGGTGGTTTTGTTGTTCGCTTGAGTGGCAGTGTACAGCCTCCTACTCCATCTTGGCAGAGACAGCTGAGTTATTCTCTTTGTTCTTTCTCATATAAACATGCATAACTAGCTCCCTGTTCTCTTCAAAGCAATACCCTTCCTCAAGCATGTACTGGCATGTGTATTAAACTTCAGATGGGAGCCTTCTGTTGCAAAGAGAGAAAAAGAGACCAGTTTGTAGCTGGTACTTTGCTTTGTCTCTTTCCGGTAGAGGATTATTACATGGCATGAGCTCAAAGTTGCTGACATTATTTGAAGAAACCAAAAAGTATAAAACTGATCAAAATTTAGCTTCAGCATCAATGCAATATTCGACAATATGAATGCATATTGAAGACATAAAAAAAATTCTGAGTAATTAATTTAGAGAAACCAAGTTTAAAATAAAGGTGTACTCTTTATTTTAAACTACACTATTTTAAACTTACATGATGCTTCTAGTACATTTAAAAACTGTTTATACATGTATGTGTGCTTGTGTGTATACACACACATGAAATATATAAATTGGTTGGAATACAATCATGTCTAAAACATGGAAAAAGTATGGTAAGTGTTATTGCTTTAAATGACAGTAAAATGGTAATTGTTGTGAATAATAAACTTTGTAAAGAAATATGCAAAAATAACATTTAAACAATCCCATGAACAAAAAGCTATTTACCTCTTCCTACTGCATCCATGAAATGGTTCTACAAATTACATTCTGTAATATGATCCAAAGGGTTAAGAAAATTTATGATTTATTTCATGCATTGAGCTTGAATTTAGGCCCTTCACAGTAATCTCTTCAAGAGAGTTCTGATTTTATATCCTCTTTAACTTTTATGTTTAATGGAATGTTGTTAAGATTCTGATGCTTAGAAAAATCAGAATCACAAAATTATATTGCAGACCTAAAATGGGACATTATGTGCTTTTTTCCCTAGTACTATGTTGTCTGAGTCTCTGAAACAATTTCCCATTTTGTTAGAGAAAAATGATGGACTGGAAAATTAATGGTAAAATAGATTTGCACAAATGCACACATCAAGCACCTGTCTGTTTCTCACTGACATGTAAATCCTATTCATCTTTTTGAGTTTCATATCTGCTTTTTCCAATGAATAATAAAGCCAAGCCTCAACTCCCCACAGTTTTCTCTTATATCTAAACTTTCTATAAGCATCAGAAGCGCCCTACATTTCAACCATACATTTCCAAGAAGCATCTTCATCTATATAACCAACAAAATAAAAGAGTGTCATTTTTTTCTCCCTTTGTTCCCTTGCAAAATAAAGTCAAATATAAGTTGCCTATATTTTTATGACAGGGTTTTGCCACCCACAAACAGTACATTTTGCCTCTTCCTTAAGAGGAACATAAAAGTGATAATTTTGAATGTTATAATTGTCATTTTGAAAGCAGCATGTTACCTGCCACTGATTATTAAGAAGGATTAGTTAAAGCACCCAAACAGTTGCTTTTGGTTTTTATTGTGCAGGAAAAAAAATGGTTTGTGCTTTCCTAAAACAGAGAGGCTATAATAACATTCACAGAGAAGTCTTTTCATCCTAAAGAAATCCCTTTTCAGAAACAGGAACAGAAGGAACTCAGCTACCTTGTAATCAGTTGATCCAAAGACCCGTTCAGCACATTATGTGTCATTGCTGCTTATGATTCTTCCAACTCCAGACATGGCCTTCTTCCAATTTTCTTCCTAGGGTAGTCATTGCTAGAGCCCTGCAGGCTTATATTAGATTGTGTTCATTTCCACGTCTAAACATCAGCATCTCCCAAGCTAGTGACCTCCCATATATGGGATTAAAATGTTGAGACACATATGCCAAGCATGTTGGAATATGTAGTTCACATCAGGAGGGAATACATTTGGGAAGAATTTGTCAAAATGAATGTTTTTTAAAAAGTAAAGGTTTCTCCTGTCCACTCGTTTTCGCTGAGGCACACAACACTGTTACCTTCCCAACAAAGTGGTGCCTATTTATCTACTCACATTTGTATGCTTTCAAACTAGTAGGTTGGCAGGATTTAAGTAATCAGAGCTCACCCCGCCATACAGCGCTCAAGCCTGGGCTGTTCCAGCTGATAAGCTCAGTGTCTTATTTTTAAAATAATAACTATATACTATATACTGAAATACTATTAACTTTTCACAGGTGTGATTTAGTTGCTGGCCAGGCTAAGATACTGAACTTGTCGATCAGAAAGGTCGGCAGTTCAGCGGTTCAAATCCCTAGCACTGCACAACAGAATGAGCTCCTATTATTGGTCCCAATTTCTGCCAACCTAGCAGTTCTAAAGCATGTAAAAAAAAATGCAAGTAGAAAAATAGGAACCATCTTGTTCAGAAGCTGAAAAACACCAAATAAATAAGATGAAGAGTGCGAAGTAGAGGAGAGAGGTAAGGGAAAAAGAGAGGGATAGGAGAGAGGGCAGCGGGGGGAAGAGGAGGAGAGAAAAAAGGAGTGGAAAGAGGGAGAAAAGGAGTGGGGAGAGAAGGAGAGAGGAAGGGGAAGTAGAGAAGGACGACAGGGAAGAAAGGAGGTAGAGAGGGGGAGGAGAAAGGAAGAAGAAAGTGATGGATTATGTACAAATATGGTATATGGAGAGCAGAAGAGCTAATAATTGTTTTTGGGAGTTGATGGTAAAACGAATTGATGTAAACATTTAATAATACAATACGATGTTGACTATGTAATAGTATACATGTGGTTATATGTTATGAAAATGAAAAAATAAAGGAAAAAAAGAAAAATAGGAGCCACCTTTGGTGGGAAAGTAACAGTATTCCGTGCGCCTTCAGCGCTCAGTCATTCCAGCCACATAACCATGTGAGATGTCTTCAGACAGTGCTGGCTCTTCAGCTTTGAAACAGAGATGAGCATTGCCCCCTAGAGTTGGGAACAACTAGTACATACGTGTGAGGGGAACCTTTACTTTATGACTATCATAGGCAATTGGGAGACTATAAAATTCAGTTCATGCTAAAAGTAGCTGACTAATTTTTATTCTTATGCCAGTAAAGCCATAGAAAGGGATGGGGAATACAATTATTGATGATAAACAAAGGTAAATCAGGGCCATCATGTTCACTGCAACTTGAGATTCAGAGAAGTGTATGTCAAGGAAGTTGAACGATTGAAGAGCTGAAAAGCCCTTGATCAGAGATCAGAGTAAAAATGACTCCGATCCCATTACAGCCTGAATTGGATTAGAATTACTTTCAGTTGTTTTCTGGTTTAAAGAAGACATCAAATGAAGTTAAGGCAGAAGTCAAAGCATTCATGTTTTGAAAACATACATCATTTTGTGGAATCCTTCGGCTGGAGCCAAAGCTCTTCCACTAATGTTACCAGACAAGAAAAAAGTCAGATCTTTATCAACAAGCACATGGCCTGCCTGCTGTGGGGGGGGGACCCACAAAAAACCACAATACATGGATCATCTGAGACAAGCAAAGGACTATCTGAGAACTCAGCAACAACAAAAGTTGTAAAAAACTTTTCTAGAAGGAAAATATTTTTTTTATAGGAAAGCCTCATTTATTCAATTGGGAGACAGAAAATGAAAGTCTTAATTCAGAGCTTAAATAAATTTAAGGAAAAACTTATTCTGAAAACATTTAACCAAAGCAAAAGGACTGCATTGGAAGCTGTTTTCAGTAAAGAAAAATGCATGGCCCGCTCATCCTAACTCTGAATGCTTCAGAGTTCATTTATTTGCAACCAAGATCTAAACTGGCATTGGTTTTCAAATAAGATTTTTAAACATGACTGAAATTAGAGTAGTCTCACAACAATTAATCCATAACCTTTTGCCTGTTGCCACAACATGCCCATGGAAACAGGTTTTACCTTTTTACTAATCTTGTCACTCAGGTCCCGTCTCCCCCCCCCCCCCCCAAGGAACTTTCCATTTAAATCTGAAAGACTTCTGTTCTCCAAGTACAGTATGTTCTGAGAAAATAAACCAGCTTTCCAATTTTAATCAGAGTAAAATTGCCAATTATAGATACAATTTCCATGGAAAAAGCATATGAGGCATAGACATAGGTTCCATTTAATTTTTCAAAAATATTAACTTGGAAGTGAGAACAGTTAATGAAGCTATATGATTACTACAGGTACTCAATTTACATCAACCATTCAAAGTTACAATGGCACTTTTAAAAAAATGACTTATGACTGATCCTTACCCTTACAAATGTAACAGCATCCCCATAGCTACATAATCAAAATTTGGGCATTTGGCAACCAGCATGTATTTATGATTTAATTAAGGTCAGATCTTGTTCATAATAAAGATAGAAGAATTGCCCCCTTAGCAGGAGTCCTGTCCTTCTAGTCAGATTTTGAAATCATCAACTAGTCAGACAAATAGAATAGAATAGAATAGAATAGAATAGAATAGAATAGAATAGAATAGAATTCTTTATTGGCCAAGTGTGATTGGACACATAAGGAATTTATCTTTGGTGCATAAGCTCTCAGTGTACATAAAAGAAAAAATATATTTCTCACGAGAGAGAGAGAGAGACAGAGAGAGAGAGAAAGAGAAAAAGAGAGACAGAGGGAGGGAGGGAGGGAGAGAGAGAGAGAGAGAGAGAGAGAAGTAAAAAATTTGGAAACCCACCATTGAATCAATCATACTAGGAAACAATCAATATAAATCATAAGGATACAAGCAACAAAGTTACAGTCATACAGTCATAAGTGGGAGGAGATGGGTGATAGGAACCATGAGAAAGTTAATAGTAATAGTAATACAGACTTAGTAAATAGTTTGACAGTGTTGAAGGAATTATTTCTTTAGCGGAGTGATGGTATTCGGGAGGAAAACTGTTCTTGTGTCACAAAGATGTGTTTCCAAAGAATCACTCTTGTCCTCTTGGATCAAATTAATTTCTCAATTTGTGTTTCATGTAAGAAGATGGAAATCTAAGTTGGGCCTTAGTAGCTGCATACAAGATCTAGCATGATCTCTAGTGAGACTGTTGGAAAGCTCCCAATCCTGCCCTAGGCAAGAGTTTCTTTCCAATCTGCAGCGGTGCACAGTTGGTTCCAGCAAACAGTATATATTCCAGTAAACTAGCATTGAGGAAGAACATCAATCTATTTTTCAATTTACAGTTCTGTCAAAATTATTTCCCCACTTGCAGGCTTTCTATATGTTTGCAGATCTGTACCACACAAAAAGAATTTGGCATGAACCAATTTGAACAAGCACTACCCTGATACATAAAGGAAATCTGAATATCAATTGGAAAATCTTTGAGACTGGTTGTGTTTATTTTACAAATAAATAACCCTTCTCATTCTGCTTGTGAGAAAAAAGCAATCAATCCATTAATTCAGTGAATTCAATAGAAAGATAATTAATACCAGTTATGCAAGCATTTTCTTTAAATAATTGCAGCTGTTTGAGAAAGCTCAGCTTTGTTCGAGTCTCATAAAATTTGGCTTCCTTCTTTTCAGAGAAGTTTTCATGACACAGATTCAAGATTCAAAAGTAATTTCTAAAGACCTCTGTTGAAAAGTAATTGATACCAAGCAGGCAATGGCAGGATTCAAAATGTTTTACTACCGGGTATGACTTCGTGGGTGTGGCATGGCTTGGTGGGCATGGCATGGCTTAGTTGGCATGGCAGGGGAAGGATACTGTAAAATCTCCATTCCCTCCCCACTCCAGGGGAAGGTTTCTGCAAATTCCCCATTTCCTCCCAATCAACTGGGACTCAGGAGGCAGAGAATAGATGGGGGCAGGGCCAGTCAGAGGTGATATTTACTGGTTCTGCAAACTACTCAAAATTTCCGCTACCGGTTTCTCCAGAATTGGCCAAAACCTGCTGAATACCACCTCTTCCAGAGATAACAGTTTTGAAGTGAAGATCTCGGACAAGACTGAATTTTCCCTAAGGGGCTACTATAAAATTCAATCTGCCAATGCAGCATAAAATCATTCATGAAGTTACAAAGAACGGTTGAACCATCCCAGGAACTTGCAGGCTTCTCTTGCCTTGGCTGTGTTAGGTATGCTACCCGTTGGGAGAGCGAGTACATTCAGCGAAGCGTTGTGACAGTTGTGTTGGAGAACACACAAACCAGCATACAGAGACACCGCAGTTTAAATAGGCTTTTACTTTCATGGAAATAGAGGTATCAGAGTCCATCAAACAGTACAGGTAATACACGGATAAGTCAGTCAGTCATCAATGTCTTTCAGTTAAGGGATAATCCAAATAACATAGTCCAGTATCATATAATCAGTTCAATACACAAAGTTTGCTAACAGTTGTAAAACTTACAATAGCTCATGGCACTTCCAGATCAGCCCAGCATCTAACAAACAGAGAGAGAGAGCTAACAGGCATTCTGGCTCCCTCTTATGGCCGATTGAGGAATACAGCACCCAATCACATTTTACAGTCTGATTTAAAGAAACAGGTACAACATTGTTACATGATTTATATATTGCCAACCCAACCGTTAGAATTATATTCCTAACAGGCTGAAGTCAACGTTCATGATTCCACCATTAGAAAAACACTGGGGAATTAAAACATTGGCTCAATTATTATGAATTAGTTATGGCATCATTGGGAAACTTGACAATGTGTTTCATGGGAGAATAGCAAGGCAGAAGCCATGGCTTACTAAGAAGAATGTAAACATTTATCTCAAGTTTGAAAAAAAGCACTTGGATGACTTTCCAGCTTCTCATGCCATATTCTGTGACAATGAGGCAAAAGTGCTTCTTTTAAAAAAGCTACCTGCAGGTTGTTATGACTGGCTGAAATCAAACACTGCATGCCACAAAAAAACCTCTTAACAACTGTCAAGCCGGCAGGTTGAAATACACAATTGATGTTTGCTTTTGGTATTTTAGGACGAACAGAATTGCCATCAAAGGAAGCCTGACTTCTCCTCTATATCAATGAACTAGGCAGGCTGTTTCTTTGTCACCTGAAACTAAAGTGTATATGCATCGTGTGACAAGGCAATGGTTTCAAACATGTCTACAAGAGAATGAATGATGAAAAAGAAATCAATCAAGTCAAGGTCCACATATATAAAAATATGTGGCAGGACCTGAAATCAGAAGTTTGGCCAAAAAATTGCTCCAGCTTTATTGAGCTGAAGCAGTTCACCGTGCATGAACTGGTCAGAATTTCTCCACAGGAATAAAAGAGACTAAGAAATAATTACAGGAAGTTTTTAGCTGTATTAAAGGTGCAATAGCATTATTCTTTGGCATATTATATGTGGATGCTTTTATGTAATAAACTAGGCAAGCATCAAACTTGGTGATACAGGTTACCTCTGTGGCAAGCTACTATCCCCCTTCCTAGAAGAATGAAATATTTTGAGAAATATTTTTTAAAAATACAAAATAAAATATTTCCCCTAAAAGAGAATTTAAAAATCTGAAGGGAGACAGAAACCCAGAGCCCCAGCTCCCTTCCCCCAAGCAGGGAGCTGGAAATGCAAATTTGGTAATGCATTACTCCCTACAGCTAGGTCTGAAGAAAGGCAGAGTGATAGGATTAGTTCTCACTCAAGATCCAAACCAGGACAAAGCCATTAAGTCATAATAGAAATTGCCCTTCAGAACACAATCCTCTTCATTGCATCATCTCAGCAGTCCAAACTTCAACCAAACCTGGGAGTTCAGACAACCTATAGAGCAGCTATGACTCCTAAATAACACCTACAACAGCTAATAGAATACATGTTCTTGCACAGGAACAGGAAGCTCAAGTGCAAAGCTCAGGGAAGATATAAAAAAACCCACTCTTAAATATATGTGGTCAGCTTCCCAGAATCACATATGCTTGGTGATTCTGCTTCATCAATAAATGGACCTTCTTTCCAATCAGCCTCCTGGCTCCATTTTGTCTTTAATGCCTTTCTCCCAACTTGGACCTGAACCAGATGGCTATTTCTGCCAACAATTAAATAGGACTTACTTGATGGTCTGACAATAATCATTGTTAATGATTAGCAAAAATTCAAGAAATACAAAAGCAAGCAAATATTTTATAAAATTCACATGTTTGGTCATCTCCTTCCTATTTAATAATACAAAATGGAGAAAACTATAAACTCCATTCCTGAAACTTACTCCGGCCAATATGGTTGAATTCAGTGATGTGGTTTCTCAGTTTTTCAAGACAAGAAATACTTTGATAAAAGTCCTAAAGAAGCCAAGTCCATTCTGAACTATGGCAGTATATAAATAAAATAGAAAAGCAAACCTATCATTGTTTAAATATAGGAATATAGTGAAAACTACTTACAGAAGTACAAGTAACGGAGCAATAAAAATCCTAGCCCAACTATGTTTATAACATGGGTCCATAACTTTGTATCATCAACCTATCTTTGTTTCCTTTTTTAGCTGGTATCCATTGCTCCATACTCCCAGGGTAAGTGTGGCTCTTGGCCTAATAAGATACACTCTGGTTTACTTTCTCATTACAAATATTGTTCTTAACCATCTGAGGACTAGTTTTATATAGGAGATAAGGCCCCAGGCGAAAAGCAGGAAACTGTGAGTTCTAGTCCCATTTTACAAAGCCAGTGTTAAGTGACCTTTAGTCAATCATTCTCTCTCAGGCTGGGAAAGAAAGGACAAGCCACTTCTAAAAATCTTCTGAAGGCTCAATTCTTTTTTTTTTCTTAACTATCTTCCGTCATCACTGATGATTGTAGATAAATACATTATACTACCAATGCAGTAGCTTTTATTATCTGAAAGCCATAAAATGAAAAATTGGGGAGGAGGAAATGATTTGATGTGCTTTTGGAGAAAGGCCTTCTGCTGAGAAGGTACTTCACCTTTGCTTTGAGTTCTCAGTAGATCAAATGGAAATTTTCTTTTTTGAAGTGAAATTTCTTTTTATCTTCCCCTTCAAAAAGGAAGATGTGGGGGTGGGGGGTATCCCAAGAACTAAGTTCACTTTCATTTGTGTGTAAATGATCTGTTACTGTTTACTGTCTAGAGTTGGCAGAGGTTGTTCTCCATTTCTTCTTCAAACATTATGTTTGTGGTAGGCCACCACTGTTTCTGAACTTTTAAAGTGTTCTCATGATAGCTTCTAATCCAGTTTAAATGCTATTTGTCTATGTTGGACTTTGCTCTTTCCCTTGCTCTCTCCTCATCCTTAGTGTTTAAATTCTGTAAGTGCACCCAGTGATTGGAAAAGAGCCTGATGGGAAAGATTGAAGGCCAAAGGAGAAAGGGACAGGAGAGGATGAGATGATTAGATAGTGTCATTGGCGCAATGGACATGAGTTTGGCCAGATTCCGGGAGACAGTGGAGGAGAGGGATGCCTGATATGCTGTGGTCCTTGGGATTGTGAAGAATCGGACGCAACTTAGCAAATGAACAACAACAATATATACCGAATGCATATGTCTCTGTGTTAGCATCAGTCTTGAGATCAGCTTTAATCAAGTATGACTTAATATGCAAATTACCTCTATTATATTGTCATTTGTTCAAGAGTTTGGACAGGTTGTAGGTTAGGAAAATGCAAAACACACCATTTCAAGGATAGACTTTTTGATCTGGAAAATTCTACAATAATCTTGTGTGTGTGTATGTGTGTGTGTGTGTGCGCGCGCGCGCGTGCGTGTGTGTACCAATCTGGCTGTTCCATAATGGTCCCATAGTTATACTGAGATTAATTTTCCAGTACAGTAAATGGCTGTATTCCAAATTTATCTAAAAATGAGGTTAGGGATTAAAGGATATTAAGCAGATGCACTAATGGTCCAGACTGGCCCAGACTGCCTTCCCTGATCATATGTATTACTCATAAAATTGCATAACATAATATTTGAGAATTCTAGTAGCTACAAAACCAAGAGATTTGGAGAGTGCTTCATTAGAAATGGATGATATAAAATTAAGAGAATAGTCCTCCACCGTGCTCCCTCTGGAGAGCCAATCCTGGTTCTGAGAAAACCATATAGGAGGATCAACTTTTCTTTCTCCTTTTCCGGTTTAATATTACCTTAGTTCAGCCACCAGAAAGCTAAAAGGTTGCTAAGATTTTGTCTGAAAATATGAAAGGTAGTTAATTTGTTTGAAAGCAGAGAGGGGACAGACAGGAGAAGATCCTAAAATGGAGGAAAGGGGTAGCTATGTTTTAGCTTTCATTCTTGTTGATGAGATCGAAATGAACTTTAGATAGAAGTGGTTTAGTAGATTTGGAAAAATGCTAATGCACTGAAACAGAAAATGCAATGATTGAGTTCCTAAGGGGGATCAATTGCATTAGAATTCTTACATAATTACCAATTGTGTACATGAGGAAGTTTCCAAAATATTTTTTTAATGGCACAATCATCCATATTGGCACTCTACAACCAGTGCTTTCAAGCATTTAACCCATATGGTGACCCATTTCAAGAAATCCTGAGCAGCTTTCCTTTCAATAAATGCAGTAGAAGAACTTTCACAGCTTTTCCATGGTTCCAGGAACCAATGCAAGGCAGATATTTTCCTTGAATTCTCAGCTCATGTTGAAGAGTTCAGGTCAAACATTTCATGGTGTGTCCAGTGAAGAATGGCTGACTGTTTGGGGCAGCTCAAACTCTATGGTTGCCAAAGTATGTTGCTAAAGCACGTGGTATACAGGAACCTTTGCTGAATAGCTGAAGGCTGGTTCCCAGTTTATGGAATTTCAAACGGATGTAATTATGACTTGGATGAGGTTCAAGTCTTAAAAGGAATTGCCAACTCTTTCATGAGGGAATAAATCCCTCCCAATGAGAAACTGTAGAAGATGAGTTTGATTTTTCTCTTGTGGGTGTTGCCTCAAAATTCTCACAGAGTAACCCATCTCATTGTGCATTATTTAGCATACAGCTAATTAGCTAGTTTTTTGTCATTGATAATTTGGCTAAATCAGCATTCCATTCTTCCAAAGCTTTCATTCCTCCATATATCCTAGAGACTATATACCTATTGCTTCTGCCTCTTGGCCTTATTGGTTAGGATTAATGTAATTTATAATTAAAAACAACTAGAAAGATGTATTGGAGAAGCTCATGGTAAACAGAGAAGAATAGACTGTTACAAAAAAAAATAACATTGTGGGATAATTCTAGGCATGTTTCAAAAGAAGTAATAGACCTGATCTGGCCAGAATGAGAAAGATTTAAACTCATGTTACAGTGTTCTTGTTATACCTACCACACTTCAGTCATTGTTCCTAGCTGTTCCTACTTTGCTTTTGAAATTTATATTGGAAATAATTTTTAAACATTGGTTTGAGTTTTATGATAAACATTTGAATGCGTGAGAATAATGTTATTATATAATATAGTGTCTAAGTAGGGCTGGGCTTGGTTAAATCTGAATGAAGTTAAGGATTTATTGTTGCTATTCTGTTTTGCTTATGAAAGTCAACACTTTTATTCTCTCCTGATTGCCATGTATTCCATATCACCATAGATATATTCTTTAAATTTCAATATAACCTCAGCAAACATTTTCATTTCATTTCTTAAAAATAGGGAAGTTCTGGCCATCATGATACAAAAAAGATGCTGAGACCCTACCCTGTTTCCCTGAAAATAAGACCTCCCTGGATAATTAGCCCAATCAGGCTTTTGAGCACATGCGCTAAAGTAATCCCTCCCCTGAAAATAAGCCCTCCCCGAAAATATTGCAATGCAGCAGCAGCCACGAGGTGACCACGTTCGCCGCCTCCTGCACCTCAAAAATAATAAGACCTCCACGAAAATAAGCCAAGCACTTATTTCGGGGGTCAAAAGAAAATAAGATCCTGTCTTATTTTCGGGGAAACATGGTAAAAAGAGGGCAGAGAAAAGAAACAAAAATGATAAGAAGCCTGGAGGCTAAATCATACAATGAATGGTTGAGAGAACTAGATATGTCTTGTCTAACTAAGAAAAAGACTAAGGGTGATATGATATTAGTTTTTCAGTACATGAGGGGCTCTCACATAGAACAGGGAATTGACCTATAATCCAAAGCACCTGAGGGCAGGACAAGAAAGAATGGGGTGAAAGACCATTAAATGAGATCCAACCTAGAAATAAGGAGAAATTTCCTGACAATGAGAACAATTCATCAGTGGAAGGGCTTGCCTCCAGAAATTGTGAGTACTCCATCATTGTTGATTTTCAAGAAGAGATTGGATAACCATTTGTCCAAAATGGTATAAAGCTTCATGCTTGAAGAAAGGATTAGACTAAATGTCTTCCAAGTTCCTATCCAATCTTGTTACTTTATATTCTATGTTCTAAATTGAATCAATTACATTATTTCTGTTCTGCAATAATATTTTACTTTTTATGGCCACCAAGCATACTATTGAGCATTGTAATGTTTTTGTTTAATACACGATTTTTTAAGATGGGGTGTTGGTTTTAAATGTTTTTTAGTACATAACTTTCTGGAAATTGTGGCATTTGATAGTCTATGTAATACCTGCCCATTGCTGTTGGTTATTTTGGCTGCATAGAAACCATATTTAGAAAACTGATTGTTCTCTATATAAGTAAGATGACACCATAATCTTTCCCCTAGGGAAGTATTAATGTATATATTATTAATCTGTTCTGGTTAGGGTAATTCACTTATTCTTTCCCTTGTTCTCTTGCCCAGAGTTCTGATTTAATTGTTAATCCTTAAACACAAATATGTACATTTTCTTTATACCTGGGAATTTGAAGTAGGTTGTTTTTATAATTAGCCATATATTTTAAATTGCATGTTCTCAGCTACAATCTATTATCTTTTTGATGGAAAATTGTTGTTGGGAGCCATCTGCTCTCATGAAATTCCTGGATAGCAGAAACTATGATACTTCTGATATAATACTGTGATGTATTATTGGAATTATGATGCTTCATTTCTTGAAGTTATCCAGAAACAGAGGTTCTTCCAAATGTGAATTCATTTTCTTTTGAGCCCTTGTTCCTTAATTCTAAGGTATCAGGTTTTGTGTATTTTATTATGGCTCCTTCTGTTTTTCTTTGGCCATTTCTTGAAAGAGTAATTTAACTTGAAAGGAACGTTAGTGAAACTATTACTGGGGGCTGGGGAAAACCAATTTAAATAAGCTATTAGGAATTTCCAAACAATCATATGACTTGGATTATACACTTTAAGAGTAGCGATAGTATCAAAGTGCTTGTAGATTTGTAATTTAATGGATATTTCTCTTTGCCTATGTTTTTGAAGTATTTTTATGGTGATCAGTGATTATGTCACACAGGAAAACATCTCCTGGTCTTTGTATTTATTCAAACATTAATTAAAATATGTAATGTTGGATCATTATCTGTTTTCAAAGTTTAATAAAATATACTCCACACTAGGTAAGTTGAAATAAACCTTTGTCTAGACAAAAGAGAATATAGGCAAAGACTAAATTATATATTTACATAGATAATTTATATAGATATATATATTTGAAACTTGCTAACTTCGTCAGCAAACAGTTTTGTGATCTCAATGTCTTCAGTTATTGAAATTTTAAGTTTCTATCCATGTTTAGTATTTCAAATAACAAAAAGTAAACATATGACAGAAATTAGAAATAGTCAACACAATATCTCTTTGAAAGCATGGGATTTCATTTATTTATTTAGTTTGTCAAACATTTACAAGATAACAGCTATAAGTATAAATATGGACATGGACAAAGGAAATGAGTACAAATAAATGGGGACAATAGGACAGAGATGGTAGGCACGCTAATGAGCTTATGCACACCCCCTTTACGGACCTCTTAGGAATAGGGTGAGGTCCACAGTAGACAGTTTAAGGTTGAAGCCATGGGGGTTTGAGGATGTAACAACAGAATCAAGTAGAGCATTCCAGGCATTGACCACTCTGTTGCTGGTTAAGTTGTATTGAGTTGAGTTGATTGATTGTTGCCATGATTCAGTTGTAGCTGTGTTCAGTAGGATCAAGTGATGACTTCCAATGCTACAGCAGATTCCCAAACTAGATGCCCTTCACATGTGTGAAATTTCCAGAATTTGGACCTAGCAGAGAATTCTGGAACTTGCATCCAGAAATAAGGGAGATAACAATGTTTGGGGAAATTGTAATATTGTATATGAAAATTTAGTCCCAGAAAATATTAAAATGAATCCAGAACATGGATTCTGGAGTCCAGAATCCAGAACAAAACTTGTCCCATCTCGGCTTTGGGTCGCCAGATTGGGAATTGTACTACTAGGCTTCGGTATTTACATGGGTGAAAGAATGGATCAATTTGAAGCATAAAAGACTATTACCTTTAGAAGGACATAAAAGACTATTAACTTTAGAAGGACAACTAAGTTGGCATTCATTTTTATGATTTGGGAAGAATAAGATATATAGTTACTTTCAAAGACATCATGTTAGAAATGCACTGTTATCAGTATGACTTAAAATTAAAGAACAACACTATTTGAAAATAGCACTCTGGCTTTGTACAATGGAAGCATTGATACATCCTAATGTTATTAACATGGAAAAAAATTGTAAAATATAAAGATATTTTGAATGAAAAGGGGGAATTAAAAACTAAGCAGGTACTTAGCAGTCAAGGGATGGACATCACATGGTGGCCACAAAAGCAGATACAATCACAATATGAGAAAGATGCTAAAATATACAGTTTCAATAAAGAATTAACAGAATTGGACCAGATATTAACCAGAACAGATGAAAAACTGATAAAGAAAATATATTGATACTTATTAGGGATCAAACTTGAAAGTGAGCAGGTGAAGGAGATCAATGATTGTCTGGGCTAAAAATTTTGGATCTGCAATAGAACGAAACAAATGACAAAAATTGTGGGATAGAAATGTTAAATTAACTATGTCAACTGCATACAAAGAAAATTTGTATAAAATGTTCTATAGATGCCATTTTGCAATAACACGACTGGCAAAAATGAATAAGGATAGATCTGCTAAATGTTGGAAATGCAACCAAATATCTGGTTCATATTACCATATGTGATGGACATGTCCAAAATCCAAAAAATACTGGACAAAAATGCATACTTGGTTGGAAAAAATGATAAAACAGCATATAAACATGAAACCAGAAATATTTCTATTGGGCATTCTGCCGGAAAGATATGACAAAGGGACATTTTACATGTATTAACTGCAGCTAGAATTGTATATGGTCAACAATGGAAGTGTGATGAGATCCCGAGAGATGAGAGCGTAATACAGAAAATATTAGAATGTGCAGAAATGGATAGATTAACACTTACTATTAAGGACAAAGAAGAAACTGAATACTTTTTACATAGAATATATTTTATCAATGGTTAGACAATAAGAACAGAAGTTAGAAACGCAGGGACATAAAAAGGATAAACATTAAAATGGAAATTTGATAAAATAAACAAAATATTATTGTTATTATAGCATCAATGTTATTGTGATGAATGTTATTGCAAACATTTTGATTACGGTTGCCCAAAAATATCTGTACCCAGACAACACACTGTTTGATTGAAATTGAATTTTGTTATTCAAATAAAGTAAATAAAATATGATTATAAAATATAAAATATAGTGCACGTTGATTTCTCTGTGCGTGTGCGCAGTTGCCTATAAATAGGTCTGCGTATGCGCACAATATTAATAATGTTTTTAAAAGATGTCGTGGCATCCAGGGAACTGGTTCGGGGGCGTGGCGAGCATGCTGTCCCTACCGGTTCAGCGACCCAGTCACCATTTCCACTACTGATTCCACTGAACCAGTGTGACCGATAGGAACCCACCTGTGATATAGACTGAACTCTGTGTGTTATCTCCTCTTAAACTGATTTTAAAGAACTTTCATGGTCATTCGATATAAGCATATTATAGATTTTTATGGTAGCTTCTTTCTGCCTCCACCTTCCTAGAGAATATGCCAGAGTCAAAGGCTCTGCAAATGGACTACATCAGGGGTGCTAAATCTAGCCCATGGTCCTGCCCTGGAAATAGCAAAGGACTGGTTCACGGTGCCTCTCAAAATAGGGCACTTGGGGGCCTCACGCAACACTCTGCGCAGCCAAAACAGGGCACAAAGGAGGCCGTACAAAGCCCCCCCCCCCCGTGCTCTGTTTTTGCTGGCAGGGTGCTGCAGGAGGCCACCCAGGCTGAAAATGAGGCACAGGGTGCTTCACATGTGCCCCCACCTGCACCCTGTTTTTGTCAGCAGAGTGCTGCAGGAGGCATCCATACCATCTCCTCCATCCCGGCCAGCCCCCAGAGGAGAACTACAATGCTGATCTGGCCTCAAAGAAATTCAGTTTGACACCCCTAGACTACATTGTCAAATGGAAGCAAAAGAAAACCCCAATAATTAAGAGGCTACATTATTCATTTAGCAAAGCTCTGGATAGAACAAATGCTTCAGAAACTGAATTCTTGTTTCAAAACGGTAGCCCATTCTTAATAGAATCTCTAAAATACAATGTTAGGGGAAAGGATCAAATTAATCTGCTCTAGCTTGCTCAGTTCCACCTACCTAATCTGGATCCATCCCATTATATTTAGCAGTTTGCTCTAGTTTCTTTTACTGTTGATAGTAATATATATTATAATTATACTTGTTTAAAGCTTTTCATCTTCATGGTACTTTACTACCAATTTCATTTCACAGCACTCCTGTTGTGTTTCTGTGTTAATGTACATTAGTCATAGATAATACTTTTTTGAACTCTGTTTTTAAATGACTTTTATTACAAGATATAAGCTTGCTGACATGTAGACCATATTACTCTTAATAGCAAGAATGTAATCATGAATATAAATTAGAATCCCTTTTTCAGATATAACACATGTGGATAATGATCAACATTTATTCTTTGGCTGCTAATTAATTACTGATAAAATTGTTGAGCATGTATCTAAGGGAATCCGTGAAGTATTTTTATGGCAAACCTTAATCGTGTCATATGGAGAGACATCTCCTGGTCTTGTTTTTAATTCAAACATTAATTCAAAGAATGTCAACGTCTGATCATTATCTGCTTTCCGTAACAAGAATCCTATTCACTTGCTACTCATTATAAGGATTAAAAATACCTCCAGCATGAAGCCTGCTGAAAATGAAGTTGGGGGGTTTGCTGCAGTTGTTTTATGGCAGGATATTAGCAATATTAACCAGAATAATATTCAGTTAGCTTTCATCCTTACCTGAAAAGAATCTGTGATGGAGGTGATTGGGACAGAAGTTGTTTTCAAAACTAATGCTACTATATGTAGTAATAGTGAGGAAGCATCTATCAAAGGTAAAACATTGTGACTGAAATCTCTTCTATATTTTTAACTAAAACTAAAAGAGCATTTTTGCAGCTGCATGGAGCTCTTTTAAATATACAGGTCTCCTGGCTATTTCAGAACTGGATAATATCACACAACCAGTTTAAAATGTATCAAGAGTATTTAAGTATTTCATTCTCTTCCAAAAGCCCAAGATCAATATAAGCTGAGCTTCTGAACATTTAAAAACCCACACATACCATAGAATTCATACCTGAGTACAAAGAATAAACTTATAAAACACTTCACAAAATGTAGACGGTAAATGCCACCACTTTCCACCCAGTGTTTGATTTGGCGCTCATTTCTCACAGTTTTAATCCCACATCATTGGAGTTAAAATTTGTTGGATCAGAGTATTTTCCCTGAAAGCAAATCCATCCATGGGTAGACAAGGAGCTGTAGCTTCACGCTCTTGGCTTCATCCTTAGGCCACACCCCTTGATTAATCCTATTTTCAGCATGTATACAGCGCAAGCAATTTCAAACATTACATCTGTGTGCAAGTGTCTATGGAGAATTCTCAGTCATCCAGGTCATGGTTGTCCCAAAGGTGCTTTTTCAAAAGGCAACTGGACTTTGTTTTTCCAAAGCCCAGTTGCCTTTTGAAAAATCACCTTTGAAACATCTGTGTGCAAGAGACAGTTGTTCTCATGTTGTTGTTTTTTATGAGTATTCTTTACCAGCAGCTTGGTGGACTATGATCTGCCCAAATATGTGATATTAGGGCTATTCTTCCTTCAGTGTCACATCAGTGCATGACTATATGCAAAGTAAAACATGAATGGGGTTAAGGGAATTATCATGATAAATACATAGACAAGATAAACTAATGATTTGGCTTATTTTAAATTAGCTTTCTTTGTTATTATGCCATTTGGCAAGGTTTGCAAAATAATTAATTGACAGTAACGGGAATGCATGGAGCAACACCTCCTCCCTTTTTAAGACAGACTCCGATTCCTCTTGCTTAGTAAGTACAACTAAGTTTTGCACCTATTCTCTAAATCCAATCAAAAATACTGTTTGCAAATCTGGGGATAAGTGCAAACTTTGTCATTCAAATCTTGTATTTTTTAGATTTTATTCCCTTCCCTACCACACTGAAATTATGTATCAATCGTTTCTTTACCGATATTTTTTCATCCTCTTGGCATTTTGAAGATCACCCATTATTGTGCCTGTATTTATTTTGCTCCTTTTATTTTGACCCATTAGTATGTATACACATGAAACCTACATATATCATCACCCAAATGCCATAGTAATTAAGTTTATATGAACATATAAGTTGGTTATTAATAAGCAAGACAAGAACATCAGAAAAAAATGTGTTTCATTCTTACATTAGAGCTACCTAAAATGAAATTACAGCGAAACACATTTCATTTATTTTAACCATTATCTGGCACATATTAACATCACATATTAAAATCACATATTAACAAAAAATTAAGGTCTGCTCACATTTTTCAATCTAGCACATCCTAAATGCAAACCCTAAAATATGATGACAGTACTCTCATTGTAAACTGTTAAACAATTTCAAAACAATTTAATTTAAATCCCATTAAAGTCAAGATAATTGTGACTTAATCCCAGGTTTCAAAACATTCCCAGGGGTGTAAATATAATTTACTTTATTTAGAGATAATGCTCTGCTAATTATTATTATTAATTACAACATTATTGTCCAGTGTCCACTAAACCTGGACAGTGTCTTAATAAGCAGCGTTATTACAAGTGAGGGGGGAAACCACATTTGATTGTATTATTATCTTTAACTAAACCAAAACAAGACAAAAATTACAAGTCAATGTTTCCAATTTTATGACTGATAGCACAGTCATAAAATATTCAATAACATAAATACAGAAATGTTAGGAACTATGTTATATTTTTCTTACATAAACACCTGAAGATAGCCAAGAATGACTCATACTGGAAACAGTCTTCTCAATATCTTTTTCTACCGTTCTGCTAGAAATGAATTTTTGTCTTCCAGGTGTCCATGAAAGATTGGAAATTTTGGGCTTGGAAAGAGATTGATGGTCTTTATGTCATTTGTTTCTATGGACTGTTTTCCTAACCACAAACGTCCTCAAATTCACTGTAAGGAGATGACGCCAATGAAGTTTTAGATTCTCCATCACTGTTGCATTCTCTTCTTAAACTAGGACCAGAAACTCCCGATGCATCTGTAGCTGGAATGGCTGTCTTATTATTTGTTCCTAAAGGGTGATATTCCAGCAAATTCTGAAGGTGTTTAATGTAAGTGATGGCAGCTCTCAAAGTTTCCACTTTGCTGAGACGCTTCTCAGCAAGCTCTTTGGGAAGATGGTCTCTGAGGCGTGCATAGCCTTCATTTACACAACGAACTCGCTGCCTTTCCCTCTCATTTCTTTTCCGAATGAAAGCAGGCTCAAATGAGTAGTCATAAACTCCCACATACCCAGAAAAGGGTAAATAAGAGAATCTTCCTGAATATCCATTGTAAGGTTGATGGTCCCAGTACGTTTGTCCAAAAGGAAGAGGGATGCCAAATGGTTCTCGGAGTGGTAAACCATGAGAGCCGGTAACATGACTGCTTCCAAGAGATGCTGGTCCGGAACATGAGATCCTGTTCAAGAGCCCATCATCTTTCTTACTTCCCATCTTAGAAGCAATTCAGAGTCAAATTCCAGAATAGGCTTTCTGGAATTTATCCATTGAAGGAGAGGTCAAATAGGTCAGATGTTCTGCTCCACAATTGGTGGTGATCAGAGAAGTAGGCATTGGCTTAAGGTCCATGGCAGTAAAAATGACCCTGAGATTCCGTTCTTCCATCCAAGTATCAGTTCAGTTCCTTAGTCTGTTATTAGTGATTCAGGATGCCTTCTAATTTATAAGCAGGCTTCTAGGAGCATCACTCCACACTTTAAACCCAGGTTTTCCTCTGATCTTCATATTTCAAAAGATAATGAGAGGGTTCCCGTGTTTCTTTTCTTCAAGCTTGGATGTGTGACTATAGAGATAAAACCAAACGTAAATAATCTTCTAGGCTGTAAACACTTCTCACATATTGTAATCCTCAGTGCCCTTTGATATTACCTGCCTCCAAAAGGATGGATAACTTGAAAAGTTTGCAGGCATTTGACAAGAGTTGCCAAAGCTCCACCTCTTTCTCCTCAAGAATTGAGGATCTCCTGTCAGCTGAAAAAAATTAGCCAAGGGCTTTCTTTATGGAAATCCAAAGCATGAGGGCAGGTTTTGCAGCTTCCGCTGTCCTAAAATAATGGCATCAGTCAGTTAATAGAAGTTTGCAGACTTAAACTTCATCTGACAAGTTGTGATGTGATGTGTATGTCCGTGTGTGTATGTCCGTGTGTGTGTGTAGATGTGTGCAGAAGTGTGAGATATAGACTATTAAGAGAAAGAGTGCTCCCTTGTGGTTGAGAGTGTGACAGATGAGGGGTATTTTCAAACATAGTTGGTAGGAATTGTCTAGCATTCTTTAAGATGTGTGCAGCAGTAAAAGAAGGTATTTGTTAAATTCAACATATGCAACTGTAATAAGGGCATCTTATTCTTCTTCCATTTAACCATTTCCCAACCCATTCCCCCTTGTTCTCTCTGGTGAATTATAATGAGTCTTGGAGCAATCATCTTTACTTCGAATTATACTATATAAATTATGTACACCATTGTCACTACTAAATTGATCAATTTAGTTCCACTATAATTATTCCTTGTTTTATATGCATTGCCTATGGCAGAGTTCTACCCCACATTTAAAAATACACTTTTCCTAGTTTTTTTAAAAAGCAATTTCAATCTTTTCAGGAAAAGAAATGAATTCTGTTTGAAAATGTTGTAACTTGGGAGACTTTAAGAATGGTACTGTTCATGAAGTAAAAGATGTAAACATTTTCCACTTCAAAACAAATATATTTCACAGAATAAGGTATCCTATTGCACATGTCCTATCTTGCTTACGAAAAAGTGATAGGATTTGTTCTTCAAACTGTAATATAAGAAAATATGATAAATGTAATTGTGTTTGATACTAACCTAAGCAAGTTCATTCAGTTTCTAGGTAGGTATTTTTATTTATCCCTTTTTTAAAAGATATCCTTAGCTCTTTAGGTTTCCCCCAAGCCATTCCTATTTCCCTTTTCTCCACATGGAAATGAATATAGAACTGGAAGAATAAATTTTTATTTCCTTGTTCCAATGCTGCCAATGCTTCATTCACAGTTTTTTAACGGAGTACTCTATTTTTTTTTCTTTTTTGGGTGAAATCCTTGTAGTGTTTAACAAAAAAAAAAATTTGTTTTATGAGTCCAAATGAAATTTCTGCTACTTGGATCTACAGAAAAGGCATGGTATCCACAGAAAGGGCAGGGCAGAGTAATGGCAAAATTATCATGAAAACATGTGTATGCCATCAATTTATGCAGATGCTGCTCACTACAAAGTTAATATTACCAAGTATATTTAATGTATTTGGTGCCTTCTTTTTCTCCATGTAGAAGATTATGACTTGTCTTTTGGAATGTTTGGAGTACAGCTTTATTTGTCCCAAGACAATATTTATTTAAAAAGCTCTTTACAGTAGCATTGTGTTTCTCCATTTTATGCACATGGATACCTTTATAGTATTTTCCCATTTTTCATAGTGTTTAAATATTGTCCTTATAAGAAAGAAGCAGTAGAATTGACCATATTTGGGATTTGTGAACAAGTCTTGATTTCCTGAACCACCTGCAGTTCAGCAGTACAATAAAATAACTTTATTTTTTACATATCTACACTGGGCAGTTTACAATAATGTACCTCAAAAGAAACTGGTAATTTAGGAATGAAAAAAAAAGTTGAATTTTTAAAAATGAATCTCTTTGAAAGGATTGGTACCAGGAGTCAATACTTGCTGGTCTCTTCCTGCAAACACATTTTTTCTCTGGCATTTGCCTTTTGCCGGTTTGAGAGCCGCGGATAGAAAAACATTAGAGAGGATGGTGAGCAGAGCACAAAATATCATGGACTTTCCCCTGATACCACTAGATGAGATCAGGGGAAGAGTGAGGAAAATCCTCAGGGCTAACTCACATCTTGGTCGGCACTTCTTTACCCTCCTTCCTTTGGAAAGGAGATATAGAAGAATTGCCAGCCGCACAAACACAAACACAAACACTGTGAGTTGTATTGTGTTGGGGGATGCACTGAGGGAGCTGAACCAATCCCAATGTACATACGTTGTGCACTGACTATTTTATTTATATATATATATATATATATATATATATATATATATATATATATATATGTGTGTGTGTGTGTGTGTGTGTGTGTGTGTGTGTGTGTGTGTATGTGTGTGTGTGTGTATGTATGTATGTATGTGTATGTATGTATGTATGTGTATGTATGTGTGTGTGTGTGTGTATATATATATATATATATATATATATATATATATATATATATATATATATATATATATATATATATATATAATACATACATACATACATACATACATACATACATACATACATACATACATGCATACACATACATACACATAAAACTTCAAGGACAAGCAGGTCCAGATTACAACAGGACAAAACCACATTCAGGGAGAAACTGCTGTTTGATTCTGAATAAAATGGGCAGATTTTGTAAATAAAGCATGCAGTTTGTATGCATGTGAGATAATTGATCATAATATGCAAAGAAACTCAGCTCCAGGAAGGTTGACTGCCTCATTATACATTGCTATGAGAAATCCACTATCCTTTTAGCTATAAGAAGAGAGATATAGACATTTTGTCATGCCCTCATGTAGTGGATTTTTTGCCTGACAACTACATACTCTTCTTGGAGGAAGGAGGGAACTGTTTTTCCTATCCTGGGTGGTGATTTCAGTTAAACTGGCGGTCAAGGTAGCTAGTTATACTATTGTCATCTTTGCAAAATATTTCTGCAAGAAACCGTTGGGTTGTGGCTTTCTGATCTGCCCTTTTAGTTTGACTGCACTCTGGATCTAAAAAGCACATTCAGCACCTGGTTCTATGTCAGGAGACTATAATATAATACTATCCAATGTAAGTATTTTTCTTTTAAAAAATCCAATTCCTCTTAAGCTGAAGCCATCCTTTGTTATTATAACTGAATTTGGTACAAAAACAACAGGATAATTGTAAAAAATAACTTTCTTTAATTGCAATCAGCCTTTGCTATAACAATTAACATAGCATATAAACTAAATGAAATTTAGCTAAGGTGTCCTGGGGTCTTATGTGATAGAAAAACCGTAGAAACCATTTTAATTACATCATAGAACTAAGACTTTCATATCTTTAAAATAACATATAACTTTGATTTGTACTCTAATGCAGTGTTTCTCAATCTTGGCAACCTTAAGCTGCGTGGACTTCAACTCCCAGAATTCCCCAGCCATCCAAGCTGGCTGGGGAATTCTGGGAGTTGAAGTCCACACATCTTTAAACCGCCACGTTTTAGAAACTCTGCTCTAAAGAACACACCAGACTGCCGGTTTAACTCCCAGTAACTTTCAGTGGAGCTTAAACCGTAGTATTACATTGCGCAGATTTCGTCAGAAAACGTTTTCTGTATACTAAGCAACGCCGATCACGTTGGGAACGAAGGTCTGAGGACAAAACCCAGCAGAAATCTGCCGGCCAGCACAACACGAAGTTTACGCGAGCGGCGGGCAGGACATCATGTCTGCGTTTACAGCAAAGGGAGGATGGACTAGTAGCGAGAAGAGCAGCGGCAGGGGGCGTTTCCAGTATCAGGACACAAACCGGAAGTGATCTCTGTACCGCTTTTGATCCCGCCCTCTCCCTCTCCAGAGGAGGAGCCCGTCCACAGCTGCACAATCGCCCCTTCCGGAGGGGGGCGCTCTGCGCGGTTGGTGGTCTAATTATTTCTGTCCCCCGCCTCTCCTTTTTTTCTTCTCTCTCCGAGGTTCGGCGGGTACCTCATGAGGCGATTTTGGTTCCGGCGGTGGGCGGTGGCGTGTCCGGGGCCTGTGCTCAGGTGCTGCGGGAGGTTGTTGGGTCCGCCTTAGACTGATGCTGGAAGCTCGGCGGTGGAAGGTGCTTGGAGGACAAAAGCTGGAAAAGGGGAACCAGATGTGGAGGAGAAGAAGAAGGCCGTCGCCACTCGGGCCCTCGTAGGCCCGGCCTCGCCGGCTGATGCATCCCAGGTGGGATCATTGCATGTGGGTATGGCTTCGTATAAATGACCAAATGATTCTGGGGCTTATCCCAGAAATCTGTTTCTGATGCCTCAGTTTTTAGGTGAGTGTCTCTGAACATGTCTAGAGTTCTGTCATGAATGACTACACTCTGAGGGGAAACAGGAATTTATGCATATCATAAATTATTCTGCATCTAAACAGCAGACATTGCTTTAAAGGTAACCATTTGGATAATGAAGATCAACAATGTCATAGTGGCAATAGGCTTTGGTGAACCAGTTTTCTTCAAAGATTAAGCAGTTATTTTGCTGTTATTTTGTGAATAAATTATGTATGTATGCATGCATGCATGTATGCATGCTTCCTCCCATATTTGGGCATACCAGGGGTTGTGACATAAAATACATACATGCATGCATGCATGCATGCCAAAGTATATGTAAATTGAAAAGACCTGTAACCAGTAGAAATACAGTCAGATTTTATTGAACTGTCATATAAAATATGATTGACTAATCCTTTTTATTCTTGATATTGATGTATAAATACCTCATGACGATATTGATAAAGACAGTGTAAACTGGAGCACTGATCCTATTCAGCGTATTAACTCTTCCATTTCACTGTAAGTGAAGTGATCTGTCTATCCCCATACTAAGAATGCTAAAAATGTTGTAAGAAGGCACTGTTGAGATTGGGAAATATAAAATCTTCATATTCTATCTGCAAGCATTATTCTCTTTGTAAATGAAAGCTGTAGTTGAAAGAAGATTTAGTCACAAACTCAGGTCTAAGAAAATGAGTTGATAAATTGAGTTTTTTCCACTCAATTATGTTTCTCACAGCAAAGAAGAACATTCTTCATGTGTGGGCGGAGCAGGATGATGCTAGTTGTCATTTCTCTTTGCTACTGTTATATAGTTGCCACAAACTCTGACTGAATTTTGACATGATGTATGGCCATCAAGTAGAAAAGGGCCTGGGACAATTGAGAATTCTCTAGTGTTATGGTACACAACAAGGGGCTCTTATTCATATCTGGTGCACAAATGATGGCAAAATATGTCCATTGGAGAGCTGAGGCCTGAACTGGGGTTCTTTTTTTAAACCATACCTCTCGGGGCCTGTGCTTCTCTGTATTCAATAAAAGGACAAGTCCTTTTTTAGAAAAGAAATAGAGGGGGGGGGAGAAAGGAAGAAAGAAAATAATCTGTCTCTAAGAGACAGTGGACATTGGGAGTGGGATCCGGCGTCTGAGAAAATTTTGGGGTACATCTCTACTGGTTTACTGTTTGTTAGCTTTGGCTGGATGAATCTACATTGCTGTATTTAATTTGGTCAAATTATAATACTGATTCATGCTTGTTGCAACAAAATTATTTGTCTTTGGAAGAGGTCCATTTTTGCCTGTGGGAATCACTGCTGTTAACTTGCTTTCTTTCAAATAGGAGGTATGCTCAAAAAGGACTGATTCAGAGCATAGTTCTTGTGTTTCTGTTGTGTGAATCCAGGCAATGTTGATCAGAGTAAGTGTCAATTAAAAGCGTAAATGAGTTAAACATTCATTAAATGAACAAAGACGGGAAGAAAAAACATTTTTCTGTATGCTTAACTCTGATTAGATAATGATCAGGGTTACAAGTGTTTTGCTGACTTACAACTAATTTGCAGTGGGTTCTAATGTGTTGCACTAATAAGGATAGAATTCACAAATATCTTTTCCTTCTAAAGTAATTATAGTTCTAATCAGTCTAAAAAGTATGTGATTTTTATTTGTGCTTAGTTTTTAAATAATCAAGTGACATTTTAAAGATGACAGTTAACATGTAAGAATTATAAGCAAGAAACTGCTTTTGGAATTGCTGTGATTTGGTGAATTAATGCCTGCAGTATTTTGAAAATTACAGATTTAACAGATCATTCAGGAGTGGAGTGTTAATTCCCAAATATCTGTTTAACTTGAACAATGTCAATCACAGTGATGTACAGTATTTATATGATAATATAATGACATGAATTGTGTAAAACCATGACACAATGTACATTATGTAGATGTAAGTATCTTATCTAAACTGTTTGGATTAATGAATTTGTCTATTATGTTGAGGGATGCCCTGATAAAATGTCTGTTGCATCCAGTGCCCATTAAATGGTTTTTCTTTAAATCAATGATTTATATTTAATACAGAATTTATTACTGGTACAGGTATTACTAGTACTGAATTTATTACAGTTTAGTTTTCGTAATCTTTAAGGAAGCGCACAGAAACATGAGAAATTAAAACGTTAGCAAACTCTTAAAGATTTTAACTTATGGGAACTTCCACATTTAATTGATTTGGAATTGCAGATTGCTTTTATAGAGTATGAACATATTTTAAAATCTCAGTCATTTTTCTCTTGTCTCATTGCACTTTATTTGAAATCGGAATACAGCTAATTTTTTTCTTTGCAGTGTTGTAATACTATAGCATTTGTGTCGCAGTCTGGTTTCCCATTGGTAAACAAACTTGAATCACCCTGTTTCTCAGTTCTTTGACTCTATCCCAGTTTCACCTCAGCTTCTTTTATTAAAGAAGTCTTTTATTAAAGGAGTCTTTTATTAAATATGCTAGAGGAATAGAAAAGATAAAGAGTGGAAGAAGAAAAGCAAAACAGCATGATCTATTTTTCTATACCAGATGTGCATTCCCTAAAACCTCTCCAGAAATTTCCAGAGAATGTTAAGTTTTAATATATAAAGAGATATTAAACTCATGACATTGATTATATTTATTAATAGTATTGAAATTACTTATTTAAATAAATTTAGTTTTTTCCCTTGACTTTCCATGTTAGAGTGCAGCCCCTTGTCATCATTCAAAAGTGGTAGAAACCTGTTACAGTGTTCTGTATGTTTGTTAAATGCCAAACTCATGCTTGCCTGAACTATTGTGTACATTTTAAATGTCCCTTTTTTGTTTAGGATGAATGAAATGAGTCTGAGCCCTGTGGGGATGGAACAGCTGGCAGCTTCTTCTGTGAGCAATGCCCTGGCTGTTGCAGGAAATCACATAGCTTTGACCTCCTCACCCACCCATAGTGCTATATCAGCACCAGGTAATGTATCAAGTTAGGATACAGAGACATTTTGTTGATGTGTTTATTTCTTTGCTCAAATTAAGAGATGGTGTGACATGGAAACTCGGTTTTGCTTTAATACTTTTTCCTCAGTGTTTTGCTATTGCCTACAACCTGGCTCTTAGATGTAATTTTCAAGAACCGAGCATCTTTCAATTATTACAAAAAAGTCCGTGTCAACTTACAATATAAATGTGACACAGTAAGAATATTGTGAACAAAAGTGATTGTATGTTTTAAGTCGTGTTTACTCCATTTGAGTTGAAATCGAATTCTCTAATGACCTTTCCAGTCTTTTTTTTAAACAATTTTTATTTATTTTTGAACAAAGACAAACAAACATAAAAATAAAAAAGCCATCTTCAATTACAAATTGTAGAAAGTGTGTCAGTTGGTTACAGTATTTCCATGCATCTCTTCCATAGTCATCACCTGTTTTTCATATCAAATCACATATTTTGAATTCACATATATTCATGTATATCACGATTATTATATCTCAACATTAATTTGACTATAATTGTTTTTACATCCTTTTATATATAATATTCAAAATCTAGAATAGGATTATCTGATAACATTCTATTAAATCATCCTAAAATCATCCAATCACAATGTAACATATTCTAGATAAAGCTTTTAAACCTCCTCTCATATTCTCCATGCGTTGTTTATATAAAATTTCCAGTCTTAATCTCTGTGCATCCAGTCTCCCCAAATGTTTGATCAATTGTAGACTAATTATTTTGTTTTTTTATTAGGATTACCAGTTGCAATTCCAAATTTGGGGCCCTCATTACCGTCTGCTTTGTCTCTGATGCTTCCAATGGGCATTGGAGATCGAGGAGTGATGTGCGGTATACCAGAAAGAAATTATACCCTACCTCCACCACCTTACCCTCATCTAGAAAGCAGCTACTTTAGACACATCCTACCTGGTATGTAGCATGACACAATAGACTTTGTTCAAATCTTGGGATCCGTAATATAGGGCAATGGTTAACACTTTATTAAGTTACAAAGCCTTAATTGAATAGGTAACAGTATATACATTTTACAGGTAAATAGTGTTGAACATTCTCTTCCAGATATATAATTATGTTTTATTTATTTGACAATTATTACAAGAATAGATATGATCTGGAATTATTTAGGTGAACTTGTACATTTCTTTTTCTTGTGCCTTAATAATTGTTTACATTACATTGACTCTTTATTTGCAAGTCATGAGAGGTGTAAAATACTGAGCCTTAGGTTTATTTGGATGCACTAGTGCAAATTGATTTTCCTTGAATTCAGCAATTTAAAACTTGACTTGTTAGTATGAGACAATGTGTTTATTTTTCCATTTCTTTCATTTTTCCTCTTCTTCAGGTCTCATATCTTACTTAGCTGACAGACCTCCACCTCAGTGTATTCATCCCAACAATATCAACGTTGATAGTAACTCAGCTTTATCTGTCTCCAATAATCCTTCAGACTTAGATCCCTACCAGCCCAATGGATCTGTGGGTCTTGAAGCAGGCATTGTCTCCATGGATTCTCGTTCAGTGAACGCACATAACACTCAAAGTTTGCATCCCAGTGATGGCCATGATGTAGCTCTGGATACAACAATTACCATAGAAAGTGTTTCAAGAGTTACCAGTCCAATCTCAAGTGACAGAATGGCTGAAGAGCTTAGGATGAGTGATGTAGGTGGGGATCATTCACAAATTGCAAATGGCAGCCGTAATCATGAGCCTCTAGCAGTGGATGGTGGTTTAGCCTCAGAAACTGTGGGGCATAATGGTGTCATCCCTATCCATGGTAGCAGTTTGGAACTTCCTGTTGTTATGGAGACTGACCACATTTCAGGCCGGGTCAATGGGATGCCTGACCGAACACTTGGGGACCCTATTCATACAGTGGCCATGAGCAGCAATTCTGTGAGTGTTGCGCTTTCTACCTCACATAATCTCACTTCCCTGGAATCTGTCTCATTACATGAAGTGGGTCTCAGCTTGGAGCCTGTGACAGTATCCTCCATTAACCAGGAAGTAGCCATGGGACAAAATCATGTGGATGTCTCTTCAGACAATCTTGCTTTTGTGCCATCATCATTGCAGATGGAAGATTCCAATTCCAATAAGGAGAATATGGCTACATTGTTTACAATATGTGAGTATGTGTCACAGTATGTCTTAAACAGTATTTTCCAGCTAATTCAAAAAGTTTAACTTATCCTGCTTTTAAATGTATGTACTTATGACAAAATCCAGTGGAGTTATAGAAAAAGTTTACAGAAGGTGCAGAAAACTGGAGCTAAGCTTTTAACCAATCACTGAATTTACACAGGACTGTAAGCCATTATTTAATCCTGATTAAATCCCAATTGGCATAACTCATTAAGCCAAAAATGAACCAATTCTAATTTGACTTAATATAGAGAGGAAACCCATTCTGGAATGCAAGGGGAAAGCAATGCTTCTTCTGCATGGTTTTAGTGAGACTTAAACCTCAGTCATTATAATGAAGGGTAACAAAATGAAAACCATTTGAAAGGTACTAATTGTTCCTGTTACATATAATATCCCAGTTAGGCTTTCTCTTTCCTGACTACAAAGGAAGATTTTTTTCCCCATTTAGGATGGATACAGATAAACAAAAACTAAAGAGGCTGGGGATTGTTTCAGTCATTGAAGAGATCAAGTTTCACTTCTTTCTCTCCTTTCAGTTCACAGAAATTGGCATGTATATAAGCCTCTGTTTTTCACATGTCTTGAATGCTTTTACATTCAATGTTTAATTATAATTATTCAAAATACATACACCAATTTTCATTTATTTACTTGTAAATAAATAAAATAAGAAAATAAGAAATAAAATGAGAAAGGCTGAGCACCAAAGAATTGTCCACACCTTTCATCAGTCAGTACTGCAGGTAAATGAGAGAAAGTTATGGTTGTAATAGCTGGACTGCCATAGTGGATGTTCCTATAAAACTAATTCTTTCTTAATTGCAAGTTAAATGTGCAGAATAATATATTTGTATAAGAAAATTCCCTTGCAATTACGTGACCTGTTTTCCTCATGAAGGAATCCATATCTCAATTTTGCAAATAAATTTTCTTCCCATAATCAACATATGGACTATACTCAATATAGTCCATAAAAATATTTAATCAGTTTTAGTTGTCCACTCATGCCCATATTATAATATGTCTCTAACCCTGTTCCCCATCAAAAGCTAACATTTGTACATTTTCTTTATCCCTTCAAAGCAATTTTTATTTGACACTGGCATCAAACATTTTATAAGCATAGGTCTAATAAATATTGTGTGGGTTGTTTTTTCTACCCTCATCTTGCATGTATGTTATAGCAGCATTCCTGAATTTCTCTGTTTTGGCGGACCTGCGGAGATGTGGTAGCAGTGGGGGAAGAGGGGATGGTTTCATGTGTATGTGTTGCCGCTTTCACAAATGCTCATCCACCGTTTCTGCGGCCCGGTTCCAAATGAGCTGCAGCCAGGCAAAGGGCCGTGAACCAGGGGTTGGGGATCCCTGTGTTATAGCAACTGACAGAAACAATTCTCTCATTCTGTACCTTTTTTTTCTTATCCACAGGGTGCACACTCTGCGACAAGGCTTACCCATCAGATTGCCCAGATCATGGGCCCGTGACTTTTGTTTCTGACACTCCAATAGAGAGCAGGGCCAGACTTTCTCTCCCAAAACAGCTTAATATCCGCCATGCTGTTATGGGACCTGAAGTTGGTAAGTTGTTGTTTATTTCGTCTTGTATATTCTCATCTTGAAACACAATTTGATAGAATAGCTGGATAATAAAAGCCACTATTGTACTGCAGAAAGAATGTGAATCTGGACAGAGCTTTATTATTAAGCATACAGTACAATGCAATATCTGTGTGGTAAACCACATCATTTTGTGAATTTGTATGCAATTACTGAGCAATTTTTACACATTCAAAAAAAACAAACAGTGAATATTGCAGATGCAGATGTTTGGAGTTTTTTCATTCAGTATTTTGTATAACACTTTTGTTGTGATCTGCCAGTAGAACTGGTGGCAGACTCAGATGATGAGGAGGTTGGGGGCAGTCCTGGAGTCTGGGGAAGGCTCTGATGGATGCTCTATGTCGGAAGCAGAGATAGAGCCAGGACCCTCCGACATTACCCAGTTGCTTTCGGAGTCGGAGATAAGTGGGGAAGAAGAGCAGCTGGGGCCTGTTACAGATGTGCATATGTGCAGAGTTGTCAGGAGAGGAGAACAACTGAGGAACAGGAGCCGACTCGGGAAGAAAGGCACACGAGGATGCTGAATGGCCCCTCCCTGGCTGGGGAGTAAATAGAAGCTTGACAGGAATTAATTTACAACTTTGTGACTAGAAGCTCTCGCCTGGCAATTATCCAAGGAATGATAAGGCCTGTTACTGCAATTAACCCTTGGAAGGATTATTGCCTGGACTTCTGTGTGTGAATGCCATGAATTCACAGTAGCTAAATAAAGAGGGAGTTTATAACTTGGGGATTGTGGCTATTCCAGAACTCGTACCTTCTCTGTTATGTACTTTATGATCAGTTTGGAGGTAGGTTTTGAATTATTGCTTTACTGAAACATCCAATCTCTTCACAGTTCTAACTCTTCGCTGACCTTATTTAGTTTCTGTACAATACATAATACAATACAATAGCAGAGTTGGAAGGGACCTTGGAGGTCTGCTAGTCCAACCCCCTGCCTAGGCAGGAAACCCTATACCATTCCAGACAAATGGCTATCCAACATCTTCATAAAGACTTCCAGTGTGGGGGCATTCACAACTTCTGGAGGCAAGTTGTTCCACTGATTAATTGTTCTGTCAGGAAATTTCTCCTCAGTTCTAAGTTGCTTCTCTCCTTGATTAGTTTCCACCCATTGCTTCTTGTTCTACACTCAGGTGCCTTGGAGAATAGTTTGACTCCTCTTCTTTGTGGCAACCCCTGAGATATTGGAACACTGCTATCATGTCTCCCCTAGTCCTTCTTTCTATTAAACTAGACATACCCAGTTCCTGCAACCATTATTCATATGTTTTAGTCTCCAGTCCCCTAATCATCTTTGTTGCTCTTCTCTGCACTCTTTCTAGACTCTCCACATCTTTTCTACATTGTGGCGACCAAAACTGAATGCAGTATTCCAAGTGTGGCCTTACCAAGGCATTATAAAGTAGTATTAACACTTCATGTGATCTTGATTCTATCCCTGTTTATGTAGCCTAGAACTGTGTTGGCTTTTTGGGCAGCTGCTGCACACTGCTGGCTCATATTTGAATGGTTGTCCACTAGGACTCCAAGATCCCTCTCACAGTTACTACTATTGAGCAAGGTACCATCTATACTATTTCATTTTTCTTGCCTAAATGTAGAACCTTACTCTCTTCACCATTGAATTTCATTTTATTAGATAGTGCCCAATGTTCAAGTTTGTCAAGATCCTTCTGTATCTTAAGCCTGTCTTCTGGAGTGTTGGCTATTCCTGCCAGCTTGGTGTCATCTGCAAATTTGATGAGTTTCCTATTTATTCCCTCATCCAAATCATTGATGAAGATGTTGAAGAATCCTGGGCCCAAAACAGAGCCTTGGGGTACTTCCCTCCATGTAGATGCAGTTCCATTGAGGACTACACGTTGAGTGCGGTTGGTCAGCCAGTTACGAATCCATCTGATGGTGATGCTGTCCAACCCACATTCTTCTACTTTACCTCGTAGTAGGTTATGGGCTACCTTATCAAATGCCTTACTGAAGTCCAAGTAAATTATATCGATGGCATTCCTCTGGTCCACTAATTTTGTCACTTTGTCAAAGAATGCAATAAGATTAGTCTGGCATGATCTGTTTTTGACAAACCCATATTGGCTTTTGGCTATTACTTTGTTTACTTCTATGTGTTCACTAATTTGTTGCTTAATTATCTTTTCCAGAATCTTTCCTGGTATTGAGGTCAGGCTGATAGGTCTATAGTTTCCTGGATCTATTTTTTTTCCTTTTTTGAAGATGGGAACCACATCAGCTCTTTTCCTGTCCTCTGGCAGTTCCCCGGTGCTCCAGGATCTCTGAAAGATATCGTTGTGGTTCTGAGATCTCATCTGCCAGTTCCTTCAGAACCCTGGGGTGTAATCTGTCCAGTCCGGGTGATTTGAACTCGTCTAGGGTAGACAAGTGCTCACTTACCATTTTCTTCCCTATTTCAATTTGTGTTCCTAATCTGATTTTTGTAGTGCTGTTTTTGATAGGTTGGACTGTTTTATCCCTTTGTGTAAAGACAGATGCAAAAAATGAGTTAAATAGTTCTGCTTTCTCCCTGCTGCTTGTCACCTTCTTACCACTTTCTCCCAGCAATGGACCAATTGTTTCCTTAACCTTTTTCTTGTTTTTGACATGTTGGAAGAAGCTTTTTTTGTTATTTTTTACTTTTGAAGCAAGCCTTTCTTCATTGTGAGCCTTAGCTTTCCTTACTTCATCTTTACAGGCTCAGGCTATTTGCTGATGTTCTGCCTTAATTATGTCCCCTCTTTCCACTGTTTATACTTAACTTGTCTTTCAATTTGTCAGAGAGTTCTTTATGCAACCATGCTGGTTTCTTTTGGGAGCTGTTATTTTTCTTCTTCTTCATTGGTATTGTACTAGACTCAGCTTTTGTAATCTCATTTTTCAAAATTTCCCAAGCTTCTTGAGTTGTTTTTCCCTTGAGAATTCCATGGAATTCTTCCCAAGCTCTCTGTAAGTTTATTGAAATTAGCTCTCTTAAAATCCAAGACTCTAGTTTGACTTTGTTCTACTACTTGTGTTTGCATTCCAATATTGCATGGTCACTTGCTCCCAGGATTCCTATGGCTTCAACACCTTCTATCATTTCCTCTCTGTTAGTGACAATTAAGTCCAATATGGCTGATCCCCTTGTTCCCTTCTCTACTTTTTGGGAAACAAAGTTGTCTGCTAGGTTCGTTAGGAACCTGTTGGATCTTCCACTTGGTGCAGTTTGTTTCCCAGTTGATGTCAGGGTAGTTAAAATCCCCCATTACTATTGTGGTGTGCTTCCTACATATCTTAGTTAGCTGACTAGCAAAAGGTTCATCTACTTCCTCTGCTTGGTTGGGTGGCCTGTAGTATAGACCTATGGCAATGTCATTCCCCCCCCCCCCCAAGCTTTTAATATTGACCCAAATGCACTCAAGATAGTTCTCATCATTGTTGTGCTCTATTTCTGTAGAGATGTAGTTATTTCTTATATATAGTGCAACTCCACCTCCTCTTTTATTTGGTCTATTTCTTTTAAATAATTTAAATCCTTCTAGCTGTATATTCCATTTGTGGGTTTTATCCCACCAGGTTTCTGTAATGACAACAATATCGTATCTGCCCTCATTTACTTGAATTTCTAATTCACCCTTTTTATTCCTCATACTTTGTGCATTGGTGTATGGACATTTGAGTCCATTTTCATTGACCCTGTGTTTACGTTACTTCTTACTTCTATATGTGCTGAAGTGCAGTTGAATGCATTCTTCCTTCTACCAACACAGTATTTCCTGTCCCATTTACAGTTGCTCATATATGGAATTGTCTTATTCTGCTTATAGACTTTGCATAGATTTTACAAATAATTTTACAATAAAAAATAGCAGTGAATTAACAGAGAATTTTTTCACCTGCTATACCCACTGTTTTCTTATTTAAAAGCAACTACACATAAATCGTAAATATGCATTCAGATTTCCTGAAATACATTGTACTTAATTCTGTACCATGTTGAAGTTGTGTTGGCTTTTGTTCACTTGGGAATTCATTGAAACATAATACTTGAATGGGAATGTCTAACCTTTGCAGGTAACTTTATTCTTATGAAAACAGGTATTAGAGTCATATCAGTTATGTTAAATATTTTCATAAATTTGAAAAGCCTAACAGTTTCTGAAAAAAGAGATGCTTTGAAAAAGAAAGTTGAAAATCTAGCATCATGTTATTTTATCTCCCAATCTAATAGCAACATTTCATATGTGCAAATTAATGGTAATGGAGAATTATTGCTTTCTTTTAGGTGGACAATATTGTCAATTATCAACTTGCCTTGGAACTCCTTCCTTAGGTATGACTATTACCTTTACTTCAGTAATGATTCTTGGGTTAGCAGTGAATGGAAATAGGCTTAGGTATTCATAGAAAATAATATAGTTGTACTTGAGTTTTTATATATGCTTACTATATATTATTTTATATATTATTTATATTCTATTACATTTTACTTCGCTAGATTGGTTTTCAGAAATACCCTTTTCTTTCAGCTGCTCTTATTTAGTTATTTTTGGTATTATTTCTATTTTTAGATGAAACTTAAATATGTGATTTCATTAATGCTTAATCAAACATTGTTACTGGGGCACTATTCATAAGAAGCTTGAAGCCTTTGTTTTAGTTATATATTAATTTTAAGCACTGCCCATCTCACTATTTGTCATTTATTAGGTTTCTTAGAGCACTACTTTCTGAAGATGGGAATGTTATAACGAAATATTATGGAGTTCTGTTTTTTTTTGGTTTTTGCCAAAAGCAGTATGAAATCTTTAATAAGTGCAAGAAATCCCAATCTCACTTTCACAAGTCATTTTAGTCACCTCAAATGAATTGATATTAGAATAAAGTGGATCAATGCAATATCCTTTATAGGTTTATTCACAAAAATATAATAGCTTCTGTGATTTCCATTTTGTTTTTGCTTAAGCAGGGAAACTTGTACTATATTGCTTGTTATTACTGGATTTGATTAAGTGTAATCAGAGGACTACAATTTTCCCCCCAATTGCTCATAGGTGTGTGGACTCGGGAAACTATTCCTGTCCGTACCTGCTTTGGACCACTCATTGGTCAACAAAGTCATTCAATAGAAGTAGCTGACTGGACAGACAAAGCAGCCAATCACATTTGGAAGGTCGGTTTATGTCATACTCTTTGTAAATCATTCCCAAGCAAAAAAAAAAAAAAACTTTTTTGCACTAGGCTCTTCTTCACATACAAAATTGGGACACTACATTTATTACAATAAGTGATAAAAGTATTTTGTTAATAAATATGATTATGAATAAAATGATTATGGATTTACTATCCTGTTCTTATACAGAAAAATATTTTCCAAAGACAGATGGAAAATAAATAGTGCTTGGGATAGGAATGTTATCTTAAGCATTGCAGCATTTATCACTGTGGTCTTTGCTGCTGGTGTCCTCCTTCCATCAACTCATTACCAAGTACCAGGGTTCAGAGGATGCCCTTTGGAAATTGAGGACAGAAGTGAATGTACCTTGTTCCAAAGTAAACAATCCCCTGGCACAGAAGTTCATCCAAATCTCTATATGTACTGCTCTGATTTTTTAAGTGATAGTGAGTGGAGACCAGTGGTGCGTTCTGGGTGGTACGGCCGTACCGGTGGTAGCTGGGAGTAGCAGCCACTGTACTGGAACGGTGGCTCATTTGGCCCACCTGCCCGCCCTTGTTCTTTACTGTTTTTTGACGGAAACGGCCCAATTGCACATGCACACACAGCGTGCAGCACCTGCGTGACCTCCGCCAAGCAGCTGGGTGTCGCAGGGGGGCGTGTGCATGTGTGCGCAGTGCGTGTGCCTGACGACGCCCGGCTCCATGCGCAGCATACCGGTTGCAATGGGATCCGGAACCCACAACTGGTGGAGACTGTTACCATATGTTTTGTGCTTATGTAATTTGCCTGAAGAAAGTGATGACTAATCAAAACAACTTCATGTTAAGGTGCTCTCTTCACTTAGTTGGAAGATTTTTTAACCATCTGAGATGGCTCTGATTATCTTCTTTCAGATGTATCACAATAATGTCCTGGAATTCTACATCATCACAACGGATGAAAATGAATGTAACTGGATGATATTTGTGCGGAAGGCCAGGTGAGAAAAGGATAAAACTACAACAACAAAAACCAACAACAAAGATTTCTAAGTAATTACATGATAATCCTATTATATCTCACTAGATATTTTATAACATAATACTGTCTTTTTTCTTAAAAAAAAAAGATTAAATATTTATTCCTCAATATTCTGGATTTTAAATGAGGGGTGTGGTGGCCTAGTGATGAACATGCTGGCCTCCTATTCGGAAGGTTGACAGGTCAATCCTAGGTAGTGGCAGATGTTTCTCTCTTAGGGCGCAGAGAAAAAATATCTGCTGCAAACTCCATGTAGGCCACAGGAAGGCCAGTAAGTACTCCGTTCCATTTAGTCGCCCCAACTTTAACCCAAATTAAGGGACTATAGAGTCGTAAAAAGAAAGAAAAAAAGTCTGGACTTGGAATAGGGTTGAGGGTTTTTGGTTTTAATTGCATTCAAGTCAGCATTGATTCTTAGTGACTGCCTGGACAAGTCCCTGCAGTTTTCTTGGCAAGATTTTCAGAAGTGGTTTGCCACAACCTGCTTTTTAGGGCTGAGAGGAAGTAACTGACCAAGCTGGCTTCAAGCCTAAGGTGGAAATAGAACTCATGGTCTTCCTAGCCTGATGCATTTAACTACTACACTATAAACTAGTTCTCTGGAATAGTTTCATTTTATATTTCAACAAAATCTACTATTGCAGGATTGGATTAACAGTCAGATGTTTTGTGGGACTGATTCAGCATGTATTTGCATTATTATTTTGTTAGATCATTAGGTAGATTGAATGTATTATAATTAGAAAAACGTATCTATCTGGGTAGTCTTCAGGTATCTTAATCTTCATGATATTTTCTTGATTTAGTCTTATCTGGAGCCATTTCAGTAGAATTTTTTGCAGCTAAGATGCCTGGCTCATAGACCTGTAGAGTTGGAAGACATCTTGGAGGTCTTTTAGTCCAATGCTGAGCTCAGGAGAAGAATTTTCATACCATCCCAAACAAATGATTGTCCAACCTTTGCTTGAAAACTTCCTATGACGGAGCCTCAAAAACTCCAGGAGGAAGTGTTTAATAACTGCTTGAGTCAGGATCTTCATTCTTCCTTTGAGTTGGTATCTGGGCAAAGCTTCAACCCCTTGTTTTTCACCCTATCCTTGGGAGCCACAGGAATAAATGCACATTCTTTTCCTTGTGACAGCCCTTGAAGTATTGGACGACTTGAGATTTGAAAAGCATTTGAGATCTGTTTAAAGCTAAACTTGAATTTACAGATCTGTTTAAAAATTTGTCTAAGGTGATCTTTTAAATATTGTCTTTCTTAACTATTCCTCGTTATATTTTGAAAAATGCTTTAGGTGCCCTTTGTAGAGAGATGGTAGATCATCTATACTGTGAGACAGAATGGCTTCATCTGGAACAGGGATGTGCGGTCAATGGTATGCTTTGGCCTGCACTCTAAAAAGTTAGACAAAAATGTAAAATAATTTATATATAGTTGATGTCATTTTTCCACATTCATGTAAAATATTTTCCACTCAGCCATATTAAAATTACAATTATCAGCAATGATGTTGGTATTTTGAAGCTACACATGGCTCTTGGGTCTTAGATTAAGATTTAAAATTCAGAAACTTAAATATTTAATTCAAAGAGCAGAAGAACTGAGTAGATTCTTTTTATTTTTGTGAATATTTGATACTTCATGTGGAAGACATTTGTTCATCTTTCGTTGAAATTATAAAAACAGGTAATGCAGCATGAATGCTGATTAGCATCTTTAGAGGAAGAGAGTGTGGCCTACCAAAACTAAAGCATTGTTTGTTTTAGTAATAGTCTCTGGAACAAGTTTTAATATTCACATATAATATATGTGCACACAATAAGACTAAATAACCACTAGAGTACTTTTGCAATTTTAGAACAGAACATCAGACCTTTATCAAAATAGAAAAAAGTGACAAAAAAAGAAAGAAATGCATGTCTGGTAGCTGATCAAATACTAAAATCTACAAGTTCATAATGAAGGTAAAACAAGAATGGTCTCTAGGAAGAAATTTAAAAAAAACCCCTATCATTTCAGCTCCCATCAAAGTTGATAATTGCTTTCTTCTACCTGGGCAATAAAATAGTTTTAACAGTCAGTCCCTTCAATTGAAAATAATTTTTTTCTGATAAGTAGAAGAAGAGTGAACCTCGTAGTTCTTTTTGATTCTTTGCCTTTTTGATTCTTTGCCTTTTTGATTCTTTGCAGCGCGAAGGATCTAATGTCAGAATTCTCTTCCAGTAACTGCTTTGAATTCTTACAACCTTGTGCTTGTGTAACCAGGGAGTGTCTAGCCACTTTGTCTTCTTTCGGCTTCTTTTTCAGACTTCTCCAAAGACTCTTGCTGCCACATTGCGTGTCCAGATTATTTTTGTTTCAGTGTTACTCAGTCTGCAGTACGGCTTTACTTCATCTGGTTGGTTCTTATCCTTCCAATGTTCTCAACAGTTTTCTCCAGCACCACAGTACAAAAGCATCAATTTGGTTTTGTTCGGTGATGTTGCTGCAAATTGTTTTAGTGAAGAATATTAAATGATTTAGGGATATTTGTGATTAAAGTCATATAGAGGATACATTGTAAGATTTTCCTCTCTGTGAAATAGGAACCGGGAAGAACAGAATCTGGTAGCCTACCCTCATGATGGAAAGATTTACTTCTGCACCTCACGTGACATCCCTCCAGACCAGGAGCTCCTTTTTTACTATAGTCGAGACTATGCCCGGCAGCTTGGTAAGCGGTTAATTTAAGCATTCTCCAAATGTTAGTCTGTAGCTCCCAGGCCTAGAACATTGACCATACTGAAAATTACTTCTGGAAGTATGATTCAGGTGGGGAGCTTAAATCTGACATGAATAAAAGCTTCTGATTTATATATTCCTCTATCAGATCTGATAAGATTAGTAGTAATAGAAGAAAGTATATTCCCTTTCTTCATATTTCAACAAGTACAAGATTGAAGCTTATACCTTTTAAATTTATAATGCTTTTTGTTACCTTCCCATTTATTTGGGAGCTTCATACTTTCTGCTGCATCCTAAACAATTACCTCTCTTAAAGGTGTTCCTGAGCATCCTGATGTGCACACTTGTCACTGTGGAAAAGAATGTGCCTCCTATGCAGAGTTTAAGGTCCATCTGAGTAGTCATCTCCACAGCCACTTCCCCAGTCAGGGACACAGCAGTACCCCTGGATCAGGACACAGTAAGGAAAGGAAATGGAAATGCTCTATGTGCCCTCAAGCTTTTATATCACCTTCTAAGCTTCATGTTCACTTCATGGGGCATATAGGTATGAAGCCACACAAGTGTGATTTCTGTAGCAAGGCCTTCAGTGATCCTAGCAATCTGCGTACCCACCTTAAAATTCATACAGGTAAGTGAGGAAAAACAACATTTAAAATTCTTTTTCCAAACAAATATTTAGAACCAACTGCACTATTCTGTCAGAGTGAAGATTGGTCTTGTTTGTTCCTTCTTAGAATGGAATATTGTGTTGCCTTGTTATTTGCATATTTATTTGCATATATGTGACATACAATACTAGAGACCAATTGGATTTTGATTTTGGATGTGAGATCCCAAAATTTTAGGTGACTGTTTATCACTAGGAAACTATTTTTCTTTCATTCTTTTGCTAGAGATAAACAGTTGAAGAAGTATGAAATTAAAAGAACTTAATAAAGAGCATAGAATCTTTAGCAATTTTAGAAAAGCAACTTGGGAAATCTTTAGAAAATTGTAGAGTTGTGTCTAGTTTGTTGTCTATGGCAGAACATGAGATTCATTCATATTCCATGCCATTAGTTACTTGTAGCATTGAAATCTATTATATAGCCCTACTGTAATATCAAACATGTTGATACCTTGGAATTTCAATCTATATTTATTATTCTGTGGATGGGATGGGATGAAATAATCTTATGTAAATCTTTATGTCTTATTTTCAGGTCAAAAAAATTATCGCTGTGCACTCTGTGAAAAATCTTTTACTCAGAAGGCACACCTGGAGACACATATGGTTATCCACACTGGAGAAAAAAATCTGAAATGTGATTATTGTGATAAACTATTTATGCGGCGTCAAGATCTCAAGCAGCATGTGCTCACCCATACACAGTGAGTCATTCAGGAGACATTCCAAATTATTTCTGTGTGTGTATGTGTTTAATTTATTGCCCACAAACTAAAGAGGTCCATATTTAAAAGACTCATGATAGTGATAGGACAGTTCTCAGAAGAAACCCAGATTTATCAGAAGAAAAATGTATTGTGGTGAATAGTGTCAAGATGAAGGCTGATAAGCTTATATTTAATTCTATCTTATAAAAAAAGCATATGAGGCATAACCCATGATGAGTGGTAGAGATCAATGTTGACTATGGCATATATAAAATTATTTGGAATAGAAGATAGGAATTTTTCCAGGATGAATCTGTAACACTGAAATTCTAAGTATATGATGTTGAACAAAGAGCACTTCTAGGTTATTTCTCACCGAGTGTTAATTGTATGGATGATGCAAAGCCTATGCATGCAAAAATGTTTGCTAAATGGGAAATTTAAGATTAGAACAACTGTGTGAAATCTATGTCTCACAAGCCTTCAAATTCAACTCTCAAATATTTAAAAAATTGTTTTCATGTTCTCAAGACTAAAATGCCGTCTCTCTTCTCCATTCCTGTTTAGAGAGCGTCAAATCAAATGTCCACAATGTGAGAAGCTATTCTTAAGGACAAATCACCTAAAGAAACATTTAAACTCTCACGAAGGAAAAAGGGATTATGTGTGTGAAAAATGTTCCAAGGCTTATTTAACAAAATACCACCTTACTCGCCACCTAAAAATTTGTAAAGGACCAACCTTTAGTCTCTCAGCCCAAGAAGAAGAGGAGGAGGATTCTTCAGAGGAAGAAGAATTGATAAATTCTACAACAAATGAAAATTGCCAACTCAGAACCACCATGTATGTGACAACTGATACACTTTCTTGTCACAAATAAGACAATTCCTAAAATTATTGTTTGTTTAAATTTATACTCAGTGGCCAAATTCTCATCTATAATGAAAATGGCTTATCTGTTTCCAGAGTGATTGCCAGGAACATTACATATATTAAAACAATATAATTACTATGTTCATCCATTGAAATGGTATCATTGGTGACTTGATTGATGCATGATGGATACAGCTGAAACAGCATCAGCTGTCTCTGTTAAAGGTATACTTAATGTGAAAGTATGCACAAACCAAATTTTTTTCATTACAATAAAGTGTTTTTTATTGGAAAAAAGTTTGTAGCTTAACTTAGTTCATTAAATTGATATTTGTTGTATATCAATGAAATATTTGCTCATTTGTTGACAACTGAGCATTCCAAAAGAATTAGAAAACAAAAATATAGTATGGGAATCAGAGTAAGACATGCTAATGCTTGTGTTTGAAATGCAAGCTTAGTTTTAGCATGGATTTTACATACAAAGGTTATTCATGTAACTCTGTCTATACTGCAACCGATAACCACTTATTTTGAAAGGGAAATTCTGCTGCTAATATATTTATGGAATGAAGGTATCATTAAGATTTGTTTTCTTACGGAAAATTAAAATACTGCTTTTTAATGTGTGTACTGTTTTTTTTTCTCCTTTGAATTTTCCCCCAGTATATAAATTTTTTTTTCACCATAGCATTTTTGCTTTATTAAACCATTCATTTATCTATACATTATGAACTTCAGCCAATATTAACTATGCTGACATTGATAGTTCTCCTAGGTAGAAGTATATTAAATTAATGGTCTGAATCAGAGAGACGAGAGCCATGGTGTAGTAATTAAGGCATCAGAAACTGGGAGACCATGAATTCTAGTCCCACTTTGGGCATGAAGCCAGATGGGTGACCTTGAGCCAGTCAGTTTCTCCGAGCCTAGGAAGGAGGCAATGGCAAACTATTTCTGAAAAACCAGGCACTCTCCAAGAACTGAATACAAATGGAAGGGAGGGGGAACCCAATATTGTTAATCTTAGCTTTTTTATTTATGCCAATTAGATTTTATTAATTAGCACATGCCTATATTATAAATATAATATATTTATATAAGACCAGAGAATCATGCTCTCACAAGTTATCAAATCCTGGTTAACACCACCACACTTTAAACCTTACACAATATAGAAAGCTTCCTTTAGATTCTCAGAAAACTGTTTTTTAAATAGTAGCTTTTTAAGCCAATGTCAAAGGATTTCAGTGGATGCATCAGAATGCCTACATTTATCTTTCTTAATACAAATTAACAAATTAAGAGTAATTTCTTACATTATTGCTAGTGATTTTGTTTTGGCATATTCCAATTTCTAGCTGGTTAACACTTCAGAAAATTTTTAAGATCAAGACCAAACTTCATGGTAACATGACCTTAAAAGCAAGTTTAAAAAATCGGTTTACTTAGAATGTTAATTTAAAAAAAACATAAGCTTATTTCATGATTCCATTGCAGCTCCTCCACAGCTGCTACTGCTATTTGCAGAATTAGTTGCTTCAGAACTTGATGTGGTAACTGCTAGCCTCTGTCGAGTTCCAAAAACATCATTCACTGTAATGCCAAAAAGAGAGAGGTATTAAAAACTCTAATTTTAAAGAAGAAATTGATCTTTTTCTTAGGGTTACGTAACTAGTAAATGAATGAGAACAGTCACCTGCGGAAATTGTGCTTATATCCCAGAGTTGTAGTCCCTGCCTTTCTCCTCCAAAGACATAAACAAATGGCAGATCTGGACAGCAACCTGCACAAAACAGGGAACCCTGTGGGCAGAAGACACATTCTCTTCTGATTTTCTGCTGACTCAATACAATACATCTCAACAACACATTTCTAATCCAAATCAGTGAACTAAAATCAAAGAGGTGCATATCCAACGTCTTTAGACTTTATGTATTAGAGAAGTGATGGCTAACCTTTTCGTCCTCGCGTGCCGAAAGCGTGCCCATACCCATAATACAATGTGCATGTGACACACGCACCCCACACGCCCAACCCCCTGCGCATACGTGTGCGCCCCCCTGTGTATGCATGTGCGACCAACCCCCTGTGCCCCATTTTGGCTCTCTAGCCTCCCAGGATCACAAACAGGTCACGGGAGATGCACTGTACCTTCCACGCCCTGTTTTGGGCCTAGCAGACCTCCCTGATGCCTTCTGGGACCAAAAAGGGGGCGCAGGGAGGGCGTGCAACCCCAGATCACTGTTCAAACAGCTCTCGCATGCACAGCAAAGACCCGAAAATCAGTTGGCCGGCGGGAGGCATGCCCACATGCACAGTGGAGCTGAGCTGGGCAACAGCTTGCGTGTCTGCAGAGAGGCCTCTGCATGCCACCTTTGGCATGCCTGCCATAGGCTTGCCATCATGGTATTAGAGGAAATACAATTCATAAAATGTAGGCCATTTGTCTCATGTAAGTATTAATGTAACCAACATACTCGCAACATAAATATTAATTTAGTAACATTCAATATTAAACAGACCAGGTTTCCCACCAATTTTATTCTGCACTCACTCTCCCCCCCCCCCAAATAAGGCTCTATAAATATAGCTGCAGGAAAAATTACCATTTTCATATCTCTGGAATAGACTAAAGAAGGCTTGTTTCCTAGGATGTCCCAAATTTTCACAGATTTATCAGAAGATGTTGTGACAAGACATCCTTTGATTTGGCTACTTAACTGTAGTCCTGGAAAACATAAGCAGGTGCTTTTAGTATTAAATCAGGAAGAAAACAGAAGAAAACTTGCTTGTAGGCCTCATTCTTTTAGGTTAAGGGGTCTCTGATTTAAAGGCACCCCACATCCATGGTGCAGCAATGCCAACTGAAATGCATCTTCTTCCATTGGCATTGGTAAAAATAAAGATACTTCTTTCATTTGTCAAAAATACTAAAAAACAAGAACTCTATTTAAGTTATTAATTTATGAAGTCACTAGGCTCATGAAATATAATTTTGGGTGGTCTACCAATATATTGACAATTAAAACCATATAACACACACCCCAAATTACAAAAACAATATGGGAGAACAACAACCAGTTGACATTACATAATCATCTTGCAGGCTCATGGGATTCCAAAGTCAACGGAAAGTATTAAGGGCCTTCTGAAAAGTAAGACAGGATGGGGCCAATCTCATCTCAAGGAGAATGATGTTCCAGAGGGCAGGGCCCACAGTAGAAAAGGCACACCATCTGGGTCCTACCAGTTGGGGTTTCTTTGTCGATGACACCCAAAGCATTACCCCCCCCCCCCGGCTTGATATGATAGGTTTGATAGCTATAATCAGAGAGAGGTGGTCCATCAAATAACTTGATCCCATGCAATGTAGAGCTTTAAAGATGAAAAGCAACACCTAAAATTGTGACTAAAACAAACTGGCCATCAGTGCATCTCGCAGAATAAAGGTATAATGTTCATCTTCCCGGAGTGGGGGGCATGTAACTGTCCATGCAGCTGCACTTGCTGTACTCTGCAGCGGTTGAAGCTTCCAGATGATCCTCAAGGGCAGCATTGAGTTACCGTAATCCAATTTGGAGATGAGCAGAGGATGTGTGACTAAGCAAGGGCTTATAATCCAGGAACAGGCAAAAACTGGGGCACAATACCAAGCTGCGCAAAGGTCCTCCTAGTTATGACATAACCTGCTTCCCAGGAAGGACAGGAGTTGTGGTTATAGAAGAAGCCCCAGATTGAACACAGGGTCTCTATGGAGTATCACAGCCCCATCCAGAACCAAAGATGGTAAAATCTAATGTTGCTCAATCTTGTTCAACTGAAGCCTATTGTTCCCAGACCTCAACAGCCTCAGACATTGGAACAAGGCATTAGTAGTACTGATGAGTTTGCCAAGGACAGAGATATGGATATCATGGCAATGAATGATCTCACTCAGTGACTTCATTTAGAAGTTAAATAGGAATGAAGAGTACCAAGCCCGGTTAAACCCGCAGAACCTCTCCTCTCTCAATCAACACCAACCCAGAAGGATACCACAGTTGATGATATCAAAGGTTGCCAAGAAATCAAGAAGAGCAAGAACATATGCACTTCTCCTGTCCTGCAGCCACTTAGAGATAATTCAGAAGTTTGGCCAATGCCATCTCTAGCCAATGGCCGAAGTCTGAATACTGACTGAAAAGAGTCAGATAATCAACTTTATTCATGGCCCATAGAAGTTGCTGCACAACCACGTTCTCCACAACCTTCTCTAGAAAAGGGAAGTTAGATACTGGATGAAAATAGTCCATTGTGGTGGGATCCAGCAATGGCTTCTTGAGGAGAGGGCAAAACAATGCCTCCTTAAAGGGCAACATCTCTCAAGGGCTTAACTATCCCTAGAATCCAACCAAATAATGCATGCTCTTTATGCACTGTAGAATGGCAAATATAAGTTTGTCTCAAAAATATGATATAAGTGAACTATATAAGATATCTGACTAGAATGGAATTTCCTTGGGATCTTGACTGGGAAAAGAAATGCTTACCAGATACTTCTTCGTCATGAGCTTTCATTGTGAAGACCGGTTTATGGGAACGAGCATCAAGACAGTATACAAATCCATCTTCCGTGCTTGCCTACAACAAATTATTTCCAGAGATTTTAAAAACAAAATCAATAGGCAGGCCACCTTTCTCAATCTGATGATCTTTCAGAGGTATGGACTTGAAATCCCATCCAGCCTGATGGGCCATTGTAGAAAATTCTGGAAGCTGAAAGGACAGTGCCGAAGTTGGGAAAGACTGCACAAAGGACTAGCACCTGGATGTTTGATGGCCATCTCTAGCCACGCAGGTACCATTATTCCTGATTTGATAGCAAGCAACAGATCAGAATGATCCGTTATCTATGGCAGCATAACTTGCCATATATGAGTAAATTTTAGACTTCACCACATTACCAAAGCATTTCTTAATGAAATAAAGATAGCACTATCAAATTGCAAAGCAGCAAGACTTCCACTTATAAGGAAGTATTTTAATATAATGTACATAGATTATTTTATATCTTAAAATATGCTGGCTGCCTTGGAAAATCTTGGATGATATACATATATATCGCTTCATAGTGCTTTACAGTCCTCTCCAAGTGGTTTACAGAGTCAACATATTGCCCCCAACAGTCTGGGTCCCCATTTTACTGACCTTGGAAGGATGGAAGGCTGAGTCAACCTTGAGCCATGTGAGGAGCAAACCCCTGGCATTCCGCAGAATTAGCCTGCAATGGTGCATTCTAGCCACTATGCCACCACAGCTCAGCAAAGGGTATATGATCCAGTTAGGAAAAGATGCAAATGCAATGCACCTCACCCCTGTTCCTGTGAAGCATTTTCTTTCTATCTTACTACTTAATAGGTTTTAGGGCTGTCTAACTCCAACAATGTGACTCTGGCTGGCATACAACGAATTGAATTGAAATGATGCATAGCCTGCATAAATACATACACTAGAATGGATAAGACAAAATGCAAAGCACTTATTGTACTTACTAAGAAGTGGTGGGGTGAAAAATGATTCCAAGTCACTCTTTCAACTTGTCCACTAAATCTCCAGGTTCTATGATTGTCCTGTGGACTTCTGCAGTCATATAAAATGGCTGATCTGAAAAGTATCAATAAATGTTTATTCAAATTTGGCCCCCGAATTTTAAACATTATAAATTAAAATTAATTTATCCATGAGAGACAGATTTTTTTTTCTAACCTAATAAAATACTTCCACTCCAGCTGAGTCATTAGTAAAAGTCACAGCAATCTCACTGGTTATAAAAGTAATAAACAGCAAATGCATGCCTAGTAAGTGGAATTACTGGCTTCAAATGGTCTTGTTTCTAATTAAGTCTGCATAGAAAGCTAATGCAACCTGAGGCTAAAATCAGGTTGACCATTCCTGTTGAGGATACTCAAAAAACACTTCCATAAATCATACCAAAAGTATATTATTATGCTTTAAAGACGACATCATTAACAAAATATTATGTGTCAAATACCTTGTGAAGGAAAACAGGTAGTCCTTGACTTATAATGGAACCTACTTATAACAGTCATAAGTCCTAATAGTTATAAAATGGGTCATCTATGCAACCAACCCCAATTTATAATATTTTTATTATAAATGGAGATGATAAACCAAACCCATTGTAGGACCTTGGACTAGTTTCTGAAAACAAAGCAAACACTAGGTTTTGCCAAAAATGATGTAAATTGTGGTCTTGTGACTACAGGCTGCTGAAAATGGCCACAATGCAAGTTTTGTGCTTGAAATGCAATCACATGGACTGGGGTGCATGTGTGTGTGTGTGTGGCTATTGAAGGTTGTTAAGTATCTTTTTTGGGAGGGGCTGTCATAAAAGACTTTGAGGACTACCTGTAATAATGTTATTATTTTTCTCTGCATTCATATGGTTTATATATCACCTGTACTTTTACATCTATGGAGATTCTCAGTTATTCAGGTCATGATTGTCCCAAAGGTGCTTTTTTCAAGAGGCAATTGGACTTTCTTGATTTTCTTTGAAGACACAGATAAACATCCAGGTGACCTTAATCACCCGCTAAAAGGATGCAAATGACCAGCTGCCTGCAAGGAGTATAAATCCTTCCATTCCCCACCATCCAGTCAGAGCTGAAGAAGCTTCTTGGATGAGAAGAAAAAATGTCTTCAAAGAAAAACAAGAAAGTCCAGTTGCCTATTGAAAAAGCAATTTGGGACTATACTTTTATAGTGTGATAGAAGCAATAAACAAGCTTGTTCTTACTTGTCATAAGAGCCAGAAATTAGAGTCTGTGTTTCAAATGGATGAAACTGCAGTGTTTGCACCTAAAAATAATGAATTAGATTTGAAATATTTTTGCATCAAAATAGTAGTTATACAGTGTACATGATTTTAAATAATTCCCACTATAATTCTTTTCACAAACAGAAAGGAGTGTTCAGTGATCTATTTAACTGCTAATTTAAGGTAGAATAGCTTACAACCATCAGCATGTAAAATTTATGTTAGCTAAAACTTCATTATGTAGAACAAAAAGTCTGGAATTGTTAATTGGTTTTAACATTTATAATTAGATGTTATTTCTACAGAGCTCACTTCACTAGAATTCAAACATCTAAAGTAATAGCCATGGAAAATGAAGATCAAATCTTATTTAAATAATTATGTTAACTAGGAGTTGACATTAATTTCTCCCCCTGGGCTGTGATTGCATAACTTTTCACAAAATTAGCCAGAGTTAAATCTAAAATTTAAGAGTGTTTTTCTCTATAGATTTACTTGGCTCATCAAACTAGGACTCTAATACTGCTAAACCTGTACTTAATAGAACTAATGAATGATAAGTTGTAGGTTTCTAAAGGGGACGGGGGAAATCACAAATGCAGTTTTTCATCCCTAAAGCTGCCTATTAGAACTTTTTTAATAGAGTGGATAAAAAAGCCCATCCTTCTTAGTACTTAATCATTTGGTCTCTTAGAATTCAAACACAATTTGAGTTTTTGAACCTAGATTAGCTTTGATTTTTACATTCATTCATTCATTCATTCATTCATTCATACATACATACATACATACATACATACATACATACATACATACATACATGTTTTTAAATTCAAAGTCCAACACTATTTTAGTTATGTATGTATTTATAAGTATCACATTTAACAAAGCTCTGGGGTGGCTGCATATTACAATGCAATCAATGCAATGTCCGTATCTCAACAAACCCCTACAAGTCTACAGAGCTGTGGTTATCCCTTCATCCCGTCTACCGATGACACACCAAACAACATTAGAAATTTCACATACATGCTCCCTGGTCCATTCTTGGCATTCATTGGGAAGACCATGTCTTCAGCCTCAAGGTTCACAAAGTCCACCAGCATTGAGTCTCTATTTATCAGAACTTAGTTGTGGTGGTGGGATACATCATCAGAATGGGCAAGCAATAATGTGCCTCACTAGTTGCTCTCTGGTGTACTAGAGACTGAGAAGAGATCCGGAGGTTGTTTACACAAGCACTACAAAGTCACAGCAAAGGAAACTCTACATCACTGTAACATCCAAATAGTAGAACTAGAAACTTGGTAGATAGAAACATCTGGTGAGCCTGCGTTACATAGTTTCTACCAGCTTCTGGAAAAAAGGCACAGCCAAAAACTGACAGAAAACTGTGAAGGGTGTTACATTGTTATTACAACAATGAATTTCCAGTGCCACCAATGGTGCTAGACAAGGTGAGATTGCAGCACTGTCTCCATGTTCACAGATGAACTGCGCAACAGCATGGCAATGATAATCATAAATCTTCATTTAGTAAGGCTCTCAGATCCCCATTTTCTCTTTTTCCTAGCTTATTAAAGAGTAATGACTATCTGAGGGAATATAAAGGTTTCTTCAAAAATCATATACAGATTAAATGACTTAAAATACTTTTTCTTAGATGGCTTAGACATGGAATAGGAAGATGATGTTACTGAAATTAACACTGAAGTACTGAAGGTCTTCCAGGGAGGGGTAAGGAAAATGAGAAGTCAATTTTTCTAGTGGCAAGTAGAATAGATAAACTGTCTGACTGAAATTGGTTTTTTTATATTTTACAAAAAAAAGCAGTATTAGAGAAAAAGAACAAAATTGTATTTGTCGCAATACATCTGTATGATATTCTATTGTTATTTTGCTGCAATAGATGAATGCGGCTATGCTTTCAGAATCATCAACATACCTTGTCTGTGTGAAGAGAAAGTGTTGCTGCTGTTGTGCCCCTGGACATGTCCCAGAGAATTACAGAATGGTCAGCTGAGGCACTTGCCAAGACAGATCTAAAAGAAACAAGCATATTGATTTGCAAACAGCATCAATGGCAGGTCTTAGATCAAGTCATGTTTTAGTGATGAATACCTGAAACAAATATGTTGCTAAGAGAAAGAGAGAGAGGGAGGGGGAGAGAGAATTATTGCTTTTAAATAAAATCTAGTGACTTTCTAACTGCTCAGAAATTTTTGTTTTAATTGCGTAACAGATAGATTGCCCAATGAATTAAATGAATAAATATAAGGTAAATAACCAAACAGTTTCTGAAAAAGTATTTGCTCTTTTGAATTTTCTGACATTTTGCATGTCCCTGTTATGGATTGTTATTGCACCTTCAAATGGTCTCATTTGATGGTCTCATCAATCCCTAGGATTGGTGCCTGTTTCATTCACGTCACAGATGAAGTCACCTTATGGGTTGTGCTAGTGTAATCCCACTGCCCCTTTAAGATTCCGTAACTGGTTACATCATCTTTAGCTGCAAGAACTGCAGCCAAACACTTCCTGATCATCAGTTCTTCCGATTGCTGTATAGGAATTTTTGCCCAATCTTTCAACTTAGTCACCTGCTGGTTTCAACCCATGTCACATTTTTCAGGGATTTAGGTTTGGACTTAATTTGCAACAGGTATTCTCCTGAATAATATATTATTCATGATCCATTCTCTTGATTGTATATTTGGATTCTCTTTCAACGTGACCTGCTTGATTTCAACTGATACACTGATGGCATGATATTGTCCTGCAGAAGTGACTCATCCAGTGTGAATTCTCACTTCCTTCAATAATGTAACAATTTAATTGTAGCTTGAAAAGTTTCATTTTTGATTGATCTGCCAATAGAATATTGCTTGAGAAGCCTATAAAATCAGGTGGGGTTTTTGTAAACTTAAGGCAAACACCAAACTTCTTGTAAGCCAGTTTCCAGAGTTGTTTTTGTGAGCCAATGCTTTCACTTTGCTACACTTGGCTTCTATGAATCTGAATTTTCCCAAAGTGCTTTCCTTCAACCAAGGTAAGAGAAGCCTATAGATCAAGGGTCCCCAACCCCTGGTCTGCGGCCTGATACCTCTTAGGAAAATTAACTGTTGCCCAAAATCTTTACTTCAAGCTATGTCCCTGACTCAGTGGTGGGATTCAGTCAGTTCTCACCACTTCGGGAGCACCGGTTGTTAACTTTCTGAGCAGTTAGGTGAACTGGCTGTTGGAAGAAATCATTAGGGCAGAGAACCGGTTGTTAAATTACTTGAATCCCAGCACTGCCCTGACTGGCCCTTGAGGTTTACAGCCTTTTTTGTCCTGATAGATCTCAATTATTTTTCTGTAGAGGTCTTCAAAAATTTCTTTCAAGTTGGGCCGCAACTTGCTTCAAGATTCTGTGTGACACAAAATATCACTGTGACAAGAAAAGCCAAAGTTTGTGAGGCTATCCCAAATAACTGCTTACATAACTGCCTGAAGATCACGCTTCACATTTGCACATCTCATGCTAGTTTATTTATGAAATAAATAAAACAAGCAGCACGCTTATTTCAAAACTGTATACTTGGATACTGTCTAATATATGTGTTTGTGTTTGCACATGAAGTCTTGGTTACATTCAGCAGCAAAGATATGTAAGGCTTTATAAAATCCAAAAAGTAACAAGTATTTAGAACTGTATTTTTGAAATATACAATGACTGCCTTTAAGCCAAGATTGAGAAATATGTATTCTGTTATCTAAGATCAATTTTATGGCTTCCTACAGTGATTAAATTAAGCCACACAAATTAATAAACCTGCATAAGTGAAAAGCATATTTCAAAAATATGTCTTCAGAAAGCTAAATAAGATGAAATAAAGACCAAATTTCACTATCTATGGCAATTGCCCCACAGATATCTATAATTATGACTTACTTCGATGTAGTGGAACACAACTGTGCATTACTTTCATTGTGAGCTATAGAAATATTTTTAATAAAATATAATTCACACTAATTTATCTTTAAATATATATTTTTACCTGAGATTTTTATTCCATGAAAGATCAAGCACTGCATCAGTATGCCCCTGATGGTCTTCTTTGGATAAATTCTTCGTGTAAAAAGATTAAGAACTTTTTAGTTTCTAAATATAATAATAAAATATTGTAAATTCTATAACCCTTGCACAGGTTTCCAAACGTGAAAGGCAATCCTTTCCTATGCTCCTTTACTCTACTGTCTTAAATAGTCTCAAACCTACAGGGTCATTCTAGTCCAATATGTTCCACAACAGCTGGCAACAACTGTTCTGAGAATCTTAATCCACTGATACTTTTTTAGCAATTAAAATATTTGTAAATATTAAACAGAAAATGAATTTGAAGATGTGCTATGTAAAAAAGAATAGTCAATCTTTCTATCACCAAAAACCACGTTGCAACTATCAAGATCAGCTTTGGACCAAGCACAGACACATTGACAGAGAAGCCTTTCTGTGCACACTTATAGTTTTCTGGAGGCAACTTACAACATTCTGAAACCCAACAAGACAGACACAGAACTGGAGAAAAAACAATTACTACCAAACTGCCTTCCAGTGAGGACCTGTAAACTGCACGATTCAAAGAGGGCCGTGAAAATATTTACAGACCCCTCGCTTCCTGGACATAAATTGTTTCAACTCCTACCCTCAAAATGACGCTATAGAGCACTGCACACCAAGACAACTAGACACAAGAACAGTTTTCCCCCGAACGCCATCACTCTGCTAAACAGATAATTCCGTCAACTCGGTCAAACCATTCACTAAGGCTGTCTTGTCTTTTTATGTACACTAAGAGCATATGCACCAAAGACAAATTCCTTGTGTGTCCAATCACACTTGGCCAATAAAGAATTCTATTCTATTCTAATTTCCAAGAGTAACATGATTAGCTCATGTATATATGACAGAGACTGAAAAGGCAAGCAACTTTCTGCTATTCTTATTGAGAAAGTTTAAACTTTATTAATATGAAATTTGCTCATACTTACCTTCTTTTGTTTCTTTTTCTTTAATTTCGCCTTATGTCCTAGTGAAAAAACTGGCTCTAAAGAGTCCACTATGTCAAGATCCCATATTTCAATAACAGGTTTCATTGTGCCAACAGCAATATAATTTCCTAAAGAAATATCCAAGTTAATAATGTGTAATCTCATAAATCCACACTCCAAAGTAGGCAAGGGAGCCTTGGATCAGGGATGGGCACCCTTACTAAACCTGCTATTCTTAGAAGCAGATATTACTGTTTCATTACTGTTATAACCATGAATGGTCATTAAATGAGGCAGTTACTAAACAATGTATTGAGTTGACCCAGCTCAAACATATATTTTCTCTGGCCCAGGAGCAAGTTGCTTATGGCAGATCCAAAACTATGCATACTCTTCTAATATGAATTTCTACTAAATTTATGTTATCATCTCATGACTCTGTAAAGAATACATTTTATTTTGTTACTTTAACCTTTTTTGAGTTAGAAAAGGTCTCCCTGTTTATTGCAAGGAGTAAGGTTGAGCACATAGCAATAGCAATAGCAGTTAGACTTATATACCGCTTCATAGGGCTTTCAGCCCTCTCTAAGCAGTTTACAGAGTCAGCATATCGCCCCCACAGTCTGGGTCCTCATTTCACCCACCTCGGAAGGATGGAAGGCTGAGTCAACCTTGAGCCGGTGAGATTAGAACCACTGAACTGCAGATAACAGTCAGCTGAAGTGGCCTGCAGTACTGCACCCTAACCACTGCACCACCTCGGCTCTTAGAAGCACATTCAGCTACATTCAATACTGGATTTGATTTGATTAAGCTTCACTTTGGTCATCCTCAGCAATTTAATTATCAAAAATCTCTCACAATTTTTTAACTATCAGTTTTCCTTGGATTTAGATGGAAAGGAGATGTTGTGTGCTTAGACACTGAAGCTACGCATAACTTCTCCCACTAGTCTTCAATGTTACATAGTATGGAACACAATGATAGCCTGAGAGACTTTATTTCCCCAGGAAAGGCATCAGAAAACAGTGCCCTGAAATCTATTTAGCCAGTTGTTCTAAAAGGTTATCACAACAATTGGAAAAACAATATGATCATTATCATTAATGCTGGATAATAAGATTTCCTAGTTTACTATAATATTTAATCTCTTTTCCACAATCATACAGGGCAATGCCTAAAAAAATCTACTTCTAAGTTACACACTTTTAGAAGAAAAATAATCCAGAATGAAAACAGGAAAGGAAAGAGTGGCTACTGAAGTAAAAATATAAATGCTCAGACAAAAAAGAAAAAGGAGAAGGACAATGTGGTAGAAAACAAGAAAAAAAATTGTCCTCAACATTTGTTCCTATCTGTCTCTCTCTGCACTTTCATACCGATGTCCCCTTACAATGTTGGTATCATTAGAAATAAAATAGTACACTAACTTACCAGCAGAATCATTGGAACTAGGATCAAAGTTCATCCATTCCACGCTTAAGGGATATGCAGATAAAATAAGATCATGATGGACATAAAAGGAATCTTCTTCATGATTATAAACTGAAAGAATTAAGTAACTTCCTTTAAGTAAATTTTAAAAAAAATCATACTCCCACTACAAAAGCACACAGAACATATGCATACGCTTGTAGAGAGAAGAATAAAATTAAAATTACCACTATACGATATCACAAATAAAAAAATGAAATATGGGAAGATATTTCTGAGTTCCTTTATAGAGGCTATATTTTTAATCACAAAAACATTGTCAAGCATATATTGTAACCTTCCCTCTTTCCTACAGTTTGCTGAGTTCTAGACAAGCAGAACTCAATAAAAGGAATGCAAGTTGAACAGGTCCACCACAGGCTGACAATATTAATACTAATCATATTTGATTTATTTATTTACACCTCTGCATTTATTAATCTTATGCTATAAAAGAGAGGATCCAATAAGCAATACAAGAAACAGTTGAGCTCAATGATGGTGATAAAACATGTGAAGACTCCAAGGAACGTGTGGTCAAAGCAAACACAATTCAACCAAATGGATAAATAGCTTGATCTAATATAAGCAATATTTCAATGTTATCCCAAAGGTGCTTTTTTCGGGAGGCAACTGGACATTCTTAGTTTTTTTTCTTTTTGAAGACGTTTCATTTCTCATCCAAGAAGCTTTTTCAGCTCTGACAGGATAGTGGGGAATGGAAGGATTTATATTCCTTGCAGATAGCTGGTCATTTGCATCCTTTTAGAGGGTCATTGAAGCACTTGGAGGTTTATCTGTGGCCTCAGGGTCACCGGAGTAGTGCTCCTGATTCCTGTAGTCTGCAATTTTTTCTCTGCAAATCCATTCCCAAAGAAAACACCTATGGGACAACCATGACCTAAATGTCTGAGAATCTCTACAGATTCTAATGTTATGTTTCAATATTATGGAGGATATATAAATTATTCCAAAATATTGACAAGAAATTGTGAGGAAGTACAAGGCTATAAAAGTGAGTTTTATTTTCCCACCAAATGCATTAAGAGACTATGGGGAAGTGATTTATAAGAAATGTCATGATTCTATGAAACAGATTATAAACAAATGGCAAAAAGTATGTAGCTTTACACAATACTAACTGATCAGTCTGTAATAATAAAAATATTATAACAAAGCATTCATGTTCTTATTTTAGGGAAGGGTATGAATCACATGATCAGGAAAAAAGAATCTGACAATAACACCTAATACATCAAGCTCAAAATGTAGCACCTCAAAACAAATACAAAACAAACACTTGAAATTGTGCTTTTATGGTAATTCATATCCTGTAGAAAAATCCCTTTTTGGAAAGAGGGAGAATTCAAGCATAGAGTTGACGATTATGAACAAATGTAATACAGGAAATCAACTTAATGAATAAACCATCCATATCTTCCATGATTCTTTTTTAAAAGCCAAAAGGATTTTAATACCTACCATGGACTTCTAGGCTGCAGTGGTCCTTATCAACTCTGCCACATATAACAAGACTGTCATTTGACTTAATCACAAAGTCTTCTTTCTCATATTGATCCTGAAAGAATATAAGTTTGAATATGATTTCAAATCCTTATTTTATCACTGTATTTAACAGATACCATGAAACAATTTTAGATGCAAATATTTGGGAATGCTTAGTCTTTTAAAAACTAACTGAAACCAGTCGTACTTTAAAAGACAATTTGTCTTGTCACCTAATAAATGACATTTTTAAAAAAACATTTTCTTAATGTTTAAGAAAAATCATTCGTGCACTTCTTCCAATCCCAGACTAAACTTTCACAAATTTGAAAACAAAAGGTATTCAAACACAATACATGAGAATAACTGAATGTGTGAAAATACAATTAAAATAATTATAATGAAAAGACAACTGGAAAAAGTACTAAATTATGACTTGATGCATTCTTGTGCTTAAAAGAGAATCTTCAATATTAAGATAGCCAAAATTAATATATATTACCAAAGTAATTTATATCAAGTATGTTGTTAAAACAAAAGCCTAGATATACAATATTAAAAGACAGATTTTAATCAAATCATTTTTTTTCCAAATTGATTAATTGAAACATTTGTGTTATTTGTGTCATAAGTGTTATTAATATTAAGAAGTGACTATCACTAAGTGTTGTACCTTATGATTCTTGACAAATGTATCTTGTCTTTTTATGTACAGTGAGACCATATGCTCCAAAGACAAATTCCTTGTGTATCCAATCATACTTGGCCAATAAAGAATTCTATTCTATTTTTTATGCCTACCATCCCAAACCAATACAGAATGTTATCTTTAGCCAATATCAAAATTATGTATTTAAACAATCTTCAGTGTTAAGAAACAAAGCAACTATGCTTTAATACTCACAGTATCTTTAATAGTGATATATGGATCATTTTCATTTGTTCCATATACTGCAAGCCCTGCAAAGATTTCTCCAAGGCCCTCAGTACCTATCATATGACAAACAAATTGTTCTTGAGCAGACTTATAATTGTGAAACAAGTAGCATATTTTGTAAAGACATAATTGCACATCCTTGAATAGAGAAGCTGTTTGTGTACAGCAGGAAGGAGAGATAAATACCTGCATTTTCTTCATCATAGTTATCCAAGTCATATTCTGCCAATTCATCATCATCTAACTTATCAGTGTCCTCATCTTTGGGAGAAGAGCTGGCTACCTCACCATCAACATCATCCATGGCACCTGAGGTTCCTTCTTGTCCACTTCCATCATCATCATCATCATCATCCCCTGTCCTTCATGTAAAAAAGAAGTTAACAATAATGCCACTATCTAATCTTTCATCGCTTATACAATTCCAAATGGTTTCTGTGCCAATAACTTTGCAGGTTCCACCTATTTCACTTTATGGTAAAGGTAAAGATTTCCCTTGCACATATGTGCTAGTTGTTCCTGATTCTAGGGGGTGGTGCTCATCTCCATTTCAAAGCCAAAGAGCCAGCGCTGTCCGAAGATGTCTCTGTGGCCAGCATGACTAAACGCCAAAGGCACATGGAACACTGTTACCTTCTCTCCAAAGGTGGTTCCTATTTTTCTACTTGCATTTTTACATGCTTTTGAACTGCTAGGTTGGCAGAAGCTGGGACAAGTAACGGGAGCTCACTCCGTTACGCGACGCTAGGGAGTCGAACCGCTGAACTGCCGACCCTCTGATCAACAAGCTCCGAGTCTTAGCCACCGTCTCCCTCACTGTATAGAACCCCAGTTAAATATGAAGATGAGTTGAAAATCTGACATTTTTATGTACTTGGGAGATAAATTTAGAGCAATGACACAGTTGCAATCCCATAAAGATTTATCAACAACCTATCTCCTTTAGCTGGAAAATACTTATTTGTGGAAAAAACCAAATCACACTCCGTAGCAATCTCATCCTCACAAAAAATATAGTTTCAATGTATTGAATGTATGTTAATGTATGTTAGTACAATTGTAACACTTTATTAGACATCAGCATTTTTAATATGTAATGACTTTATTATTTTCTATTCAAAAATTCTACTATACAGTATTCCAGTTTTAATTGTATTTTTTTTCCAAAACCTGAACTGGTCTGTTTACTTTTGACAGTTTATGTCAATAGAGTGTATTTAATCACAAATATTTTTCCATTACTACTTCTATGCTAAAAATTTCTTATATCATTTTCATATATCACTAACACAATTCCCACCTATTAGACTTATGCTTTAAATCACTCAATCCAGTATATATTTTCATTGGACAAATATAATTAGACATAAACTAGATTTTGCTTAATTATTAAAATTAATTAATAATTAATTAATAATTAATAAATAATTAATAATTAAAATTAATAATTCCGACTAATTATTTTTTAATTGAAAAAATGCAGGTGTTTTGCTGTAAATTGACTTTTCACTCTTGTTCAAATGCAATCCAAACATACTGCAATCTCTCTTTAGCTTCAGTAATTAAACGCTTCAGTTCTTCCTTGTCAAGTTGTACCTGCAAGATAAACATGGAAAATAAAACCACCTATAGTTAAATCATGCCTGACTATTTGAAAAACAAAGTCATTTTTAAGCAAGTTTCATCCAACATATTTTAATTAGGATTATTATATCTAAGTTGTAAAACAAAATAAGAGTAGATCTGGAGGTTTTTTAAAATATCGCTTTAATATTGTCTCCTGGTTGCCCACATTCTTGGTTCTAAGGTATGGCAGCTCTATTCCAATCAACAATCCATTTTTGACAGAAAATAAGTTGTAAAACTCTATAGAAAGTCAACTATTAAATAATTGTGCCCAGGAGACGTAAATGAAGACAGCTGCAAGAGGGACTATAGAAACAAACTTGAATAGTTTCCTGGTACATTATAACTTAAGGGAAGGTCTTTCAGCGATGAAAAACCAAACAATTCTATATAAAGTAAAACACAAAGAATTACATATAAGTATTATATTGAAACATGGAGAAACATGGATACTATATAATATAAACAAGAACACTGGAAAAAGTAATGTGCGCCTTGAAAACTCAAATCCAACCTTATTACTGTTCTATACTGTTACATTACTGAATTCAAAATTGTTTTGCAAGGTCGCTCAATTCACTCCACATAATTGTAAGATACCATTACCTGGCTTGATAAACGGGGACAAAATATTATTCCTTTGCAAAATGCAGAAGAGCAATGTGTACTCTACCTTGCAAAGTTTAGAATTACCAGAAACTGACAGTGTGTGATTTTCCCCCTGATTTTCAAAGGAAAATATGCAACCCATTTTCTTAATTTAAAAGCCTTAAATTTAAATCTCCTCCCACTTATGACTGCATGACTGTAACTTTGTTGCTTGTGTCCTTAGGATTTATATTGATAATGACTATCATTAAGTGTTGTAACTTATGATTCTTGATGAATGTATCTTTTTATGTACACTGAGAGCATATGCACCAAAGACAAATTCCTTGTGTGTCCAATCACACTTGGCCAATAAAGAATTCTATTCTAAATTAACACACACACACACACACAAAGTTGTTCATGCCCTCTTGAACTTGGTTGGCCTCATTTCAGAGATGAGACAAAGTGGAAATTTATACAATTACCTCCCCTTTTTTTCGCTTTCCACATTGCCTTCCTTTTGCATAAGCGACTAATTTAGCGGAAAGCATCCACTGCTTTGCTACCCGAAATGTCTAATAGGAGCTCAGAAACGAGGGGATGGGGGGAGGGACTCTCTGGAAAGAAGAGGGACGCATCTCTCACCTTGTCGGGCGTCTCCTTGGCAACACCTTGGGGCACCCAGGCAACACAAGTTACGGGACGACTCATGGCTCCAAGCGGGATACGGAGCAGCTGAAAGCGGCTTCCCCGTAGGCAGACACGTGCGTTGCCGACTTCCTGTTCCGCCCACAGAGTCTCCCTGCTGACGTCTCCATGAAGGCCAAACACCCGCCCTATTGCTATAGGCCCTGGGGGAGTGAGGTCATTAAGGAGCGACACACGAGTCTCCGCCCCTTCGCTATCAAAAAAGAGATCGCGGCAACGCCCCTCCCACTCCGCGACGTCACTGGTAGACATTTGAGCGGCCGGAGGGAAAATCCCTTCAAGTCCAACCTGGGCGGGCAAGTGTCCGGGGAGCGACTCGCCTGCTCCTTTGTGTATTGTGCACGCTTCGACTTCTTACCAGATTGAATTCAGGGGTCCCCAAACCTGGCAACTTTAAGATTTGTGGACTTCAACTCCCAGAATTCCTCAGCCAGCTTTGCTGAGTTCTGGGAGTTGAAGTCCTCAAGTCTTAAAGTTGCCGAGTTTGAAGACCTCTGCTCCAATTCTTACACCCCCATCCGCACAAAGGGAAGGAATGAAATAAAACTCGTGGGAAATCTCATGTCTAAATTACCACTATACTTGGGACAGATTTCCGTTTTGCTTTCTGACCTATAGGAAGATTGTTTTTACACTTACTTGTTTTCTTATTTAAAGCATTTATGTGGCCACCCAACTCAAATATGACCTGACAGGTAGAAACATATAACAGAAAATACTGTATAAGGCCAACTAAAAACAGTTGCAAGAATTGATGAGTGATTAGGGACTTGAGTACTTGGCGATCTTTGGGTATTTTTAATTTAATTTGAAGTTGCCGTTGAACCCATTCTTAATTACAGGTAGTCTTCGACTTACAACAATTTATTTAGTGACCGAAGTTACAATGGCACTAAAAAAAAGTGACAAGACTATTTTTCACACTACAGTTGCAGCACCCCCATGGTCATGTGAATTATATTTGGATGTTTTGACAACTGGCTCACGTGATGATTGCAGGGTCCCAGAGTCAAGTCCTCATCTTTTGCAATCTTCGGACAAGCAAAATCAATGGAGAAACCAGACACACTTAACTGTTGCTAATTTAACAACTGCAGTGATTTAGTTAACAAATGTGACAAGAAGAGTCTTAAAATGGGGCAAAACTTACCAAATTTCTCAATTAACAACATAAATTTTGGGCTCCACTGTTGTAAGTTGAGGACCACCTGTATTTATATATGTACAGTATTGTAGTTTTCTTAACATGTTTCATAAGAAAGTTTTATCCCCACTTTTTAGCTAAGCTGTTTGTTTCTAATAAAGGCACTGCACAATCTTGAATGCTGAAATCTGATCTGACTTCCCCAGAGACTGTAAATGTCATGCAACTACTGTATCTAATTCAGAAACTGAAGAGGTACAATATAGTTTATATGCAGAACATTGTTATGGCAAACCCAGCAAAGGGTCTAATTTTGCGGAATATTAGTCATGGAGGTCTGTTGCAGCAAAGGTAGTCATGGTGATCTGTTGCAGACACTTATGGTTCATTAGAAATTGTGGTGAATAAGATTTCAACTTACCATAGCACATCTCATACTAATATGTATTGTGGTGTGAACAGACATAAAGTGGTTTCTTGCTGAAACTGGTATTTAGCTTACTGTGCTCTGCAAACTCAGCCAATTATGATACCACAAACAAAGGCTTTAAAAATGACTGTGTCTGTTTTCCTGCTTCTCTTTCGTACTTTTTCTTTCTTCTTTGTGTTTTCCCATCGTTCATGTCTCCTTTTGTGACTTCCCTTAAAAGAGTTCTGAATGAGAATGTGTTCCAATTCCTTTCACTCATTGGGTTAGCCTGTGTTTTGTTAAATTATAATTTAACCATGATATCTAGGATTGACATGGCACAGTAAAGTCATAAGCCAATGTAAAATGTGTCTACAGATCCAATGAAAATGAAAATATTTTCTATATTTTGTGAAACTGTAAAATCAATAGCTAATATTGAATATAGGGTTTTGCTGTCTGAACACACAAGACAGGTTTATCCATAAAAACATATTTTAATTCCAACAATTAATTAAAGATCATATATCATTGTTGCTCACAACAGTAATATACAATTCGCACAAAACATGGCTAATCTGACAAGAATGTTTTGCAGGCTGACTATATGTGTATGTGTGTGTGTGCGTGTATAGACATATGGTTAGAGATAGATATCTTTCTTAAGGAATTTAATATAGCAGAAGTCATGCAAATAATTTTAGAGCAGTAAACACAATAGGAGCAATCACTTGTTGACACTACCAAAATCATTCAATACAGAAACATTAGTCAATTGATATATACATACACTGTATTTTTGTTATTCTTTTTGTGGTCCCTTCTGAAATATATTACAGCATTGCTCCCGCCTTACCAGGTCCTTATTAAAGACAAATCCAAAAATAGGATTTAGAGTACTTTCTACCAATACTGACCACCAGTATAAATTCTTGAGATATCTACCTTAGATCCCTATATTTGAGGCACTTGACCATTGGTTGAGAGTTGGGACAGGAAAAGCCAACACAAGTATTCTCTCCAAACCAATATTAATTCTGATCCAGAATTCTGGATCATTCGAAGTCAGAGGTTTTCTTCACCACATAAAACCTTCCTGTTGCATTCATATTTTAAATAACCATAAAAATTATGAGTTTTAATCTGTGTTACAGGAAATGCTAACATTACAGGAGAGCATAAGATACATTGGGGGGGACTCAGTTTTTGTGCAGTTTTTCACCTCTATAAGCACCAGGCTGACTGTAGCTTTTGAGGTCTATAATTAATTCTTTGCAGAGGATAAGACTTCAGAGTAAACCATCAGGTCCTGTGCAGTAAAGAAACTGATTAGAAAAGGCTCTCATCACTACAAAAGTTGAAAGGCATCAATTTAGAAGCATTCCCTCAAGGATCTGGAACTCCTTCTGTAGTGCACAGCACCACCAACAATCAATTCAAGCAGGACAGAGGATGCATATTAATATAAGCAAGGTTTTTTTTTTAAAAAAAGATTCAATGTATTTTATTCTTTTATTACCCTGGTGTGTTCCAAACATTTTTTTGTTCTCTGCTAACTTTTATTGCAAAATCAGTATATGTAAGATCTATACAGCAATTAAGCCATCATGCTAAAACTTGAAGCTGACAAAAAATAACACTTTTGAGTACAGCTATAAAAGCTTAACTCCTTTGTGCCACAACACCATTGACATAAAACAAACAGCCAACTACTGACCTAGATATCAGCGCAATCCTTGGCAACAAACCCCTTAGTTATAACTAATACTATTTTTTTACATGGGAGATTGCATTGACAGAACAACAGGTGTCACTAAAACCACTCATTTGATTTGCTGATGTAGGTTAACTAAAATGAAAGGAAACAAAAATATTTGTAGTTAGAAGGAAATGGATTTTCATGCTGCTTTGCTACAAATAAGATTTGAAAGAAACGGGTTTATATAATCCCGTTTATATCATAATCCCATATCAATTTAAATTTCAGTCAAGAGGTGGATCACATTCTATTATATGCCTTATCAGTGATACAATTTAAAACTGATCTTCTCTTTCATTTTCACTCATAAGTTGCATGTACTTAACATTGTTAGTTGGTCTGAATTCATTAAAATAATTCAGTCAAAATACCAACATACTCTGAATCAAGCACTGTATTTCTTTTAAAATTGTTTTAAAATTCATTCCCCTCCTTCAACATCTCTCTAATCTTCCACAAGTGCTATTCCACCCCTGTTTCCCATAACGTTTAATAAGTGGGATGTTGATTTCTCAAAATTCAATATTTCTCAACCTCAACAACTTTAAGATTTGTGGACTTCAATTTTCCAATTCTGATTGGGGAATTCTGGGCATCTTAAACTAATTAAGGTTTAGAAATATTGCTCTAAGCCATAGGTGTCAAACTCAAGGCATACAGATCGGATCCAGCCCAAGGGGTGCTTAGATCTGGCCCATAGGACCACCGTGGAAACAGCAAAGAACTGGCCCATGGTGCTTCTATCAGAGAAAACAGAGCTTGGGACAGCAAACTCTGTTTTCGCTTGCAGGAGGCCATTGCAGCCAGAAACGGAGCTCAGGAGCCTGTTAGAGCACTCAGGCCACTACATGAGTGATGTTGAGCTGGCCACGCCCACCTCAGCCATGCCCACCCCAGCCCCCCAAGGTCAAACACAACCCTGATGTGGCCCTCAATGAAATTGAGTTTGACACCCTATTCTAAGCTGTTAAAATATGCCTAAGTCTGCACTTTTACCCATCCCCAGCAAGCAATGAATAGGCTCAATGCAGTAAATCTGCAGGTTCTCTTAAAAGTTCTAGTAGTTTAAAACACAGTTCCAGAATTAAGAAATGGAGTCCTATTCAATCTGTAACATTTAGTCAGCTTCAAACCTCATCACTAACCCCATGGCTATTTCGGAATAAGTTTATTTATAGATGGAAAATGAATACAAAGTCAGAGCTTTTTTTCACCACTATTTGCTGGACTGACTTGGCAATTCAAGTTTTAACCTCTGCTCATGTTTTTTCTCCAGAGCACGATTACCACATTCTTATCTTGCTATTTCCATACCATAGTACCTAACAGAACAAAAGTGCATAAAAAGAATGAGGAGAATCAGGACAACGAATCATTCTGGGCTACTCTGATCAAAGAAAAGGTCATATTTTGCTGTGTATTGCTGGTGAAGAAAAATTATCTGGCAATATATAGCTTTAATCTATCAATTTAGATAAAGATTATATACTATAACAATATTCCTAAACCCTCTTTTGATCATATAAAATTAGGGAAGGAGTGAATGAATTATTTTCAAGTGGTTTTTGTTGTGCTTTCTGGAGTGCAAAGGATACAGTGATACAGGATTTCAGCACTGGAAGTAGTGGGGAGAATCTGACACATTTGGGGTGGAGGGAATTTAACTGAAATGCACTGAATTAAGGTTTAGGATGCCTGTATTGTTCTTTTTGGTGAAAATAAATTACAGAAAATACCATGCAAACTAATTTCAAATTAGTTCGCCCTTCAAATTATGATGCCTGCTGGAATATAATGTTATTGGTACCATATTAATGGGCAACTATCTGGTTTAGAACAAGGGTAATAAACCAGAGGAAATCTTTGCATGAAGAATTTAAAGTATAGTTAGTTTGTTTTTTTCAAAAGAGAACACAGTATCTCTGATAAATATCTTCACTGAGACCATAATGTTGTAAATAAGTGAAATGTACTTTCCAGCTCCTAGTCAATTTGCTTTGTCATTTTTCTGTTGGCATTGTAAGTAGATTTATCTTGGAAATATGCTGTAGCAATTTTAGAAGCATCTTCTCCACAATCACTCAAAGCATCAGAATAATGCTAAAGATCTTAAATCACATTGTGTGTGTGTGTGTGTGTGTGTGTGTGTGTGTGTGTGTGTGATGTAGTATTTGTGCTGATAAATAAATAAAGGGAGACTAGTATAGATCTATTTCAAGCTATTTAGCTCTCATCAGCTAGCCATACCCTTACTGGGATTCGAACCTGGGCTATATTACATATTAGGCAGATGTGTTAACCACTAAGCCACAGGCTCTGATCCGTTATCAGCTGAGCCAGGGAGAAAGGTATATATTTAAAGTCACAACCCAGTAAGGGTATGGCTAGCTGATGAGAGGTAAATAGCTTGAAATAGATGTATACTAGTCTCCCTTTATTTATTTATCAGCACAAATACTACACAAATGTAACAAAGGCAACAGTAAAATATTGGGCTTTCTGTCTGGATGGTCTCTTGTGACGAGCCGATGGACAGAGAATGCAAGCAGTTAGCTTCCTCCCATAATTGGGGCATACCAGGGGTTCTGGGAGTTGAAGTCAACAAGTCTTAAAGTTGCCAAGTTTGGGAACCACTGCAATATAGATACAGCCGCAAGCTTCGACTTATCCCGATACATGTGTTAAATGTCACATGAAGAAGCACTGGGTGTCAAAAATGTCAAAATGGTGACTAGGATTGTAGAAGCAAAGCTTCATCTTTTTTTTACTTGCATCATGTGGTACAAATAATTTGATCGAGGTTTTTTTGACTTTATAGGCATATCCAAGTCACATTTCACATTTTATATGCATAGTTCAGATAGATTTAGTGTGTTCCTAAATATCCGACCTTGTGAACTGGGGTTCAACTTACCAAACGTGTTTATCACCAACTATTCTGCAGGGTTTCATTGCTTAGGCTTTTTCCTACTTGATTGTGACTTCTGTTTTCATTCTTAAAAAATAAGTACATGCCTTTTTTTTTCCTCCTCAGCACAAACTCTTTCTCAATGTGCCATATTCTTTGAAGTCCCATCTTACAAAAACAGCCAAAGGGATGATTTCAGAACAGGAAGGAAAGAAGCTGAATAAATGAAGCTATTCACTAGGCATTTGGACAAACCCACTTTTTCGGTGAAAATGAGTTGATAAACTGAGTTTTCATTTGATATTGGGAGTTTGTGTGTGAGAATAAATAACATATTTATGTGACTGGAGACAAGTAAAAACCAGCCACAGTTCTTTGTATGAGGATATAGGTTCCTGCCCATTTAAGTTTTATATTCAATTTCAGAGAAACCTTTCCTGTTAATTGTGCTAACTCTCTATCAGATCTATGACAGAGAATGTTTGAGTTTGATAATTGAGCTTAGAAATTACAATTGCTAAGTTGTGTCATAAAACGGATAACTACATGGTCATCCTACTTGTATGTCCTTTTTCGAAGTGGTCATTAAGCTAACATGGTGGTGATTGCTAAGCAAATCATTATCCACTATGTGCTGGCTTTTGCCAGAAACCACAAGTAAATGCTGGTTTCTGGCAAAAGTGTTGTACGTTGCATTGACTATGGTCATATGTGGGCTGGTGGTAGAGTGCCCAAAATGCAGTCATGTGACTATAGGGGGAGGCAATGCCAGAACTTTGAAGCCTAGTTTTAAGTAGATTTTGTTGGGAATGTCTATCATAGCTTTGAATGGTTATTAAGTGGTCATTAAGTCAAGAACTAACTATACTATACCAAAATATGACTATTATCCTCTCCAACCTCTTTACTCTTCTGTCTTGTAATACTGTCCCATCTGTATGTATGAACTTACTTTTATCTCTACTAGCCTTCCTAGAATAGGACGATTAAGGGTAACTAACATACAACTGATGAGTGAAAATTCAATATTGGGAATTCTTTTTTTTTTTTTAGAAAGTAGTCAAAGACAAAGATAAGATATCATGTATGACTGGCTTGTTTGATTTAATGCATATCTTTTTAAAAGATACTGTACAAATGGCTCCTGTTGGAACTGTACAGCAAAATCATATACAACAAGAGTAGCAGCAGATGTTAAATCATTATTAGTTAGATGACCTAGGTCGCCTTTTGGGTTATCAAGTTATTTATAATATGTTTGTTGCATGGTTAGCACACAGATGGTTCCAGAAGCTTGTTATTCGCTAGTCTTTGCAGAATGATAGGAAATAGGAACTTGGATGAAAGCAATCTCTCAATTAGGAAATTGCAGACACAGCAAAAGAAGTGGACCAGCCATGAAGTCTATTAAGATCTTAATAAATCTTGCCATAGATAGACCATGATCATGTAGCTAACATTTGGCACAATGTTATCTTAATAGTAAACCAATACTATCTTGATTCTAAATCTATCAGTCACTTTGCAACGTCAATAAAACGGTAAGTATACTTTAAATTTCAAAGAAATGTAAATGTGTACAATAGAAATCTGACACTGGAAGATGACATCAATTTTGGAAGGATAATCAAAATAGTTGTTGCTATTAATTTGCACTGAAAAAGAAATAAATAGAAAACGTCACCATCTTTCTCTTTCCAGCAGATAACTGGGAGTCCCAGATCCTAGGAATTTATGTGATAATAAGACAGTGGCAGAACACAGAAAAGCCACAGTAATATAGATGGACAAACCCTCCTCTAATTGTAGCTATGCAATTTTAATTTAATGCTATGCAGCATGCTCTTCCTGTCAGAAAAGGATGAAAGAATGTAATTGCTGCAATCCATGTCTAAGTAGCCCAGAAAGGATCTCACTTGGCCCCCTTAAACATGGCAGCACTTTGGAAATCTCTCCAAGGCCCTGATCAATAAGAGGGGAGAAGCCATTGGCAACCACACTGGAAAAAGCAGAGAAACACAGGTAGTCCTCAACTTACGACAATTGCACTCACAATTTCTGTTGCTAAGTGAGACAGTGAGTTTTGCGCCATTTTAATGATGTTACTTGCCAGACTTGTGAAGTGAATTACTGCAGTTCTTAAGTTACAATACTTTGTTAAGTGACTCTGGCTGCCTCATTGCCTTTGTCAGAAGTTCACAAGAAGTGATCGCATCATCCCGGAACACTGCACCTGTCATAAATATGAGTCAGTTGCCAAGCATCTGATCATGAGGATGCTGCAAACGGTGGTAAGTGTGAAAAATGGGCATAAGACACTTTTTTCCAATGCTGTTGTAAGTTTGGACAGTCACTAAATGAACCATTGTAAGTCGAGAACTGCCTGTAGCTTTCATCCCATTATATGAGAATTGAAAGATTTGTGCAACAGTCTCTGTGATTTGGAATTTTTAAATTTCTTATCAAGAGGATCCATCTACAAGCTGTTTTCCTTCCCTATAGTCCTATAGTATTTATAGGCCAGTATCGCTAAGATGGACATATGTCCTTAACTGTTTTCACAAATCCCATTTAACTTTCCTTTTTCCTTTCAAAACAAAACAAGCCCTCACGGTTGAACAGGACATGCACAGAGTTAAAAAACCATTTGTTTTGTTTCTTATATTCACAAACGTTACATCACAATAACTGTTTAGATTAAATCCTGTTACAAGCTTAGCTCTAAACCTGACATCACAAAATAAATGGCTGGGTTCTTATAACATGCTATGCCCAGACAAACCACATTGTGGCTCATTGTGTGGCCTGGTTCTAGCATGTTGTGGGAAGTTGGCTTTAGAATGCATCCTTAGTTTGAAAAGAAAAAAAAAACACGATTCATACACTTTTAGTGCTGCATGGTCCTACATTCTGAACCACTGTTTGGCAACTTGGCAATTAACGCACACAGGACTTTCAGATGTGATGTTATAACAGCCCACCTGCTGTCTTACTAAGGAAGCACAGCCACAAGGGAAGGACTGCAAGCAGACAGTCACAACAGTGGTCAATTTCTTGCCCCTATAATAAGCATTGCAACATTCAGTGAAAGGAAGAGGCTAATTACAGACCACACAGCAGGGGTAGGTGAGACTGCTAAGTCACTATTCAGTCACCAAATCGTGCCTCTAGAATATTAAGGTAGTTCAGGCACCTTTGCAAGTGCTGTTGCTTACAATGGTTTAAGTAGCAACTAAGGAGGATTGTCCAGAGCTTTCTTTTGTTACCTTCTATTACAAAAATTGGATTCCTGTATATTCCTGTATATATATATATATATTTAAAAAATCTTTAAGCGAGAAGTAGCACCTTTATAAAAGAATATAATCGTTCTTTTGCGCCATCATCATCACAAATATCTCAAAGCTTATGAACCAGCCATAATTCATTTCTATCAAAGGAAAGTTAGCATGATGAACAATTCTGATGGAATCTAGTGTACCTGCAGTCCACAAAATAACAGCTGATCCAATCAACATTGTTGAGTTTGTGTGGCACTTATTAAAGTTGTCTTCAAAATATTTATCACTGAATAATCCAAGACCTGGTACAGGCTCTGTAAGCATATAGTTGACTCATTCTGAATTTATGGCAAGAAATCACTCTATAGCATATATTTAATATATAATTAAAATAAATCATCTTGATCATAACCTCTGCCTAGTAACAAAATACCATCCTTTCCCTTAATAAAGACCCAGGATTGAACTTTCATATATAACTAGAAATCTTTATCTTTAAAACTCTACTCTGTGGGAACTGTGTGCATCCAGAAAATAAACCCTGAAATTATATAACTTCACAAATGGAATTGACAGTGAACTAACATTGCATTGTCATTTTTTCTTGGAAAAATTAAGCACAAACATAACATTTCACAAGTACCATTACCATGCAAATGCATGTTGAATTTCATTGCTGTTTTAAGTCCCAAACCACAGCTAGCATGCAGATTTCCCCCCTACCCCAAATATTAAATTCTTGGTAATTGCACCTCTTTGGTGTAATCAGAACATTTGGGCAAGATTATATCAGTTTTAAAGAAAGCATATGAACTGAACCATTTTCATATATATGTTTGCACAGTGCATGTTTCAGCAATAAAAACAAAAGAATAACCAAAGTTAACATATTACATTCAATTTTAAATATATCTTTTGGAGAAAACAATTTAGAGCCATCCAATTTATTTAGGAACCATTTTAAAAAAATCCCACCACTAACAAATTGTGAAAATACATTTTCACATTTTTAACAGTCTTATCATTTTTTTTAAATTTTGCTAATATGCAAGTAATCCAGTCCTATATTTCTTATATGTGTAATACAATGGACTTTGAAAGTGGGAAGTATTACAGGGCTCCTCCCAAACAAGAAAATAACAAACAGAACAGAACATTGTGTAATAAAAACCTGATGTGTTGGTTTTGTCAAAAAATTGTTCCATGGCATTCTTGTTTTTTTCAGAGCTTCTGCTCTTTACCAGCACTTAGCCCATCTTCTGCTGGCGTTAGCTACACAACAGCACTTCTGCATCCAGAATGTGAACAACATTCACAGGACACCAATGCACCCTTGTAGTTCCAAAAATGCCCAGGAGTCACTTGTACCACAACATCTTGCCCAAAAGAAGATTCAAGTAAGTGGCAGCACCTTTGGCCCATAACCGCAATGTAATATTCCAATAGGAAAAGAATTATATATTTGCTCAAGATAATACAACAGCAATATTTCACGTGCAGCGTCTCTGATGAAACTTCAAACACTTCCAGAACTTTATACAATGGAGCCTTTTGAGGATGATAAATGAATCGACTGGATCCGTGTTGCCAACGTCCTCTGTAAATCTTGTAGAACATTTTGGCCGGGTGAATCTCCATTTTTGTCATACAGCAACTGTTTGAAAGCTTCATTTTCAATTAACACCATCATATTTTTTAGAAAGTAACCCTCACAAAAAGAAGCTAGTTCTGTGACTCCAAGAAACTGAAGGTGGATAATGAAGGGTAGGAAGAGAAAAAGAAACATAAATAAATATACAAATTTATACAGCAATTGCTCACTGAAGCTAATTCTTCAGTCCACAGTGCTTTAGGCTTATTCAATAGTATCCAATATCTCTTGGCAATCTAAGGTAGAATTACATGGATAATACTGTCTATGTGAGAAACAACAAACGTTGAATTTAATCTGCCCTCCTGATACTAATTTACCAGGGAAGGGGGGGAAGCATTTTTATCTTTCCTTCTTGGTATTAAATACTTCTGACAGGGGAAAAATTATTCTGAGGATTTAAGAAGTCCCAATACAGTAATGATAATTTGGACCAAGTTTGTGTCCAATTGATTTTGTCTGTTAAACCCAAAATCTGATAGACTAGGATTTAGTTGTATTAACAATATCTAATGTTTGTCTCTTGTTATACGGAACATTAAAGGGCTGGGTTTTCTTCCTAAAATTGAACAGAACTGATTTTTTTAAAAAAAAGACTTAATGAAAAAAATCTGGAAATGGCTTTGGACACAGCAATAAGAATTGTATTGTAGATTGACTCACAAATGTGTGGAACTAACTAATGGGAAATATGAAAAAGGATGCTTTCTGAATTATGAAGTGAAAGAAATAATTGATAAGAAAAATATGTAAGACAATGATACCTCAAAAATTGAAGCTGGATGATCCTGTACTGATGGATAAATGTACATGGAATACTTGTGACATTACAGCAATGTGTCCTTTGGGGAATGCATGTATGCATATTATTGTATGCAAACAACGTCATGCTGAAGGCTTAGATCCAAACTATTTATGATCGTTATTAAGAAAACTACGTGATCCAGTCATTTTGCTGTAGTGGTTAAGGTAGCAGATTAGAAACCAGAGACGGTGAGTTCTAGTCCTGCCTTAGGCACAAACCCAACTGGGTGACTTGGGCAGGTCACTTCCTCTCAGCCCTATAAAGCAGCTAAGTACAAACCACTTCTGAAATGTGGCCAAGAAAACTGCAAGGTCTAGTACACCATCAAAGGCACCAAATAATATTAATAATGTACTGAAACTAGTATACCAGGAAGGCTGAAGATACCAAACTGATCTACAATAAAGACCAAATGAAGAACATAAAAGAGGCATGAGAAGACAAAGCATTACATGGCCAGTACATTAAAAAAGGCAGGGAGAACAGATAATAATAAGACCCAGCAATGGTTAAAAGCAGGAAAGTTGAAGAAAGAGATAGATGAGCTAATTCTGGTGGCATAAGACCAAACCTTAAGGACAAATGCATAGAGTGCCAGAATTTAGAAGACAGCAACAGATATCAAGTGCTGCCTTTGCAAAAAAAGCTGATGTAACAGTGGGCTGCCTGTTGTAGACAGCTACTGCAAGATCACACAGACTGACAGCAAACAATGGCATGGCCGAGTAGCAGCAAAAGGATTGGAAGATCTGCAAGAAATACCATTTGCCTGAAAACAAGAATTGGTGGGACTGTAAAATAGCAATAATCATAGAAAATGAAGAAGCTGAAGTGCTGAATTCAAACAGAGGCACCTGCCATATAACACCTCGGACATAATTGTCAATAAGAAAGACGAAAAAAGGCTTTGTTGCATCATTTGGATAGTGGACATGACAGTACCTGAAGCAAGAAGAAGAAAAGAGAAAAAAACTGGAGAAGATAACAAAGTACAAAAAAAACTGCAAACAGAATTAGAACAATTGTGGCAGAGGAAAGTAAAGGTAAAAAGCAAAGGCACCCAAAGCACCATCAATAATGATAGTCACTTTGGGTGCAATCCCAAAACAACTGGAGCACCATTTGAACATCATGGGCATTGGACAAATTCACCATCAAGTACGGTAGTTGTAAAAGGCAGCTTTGCTTGGAACAGCTTACAGCCTGGGACAATACCTCTAATATCTGCCTATCCCAGGTCTTTGGAAATGATTCAATAGCTAGATAAAAATGCCAAATCCAGTCTGAACATCTGACTGACTGTGTAATAAACAACAACGACGACGACGATGATGATGATGATGATGATGATGATGATGAAAATGATGCAATGAAAAGCACAGACCTTGTTTAACAGAGAAAATGGACAACTGCAACTTAAAAATATAGTAAATAGTGTTTCATCAAAAATCTATATAGCTTTCATTTTGCAGAAACTGTACTAAAGCAGGGAAGATGGAAAAACATTAAGATGAATATTGCTAGAAAAATAATGGGTAATATCTGGTCTGTTTGGTCTAAGCAACTGGAAATATCTGTATAGAAGTATATGTTCCTGCCAAACTGTTTTATATGTAAATGAAAATAAGAGGGTCTCAGGGAAAAAAGAAAATAGCTATAGCACTTAGACTTATACACAACTTCATAGTGCTTTACAGCCCTCTCTAAATATAAATGGGTTACTGAAGAAGACCTATGGAATTAATGAATAGCAAATTAAATCAAACTGACAAACTAGTATAAACACTACCCTTATATGATTGATCAAAATGGGCAACTCTTTTCATTAGAAATACTGCCATAGTATTAGTGGGTCAATGCTATCTTGTTATCTGCCCAGAATCTTATCCTGTTTATTTATTTACTTTTTTGTGGTAAATTTCTATTAAACCCTGTCTGTAATTTTAGCACCACTGTTATTTTTCGTGCTGCTGATTGTCTCTGCATGTAAATACCTAAAGTTATGAATGGTTTATGTCTCTTCTCTTCCTTATTTTTAATTGATTTTTTTTAAAAAAAATCACTTGTGAAATTACTTAATTTTTCAAAGAAGCAGGGACTGTTTTTTCTAGTCACATACTTGAAAACTAAGAGAGAGAGGAAATGGCCCTATAGAATTCCTTTTATCATCTTTTGTTCCTGCTCTTTGCTGGAAGGCAAGGCATCTGTTTTATAGGTTGGGGTTAGGAGGCCACCAGGTAGAGCCATTCTCCACGGGGGGACAGGTGGTGGCAGTGATAAACTATGACAGGCTGGTAGAAGGTGGGCCTCAAGGTCCTCTGGGAGATGGGCTTTGAAATTACATCCCTTCACTCTATACATTCAACTCTGCCACTGCTATATCCAAAAAAGAATAGTGCAATGGATATGTATGTAGGTAGGCATATTGTTTGTTCGCCAATTTTAGTGGTTTTCTTTTTTAATGCAAACATAACTGAAAAAAGCGAGCAGCAGTTTTCCCTGCATAGAATACTAATCCTGGGCAGAAGGCGGGGCTTTGCAGTGAGAAGACGGATTTTCAGGCTATTCCTGAAATTCCCCTATTCCGAAGGAAATTGGACGGTCCATTTCGGACCCAAGCTGTCCCGGAGAGACAGTGAAAGGTAGGAGGAGATCCAGTGACCCCAGAGACATTCGCAAAGTCCCTGGGGGCTTGGAATTTAACCTCCTTTGCCAGTGACTTTTGGATTAGCCGTAAGCTAATTGAAACTGCAGGTTGCCCCTAAGAATGGCGAAAATGTTTTCCAGCTGGTAAGGTGATTTTATTACTCAGACAGAGATGGTCCGCATAAAAATTTAAGCTAATTGAAACCAAAGAACAGAAGAATCTAGCGGCGATTTCGATCTCTTTATTGGTTTATGGATGGTGGTTACTCTATTTTTTAAATGTTTTAAATGCTACTTACATGGACAAAGGAAAGATTACTCCAACATCTCCTCTGACCCTCTGTAAGTGGGCTGTAAACCAATTTACTATAATTTGGCTCCCTACAACTTGACACTTTTATTGCTTGGCTGGGTTGGTCTAAGATCAGATAAGATTGTACAGCTCCCAGCTTGTTTTTACTTGCAAATACCTTAAAGTTTCTAAAGGGAAAATACTAACTGCGTACAAAGATGGCGTCTGTTCAAGTTTCAAATGATTCATTTCAAATGATTTTTTTCTGCACTACAAAAGTTATCTGCCATATACGATAGATTTGAGAGGAAGCTGGATTATTTGCTGTTTCTAACAAACAGCATTTTATTCTAACAATAAAATATGAAGAAAAAAATGAGAATGTTGAATGTTTGAATGTTCCTGAAATACAAACGAAGGATGTCAGAGATGAAGATTTTCAGTTTGCTGATATTCCGGGCATCTGGTTTACCTCTGAGGGAGAAAAAGATGGAATGTTTGAAGGGGGGGCAGCCACACAGAAGATTTACTTCGAAAGACAGAGCGTAGGAGGAATGAGAAGCATTAAAGAATTTATACTTTATGAAATATCATTTGCAAAACTTTTGATACCACCACTGAGAATTAAAGACAAGCTGAAAAGGAGAATAAACGGAGGACGGCAACATTATATGAGAGGCACCTTAAGCAAAAAGGTGCAAAGATCTTCTTGTTTGGACTTGCTCATAAAGACGTTTGGAGAACTTGATCCACGAATGGCAACAGGACTAAGGAGGTTTTGTTATTGGAGAGACACAGGTTGATAGATGGAAGAATACAATTCAAAATTAGCTAAACCTAATTAATTAATTTTATTTGTAATAGACATAGTCTAGCTTTATGTAATTATATCGTATATCGTAGCTAGACTAAAAAAAGATTGAAATAATAATAATAATAATAATAATAATAATAATAATAATAATAATAATAGAATACTAATCCTAACCCTAACCCTACCCCCTGACTGCATTTCTTCAGGATTAAATGGGCTAAATTCCCATATGGATTATGATATACACGATATTAATAGCCATGTCATATACAGCTAGAGTGAGCCAAGTCCTACTGCTATTCAGGACTCTTCCCTATTTGTGTAGGTCCCAGTATAGTTATGAACTGCCCAGAAGAATGCCTTTGGGAAGGATGGGAAGAATTTTTACAACTGAACCTGGCTTATTGTAATGGCACAGGAAGATGCAACAAAGCAGGCAAAAATTAGGCCAGGATTGCAACAATTAGATCTTGACACCTGTCCAAGGACATGTTCTACTGGGGATGGGGCATGGATACATGTACCAACGAATATATATGAGCAACAATATTGGATTACCTTGGCATGATTATAAATATCCACACAATTTTCTGTGCTGATACTTTTTGCACAAATGATCTCACAGTGACGTTGCAATGCTTCAAGTTGGAAAAATTTAGCAGCAGATAGAAGCTGAAAAATGAGAAAAGGGTTATTACAGGTTTCGAACAGTGATCATTTTTGTGGGCATCAAAAGGAATATTTCTTTTTTATCTCTTGGTCCGTCTTTGTCCATATTGTAGTAGCTAATGAAACTGAAAATTATGGGTGCTGTCTTATTCCTTTTTTCTTTCCCCCCAAAGTTACCAGGTGATTGCATACTTTTACAGCACTTTACAAATGAAAAAAAATCCATGGGTCAAAACAAATCTACATGTAAGGAAGATTTTTATTAATTTATTTATCACATTTACACAGACACCCATCTCATCAAAAGCAATTCTGAATTCAGGTAATTTATCATTGATGTCACCTCCAAATATTTTCATTCAGCCACATCTAGTAATTTAGTACACTTGTAATAATAATAACAGTTTTCAGTATAAGATGCTTCTTACCTCCATAACTTCATTGTTTTTAATGAGAAGTGACTCTGAACCTCCACAGTAGAGATACTGCATAATAAGCTGAAACAAAAAACAACAATCAATTAATTACAAAAATACATTTGTTTCTGAAGTTCTTGAAAACTAAGGGAAAAGTGATATATCAATGTTATTCCAAAATGGAAAACAGAAAAGAATGAAATAGTCTTAATACATTTTAGGATATATTGAAAAGATAAACCTTAACTCTTTATGCCTGGGGAGTAGTTCTTATTTCTGTTATTTTTACTCAAGGATTCTTGATAAAGGAAACGTACTGGCTAAAAAGCTATAGAATTAACAACTAATTTCTCTCCTAAGAGAGCTCATATTCTCTATTTAGCAGCAGTTTTGTGGGAAGAGTTTCGGTATACAAAAGTAGGGGCAAGGAAAAAATTCACTGTAGTACACAAATGCAACACAAGGGATGCTGTCACCTGGTAAATCTCTGCCAGTCATAATCCTATGAAAGACAAGCTAAACTGTGCAACTTTTCTTTAGCATACTTCTTTCAGAATAATCAAGGAACACTTAATTATTCACACTTCTGAAAACCTCAGTATGAGAAAATTAAAAAAAGAAATGTGTAATGCCAGTAATTGAAGGAGCTCCCTTCTGAAATAAAATGTTCATTTGATGGATGTATGATTGCTAAAGGCAGTAAAACAAATTTAAAAAGCAAAATATAAAAACTAAAAACATAAATTGAAATAAACACTAGAAGTGGCATAAAACCAATTAACAATTAAAAGTCTATGAAAGAGTTGCATTTTTATATGGTTTTGAACTACTGACTGAGTGAGAACCAAATGGAGCTTATGAGAGAAGGCACGAAAGCAACATGGAAAAAGGCAGAAGGTACCTTCAAAAGAGCCTCTCTTGGGTTTCAGATATATTCCTGATGGGAGAGATACTCCCCCTGCCCCCAGATACTTAAGAAATTCCTGAAAAGCATTTATGGTGGCCAGATGAAGAGTGCAGTTCTAGTCTTGCCTTAAGCATGAAACAATGGCTGGGTGACTTTGGGTTAGTCACTCTCTCTCAGCCTAACCCACCTCACAGGGTGGTTTTTGTGGGGGAAATAGGATGAAAAAGAAATAGAAAATAGGACGAAAAAGGGGTATTGTACAGTGGTGGGATTCAAATATTTTCACTACCAGTTCTGTGGGCGTGGCTTGGTGGGTGGGGCGTGGCTTGGTGGGCATAGCTGGGGAAGGTTACTGCAAAATCCCCATTCCCTCCTGATCAGCTGGGACTCAGGAGGCAGAGAATAGATGGGGGCCAGTCAGAGGCTGTATTTACTGGTTCTCTGAACTACTCAAAATTTCCGCCACCGGTTCTCCAGAACTGGTCAGAACCTGCTGAATACCCTCTCTGGTATTGTGTAACTTCACTTGAATTATAGGTAGTCCTCGACTTCCAACAGTTCATTTAGTGACCATTCAAAATTACAACGCCACTGAAAAAAGTGACTTTTGACCATTTTTCATACTTAGACTGTTTCCGCATCCCCATTGTCACATGATTTAAAAAAAATTCTGATGCTTGGCAACTGGTTCATATTTGTGACGGTTGCAGTGTCCTGGGGTCATGTGATCACCTTTTGTAACTTTCTAATAGGCAAAGTCAATGGGGAAGCCAGATTCACTTAAGAACCATGTTACTAATTTAACAAGTGCAGTGACTCACTTCACCACTGAGGCAAGAAAGGTCATAAAATGGGGCAAAATTCACTTAACAAATACCTTACTTAGCAACGTAAATCTCAATTGTGGTTGTAAGTCAAGGACCACCTGTATTTACAAAATAATTAAGGTCTGATAAAAGTCAAACAAGCAAATAAAACCATTGTTCTAACTGACCTCAGAATTCAAACTTTGCTAATAATTCCACTTTTTAAGCCTCATTCCTACATAAATGTTACAATATTTAATTCAGGCCACATAAAAGTAGATCAATGTCATTCATATGCAGTTTGATTCCAATGAATAGTAAAGCTGAAATGTTGCTATTAGAAAACAGTGATTACAGTCCATATTTCAGGAATTTTCTCTGGTTCTACTTATTAGTTTTACAGAGATTTCTTGAGACATTCCACCTTACCTGGAAAATGGGATACTTCACGTAGCTGATCTCAATGAAAGTGCTATCAGAGGGAGGTTTGCTGGACAACAAGGCTTTAAACCTACAGAGAAACATCCAAATACATTTGCTATTTCAAAACAATTTGTAACGTGTAAATTTGTTTTTAAAAAAATACACCAACCATGAAGGAAAGGGGGAAAAAAGATTTGGGGTAAAAAACTAGCATTTGCATTAGCAAAAAGTTCACACATAAGGACAATACTTATCCATTGAAGACTCATATATTCCACTTTTTTTAAATACAGAAAATATATGCTCCAGGATCAGTCAGTAGCAGCCAAAACTATGAACTGCTTAAGTTCAGAATGCCAGATCACAAGTTGTACTAGCCAGCCTTGTTCAAATAATCAGTTTTTGTGCTGAGTAAAAATTCTGGAAGCTTATTTTGAAGGCAGAAGGCTTGGGAAGGCCAAATTAGATATTAAAGTAGTATCTAATTTCTTCACTTCCATCATCCTTTTTAAGGAGAAGGTAGCCAAGAACTGAAGTGTTTCAGAGAAGGGTAGGATAATAGTAATTATCAATAGGTTCTTGAAGTCATCTCAAGTGCTTTCAGCAACAGCCAACCCACCATTCCTACTTCAGAGAAGAAAAGGCCTTGGCAAAGAGAAAAAATTATGTTTGGCTCCCAATACCTTATATTCAATTGTGGAAATGACAGGAATTGCTGGAGCACTGTCCAGAAAAGTCTACCTTTATTCATCTCCAAAGCTAGTAGAAAAACTAGTGTCTAATCATACATACCACAATGGCTCTAGATTCATAATGGCAAGCAAATTTCTCTAACTTTAATCTGCAGATGTATTGTAATATTGACCCTTAGTGTAAGACTTTAGCATTAGAGCAGAAACGTATTTTGGCTGCTGAACATAGTTTCCCTAAGAAGACTACCAAACTCTTGATTGATCTGTATTGTTTCTCCTTATGTTTTGATGTGCCTTTCTGAATTCTATCACACTTTTCAACTAGTCACATTTATTGCAGTGAGATATGCAGTAATCAGTGGCAATTTCTTCAGTCAATGAAGAAATATAATTTTAATTGCAAATTCCTCTTGGGTAACCTATAAATCTGCCTGCCTTTTGTGATCCAAAATACCAAAATTAAGTTTATGCCATATTCATATGTATAAATACCTAGGAGATGCAGTAAATAGTAATACTCTGTGAGCATAAAATGGCCTTCCTTCCACAAGGAATGTAACATCTGACATCTCTTTATTGTTGAGGAAATGAGGATCTGAAATGACAAAAGACAACAGATCAAATTTTTAAAAAAACCCACCTCCCAAACAAAAAAGCAAACTAAAGCAAAACAAAACAAGAGGAAAACACTATAAGTGGAATAAATTAAAACATCAATATATTTGATCTTCATTATAAAAGATCGTAATTTAAGATGAATAGACCTTTGAAGTTTTTTTTATTGAATTTTTTTTAAAAAAAGCTTTTACAAATATTTACCTGCCATCCCCCCCTCCCCTCCCCTCCCCACCCAAACCCAACCCCCACCAACCTCCCCCCCCCAACTTCCCAGAACAAATACAGGGTATAAATCTTTAACAAAGATGTTCTAAAATAAACTTAAAGTTAGTATCATCTCTCATTTGAGCTTTAATTCCTCTTTTGTTAGGCTAACTCTAAACAGATTATATCGTTCCTCGCTTTTTCAGTCATGGAATTTCTTACTCCCGTATTTATTTGGAATATAGTCAATCCATCTCCTCCACTCCAGTTTATGTTTCTCATTTGAGTGGTCCTTAAGATATGCTGATATTTTAGCCATCTCTGCTAAGTTTGTTACTTTTAATGTCCATTCTTGAATAGTAGGCAAATCTTCCTTCTTCCAGTATTGAAGTTATTTTGATGAACGTAGAACAGGCCAGTGGTGGGATTCAAATTTTTTTACTACTGGTTCTGAGGGTGTGGCTTTGTGGGCGTGGCATGGCTTTGTGGGCATGGCAGGGAAAAGATACTATAAAATCTCCATTCCCACTCTACTCCAGGGGAAGGATACTGCCAAGCATCCAAATTTTGATCACATAACCATGGGGATGCTGCAACAGTCATAATTGTGAAACAGCCATAAGTCACTTTTTTCAGTGCTGTTCTGAATGGTCATTCAACAAATGGTGGTCAATCAATGACTATCTATACATTGCAGAAATTTGAACTAATGCAGATGAAATTTCCAAGCTGCACCTCTTCAAACATGCAAATATTTTGCTTGTTACTTATTAAAGTACTCTAAAGGAGAAGGTGGCTACTAAACACTGATACAATTGCCAGTAATATCACTGTTGTGAATGCAAGTTCTTCTAAACAGAGTGAATCATGTGTTTTAGTTTGATCCCTGGGAGAAAAATGGTCATAAATTCATTATTAAAGTCTGCATACCCATATTCCAAACTGGAAAATTGGTAAAATAAATGACTGGCATTTGATTGGGAAATAGAAAGGAAAAATAGTAATGTTGAGCTTTCCAATGGTTTTAATGAGTGGTATATATATTGCTTGCTTTCATCTGCTGACTGTATTTTTGTTTTGTATTTGAATTTAGGGTGGTTATACACTTTTTGCATTTATTTATATTCTTTATTTTTATAATTATTTCTAATTGTTGTGAGCCACCTAGGGTCACAAATGTGAGATGGGCAGCTATACAAATTGAATAAATAAATAAATAACTTTGGCCTTGATTAGGATATTCTATGATCTTTTCTGATTTTGGATTACATAAAAAGTCTACCAAGGCTAAATGTCTACATATCTTTTAAATGGAAACCAAAGATCTCACGCAGCATACTTACCTAAGCGAGATGTCTGTTTGCGCTTGATTTCAGTAAGCTTGGGAATAGGATAAGGTCCATAGCAATGAGTGAAAATGACAGCCAGCTGTTGACTAATCACTTCATTCTGAAACAAAAGAAAATGCAGTAAAATAAAAGTTCCTTCACTGAAATGTTTTATGGCTTTGAGGATCTAAAATGTGAGCAGATATTGTCTTACTTTCCTTGAGCAATTCCTCGACTGCATTAGAAGCTGATAAATCAACATTGTGGAGATATCCTACATCAGTGGTTCTCAACATCTTCTTTACAACAGACTCCCTTTAAATACCTTTTGTGGCCATGGACCATGGACCACGGCCACAGACCACCAAGGCTTCAAACTTAAATCAAGCCTTCGCAGGCCCCCTGTGATGACATTGCCCACCCCCCGGGTGGACCACAAGTGAGGACCACCACTACAGGTAATTATGGTTCTCATCAGACAGAATGATACTCTGATAAAACCACATAATGCAAACCTGTTTTTATGCCTTTCAGCTGAAAATTAAGAGGAAAATTAAGTCAACTTCACAGCTCAATAAAACTGCAAATGTGTATGTTTATTTTCTGGCAACTCTAGTAAAAATAGGATTAAAAACATATATCCATGCATCAGGCACCGGAGGCTGGCTGCCAAGGAGAGACACAAAAGTGCTATGCCATACTTTAAATTGCTAGGAAAAACAGTGCTGTGAATCATATGAGAACATTCATGTATCACATGTGACTCCTTAAAACAGGTGTATCTTTTCCCAGGACTCTGTGTCTCTCCTGCACTGCTGCAGCACAATCCCAGGAAAATATGCATTTGGTTAAGAAATTGGTACCATTTCATCTGGTAGCCTATTTCATTAGTTCACTGGGTCCTATAGTTAAGAGGTTTTCCTTGATAATATAGCGAAGTTACTCCTCATAGTTTTTACCCCTTTGGTACTGATGTTTTCTTCTGGGACGCTCCTCTGAAATTGATCCAATCCCCCCCTCTCTGTCTCTCTCTGTGTGTGTCTCTCTGTCTCTGTCTCCCTCTCTCCCTCCCTCCCTTCCCACTCTCTCTTCCTAGTACAGGAAGGAGCAAAGGTTGTAGCAAGATGGATGAAAACAACACTCTATTGCTGAATAGTTCATTGAAGTTATGAACTTGAAAGCTTCTGGTCTATAAATGAGGCATTCTTACTGCAAGAACTAGAATCCAAATGCAAAACCCAATCCAAATAATAAAAGTATAGTTTTCATCCTACTTTTGTCCTAACTAACAATAAAGACAGCCATTGTCATCCAAAGCAAATTGCTTTTCAGTTCTTTTAGCTTTGTTGACCATGAATTGATGAAGCTAGTGTAGGACAAAACTCTGGAAAAAATCTTCTATTTCTGTTAAGACTAAACTATTTTTTTCAGAAATGGCAGAAAGACAGATGATAAACTAAAGAAGTATGAGCCATCTAATATTAAAATGAATGGATGATAGGATGATGATGATGATGATATCAGTAAAACCTTTTTAAATATTGTTCAAGTGAACATGCTTTCAGTCTTTGAACAATTGCTGAATTTTTATAAGAAAACTGCATTATGTACTTGAATGCGATTTGTATTTTTTTTCTTCCTGTCTCTGAAAAACCCATCCATATGTGAATAAAAACTAACTGGGAAAGGGAGATTACTAATTAAAAGATCACTACAATTCTAGGAGTTTCAGTTTGTCGTAAGTCACACAGATATGATTATCATCTTCTTCTAGCCACACCCAGAGGATTATGAAGGTGGCTTTGAAGAAAGATCTCAACAGCTTTTACAAATATGTAAGTTTAGATCTGAAAGTGAGGAGGGATTAAGCCAGAAATTCAAGTTTGCCCTATCTCGACTCTCATTGGTATAAGAGGAAGAAAAATAATCTCTGTCAGGCTTTCAAGATTCTGTTATTATGCCATATAATTAATAAAGTAGATTTCCAGAAGACATTATTGAGTCTGTTCTGCCTCAAAGGACTGACCTCATATGGTATTGTTAGCACAAAAAGGAGCACTGACCCAAACTTGTCAAACTGTCTTTGGGGAAAATCTCCAGTATCAGTGTTTCATGATTAAATAATACTTTGAAAGATTGCTATCAGAAGATTTGAAATTCAATACTTCATTAATACTAGTCAACATATGTAAGTAGTGAATCTAGGATGCTGAAGTGAACACCCAGAGGCAATGTCAACTTTGAGAAAAATAGGTTTTTATTTTGACAAAACTAAAGTATAGCTCTTCCAAAAGAATACCATTAATCAAATGAGACACATAAAATGCCTTTCAGTGGTTACTGGGAATAATGCCAAGACTTGATTTTTAAAAGATTTTTAAAAAGTGGTGCCTCAAAAACTCACGTCCAGGAAAATATTTATGGGTGTCAGATCAAAAGAGGGCACACAAGATACAGAATCCATACTTCTTGTTTCTTCAGGAAATTTCAGCAAATATTTCCTTTCCATAAAACAACAACAACCAGAAGGGGTCTTTGTAAACCCATTGATGGAATATGTTTTAGACTGAATTGTTTGTAAGGATTTAAATGTAAATCCATCAAATCCAAGGTTAGTTTCTAGACAACACCATGCTAATCAATCATTTTATGTGACACTGGTTAATTATGAGTATATGGACATGCCACACTAGTGTACCTGATATTTGTCTCTCATATG